>NC_138768.1:569359229-569986729 GCF_965119305.1 Pelophylax lessonae | reverse complement strand
ACTGGAGAGAATTAAAAGGGGGTTTGGAAAGCATTGTAGGGGGTTGGAAGGCGCAGGGGGATGGAGAGCAGTGGGGGGGGCAGGGAGCACTTGGGGGGCGAGCAGGGAAAACCAGGGGGGTGGAGAGCACTGGGGGGGGGACAGGGAGCACTTGGGTGGCCAGCAGGGAAAACCAGGGGGGTGGAGATCACTGGGGGGGACAGGGAGCATAAGGGGGAGGGAGATGAAAAGCACTGTGGGGAGCTGAAGGGCATCGAGGGGCTAAAGAACAGGTGGGGCTAGTGCACTGGGGGGGGGGGCTAAGAGCAATAGGGGGGATAAGAGCACTGGAGGGGGGGTTAAGAGCACTGGAGGGTGGGGGTTAAGAGCACTGGAGGGGGGGGGGTTAAGAGCACTGGGGGGGAGCAGCAAAAGAAGTTGTATAGGAGGGGGATGGGGCAGCTGCATATAGATGAATTGATCTTTCCCTATTCTTCCTGCAGGAGGGAGAGGAGGAGAATCAGTTATTCCAGCAGCTGCAGGAAGAATAGGGAAAGATGAAATCCTCCATATGCAGCTGCCCCATCCCCCTCCTATCCAGCACAAACACTTGGGCAATGGGCAGTCACCTTCTTACCGCCGAGGCTCCGCCCCCTTCTTCCCGCCAAGGCTCTGCCCCCTTATTCCCGCCGCGGCTCCGTCTCCCCGCTAGCAGCGCGGAATGAAGGAGCTGCCACTGCAGCTGCCTTCACACTGCGATATCGGATCTGTCAGAACACGCCGGCTGACACCCCCCAGTGCGTGGCACCCGATGCGGGCCGCCCCCCTTCCCCCCTTAGTACGCCACTGACTGTACAATAAATAGGAGTAAAAGTGAAAATGTAAAAAAAAATGGAAAGAGTAAAGTTTACCTGGTCATTGGTTTTGCGCAGAGCCTATTTCGCTTGCAGAGTAGGTCCACTCTAATATATCAATCATATATATATATATATATATATATATATATATATGTATATACTGTATATATGCTGTATATACAGTGCATCTGTGAAGTATTCACAGCGCTTTACTTTTTCTACATTTTGTTATGTTACAGCCTTATTTCAAAATGGATTAAACTCAATATTTTCCTCAAAATTCTACAAATAATACCCCACAATGACAATGTAAAAGAAGTGTGTTTGAAATCTTTGCAAATTTATAAAAATTAAAAACAAAAAAAATTACATGTACAGAAGTATTCCAAGCCTTTGCCATGACACTCAAAATTGAGCTCAGGTGCATCCTGTTTCCACAGATCATCCTTAGAGATGTTTCTACAACTTGATTGGAGTCCACCTGTGGTATATTCAGTTGATCGGACATGATTTGGAAAGGCACACACCTATCTATTTAAGGTTAACAGTTAACAGTGCATGTCAGAGCACAAACCATGTCATGAAGTCCAAGGCATTGTCTGTAGACCTCCGAGACAGGATTGTATTGAGGCACAGATCTGGGAAAGGGTACAGAAAAATTTCTGCAGCATGGAAGGTCCCAATAAGCACAGTGGCCTCCATCATCTGTAAATTGAAGACGTTTGGAGCCACTAGGACTCTTCCTAGATTGGGCCCCTGGGCAGACTAAGCAATCGGGGGAGAAGAGCCTTACTCAGGGAGGTGACTAAGAACCCGATGGTTACTCTGACTTAGCTTTAGCGTTTCTCTGTGGAGATAGGAGAACCTTCCAGAAGAACAACCATTTCTGCAGCACTCCACCAATCAGGCCTGTATAGTAGAGTGGCCAGACGGAAGCCACTCCTCAATAAAAGGCACATGAAAGCCATCTGGAGTCTGCCAAAAGGCACCTGAAGGACTCTCAGGCCATGAGAAACAATATCCTCTGGTCTGATGAAACAAAGATTGAACTCTTTGGCCTGAATGGCAAGCATCATGTCTGGGGGAAACCAGTCACCGCTCATTACCTGGCCAATACCATCCATACAGACTACAGTGAAGCATGATGGTGGCAGCATCATGCTGTGGGGATGTTTTTCAGCAGCAGGTACTGGAAGACTAGTCAGGATAGAGGGAAATATGAATGCAGCAATGTACAGAGACATCCTTGATGAAAACATGCTCCAGAGTGATCTGGACCTCAGACTGAGGCGAAGGTTCATCTTCCAACAGGAAAACCACCCTAAGCACACAGCCAAGATAACAAAGGAGTGGCTACGGGACAACTCTGTGAATGTCCTTGAGTGGCCAAGCCAGAGACCAGACTTGAACCCAATTAAACATCTCTGGATAGATCTGAAAATGGCTGTGCACTGACGCTCTCCATCCAACCTGATGGAGCTTGAGAGGTCCTGCAAAGAAAAATGGGAGAAACTACCCAAAAATAGGTGTGCCAAGCTTGTAGCATCATACTCAAAAAGACTTGTGGCTGTAATTGGTGCCAAAGTTGCTTCAACAAAGTATTGAGCAAAGGCTGTGAATACTTATGTAGATGTCATTTTTTAAAATTTTAATACATTTGCAAAGATTTCAAATAAACTTATTTCATGTTGCCATTATGGGGTATTGTTTGTAGAATTTTGAGGAAAATAACTAATTTAATCCATTTTGGAATAAGGCTGTAACATAAAAAAATGTGGAAAAAGTGAAGCTCTGGGGATACTTTCCGGATGCACTGTAGAAACATTATAAATACATTTTATTATTTTTAAAAATGATCACGTAATCTCTGTTCTTAGCTGAATAGGAGAGGTTAGGGTAGAGAAACAGCAGTACAATGATCTTCTCAGTAAATTGCTGTGCAGGGGGGCGTATCAGCCCAAGTTTTGGCCATTGGAGGACAGGCAGGCTGTTATTTCAGCACAGCTAGAAAACTGACCACACTGGAATGGTTGTGCTCTCATGTCTTAGGTGATCTGTTTGAAATAGGAAAACAGGGTGACTGGCAGCATCACTGGTATATTTCACACAACGGAAGCAATGCAAATAAGACATGATGCTTTTCAATACAGGTACATGGTAACACAGACACATATCTGGTATATGAAATGTTGGGTTAACATATTCCTTAAAAGAAGAACTCTCACCTGAAGTAAGGGGACCCTGTGTGCAAAGCACTTGAACTCGCTAAAATCTGTAAATTGGTTTGGAAATAAAATGTTGTTTTGTTACTGTCAGTGTTGACTGTAGCTCCACCCCAGGCAGAAGCCCAAATTATGGGAGTTCCTCTGAGGGAGGTAAAGGCAGCACCGAAGTCACAGCCCCCACCCAGTGCATTCATGTGCCTCCTCTGCTCCATTTATACAAATAAATGGCTGTGCCCAGTATCTCCCTCAGCCTCCAGCTTGCTCAGAGGAGATTGCTACAGTAGTAGCTGGGAGCAGCACTGATCAATTACTAAAACTCAAGCTGTCAACAACACATGCAGGCAGTTACTACATTTGTTCAAGATAGGCTAGTGTAGTAGTTACTGGCATATGCTGCTGTTGGCTTGTGTTTTTGTTAATGACCAGCGCTGCTCTCCAGCTGCTGTCATCCACACAACACAATTCCAGCCCCCCATGTGAATTAGTAAGGGGTACATATTACCCCTACTCATTCACCAAAAAAGTAAATAAAAACACAACACAAGTTTTTGATTGGGTTCATCGTCAATTATGGTGCCCTCTGCCACCGCCAACCTGAAAAAAGAAAAAAACTAAACAAACCTCCGGTCCCAATGAAGGCTCCCGCCGTCTTACAGCTCCGCCTCTGACAGCTCTTAAATAACTTTAATAACATGCTGGGACAATTACGTCACAAGGGGTGGTGCCACCGCTATTCATTGGGTGTTAAGGACGCCGGTGGTCCCGCTCTTGAATGAGACAGGGCTCTTAATGCTGCCTGAGCACAGCAGCGTTAATGTCCCCTGTCCCTCAAAACTGGGGTAATGCGTTAAATATGGGATCGCCTAATTTGCCTAATTAAAGAGCCACCTCTGTATGACAAGGAGGGCTATAGATGTTCTATCTACAGCATTAAGAGGTGGTGGGGACTGTGTGGGCTCTGTGAGCTTTGTGCCTGTGTCATCCCCCAAACTTGAAGCCTATCTCTTGTCTAGCGTTCCTGGATGGTGGAGGTGGGCAGTGGGAGGAGCTAGCTATCCAAGAATGATAATTAGGAATCACAGCACTGATTTTAATGGGGCAAGTTCCCGTGTGCACAAGGTCCCCTGGGGAATTTAACAAACATTATTAACTTCTGGTGAGACTTCTTCCATATTTATGTGTAGTTCATCTGTATGTCAGCAAAGGTTATTACTGTCAGCATGACAGATGTGTATTTCTGAGTTGCTTGTGACATATCAATTCATGACAAGGCCCATTAGCAGTCTTTTGCAGATTCTAAAGTGAAGATTTAAAAACACCTCTGCTTTGATTCTGTAGCTTGTACAGAAATCCAAAGGAGATGTCGGGGTGAGGCGCTGGACAAGATTCCCCAACGGACACAAATAAAAAGTTCTTAGCTCAGCCTGGTGATTTCGTTTTTGCCACTCTCCACAAAACAGGGACCCCTCCCAAAGGCAATGGTCACCCAAATTGAGTGATCTGCAATTAAACCAATTCAAACATATGTTTCTTTAAGTCCAAAAGTATTTACCTAATTCCACAAATGTCCAAAAAAAGCTGTTTCTAATGGACTTGCCATGCCATGTATGCATCATTGCTGCTGCTCTGTACTAACGCCCCATCCCTGGTCACTTTTCTTATTGCACTGTATGGTGAAGTGGTATTGCTGGTGAATCAAACTCCAACAGAGTGGTGTGCCATTTTCCCCAGCAACATGATTTAGCCAGTGGAGTGGATTATGTCTGTTGATCTTTGTGAAGTTGCGGCCATACAGGTAGTATATGCTGCTTTTGCAATGCCCATATGATCATAAGACTTTTCTTTTAATGGTGGTATATAGTACTTTCCTGGGGATTAGCTTCCTGCTCAGGTAGAGGATAGGATGTTCCTCTCTTGACTAATCCACCTGGCTAGGACCTCACTTAAGCCTTATGCAGAGCCAACAATTTGCACCAGAAGTTGTTGGAAATCTGGAGCTCTTAGTACAGCAGCACAGGCCTGGAAAGCCTTCTCACACTCTGTCGACAAGCCTAGGCAATTTTTGCTTGAGTAGGTCAGTCAGGGATTCAGCCAAGGTATTATAGTCGCACACATAGGTTCTATAGTATACAGCTTTTCCAAATAATTGAATAACTTGCTTCTTAGTTAGCCCTCAAACTATTTTATCTGACAGCCAGCACTGTCAGATGTCAGAATACCCAAACAGGCAATCTGATACAGCCGCTGTTTGACTGACATTTTCTGCCCGATGTCTTTAATTGCTTGTCTTAAAGATTTTGAGGCAGGAGAGTTTTGACAGGGCCACCCAAAAATAAATAAATAAATATTAGTTGGTTCATCAGGAACTTGTCAAAATTCATTCAGTGTATGTAAAGCTTTGGAAGCTGCAGGTCCTTTCTGCACTGACATTCGTTTTTTGTGGAATTCTTCTGGGGCCAATTGATACTTTGAGCTTATAGTGTCCTTTATGGCCTCATAATCGCCAATCTTCTTGGATGGCAATGCCAAATATGTGTCCATGGCTTTGCTTCTGAGCCTTGGTGTCAGATAATCGGGCCTACTGCATCTGTAGCAAGTGGTACTGATGACATTTTTTTTTTTTTCAAATCTTAGCTAATAGGTATCAATGTCACTGTCCTTCTTCATGACTGGAAATGGTTCATAACCAAAGATGCTTCCCTTTATATTAAAGGATACCAAGGGTTTGATCCCGTCGTTGTTGTTGGAGCTTAGACAGTTCTACAGTTTGTGCCGAAAAAGCAGATTCTCTTATTTTTAAATTCTTAACTTCCCTAAATGTCCTATATTAAAGCCTCAATGAAAAAAAAAACACATTTATCAAGAAAAAATTATGTCCAGGGGCGTGGCTAGCACGAGCACTGCATGGCAGCATAGGAACTGAGCTCCGGAGCTAACAGGGCTGAAAACGGCACTCAGAGGAAACGACTATCACCAGCATCACCTCCACACCTCCCTGAAGTCCTATGGCACACAGCGGTGATGTCCCAAAAACGGAAGGATGACAGGTGCCCTCAGAAGCTAACAGCTTTTTTACTTCAGCCTGCGAGAGGAGGCTAACAAGAGGGCTCCGCCGATTCAGCCCCTGCCTCCTCCTTCTCTCTCCACACAGACCACTACATAGATCTGCCTGACAAGCAGCCTGATTCTGAAGGATCTCACGGTCAATGCTCTTCACTGAACCCCCCCTCATCGCCTAGTCATCTTTGCGCCAGTCCAGCCAAGGCCAGAATGAGAATGGATGACAGTCTACAGGATAATGAGGTGAGCCATGCTGCAGCTGAACACACAGTACACTCTCCCCACCACTCCATAGCCTCATTCCCTAGCAATAATCAGCCAGTGATGGACACACTATTAAAATATATGCTCCTTTCGCTGCAGTATTCCCTCCATGGTGATTTGTCTTCACATACCCACAAATTCTCCTCTGAACTAAACTCAGTTTTTGAGAGGGGTAATAACATAGAGCAGGGCTTCCCAAACTTTTTTGGGCCGAGACCCACTTCTGAATACAGTTATTTTTCGGGACCCACTTGCTTGTTATTAAAATTGTCGCTTTTTTTGTTTATAGCGCAAAAAATAAAAAAATTGCACAGGTGATCAAATACCACCAAAAGGAAGCTCTATTTGTGAGAAAATAAGGACATCAATTTTATTTAGGTAGAGCATCGCACGACCGCGCAATTGTTAGTTAAAGTAACACAGTGCCGAATTGCAAAAAATGGCCAGGTCATTAAGGGGGCAAATCCTTGCGGTCCAGAAATGGTTAAACCTGCAGGAAAACCAGTGTTTTTATTTGTAAATTACTTTACTACTGCTTTAGGCCTGGTTCACATGTATGCGGGTTGGCGGCCCACATTTGCACAGGCATAGCAGCTCATTGATTTTAATGGGCTGCTATGCCCTCGTTTTCCACAAAAAAAAGGTGCATGCTTTGCCTTGGCCATATGGACTCTACGCGAAATAATTACCGACAGTGGCAACGTTACAACTTCTACCACCACTGTCTTTATTTTGTTTGTCTTGTTTAGTTACAGTTTATTGCATGCCCAGAAGCTGTGCAGGGATGACGCGCCTTTCCCGGAAGTGACGAGCGGGGCCGGTGCAGGGCATTCTGGGACCAAAGAGGACACCGAAGAGGACGCCCTGGCTTCAGCTGCCCACACCTGAGATGGCAGCGCTGGAGAAGAAATTTTCAAGGTAAGTATTTCTTCTAAAAGGTAAGTGCAACCTGGGAATGTTCAGAGGCTATCCATTCTGAGATGCACTAGCCCTGATTGTCCCGGGGGTATTTTTATCTCAAAAACGTTTTTGAGGGTGGAACTCCACTTTAACCCCACTAAGAATATTCACATTCAATTCACACCCCTCGCCTCTCTGCTGGAGAGGATGTGGGGGGAGTAGGATCCATCTACCATATTCTTTGGAGGTGCCCCATCCTATATAACTTCTGGAATGAGACTTTCAGTCTCATTTCAGAAGTAGTTAAATCCAAAGTCCCTCAGTCTCCTGGTCTAGCTATACTCAATCTTTGTATTGAAGACTTATAACCCACATCCTATTGGCCGCCAGACTATCAATCACCAGATTATGGAAAACTATTACCCCCCATCAGTGAAGAATATGGTCCAAACGATTCAGACCCACTGCAGCTATGAGACATTGCTGACTCCCACTAGGACCACTTACACCCACTCCTTAAACACTTGGATCCCATGGAGGATCTGGCACCTGCAAAATCATCTCCCCCACTAACTTTTGTATATCTGCCTATTACCACTCGGTGTAACTCTTGTTCCCCCCACCTGACCCTACCCCTAATTTCCCTCTATCTTAAAAATGTGTGTTTCCGAATGTTCGCTAGAGCAACTCTGTGATTCTACACCTATAATGTAATTCAGTTTTGTATCTTTATGCCAGTATAATACTCTTTATTTTATATTTGGCTTGTATGAGAATTTGTTAATTCGATTGTTCTACATCTGCATTGTCATGTGGTTATATGCCTTTTTTCTGTTTGCTAAAATCCAATAAAAATTATTGAAGCAGAAAAAATATTGTTCTGTCTCCTTTAAAGCCATTAGAGTGGCAATTAACAATTAATTGCTAAAATCAGAACCCCCTTTATTTGCAAACATTTCTCTCTATAAAATTAATTAATAAAATCATATATAAATGATTTGGAATTGCTTCATATACAATAAGGATAAGAAAATTAAAGGTATATCCTTTTTTATAGGATTCTCTCTACCTTCCCCAAGTATATTAAAAACCCTAATATGATTAAAGTGTTTGTTAACCCAAAAAAAAAAAAAAACAGATCCTGTTCCTTTAAAGCATGTTGTGTAAGTTGGCCCCCAATATCACCTAAAAAACCCGGTTAACCCCCAAAGAGGCTGCTGGAAATAAACTGGGTTTTCCTTACCTGTTCAGAGGCTGCACCCTATTTTCAGTCCCTCAAACACACTGACAAAGTCAGGCTTCAGTTTAGAGGTCTTTTTAGGTTTTTATTGTATGTTACAAAAATACAGGGTGGAGGGTTGAGGGTGCAGGATGCCCAAGGCACTCACAAATCCTGGAGGACAGCTTCCTAACTACCTTTTTCCAGCAGTATAAGACCCTGTAGTAGTAGCAGCCTCAAAATAATGCTGATAAAAGAGGGAACAGCCAGTACATCTGTAATCCTATGCAGGCAGTCACAGTCATTGAGCAGCAATTTCTGGCCTCTAATGCCTAGTACACACATTTCAAATGTCAGGAGACATCGGCCGGTTCAATAAAAATCGCCCACGTTTCGGCCTGTGTGTATGTCAGCCGGGCCGACGAGCATGCTGAAAAACCAGCAGCCAACTGACTCCCGATCAGCAGTCTCAGCCAATGGTTGGGAGCGCTAACCACAGAGTTCTGGCAAGGAGACCGTCCCCCTGTCAGAACACAACAGCTCAGCCGGGGGGAGATTGCTGTACTAACATTGGTCTGTTAGTACAGCAGCTGCAGTTGGAGCTGTCAGTGTCTTTTGTCAGCGGGTTGTCCAGCTTTAATACCTGGAGCTACAGCTAAAAGGTCCCACCTCTCCAGTTGAGCTTTCACAGGCAAGCTTCCTTCATGCCCTTATTCCACAGCACTTCCGAGGCCTAGTAGTGTAGCTTCTCTGGATGAAACAAACATGCCCTCTCCCAGGGGAGAAAGCCCAAGGGAGTGAGAGACTAATCAGATCCTTCCAAATATTTATCTTCTCTCCAGCTATACCTTCTGGGTCAGCCTCCCAGAGTTTGGTTAGGGTCATATAACTAATCATAACCTAGTAACTGATCCTCCCCTTCTATTGCTGGAATATTCTTCCAGCAGCAGACAGAAGCAATCAGCCACCAGGGTTAGGGAAAACCTGAACAGACCTGAAAATGAATCATAGATTAGCTGGATACAGCAAAACCATATACTAAATATACGTACTGTAAAAAAAAAAAAATATATATATATATATGTATATATATATATATATATACGTATATATAATTTATTTAATTCCCGGAATGCCTGTGGCGTGGCACTATGGTGGTGAGCCACACGTCATTCATACTGGATTGTGTTCTGATATGTTCTAACTACCCAAGTTGCTGACCAGTTGACTCTTTATGGAGTAGTAGAAGGAATCCGGAGCAGAAGATTAACATTCAACTTTGCTTGAAAATTGTCCAAAAGTGTACACCGTTACAACAAACTTATGGTAAAAGAAATCAAATTTTTTTGAATGGCATAGGTAGTTTAAATAGCAGTAAAAAATGTCCAAAATAAGAAGACGAGAGCAGCTAAAAATGCGAAACCTTGTACGCTCATGCTGGCGTGTTTTTTTGATCACAAGGGGATAGTTCACTACAAGTTCATGGAACATGGTACAACTGTCAACCAACATTGTAACTTGGAAATTCTGAAAAGGTTTAGCGATCTGTATGGAGGAAAAGACCAGAACTCTGGCCTGACAAGTGGATTCTCCACCACAACAATGCTCCTGCACAAATATTTTTTTTACAATCTGTTCCTGCAACTAATTTGTCACACCTCATATATATACAAATGCCTGATGCAGATTAGCCCTGATGCAGCCTTTTGTTTTCTACAATGGTACACTGTTGTAGTCCTATCACTGGACTGAATTTTAGTAAAAATATCTCCAATTTGGGAATAAATAGATTATAGAAAATTACTCCAGATAAAACGAATTTAACAATACCAAACCTATCAAAATATGCTGGAAATTAGCTGGGACGCAGGACACCAAAATGTTTGTCACAAAACATGGCCTTTATATTGTGACTTTGGCAGTCTTGTATTTAGCCGCATGAAAATACAGTAAAAGTAAACAATGCTACTTATGGCAACTCAATGGTCCTGATTCTGAACGCAAAAGTTATTGGTTTACTTAAGCTGAATAGCGTCAACAGAATAGTTAAAAGTCTACATACATAGCAGCAGCAATCTCATCCAGCCATGCAGGCAATGACTATTTTATATCCAAATTCTTGTATATTACAATTTTAGGAAAGTTGTCTTTGTATTTTTTCACTTTTTTCAGTTTAGAACAGAAGCTTGCATACAAACATTTGTATAACAAATCTGAATTGACCCCATAATACAGTATATCATCTCAAGAAGTAAGCTATAAAATTTTCAGATACATTCAGAAGAAAAAGAAGTAAATTAAACAGGATTACAAAGATTCACAACATTGCAATATTTCTTTCAACAATGTTTTTTTATTTTAGAGTAATTTTTACACTAATCATTGATTGTTAAAAGAGTTACAGTAACTTATCTTCAATATAACCTCACTGAAGTTTATAACAAATTCTGAACTTTATTCAACTTTGTTACTTTTTTAAAAAACAAAATGATGAAAAAGGGTACCCAGTCAAAGAAGACATTTTTTACTTTCCTGATGGCCTGCTGCCCATTCCTGGAATTTTGCTCTCTTGCAGAGCTACATAAGGCTGTAGAATCTGCACATCTGATTCCCCACTGCATCCCCCACTGCGTGCTGTGAGTCCATCCTCAGCCCCTTGGTAATTACATTATACATTAGTGATGCCGGCGCTGGTAGAAGGAACTGGAAGCACATAATGTGGGACACAGGTATCAGACACACACGAAAGTGTGTCGGATGTAAAGACGCTGGTGGCTTTGCTCTACAAGAAAGTGAAGATTCCATGAATGTTTAGTGAGACAAGTAAATATACATAAACTGTCCTATTTTGCAGGTTTTTCTTTTTAAGCAACAGAGTTGCTTTAAAATGTATATAAAGCCAAAACCTTTTTTTTTATAGAGTAGAGAAGGGTAACAACCCTGCCAGTTTATTTGTTGCTGTCTGTGCACCATTTTTGAAATTTCTCTTCACCTCCTGTCCCAGAGACACAACAGAAAGTTAAAGGAAATCTCCAAAAGTGAGGAGTTTCCTTCTAAAAAGTAGTCCCAAAACAAGTGCCACATTGGAAGATTTCCCCTCTAAATTTAAATACTCCTCACTGGGTCACCTAGAAAGGTTAATCAACCTAATAGGGACACATACAGCAATCTTGCTGTTCCCCACTCTATCCAAAACTATAAGAAAGTCTTTAGGCATACAGTTAGCATTTTTAACCACTTGCCTAGACATGTGTAAAACTGAAAAATTTGTTTTGTTTAGTTTCGGATACATACTCATTGGATTCAGATACATACTCATTTGGGTGTTACTCATTGATTCGCTTCAGAATTAGTTTAGTTTAGTTTCGCTTAGTGTTGTTTCAATTATTAATTTTCTAACAAATTCCACATTTTTGGAATTCGAATTTCAGATCAGTTGAAAAATGATCAACCATTTTGAATTCTGTGTAAAGAATAGCTGGTTATTAAGGAGTGGGCCGAGAAGCCCAGCCAATAACTCAACAGCTGTCAGCGGGCCTCCCCAGCTGAAATGTAAATAAAAGAATGCCGGCGATAAAAAATGCATAAAAAAAATCAGTGATCTCCCCAATCTGTACCAGGCCCTTAGGGTCTTGAATGGGTCTTAAGGGGAACCTCATGCCAAAATGTAAAAAAAAATGGCATCCCTCCCAAAAACCACACCAGACCCTTATCCAAGCATGCAGCCCGGCAGGCCAGGAAAGGGGGGGGGAGCGAGTGCCCACCCTCCTGAACCATTCCAGGCCACATGCCCTCAGCATTGGGTGGGGGCTTTGGGCCAGGGGGGGCTCTGCCCAGGGGAGCCACCCAATGACATTATCAGATGACCCCCCCAGTGACGTCAACAACCCTGCATGCTCCCGATCCATGATGTCACAAGGGGGTGGGGTAACACCCCTTAGTTATTTAAGAACGTTAGGACAGTGGATCTGTCAGACAGTGGGAGACTCATTAGGTGCAGAGGCCTTTTTTTTTGGGGGTCGGTGATAAGGGTGGGCATCTTGATTCACGTTGGATCTACTTCAGGGGACATTTATTTTTTGTTTTTTAATAAAGGACTAGTCAAAAACTATTTTGGTGAAGGACATGTGGCATGGTATGGTTCAGGAGGGAGGGGGGACACTTGCTCACCCCCCCCCCCTTTCCTGGACTGCTGGACTGCATGCTCAAATCAGGATCTGGCATGGATTTTGAGGGGGATCCCATGCTGTTTTTTAAAAATGTTGGTGCTCCCCTTAGGGGGGCCCCACACTGTTTGTTTGTTTGTTTTTTTCTGCATTTTTGATTTCTGTCATTCTTTTGTATACATTTCAGCTGTCAGCAGGGAAGACCGCTGACAGCTGATGAGTCATCGGTTCTTAAGGACCCGACGGCCGGCTTTCCAGCCTGCTCCCTAACAACCAGCTATTCTTCAATTCAAATCAGTCGACCATTTTTTGACCAAACCGAAGTCGAATCATTCCGTAAATTTGGAATTTGTAAGAAAGCTATCGTACAAAACAAAACAAATTCCAATGAAATTTCAATGCTTTCACACTTTGAATGACAATTACTCAATTAGTCATTCAACACTGTACCCATATGAAATTTGTATAATTTTATACAATTTTATACAATATGCTATGTAATCACCACTGTTTTTTTTTTTTTTTTTTTTTTTGCGCTATAAACTAAAAAGACTGAGCATTTTGGAAAAAAAAACATGTTTTTCCTAGGTTTGTGTTATAAAAGTTTGCAAAAAAAGTAATTTTTCTTCATAAATTTTGACCAAAATTTATACTGCTACATTTATTTGGTAAAAATAACCCAAATCAGTGTATAGTATTTGGTCTCCGTGAAAGTTATAGGGTCTACAAGCTATGGTACCAATCATTGAAAATTGATCACACATGATGTACTGATGGCCTATCTCATTTCTTGAGACCCTAACATGCCAGGACAGTACAAATACCCCCCAAATTACTCTTTTTTGGAGATAGAAACCCCAGAATATTTAGTAAGAGCCATTGTGAGTTTATTTGGAAGTTGTAATTTTTTTCCCACAATTCTTTGGAAAAATAAGATTTTTTTCCACAAAATCATCATATTAAGTAATTTCTCACACACGGCATGGACATGCTTGCAACTACACCCCAAACCACATTCTGCTACTCCTAAGTATGGTGAAACCACATGTGTGAGACTTTTTCACAGCCTAGCCACACAGAGAGGCCCAACATGCAAGGAGTACCTTCAGGTGTTTTAGGGAACATAAATTACACATCTAATTTTCTGACTACCTATCACATTTTTGAAAGCAAACACTCCAATGTATTTTCTATGAGGCATAATAAGTATTTTGACATGGCATTTGTTCCATATATTTTTGGGAAAATGTGGAAAGAAAATGAAAAAGTATTTAAGTTGTCCATTTATAAGATATTTCCAGCACATAGCAAAAATTACACCTGAAAAAAAAATTCTGCTACTCCTCCTGAGTAGGTTGATACCACATGTGTGGGACTTTTCCACAGCCTGGCCACATAGAGAAGCCCAATATCAACATCCAAGGAGCACCATCAGGAGTTCTAGGGACATAAATTACACATCCAATTTCCTGACAACCTATCACATTTTGGAAGGCTCACATATCATGCACATAGCAAAAATTACAACCCAAAATACATTCTGCTGAGCGAAGGGTAAACAAAAGATTACCTATGGTTTTAGTAGTGCAGTTGTCCACAGAGGAGAACACTGGTCCAGGCAGCAGGCAGGGATGTGGTCAGCGACAGCGAAAGGAACCATCCAGGCAGCAGGCAGGAATACTGTCCATAGACAGTACAGGCAGCAGGCAGAGACATTGTCAGCACAGTCAAAGCATTGGTGCAGGCAGCAGGCAGAAGGCAGAGACATGGTCAGCACAGCCAAAGTATTGGTCCTCGCAGTAGGCAGGAACATGGTCAGTTCAGGCGACAGGCAGAGACATGATCAATTAACAGGCCAGGGTAAATCGGCAGCAGAAAAAAAATATCAGGCTTAGGGTCTTGGTCAGATAGGACCTGGGTACCGGGGTAGAGGCTTCTTCCCACCAAAATCTCTTTGTAGCCTCTAGTCTCCAGGGCATTACAAACCCCCAAGAAAACCAAAAATGTACAGTGCATCCGGAATGTACTCACAGCGCTTCACATTTTACACATTATGTTACAACCTTATTCCAAAATGGATTAAATTCATTATTTTCCTCAAAGATCTACAAACAATACCCCATAATGACAAACATGAAAGAAGTTTGTTTGAAATCTTTGTAAATTTATTAAAAATAAAAAAAAAATAAAAAATCCCATGTACATAAGATAAACATAAAAGCCTTTGTTCAATACTTTGTTGAAGCACCTTTGGCACCAATTACATCCTCAAGTCTTTTTGAGTGTAATGCTACAAGCTTGGCACACCTATTTTTGAGCAGTTTCTCCCATTCTTCTTTGCAGGACCTCTCAAGCTCCATCAGGTTGGATGGAGAGCGTCAGTGCACAGCCATTTTCAGATCTCTCCAGAGATGTTCAATCGGGTTCAAGTCTGGGCTCTGGCTGGGCCACTCAAGGACATTCACAGAGTTGTTCCGTGGCCACTCCTTTGTTATCTTGGCTGTGCGCTTAGAGTTTGTCCTGTTGGAAGATGAACGTTCGCCCCAGTCTGAGGTCCAGAGAGCTCTGGAGCAGGTTTTCACCAAGGATGTCTCTGTTCATTGCTGCATTCATCTTTCCCTCGATCCTGATTAGTCCTCCAGTTCCTGCCACTGAAAAACATCCCCACAGCATGATGCTGCCACCACAATGTAGGGATAGTATTGGCCAGGTGATGACAGGTGCCTGATTTCCACCAGACATGACGCTTACCATTCAGGCAAAAGAATTCTTCTGGCCAGAGAATTTTTTTTTCTCATAGTCTACGAGTCCTTCAGGTGCTTTTTAGCAAACCCCAGGTGAGCTGTCATGTGCCTTTTACTGAGGAGTGGCTTCCTTCTGGCCACTTTACTGTACAGGCCTAAATGGTGGAGTGCTGCAGAGATAGTTGTTCTTCTGGAAGGTTTTCCTCTCACAGAGAAATGCTTGAGTTCGGTCAGAGTGACCATAGGGTGTTTTGTCACCTCCCCGACTAAGGCCCTACTCCCCGATCACTCAGTTTGGCCGGGTGGCCTGCTCCAGGAAGAGTCCTGGTGGTTCCGAACGTCTTCCATTTATGAATGATGGAGGCCACTGTGCTCATTGGTACCTTCAGTGCTGCAGAAATTTTTCTGTACCCTTCCCCAGATCTGTGCCTCAATACAATCCTGTCTCAGAGGTCTACAGACAATTCCTTTGACTTCATGGCTTGGTTTGTGCTCTGGCATGCACTATTAACTGTGGGACCTTATATAGACAGGTGTGTGCCTCTCCAAATCATGTCCAATAAACTGCATTTACCACAGGTGAACTCCAATCAAGTTGTAGAAACAGCTCAAGGATGATCAGTGGAAACAGGATGCAATTGGGTTCAATTTTGAGTGTTATGGAAAAGGCTGCCTGTGAACACGTATGTACATGTGATTTGTTTCCTTTTTTATTTTTAATACATTTGCAAAGATTTCAAACAAGCTTCTTTCACGTTGTCATTATGGGGTATTGTCTGTGGAATTGTGAGGAGAATAATGAATCTAATCCATTTTGGAATAAGGCTGTAACATAACAAAATGTGGAAAAAGTGAAGCGCTGTCAATACTTATTTGAGACCCCTGTGCTATCTGGTCAATAAACAGGGCAGGGTCAGTACCGTAGTAGGCAGAGGTATAAAAAGTTTAGGCGGCAGGCAGAGGCATTTTCAAATTACAGGCTAGGGTTAGTTCAGGAGCAGGTGGACGCATGAGAAGTGTGAAGGCAAATGGCAGGAATTTAGAATTACGTTCCCCATACTTTACTAATATTGTAGAGAAGTATGGAAATGGCAGAAGCAGTCACAAATGCAGAGGCCTGGTTGGGTAGGACACTGGGGACAATAAAAATTGGTGTCTCAGGCTAACTTCCCATCTGGAGCACACCCCACGTTTTCTTTTTTTTACATCTTTGGCCTGTTTATCTTTAAGGGACTTTATGAGGAAAATAGCGTTTGTGGAGTCTGCTCACTGCATCTGAGTGAATGCTTTCTGGTGGACTTTCCAGGTACAAAAGGGCAGTGGCAATTTCCTCCTAATAGCTAAGAAAGGATACAGGGGAGATTGGGCAAGATGCCGTGCTCGCCGGCTGCAGCAGCTCTGGTCTCTCCTGCAGTGGGTCTCTCGGCACACTGCTGTCACATGGCATCTCAAACAGACCCTGAGGAGGCAGCTGACCATGTGCCACCTGATATTCCAGAGGTGATGGCATGGCAGCTATTAACGCCTGCCAAACTGCCCTAACCTCCAAGATTGAGGCAGTTCAACTTGATGTCGACCCCTTCAACCTTGGCAAACTGACAACACTAGAAGTTTGAAAATGTATAGTCTTGCTCTTGAGCGCCTATGGCGTAAGACTAGGTCTCAGAAAGATTTCAACCAATATAAATCTGCCCTCCAAAAATAAAATTCCAGTCTCCACACTGCCAAATAGACCTACTTTATCACTCTCATTAACAACTTATCATCTCATCCCCAGCATCTCTTCTCTACCTTCAATTCTCTACTTTGTCCTCCACTGCCTCCACCCACTAAATCACTCACTGACCAGGAGATCGCCAATCACTTCAAACAGAAAATTGATACAATTCGTGAGGAGATCTCTGCTGTTCAGATACCTTCCACGCTTTAAACTTTATGCCCACAGGCACAATCACTGCTCCCCTCATTCAACCCCACCACTACAGATGAGGTTACTAAACTACTTGCTAACGTCCAGCTAACCACCTGCCCTCTGGATCCTGTTCCCTTGCAAATGCTACATTTACCCTCCAGCTCTATTCTCACTCTCTAACCCACATCTTCAATCTCTCCCTCTCTTCTGGCATCTTTTCCAACCCTCTAAAACATGCACTAGTCAGCCCCATTTTTTAAAAGCCCTCACTGAACCCAACCAATCTTAACAACCTATGCCCTATCTCCTTGCTCCCGTTCTTATCCAAACTCCTTGAATGTCTGGTCTATAACCGGCTGAGCGACCACCTTGCTGAGAATAGCCTTCTTGATCCCCTGCAGTCTGATTTTGGCCTCAACACTCCACAGAAACTGCTCTCCTAAAACGAACAATCTACTAACGGCCAAAACCAATGGACACTATTCTGTACTCCTACTCCTGGACTTTCCTGCTGCCTTTAATATAGTTGACCACCCCCTCCTCCTTAAAAAACTCCACGCCTTTGATCTTCGTTACTGTACTCTTCACTGGTTCTCTTCCTACTTATCCAACCGCACCTTTAGCTTTACTTATAATTCTACTTCCTCCTCTCCTCTTCCTTTCTCTGTTGGGGTCCCCCAAGGTTCTGTTCTTGGACCTCTCCTATTTTCAATCTACATCTCCTCTCTGGGTCATCTGATAGCCTCCTATGGCTTTCAATACCATCTCTACGCTGATGATACCCAAGTCTATTTATCCACCCCTCAGCTCACTCCCTCAGTCTCCTCACGTATCACTAATTTACTAGCAGATAAATCAGTCTGGATGTCACACCACTTCCTCAAACTCAATCTATCCAAAACCGAACTTATAATTTTTCCTCCACCACTTGCCCCTTCCCTTGATCTCTCTGTCAAGATTGATGGCACAACTATCAGCCCATCCCCACATGCTAAGGTCCTAGGTGTAGTTCTGGACTCTGAACTCTAATTCAAGCCCCACATCCAATCACTGTCCAAATCTTGCTGCCTCAACCTCGGCAACATCTCCAAAATATGCCCCTTTCTAACCAATCACACAACAAAGCTCCTAGTTCACTCCCTGGTTGTCTCGCTCCTTGGCTACTGCAATTGCCTCCTCATTGGCTTACCTCTACATAGAGTATG
Source organism: Pelophylax lessonae (assembly GCF_965119305.1). Taxonomy (NCBI): domain Eukaryota; kingdom Metazoa; phylum Chordata; class Amphibia; order Anura; family Ranidae; genus Pelophylax; species Pelophylax lessonae. Next base: position 569,968,198 of record NC_138768.1, on the reverse strand, counting down.
CCTCCTTCAATCCATCATGAATGCTGCTACAAGACTCATCGACCTTACCAATCGCTCAGTGTCCGCTACTCTTCTCTGTCAATCCCTCCACTGGCTTCCACTCACCCAACAAATTAAATTTAAAATTCTAACAACATCTTACAAAGCCATCCACAATTGAGCCCCCAGCTACATCACTAGCCTAGTCTCAAAATACCAACCTAATCGCTCTCTTCGTTCTTCTCAAAACCTCCTGCTCTCTAGCTCCCTCGTCACCTCCTCCCATGCTCACCTCCAGGACTTTTCCAGAGCCTCTCCAATCCTATGGAACTCCTTACCCCAATCTGTCTGATTATCTCCTACTCTATTAGCTTTTATACGATCCCTAAAAACCCTCCTCTTCAGAGAAGCCTATCCTACCCACACCTAACAACCGTACTTCCATTTTCTCCATCAGCTCATCCCCCACAGTTATTGTCTTCTGTTTCACTTGACCCTCCCTTCTAGATTGTAAGCTCTAATGAGCAGGGCCCTCTAATTCCTCCTGTATTGAATTGTATTGTAACTGTATTGTCTTCCCTCATATTGTAAAGCACTGCACAAACTGTTGGCGCTATATAAATCCTGTATACTAATAATATAATAATAAATGCACAATATGCTACTGATAATGTATTGATTGTGGGGGACATTAACCAGGTACCTTCTCGGGATCTGGACAGATTTAACCCCTCTGGTTCCTGGTCATCTGGCATCTCTCACTGGGCATCCTCTTTTTCCCTGACTGATGTCTGGCGGCACTACAATCCCTCTGACAGGGAATTTACCCGCCACTCAGGCACCTATAGACTCTATATCGCATAGACCTGGCTTTTGCTTCCTCTGCCACCTTGCAGAGGGTGGTCTCTGATGAGATCCTGTCCAGAGGGGTCTCAGATCATGCCCCATTGTCTATTTCCATACAAATGTCAGCTACGGTGGGTCGAGGACTATGGAGGATGCCAAGATACTGGATTATGGACCAGAGAGTTCAAGAATCCCTTCCAGAGGCCCTTTGGTTGAATAATGAAGAATCTGCTAGTCCTTTGGTGGTGTGGGATACATTGAAAACTTGTCTCCGGAGTGAATATACTTCCCATATAGTTGCAGCAAAGATGTCATCGCTGCAGTCCCTGGAGCAATTAGAGGAGGAGGGGAGACAGGGAGAAATGGCTAATGAAGCACAACCGACACAGGATAATTACGTCACCTGGCACCAGTCCTTGTTGGAGGTGTCCCTACTCCGGGTGAAACTAACCAAAAAGTCTATAATATTTACAGCCCAGAGGGTGTTCGAATTCATAGACAAAAATGGTAAACTTCTGGCCTGGCTAGCTAAGGGGCAGTATGCTGTTACGCATATTGGCAGGATTAAGGGACTGACTGGGGAATTACTGACGATATCTGGGGACATTAATGACTGATTTCTGCAATATTATCTATTTCTCTAGAGTCTCATATAATATGGCAGACTCCTACCTGGACCAGATCCCTTTTCTAACTAGGCTAGATTAAGACATTTCTCTAGAAGAGGTGCAGGCAGCACTGGGCTGTTTGCAATCCGGGAAAGCTCCGAGACTGGATGGGTTTCCAGCTGAATTCTACTTCCTCTATCCGGAATTGTTGGCACCTAGGCCCACATCCCCTTTTGCCTAGTCTTACTTATTGAACTCCCTACCGGATTCAATGTCTGAGGCTATAGAATTCTGGTTCCCAAACTAGGCAAGGTTCCAGAAGATTGTGCCTCTTACAGGCCAATTTAGTTGATTAACACTGACGCAAAAATACTGGCTAAAATTCTTCGCCTTTCTAAGGTGATGGAAGATCTTTTTCATGTTGCTCAGACTGGATGCATGCCTAAGAAAGGTACAGACATTATTAACCACAGCCTTGTCCTCAATATAGATGTGTTCCATTCTAAAAGGAGATACAAGAGTGATTGCTTTGTTGGACACTAAAAAAGCTTTAGACTCCTTGAAGTGGGGGTACCTTTTTGGAGGTGTTGCGGAGGTTTGGATTTGGGCCTAGGTTCCTGCAATGGTTTAGTATGCTTTACAGATCTTCTAGAGCTAGGATTGGTATTAATGAGAGGCTTTCTGTTATTTTTCCCCTACAGAGAGGGACCCGACAGGGATACCCCCTCTCTCCTAGCCTTTTTACTTTGGACTTGGAGCCTTTGGCCATCTTAGTTCGGAACTCTTGGTGCATCGAGGGACTGCAGGTCAGATCTCTAGAGGAAAAAATGACGCTTTATGCAGATGACACCCTGCTGTACTTCCATGACACAAACTCCTCTCTGCAGGCGGCTCTTGCGGTCTTTGATGCATTTGGACATTTCTCCAGGGTACGCATTAATTGGTTCAAATCTGTTTTATTTTCTATTAACCCCCAGGCTAGGACCTCTGCAATTTCAACCCTTTGCAATGGGTGGATGAATTTAATATTTGGGTATCCGGATCACTGCGTTGCTTCTAACAACTCAACCTCCATCCACTACTTCTGAAACTACAGGCACACTGTTCTAAGTGGGCCAATCTACCGCTGAACCTCCTAGGCCACATAAATATTATCAAAATGATCTATATCTCTAAATTTAATTATGTCTTCCACAATAGCCCGACTTGGGTGCTTAGTTCCTTTTTTAGTGAAGTTGATAAATGCCTTGGTTCCTTTCTCTAGAGAGAATCTCTTCCTCTTCTGGTAAAGTCAATCTTGCAGCTCCCAGTGCATTTTGGAGGTTTAGCACTACCTAATTTGCAGGTCTGCTATTGGGCGGCTACTTTAGGAACCGTTAGATGGTGGTAGCAATCCAGGGCCAATGCAGCAGTCTGCTTAGAAGCAGCCATTCTGGGTTCCCTGATGGAGCTTGGTAACCTGGTCTTAAGGGGTTCCAAAGCGTATACCTCACTGTCTTTCCCACAAGCACGACGTTGTGAGTTTAGGTGGCTGCTAGGAAACGATTCTTCCAACCTAATCAATGGTCCCCGTTCCACCTGTTGTGGGGAAACCCATCTTTGCCCCATTTTAGGACATTTCCGGATCCACAATTATGGGCTTGCTGTGGGATTAGAACCCTTAGTGATGTTATGCCCACAGGGGTTCTGTTACCCTACCGTGATCTGACTGCTAGATATAGATTACCTAGGTGGATTCTCTTCAGATACTTTCAACTATGTCACGATGTGAAAGCCCAATTTTCCGTTGCTCCTAGCTTGAAGGCAGACCCAATAGAGGAGCTTCTTGCACAGAAGACCCTAGTAAAGCCCCTATCTTCTCTTTATCTGGCTATTCTTAGTGTTGAGTCTCCCTAAATTGATAGGTTGTGGGAACAATGAAGTGAGGACATCCCAGCCTTGGGCAGAGAGACTTGGGAGGAATGCTTTGATAATAATACTAAGATGGTAATTTCCTCCCAAGACAGGTTGACTCAAATAAAGTTTTTGCATAGAATTTTGTACAAGCCTCAAAAGCTGCACACATTTTACCCACAGCACTCCCCAGATTGATTCCAATGTCATTCTACTGAAGGTACCTACTACTATATGTTTTGGTCATGTCCAAGAGTAGCATGGTTCTAGGAGAAAGTATTTGAGTGTATTGATGCCCGTCTTCAGTTAACACTGCCATTGTCCCCTGAACTAGCACTGTTGAGCATTCAAGACAATGAGCAGAGGCCTTGATGTACCAAAACATTGCTTTATACTATGCCAAAAAATAAATTCTGAATAGGTGGATTTCCCCCCCCCCCCCCTTACGGTGACCTAATTGGAATCCTCTATTGATGCAGTACCAGCCATCTACAAATTGACATACATTAGTAGGGGATGTCCAGGGACGTATGATAAGGTTCAGCAGCCCTGGACCGAGCGGTGATGGATCCCTGGAGCAGATTCTTGGCTGCTTTGCCCTAGGTTGCCCCGAATGCCATGGGTTGCCCCCCTCCATTGTGATGAATGCATATTGTTTGCATTTGTATTAGTCTCCAAAATTATAAAAGGCAACACTTGTTTTTGCCCCTGTTTTTCATGAGCTGAACTCAAAGATCCAAGAAATCTGGGATTCATCCTTGAAGAGAACAACTCTCTAACATGCCAGATGCCATAGAATTTGAGCATTTGCCCACTCAAGTAGATTGCGATGATGAACTGCAGTCAGGTCAAGACCCCAATGAGAACGACAAGCATGCAAATGAGCTTCCCTGAGATGGTTTCTGACAGTTTGTGCAGAAATTATTTGGTTATGCAAACAGATTGTTACAGCAGGTGTCCGGGTGGCTGGTCTCAGACGATCTTGGAGGTGAAGATGCTGGATGTGGTGGTCCTGGGCTGGTGTGGTTACACGTGGTCTGCGGTTGTGAGGCCGGTTGGATGTACTGCCAAATTCTCTAAAACCCCTTTGGAGACGGCTCATGGTAGTGAAATGAACATTAAATTCAAGGGCAACAGCTCTGGTGGACATTCTGGCAGTCAGCATGCCAATTGCACGCTCCCTCAAAACTTGCGACATCTGTGGCATTGTGCTGTGTGATAAAACTGCACATTGTAGAGTGGCCTTTAATTGTGGCCAACTTAAGGCACACCTATGCAATAATCATGCTGTCTAATCAGCATCTTGATATGCCACACCTGTGAGGTGGATGGATTATCTCGGCAAAGGAGAAGTGCTCACTAACACAGATTTAGACAGATTTGTGAACAATATTTAAGAGAAATAGGCCTTTTGTGTACAGCTCATGAAAAGTGGGGGCAAAAATAGAAGTGTTGCGTTTATAATTTTGTTCAGTGTATATTCATTCAATTTGTATGTTGGACACTGTTTGTCAAATACTATCAAATGTGCTGAATTGCTATGTAATCTGAACTTATTGTACTATGCCATTTTTTTTCAATAAAAAACTATTCTGGTTGTTAAAAAAAAGAAAAGATACAGGTCTCCCAGTGGGTTTGCGGTAGATCCCCTATGAATCATAAATGGGCAAATTGAAAAGATAAATGGAGACTTTCTTGTAACAATGGTGGGTTCTTCTTGTAGCAAGATAGGGCTGGATCAGCTGATTGTTGTAGTCGGCTCCCCCCATGAACATATTGTATTCACGCACACTTTTAGGTTTCTGGCTCTGTTGCATAACTTGTAGAGTTTTACTTCATATTGGCCCCTTTTACTTGGGATGAACTGCTTGAAGCTGCCAGCGAAATGGACAAGTGACTCATCCACGCAGATGTTTTTGTCTGGGATATATCATTGGGTGAATTTCTTTGAGAAAAAAAATTAAGAAGTGGCTGAATTTTATATAGTTTTTCATATGCTGGGTCATTTCAGGAGGGCACTGGGTGTTATCACTAAAGTGGAGGTACCGCATGATCATCAGATATCTTGTTTTTGGCATAATAATTGAATAAATGGGCATTGTGTAATTCATTTTTGTTTGTGAGTTCTATGTTAAATGTGAGGCCCAAAAAGATTTTAAATTCCTCCACTGTTAACTGTGTCCATTCATAGGAATGGGCATAACTTGAAGCTTGGCTGTTGGCTATCAATTGTTAGGCATAGAGGATGCACTAGTCCACAACTGAGCGTAATAAGTCATCCGTGAAAACTGAATTTAAAAAAATCAATGGGTGCAAAATTTTCCTTGTTAACCTGGACACCTGGCTGTGCAGTAAAATGGGAGATTTTAGCTGCTCCTGAGTTAGCGGGAAGCCATAGAGAGTTTTGAAGTGTATTTGATAGACTCGCATGAGCCATAACCCCTTGGGGCTGACATGACACCCCGCTAGTACCTGGGCTTTCATGCAGAGGTACTGGTGATTCTGGTGGTTGCTCCTGCACGGGTATACTATTCCTTTGGGGTTCATGCGCTGGTGACATCACCAGCTGCTGCTACCTAGAATATCTCCTAAACTATGCATGTTTAGGAGATATTAATTTAACCCACAGGTACCCTTTATTATAAGCTTCCCTGTAGGTAAAAATCAAAATACAGGCTTTACTACCACTTTAATTCAATTAATCCTGCCCACAATCGACAGAAGGAGTTTGGTCCATGCCTCAAGTTTTTGTTTAACATAACACAAGAGGGTGTTACATTTGCTGCTAGTGTCCAATGGGTTCACAGTAATCATGATCACTAGGTACTTGAAGGAAGTAACTACTTAAAGGTGGGAGACTACCATATGCATGCCCTGCAGAGAAGGATAGAGAGGCATCAAGGTGGATTTCTACCAAATGATTTTTAACCCAAAGAAGGAACCAAAAGTGTAAATTATCTGTATGGCCACAGGAAGAGTGACAGTTGAGTCCTGCATTTATATAATAATATCATTGGCATTTAAGCCTAAGCAGTCTGTTCTGCCACTCAAAGTAATAACCTTAAAGGGCAGTAGTTATCAGAATCTCAGGGCTAACATGTCAATTGCTATAGCAAATAATATGGGAGACAGTGGACAGACCTGCCATGTAAGGAGAGAGAAGGAGAGATAACAAGACATTTACTAATAAATTGTAAAATGGACCTGGCATATAATATAGATATCCATACCCTGAATATGTCACCAAAGCCAAAATGTCTCAAGGCTGATTGCAGAAAGGGCCACTCTATGGAGTCAATGACTTAAGTATCATCTAAGGATGCTAAGGCACTTGTATCTGAAAGAATGTAATGTAACTGCGCAATAAAGCCTGCCATAGATGGTTTAATCTTGGCTGGTTCAGTAGGAACAGGACGGAATTCCAACCATGTATGGGCAGGCTGCATATACCCAAGTTGATCGATTTATCAACTCGGGTACAACCCGTGCGAGATTTTACATGCAATTATTGCTAGTGGCTGTTATAGCCTTTAGCAATAATCACTGTGTCTCCCCCCTCCTGCCCGTTGGGAGAACACAATGGCTCTATAGTTGCAGGAAAGAAATTTGCTCCCATCAATGGCCAGCTTAACCTGCATTCTACGAATGTTGATGGAGGCATATTTGCCTGGCATATACCCTATTTGGTCCTTATGTATGATAGATAACATTACTGTGTCTAACCTCATAGCTAGGTTTTTTGTCAGAATTTTGTAATTGATATTTAATAATGATATGGGTCGATAGCATGCAAATTTTGCAGGGCCTTTATCGGGTTTAGGAATAAGAACCACTGTGGCGGTATACATTCAGAGTGGCAACTTCCTTCATCTGTAAGTACACATGGACCAAGACAAGGTCTATAACATCTCTGGGCATAAACCTCCAGAGGTATACCAAATAACATATATACTGTATATGTTTCACTTCCTCCTCAGTGATGCCACTATCTATCTGTTCCATTGTAAGTGTAGGGAATGTTAAATCCACCAAATATTCATGAATGTCTGCACTTGAGCACATCAGGAAGGAGGCATACAAGTTAGCATAAAAAGAGTGCAAACAAGCAAGCACCTCATCTGCCCTGTAGACCAACATGCCAGCCTCTTTTCTCACTTTGGAAATCACAGAACTAGATACCTTTGTTGGCAATATATGCTAACAATTTTCAACATTGATTGCCATATTCAAAAACCTGTTTTTTTTTTTGTTTGTTTTTTTTTAAAACAACCTATGAACGTTCCATGAAAGAATGCTACAGTGGCCAGCCATGGGGATAAACATACTGGAAGCATTCAGAAGGAGTTCAAATCGATGTAAACCCTCACATATACCCAGTGAAGTGAACAGCCTTAGACGATACACAGAGATGAAACAAATCTCCCTACTTAAGTTTGTTTTCAGCTTTGGAAAATGCAGCTCATGTTAGAAATCTTGTTTCCTCATTCAGCAGTGAGTGTGGAGTCTGGGCTTACACTGTGTGAGAGCTGATTGGAGGAAAGGCACACACCCCCACTCCACATAGGCAGAGGAAGGAAGAAACATGCAGAGCTGTTATCTGGATAGACTAGCTCTCTGCTAATCTCCCTCCAAGCTCCCTCCCAGTCACAAATTTTCAGCTGCTTTTATCTCATGTGCCGGAGAACTTGTCAGAAGTTATCATGCTGATAACAAAGGGACAGAGCAGCAGAAAGACACATCACTTAGAGCTTTGGAGAGAGATAAGTAAACACTACATATATATGTGCCAGATTTCATGAATGGGGTTTACAACCACTTTTGTGCCTGTGGATGCACCATAAGCCCATAATACAGAAAGAAGAGACAGCATTGAATTTATAGGACAAAGCAGAGTCTACAGGCATAAAAAATGTACACATATATAATTTGTGAAAAAATTAAAGTCAATAAAATACACAATTGGGCATTGCCAGCATATAGCATGTGCATGTATGTGGACAATACGTGAGTGGAACATATATGGCGATACTGGTAGGCAAAGCAAATGTATGCTAGCAATTGGGCTCTGACACTGTGAACGCCAGGTGCAATCTGCAAAATACTCTAATGCAATGTTCATACAGAAGTCTTACATGCAATACAACGCAATCCATGAAGTCCAGCAGGATGCGAACAATGGAGGCAGTCAAATTGTTTTATTTTGAAAGCATGAGCCAGGGTTCCTGTAGTGTATGGAACAATTTTTTGATCAAATAATATTGCTTTTCACATTTTTAACAATCAAAAAAAAAAAATCTCTGACCATGCTTTGGGTGTAAGTGTTAATATTGATTAATCTTTTCATATGAGATTGGTTTTTGAAAAAAATTTAGAGATAAAGTGGAGTGAAAATATCACAAAGTCTTAATAAGTTATCTTATTAACAGAGTTTTCTGACTCAGCGGATGCTAAATAATGTCATATATTACTCATGCGTCCTGTACAAATGTGTCATTGTTTTGATGGGCTGTGATGAAGATGCATTAATGCTTAACTGAATTCTTTTCCTCTCAATAAACTAACTATGTGAACGAAGTGTTAGCGGCTTTACTCAGCCCTATTTACTGCTGACATCAAAGGTAGCTATGACTAATATCTGGTAAAATCAGAAAGACATTGCTACGCATACTACTTTGTATAATTGTAAATAGATTGTAAGTATCAGAGGCCTGATTTCAACATACTTACAGTAAATGTTCTAAGACAGAGATGCATCCTGTAAAGTAGGAACCAATTAATCTGTCTCGGAGTGCTTCAAATTATTTAGCATTCGGCAAGATATCATTTTTTTGTAACCTAGATACAAAAGCATTGAGAATTTTGGGGTTTTACAACATATAAATACTATAGCTAATGTCCTCCCTCAATCAATAACAGGCTCTTCAAGTCTGGTATGGATTTTAAGGTGAGTGTCCTGTCACACCCCAAATGACAGTTAAACATGGGTGATCCAGGTGAAAAAAAACCCCAAAAACATGTGGGGTACCCCCCAAATTCCATACCAGACCTAAAGGGTTTGATAAAAGAAAACCCCATGCAAACCATGCAAAAGAAAAAAAAAACCTTCTCGTTAGTGCCAACTAAAGTAAACAGTAGATAAGGAAACGTACACATTTTTTGATGAGTCCTTTATTTAAAAAAAAATGCCTCAAGATGTACATACACCATAAATCATGTCGTCCAGTGATGAAAACCCACATCAATCACAATGAACAACATTCCATACCCTGCAAAAAAAAAAATCCTGAGAACCGATTGACACATCTCATCGCTGACTTGTGCACAATGACATCACCCGCCGCTTCCCTAGCAACAATTGACAAATAGAAAGCTGATTTACTGTATACAGCAGTGGTGAAATACCACTACTATATAACTTCAGCTCCCATCGAAGAGGCTAAACAGCAAAACAGCCAAAGTTTGGTCTGAACTTATGTTCCAATAAAACCTTGAACTCATTCGTAGTATTAGATAAGACAAGAATAATAACCAGCTAGCAAACTACATGTGCATTCAGCATACTGGAACTGGATCCAGAGCAGGTTGGTCCATTACTAACTGTTAGTATCTTTGGCATACAGCACACTTGATTGAGGTGTAAATGGTCATCAAGGAAAAGCCTGCACCAAATCTTCCTCCAATCCTCCACGGAATATTCAAACAGGACCATAGACTCTGTCAGCTTCATATACCCCAAGTAATAGACATTGGTGTTCCTCCAAAGATACAAATGGGGGCTCACATAGTGAAGTATGTACAAATTTATTGATAAAACAATGGTAAAGGCACTCACATGTTAACTGCTTGATACAGGCATGTAGTAATAAAGATGATGGCCGCGGCTACAAACGTGTCTGCATGGGGGCTGGCGTGCCTGGCGCGTTTCGTCCTGCTATAGGCGTTGTCAAAGGCAGGACGAAACGCGTCAGTCACGCCAGCCCCCATGCAGACATGTTTGTAGCCGCGGCCATCATCTTTATTACTACATGTGAGCCCCCATTTGTATCTTTGGAGGAACACCAATGTCTATTACTTGGGGTATATGAAGCTGACAGAGTCTATGGTCCTGTTTGAATATTCCGTGGAGGATTGGAGGAAGATTTGGTGCAGGCTTTTCCTTGATGACCATTTACACCTCATGTTTGGTGGACCTTCCTTAACAGGGGGTCTAAATTTCTGGTAAGGAGACAACCTTATTTTTTTGCACGTGGTGATCGTCAGGAATATATTTGCACGATTGGCGTTGGAATATACGAGCATATCTTTCTACACCTGAATAATCAGCCTCAGACGGACTTTTGTGGACTCTGTTTATTTTCTTCAGTTTTTAGGGTTTCCCTTTATGTGGCGCTGTACTTGAACATTATTGCTTTATGGTTTGATATACTACTGTACTGGCAGCCTGTAATTTAGTTAATGTATTGAGCGCAGCTTTCTTCCCTTTGTTTTAGCACACTTGATTGACTTCCAGTCTAAAAGCGGAGTTCTGGCCTCGGGGGTCAAATTTAGATAAAAATACCCCCGGGACAGTCAGGGCTAGAACATTCCACAATGGATAGCCTCTGAACTGTCCCGGGTCGCACTTACCTGTAAGAAGAAATACTTACCTTGAAAAGTTCTTCTCCAGCGCTGCCATCTCAGGTGTGGGCAGCTGAAGCCAGCGCATCCTCTTCTGTGGCCTCTTTGGTGACGTTGCAGTCCCACAATGCACTGCACCGACCCCGCTCGTCACTTCCAGTGAAGGCGCGGCATCCCTGCACAGCTTCTGGGCATGCCCAGAAGCTGTTTAGTAGGGAATGCCGCACTTGCACAGGAAGTGATGAGCGGGGCCGGTGCAGGTGCATTGAATCCTGGGAGCGATGACGTTCAGCTCCCAGGAGTCATCGCAATTTGGAAGTGAAGGCGCGGGCCGCGACCACCGAGGGAGGAAGTGGAAGGAAGATGAGTATATTTTCTTCAATATCAAGGTAAGTGATCAAAAAAAAAAATTGGGAGCATCCATTTCTTTTTCAGGTAGCCCTTAGCAAGCGGATGGCCCAAAATCTATTTTTTCGATTTTGAGGCCGGAACTCTCTAACCCCCAGTCTTAGTGCTGTTCAGGGGTTGATAGTCAGGTGACTGACGCCAAGTCAAATTCAGTTACTGACACTAATTGCATTTAAAAAGTTAATTTAGTGTCTAATTCATGAATACAGAGCTGCATTAATGTGACTTTTTTATCTGCCTAGAGTTCAAATTTATGAAACTATACACATCTTTTATGCGCCTTTAATCCCTGTGGTAAGATTTTAACATCTTTGCACTTCACTTGCTTGCAAAGTTGCACCCATGTACCATTTCAACAGTTCACCACAGACGAGACAGAAACATGAACTCTTCTGTGTTTGTGTTGACCTTGGCACTCTTGCAACCAAAAAACCGCATGTACAGAAAGTCTAATAGTTTAACTTTTCACCTTTTTAAAAATATTAATACACAGTGGTGGATTTATCTTTAGAAGTACAACCTAGACCTGTGGTATGGACTAGCCTTGACCACCAGGTTCCTGAGATAGCAAAAGCATGTGTACACGATATGTGTGTGCATGCATTGCAGTTTCAGTATATCCGTCATCACACTTACAGATGAAAAGTTCCAATTCACATTCTGTGGCTGTTAAAAGATCTGGTGGGGATCAAGGTGTAAACAGACAGAAGCAAAATAAACACACACATGACAGATATAAACTTCTTAAAGAATCCTTACATTTAACATATAAGCTACTTTGTAGGAAAAAGGAGCTTCTTACAGAGCTCTGCAGAAGACACCTACATAATCAATCTCACATTTGACATGAAGCTTGAAGTCGATGTTAACCCTAACTGGATGACATTTATTTTGCTAAAGTATTACATATGTTAAAAAAATGGCCATTCTTTTCACGAAGTTCTGTTTTTACCATTTTATCAACCTTTTTTTTTTTTTTTTTTTGCAACTTCTCCAGCCTCTTTCAGCCCTACATGTATTCAGTCCAGCATTTCATTGCTCTGGATCAGCTTCCTGATAGTACCAATGGGGAAACAAGGCTGCTTCTAGTATTCATTATGTGATAGAGTTACAACTCAGGAGTACAACTAAGAGCCACTTGTCAACCGTAGATGAGGCCTTGAACAAGGTGCCTGCTCAGGAGGAACCACACACATGCAGAGTCTTTTCACCGTACAGATGTTTTTTTATTTTTATTTTTTTATAAATAAGGTTTTTGTATTACCAGACAATTAATGTTTCATACAGTATCATAACAATACATGAAAAGATCCATGCGAGTGCATTGCTACCCGGAATTATACATTTTTACTGCCACACAGTTTCCCATTATGCCTGTGTTCCATCAGCTTCCCAAGGTCTATAAGGGACTGGATCCCCTTATGGGTAGACCTATAGTTGTGGACATAAAGGGGGAGATTTACTAAAGCTGGAAAGTGCAAAATCTGGTGCAGTTGTACATAGAAACCAATCAGCTTCCAGGTTTTATTGTCAAAGCCTCATTGAACAAGCTGAAGTTAGAAACTGATTGGTTAACATGCACAGCTGCACCAGATTCTGTGTGCACCAGTTTTATTAAATCTCCCCCACAGTCTTTAATGAGCGACTTGGTGAGTGGATGGACTATCAGTTACAGCCCCTAGTCCTAAGCTTACCAGATTTCCATAGAGACACTAAGCAGCTTTTAGTAAAACTGATGGATTTTGAGTGGAATATAAAATGCAGAGAACATGGTTGTTGTTCAATAATAAAATTAATCCTCAAAAATACTCATTTGCGTAATAATTCTACACTCCCTGTATATGACATAGAGAAAAGCCACAACACTAATGTAGCCAAACATTGAAATGAACACCATAATAATTTCCAGTTTGGTGATTCAGGTCATTGAGAAATTTTTGACACCAACAAGGGGAGGGGAAAAGTTTAGACTACTGTGCAAAAAGAGAGGTGTTCTGAATTTTCAGTTTAAATACTAGAAGGCCAGCGGGCTTAAACCTTGAATGGGATGTTTCCAACTATTATGAATAGGTAACTGATTCAATGAATGCCTCTCTTTTGCCTTTGGTGTTTTGCTTTTTGTATTTTACTTTTTGTGTCTTGCTTTTTGTATTTTGTCTTCTGCCTTGGTCTTCTGCATTTTGGGGTGTCCCTTATATGTGGTTTATACATGTACATCTGAGCAGATATGGTTCACTGATGTAGGTATTTGCACATATTGAATAATATAACTATGAGAAAGCTGTATGTGCATACATCTATAACCTTAGCTTCCTTCTGTCAATTTAAGTGGCATGCAATACCTATGCTAGTTGAGGGTTTTGTGGAGTAAAATGTCTTTACGGGGATATTCTCCTTTTGAGACGTACTGCCTTATATAGGCCATGCTTTTTAGCCTGCGCATATTTCCGTCTTTTATATATTTATACAAGAAAAAGATTTCCTTGTTGTAACAGTCTGTCTATTTCTTAATGTGTGTTCCATGTGATATGGCTTAGCATCTGAGGGTACTTCCTTACCTCCAGTTTTGAAGTAAACATTAAGTCCTTTAGCATATTTTTCATTCATATGACCTTTTAACCGCTTGCCGACTGCCGCACGACTATTTACGTCGGCGGTCAGCCCCTTGCAGGCAAAGCGACGTAGGGCTACATCGCTAGCCTGTGAGGGTCTAGGGAGCGAACGCGCGGCGCCGGAGGCACGCTCCCACTCCCGCGCGGTCACGGATCCCCCCACGCGCGTGCCCGGCGGACCCGATGTCTGCCAGTCACTCGCGATCGTCCGTTAGAGCAGGAGAAAGGCAGGCGGCTAATGTAAACATTCTCCCCTGTGTAAGAATAGTGATCATACGGTTCTACTATGTAGGACCGTTGATCACTGTTCCTACACCTCAAGCAACAGCCAATCACAGTTAGAATCACGCCCCTAGGGACACACATAACCCCTCCCTCTCAAAAAAAGTTAACCCCTTCACTGCCAGTGTCATTTTACAGTAACAGTGCATATGTATAGCACTGATTACTGTAGTAATGTCACTGGTAACCCCAAAAGTCTCAAAAATGTCAGTCAAGGGTCCGATCTGTCCGCCGCAGTGTCGCAGTACCGCAAAAAAAATCGCAGATCGCCGCCATTACGCGTTAAAAAAAGAAACAACAAAAATGACAAAAATCTTTCCCTTAGTTAGTAAACGCAATAACTTTTGCGCAAACCAATAAAAATACGCTTTTTGCAATTTTTTTTTACCAAACATATGTAGCATAAAACAAGTTGGCCTAAAATGTTAAAACATTTTGATTTTTACATTTTTTTGGGGAATTTCATATAAAAAAATGTGAAAAATATTGTTATTTTTGAAAAATTGATGCTCTTTTTTTGTTTATAGCGCATGATCAAAAAATCGCACAGGTGATCAAATACCACCAAAAGAAAGCTCTGTTTGTGGGAAAAAAAGGACGTCAAATTCGTTTAGGTACAGCGTCGCCCGACCGCGCAATTGTCCGTTAAAGTCACACAGTGCCGAATCGCAAAACAGGCCCTGGTCAGGAAGGGGGTAAAATCTTCCGGGGCTTAAGTGGTTAAGGTTTACCAATAATATTTAACTTAGATTGCTTAATGGGAGGCTTTTTAAATATATGGCACCGATAGGCATGCACGTGGACACACAATTTTTTTTTTTTATAACATTCATTTTAGAAATTTGTTTTACATCAAAACATGCATATGTACATTGTTTTAATTTTTTATACAGTGCCTTGCGAAAGTATTCGGCCCCCTTGAACTTTGCGACCTTTTGCCACATTTCAGGCTTCAAACATAAAGATATAAAACTGTAATTTTTTGTGAAGAATCAACAACAAGTGGGACACAATCATGAAGTGGAACGAAATTTATTGGATATTTCAAACTTTGCTAACAAATAAAAAACTGAAAAATTGGGCGTGCAAAATTATTCAGCCTCTTTACTTTCAGTGCAGCAAACTCTCTCCAGAAGTTCAGTGAGGATCTCTGAATGATCCAATGTTGACCTAAATAAATAATGATGATAAATAGAATCCACCTGTGTAATCAAGTCTCTGTATAAATGCACCTGCACTGTGATAGTCTCAGAGGTCTGTTAAAAGCGCAGAGAGCATCATGAAGAACAAGGAACACACCAGGCAGGTCCGAGATACTGTTGTGGAGAAGTTAAAAACGGATTTGTATACAAAAAGATTTCCCAAGCTTTGAACATCCCAAGGAGCACTGTGCAAGCGATAATATTGAAATGGAAGGAGTATCAGACCACTGCAAATCTGCGAAGACCTGGCCGTCCCTCTAAACTTTCAGCTCATACAAGGAGAAGACTGATCAGAGATGCAGCCAAGAGGCCCATGATCACTCTGGATGAACTGCAGAGATCTACAGCTGAGGTGGGAGACTCTGTCCATAGGACAACAATCAGTCGTATACTGCACAAATCTGGCCTTTATGGAAGAGTGGCAAGAAGAAAGCCATTTCTTAAAGATATCCATAAAAAGTGTAATTTAAAGTTTGCCACAAGCCACCTGGGAGACACACCAAACATGTGGAAGAAGGTGCTCTGGTCAGATGAAACCAAAATCGAACTTTTTGGCAACAATCAAAAACGTTATGTTTGGCGTAAAAGCAACACAGCTCATCACTCTGAACACACCATCCCCACTGTCAAACATGGTGGTGGCAGCATCATGGTTTGGGCCTGCTTTTCTTCAGCAGGGACAGGGAAGATGGTTAAAATTGATGGGAAGATGGATGGAGCCAAATACAGGACCATTCTGGAAGAAAACCTGATGGAGTCTGCAAAAGACCTGAGACTGAGACGGAGATTTGTCTTCCAACAAGACAATGATCCAAAACATAAAGCAAAATCTACAATGGGATGGTTCACAAATAAACATATCCAGGTGTTAGAATGGCCAAGTCAAAGTCCAGACCTGAATCCAATCGAGAATCTGTGGAAAGAACTGAAAACTGCTGTTCACAAACGCTCTCCATCCAACCTCACTGAGCTCGAGCTGTTTTGCAAGGAGAAATGGGCAAAAATTTCAGTATCTCAATGTGCAAAACTGATAGAGACATTCCCCAAGCGACTTACAGCTGTAATCGCAGGAAAAGGTGGCGCTACAAAGTATTAACTTAAGGGGGCTGAATAATTTTGCACGCCCAGTTTTTCAGTTTTTTATTTGTTAAAAAAGTTTGAAATATCCAATAAATTTGGTTCCACTTCATGATTGTGTCCCACTTGTTGTTGATTCTTCACAAAAAATTACAGTTTTATCTTTATGTTTGAAGCCTGAAATGTGGCAAAAGGTCGCAAAAAAGTTCAAGGGGGCCGAATACTTTCGCAAGGCACTGTATTTACATAGATTCTGTCATCCTGTTCTTCATGCTTGGTGAAGCTCTTCAATACATGTATCATGTAACAATTGTATGTTTTTACTTATACAGGTATGGATAGGGCTTGCAAATAGCAAAATGGTTTAGGATGTGTTGTTAACACCACGCCATGGGTTAATCTGATCATCCTTGATTGCTCTGGCTGCCCCTGGCTATGTTCAATTTGAGTGCACATGTTTAGACTCAGAAGGATTACATCAACAATTTGATCTTTTACATCTAAATATTCCTTGGGTTCAGTTATGTGTACTGTAGCTATGACTAAGCATTAGTGATGGGCTTCGAGCCTAAGTTCAACCTGAACATTGGGTGTTCGTGTATTCACAGAACACACGAACATATGAGGTGCTTCGCGGGAAATTCGCCCATCAATGAGCGCCCCATAATGCACTGCACAATTGCAGTTCATTAAGTGCTTGTCATTGGCCAAAGCATGCACATGACCTGTATGCTTTGGCTAATCACAGCACAATGTCCTGTCATTGCCATGATTGGACAAAGGCAGGGTGCTAAGTCCACGCCCCACACTATATAAGGCTGCTGCTGACAGGGCAGCTGTGTATAGTGTGTTAGGGTGAGATAGGAGTGAGATTAGGCAGGTGGTGGATTGTGTGAGTTATATAGTAATTTATAAGCCAGTGCAGTATATATACAGTATATCAACCAGTGCCATATAGATATATCAGCCCGTGCAGTATATATCAGACAGTGTAGTATATATCAGACAGTGTAGTATATATCAGCAGTGCAGTATTTATCAGACAGTGTAGTATATATCAGACAATGCAGTATATATCAGACAGTGTAGTATATATCAGCAGTGTAGTATATATCAGCCAGTGCAGTATATATCAGCCCATGCAGTATATATTAGACAGTGCAGTATAAATCAGCAGTGCAGAATATATCAGACAGTGCAGTATAAATCAGCAGTGTAGTATATATCAGCCCGTGCAGTATATATCAGACAGTGCAGTATAAATCAGCAGTGCAGAATATATCAGCCAGTGCAGTATATATCAGACAGTGTAGTATATCAGACAGTGCAGTATATATCAACAGTGTAGTATATATCAGCCAGTGCAGTATATATCAGCCCATGCAGTATATATCAGCCAGTGCAGTATATATCAGCCCATGCAGTATATATTAGCCAGTGCAGTATATATCAGCCCGTGCAGTATATATCAGCCCATGCAGTATAGATATATCAGCAGTGCAGTATACATCAGCCCATGCAGTATATATTAGCCCGTGCAGTATACATCAGACAGTCCAGTATATATCAGCAGTGTAGTATATATCAACCAGTTCAGTATATATCAGCCCGTGCAATGTATATCAGCCAGTGGAGTATATATCAGCCCGTGCAGTATATATCAGACAGTGCAATATAGATATATCAACCAGTGCAGTATAGATACAGTATATCAGCAGTGCAGTATATATCAGCCCGTGCATTATATATCAGCCAGTGCAGTATACAGGGCCGCTGATAGGGCAGTACAACCAGCCCTGTTGTACCGGGCCCGGGCTCCATCAGCTCTACAAGGGGCCCGGGCAGCATCACAGTAAATTTCTGCATGTTCAAAAAAAATCGTTTTTTCTAAACCTTTTCCTAATTTGTAATTTCTTGGGGGTGTAATTACATTTTCCTGGGCCCTATAATGACAGCAGAAGGGCCCAGGAAGTGAGTGCAGTGGCGGGACTTTTTTTCCATTTTCGGGTCGCATGTATACATAGGATTTAGTTCCATGGTGATTTGCTGCAATATAGTCCTGGCTGCTGCTGTCCACTGCTTTGCCTGGCGGAGGGATACAATAATTCTCTGCTCAGCCCCGCCTCCCCTTACTCAAGTGCAGAGTGTGATCATGTACGGAGGCAGATTGCTCAGCAGCTGACAGGGAACAGCAGGAGGACAGCGTGGCTGGATTGGACACAGTGAGTGAAGAACAGAGGATAGAGTCCTCACTGTGTCCTATGATCTCAGCATAAAAATCACACAGGCTACAGGTGCCCTGTCACAGTGTCACATGAATGCTGGGGATGCTGACTTTAAGCTATGACTGTAGTGAGTGTTACTGCATAACAAAGTCAGCATCCCCAGCATCCATATGACACTGTGACAGGGCACCTGTAGCCTGTGTGATTTTCATGCTGGTGATCATAGGACACAGTGAGATGCTACTTTAAACTTGTGTTTGGGGGACAGTAAACATGTGCAGTCAAACCACTCCCCTTTAACCTCTTCCCGCCCATTGATGTATCAGTGTTCTGTCAGAATAGCGCTACCTATCAGATTCTGCTAGCAGAAGTGGCATTCGGAAAGAACAACTTACTGCGCATGCACCATGTGTTCCAACATGGCGACTATGCGTTCCAATAGGTTTCCTAATGTGACAGAACACCAAGCAGCAGCGGACATCTTCTTACACCCACGAAAGTCTGGAGTTTTACATTTATTTTAGCAGTAAACTCACCTTATATACTGAAATAGACTATTTCACCGCAGCCGAGTGGAACAGTCTATTTCACTATATAATCAGTTTGTCGCTGAGCAGTGCGGGGTGTACCAAGGTGGCCGTCACCACATTGGCCGCAGGTTTCTCGCTATATTTACTAGAATACAATAATAATACAAATGTAATACTGTGATTTATTCTATAAGGTCAGTTTACTGATAAAATAAATGTAAAATTGAAGACTTGCGTGGGTGTAAGAAGATGTCCACCGCTGCTTCGTGTCATTAAGAAAGCTATTGGTATGCATAGCGGCCATGTTGGAATGCATGACGCATGCGCAGTAAGTTGTTCTAGTCTGTATATTACTTCCGGTAGCAGAATCTGATAGGTAGCGCTATTCTGACAGAACACCGGCACGTCACTGGATTGGAAGGGTGATATCTTGGTCATCCCTGCAGCATGATAGCCCCAGCAACTTTGCACAAAGTAACATAATTAAAATAAAATGTAAAACCTTTTTAAAGCCCCCATTCCCCCTTGTTCATGAGTAATTGCAAACATGCATGTTGGTCCCGCACATATATACGTAAACGGTGACAAACCTGCATTTTGTTTTGAGGCGGGGCCAGGGATGGGGTTGAAGGGGGCCCCATCAGGTAGGCTGTACGGGGCCCCATCATTCCTAACAGCAGCCCTGGCAGTATATATCAGCTCATGCAGTATATATCATACAGTGTAGTATATATTAGCAGTGCAGTATATATCAGACATCGCAGTATATCAGCAGTGAAGTATATATTAGCCGGTGCAGTATATGTAAGCCCATGCAGTATATATCAGCCACTGCAGTATATATCAGACTGTGCAGTATAGATATATCAGCCAGTGCAGTATATATAAGCCAGTGCAGTATAGATATATCAGCCAGTGCAGTATATATCAGCCCGTGCAGTGTAGATATATCAGCCACCAGTGCAGTATATATCAGCCAGTGCAGTATATATCAGCCCATGCAGTATAGATATATCAACCAGTGCAGTATATATCAGCCATTGCAGTGTATATACATCAGGCCGTGCAGTATAGATATATCAGCCAGTGCAGTATATATCAGCCAGTGCAGTATAGATATATCAGCTAGTGCAGTACATATATCAGCCAAGTCCAGTGTATATATCCGCCTGTGCAGTGTATACAGCCAGGTCCATAAATATTGGGACATCAACACAATTCTAATCTTTTCGGCTCTATACACCACCACAATGAATCTGAAATGAAACAAACAAGATACGATTTAACTGCAGACTTTCAGCTTTAATTTGAGGGTATTTACATCCAAATCAGGTGAACGGTGTCGGAATTACAACAGTCTGTATATGTGCCTCCCACTTTTTAGGGGACCAAAAGTAATGGGACAGATTAACAATCATAAATCTAACTTTCACTTTACAATACTTGGTTGCAAATCCTTTGTAGTCAATTACAACGTGAAGTCTGGAACGCATAGACATCACCAGACGCTGGGTTTCATCCCTGGTGATGCTCTGCCAGGCCTCTACTGCAACTGTCTTCAGTTCCTGCTTGTTCTTGGGGCATTTTCCCTACAGTTTTGTCTTCAGCAAGTGAAATGCATGCTCAATCGGATTCAGGTCAGGTTATTGACTTGGCCATTGCATAACATGCCACTTCTTTCCCTTAAAAAACTCTTTGGTTGCTTTCGCAGTATGCTTCGGGTCATTGTCCATCTGCACTGTGAAGCGCCGTCACATGAGTTCTGAAGCATTTGGCTGAAAATGAGCAGATAATATTGCCCAAAACACTTCAGAATTCATTCTGCTGCTTTTGTCAGCAGTCACATCATCAATAAATACAAGAGAACCAGTTCCATTGGCAGCCATACATGCCCACGCCATGACACTACCACCACCATGCTTCACTGATGAGGTGGTATGCTTTGGATCTGTAAGATTCCGGTACCTCCGATACCCTTAATCACCACTTTCTCTGTAATGCGTCCCACCTTTCTCTTCAGGTGGTACGCATATACCTTTAAGAACGATGATGTCACTGCTGAGCGCCGCAGAGCGGCTATTTCAACCGCCGGTGGTCTCACTCACATTGTTCGTTCAACCTGCCTTGTTATCCACATGCTTTCAAGCCTGTCTCTCGATCGGAACCTCCAGCTATTCCCTTTACCTGGAGCAGACCGGAACCTCGCTACTGATCCCTGTATCTCGCTACCGGATCATTCCTTATCTACTGGACCTCTCTAAACTACTAACATTACAAGTGATAAGTACCCCGCAGGGGAACCCTCCATAACCTTATTGCACTATCTACCTATGCACATTAAGGACTGTTACCACCTATCTATACTATCCTATCATCTGCACTGTTACATAGATTGCTAGCTCTTGAGCCTACTACCATCTATCATCTGCACTGCTGCATAGATTGCTAGCTCTCCTGTCTACTACTATCTATCCTTGCACTGGGTTAGTCTATCCTGTATTTATCATCTGCTGTCCTCACCACCTGTTAGCATACTCGATACTAACCTATCTGCATTCCTAAATACCATCTTGAACTCTCCTATACAAAACCTATCAAATGATTACCATCCTTGTCACTGTTCACACCTGTCCCTTCAGCACATCACCTTCATACTATCATATACATCCTATCACTCCAGGAACATCTCATTGAGTGTGTATATATCTGTATGTTGAAGCTGACAGGCCCACGGTGATGAGTCCTGGAGAGTTGGATCTGGTATTCAACACATCTCTACATGACTACTGAGTGGAGATTTTGCAGCTGCAAATCCAGCCTATAATAAAAATGCAGGAGCATTACAGGATCATGAGCAGTTCCTTTCCTTCTCCATACTCTTCTCTTCCCATCACTCTGGTATAAGTTGATCTTGGTCTCATCTGTCCATAGGATGTTGTTCCAGAACTGTGAAGGCTTTTTTAGATGTTGTTTGGCAAACTCTAATCTGGCCTTCCTGTTTTTGAGGCTCTCCAATGATTTACATCTTGTGGTGAACCCTCTGTATTCACTCTGCTGAAGTCTTCTCTTGATTGTTGACTTTGACACACATACACCTACCTCCTGGAGAGTGTTCTTGATCTGGCCAACTGTTGTGAAGGGTGTTTTCTTCACTAGGCAAAGAATTCTTCGGTCATCCACCACAGTTGTTTTCCGTGGTCGTCCGAGTCTTTTGGTGCCGCTGAGCTCACCGGTGCGTTCTTTCTTTTTAAGGATGTTCCAAACAGTTGATGGCTTGCTTCACTGATAGTGACAGCTCTTTGGATCTCATATTGAGATTTGACAGCAAAAGATTCCATATGCAAAAAGCACACTTGAAATTAACTCTGGACCTTTTATCTGCTCTTTTTAAATGGGATAATGAGGGAAGAACACACACCTGGCCATGGAACAGCTGAGCAGCCAATTGTCCCATTACTTTTGGTCCCTTAAAAAGTGTGAGACACATATACAAACTGTTGTAATTACTATACCTTTCACGTGATTTGGATGTAAATACCCTCAAATTAAAGCTGAAAATCTGTAGTTAAAGCACATCTTGTTTGTTTCATTTCAAATCCATTGTGGTGGTGTATAGAGCCAAAAAGATTTGAATTGTGTCGATGTCCCAATAGTTATGGACCTGACTGTATATCAGGCAGTGTAGCCAGGTTTCCTTCTGCTCCAGAAGTGGGTGTTTTTTTTGGTGGCGCACCAGCACTAATTTTGATTAAGGCATAGTTGCCTTCCCACTTGTGCATCTCAGGCGCTATTCCTTCTGCCTCAGCAGGGATTTTCTTTTTTTTGGTTTTATTAATTTTTTATTTATTAAAAAAAAACTATAATTATGTGGAAGGTAGTGTTTTGGCCTCGTTGGACAGAGCAGTCAGCAGGAAGGTTCACATTACTGCTGACTCTTGGTCCAGTAGGCATGGACAGGGACATTACATTTCCTTCACGGCGCACTGGGTAAATCTGCTGGCAGCTGGGAAGGATGCAGGACAGGGTTCAGTGCTGGAGCTTGTTCTACCACCACGCCTCCAAAAAGCTGGTGCTGATTCTGCCAAATCTGTCTACTCCACCCCCTCTTCCTCTTCTTCTTCCTCTATGTCCTCGTCTGCTGAATTGTCCTCTGAACCAGCAGTGCTCCCTAAGCTTTAAAGGGGCTACGCAAGCAGTCAGGCTAAAAGATGCCATGCAGTGCTTCAGTTGGTCTGTCTAGGGGACAGGAGCCACACCGGTCAGAGATTCTGTCAGCTCTGCAGAGGCAGGTTTAGAGGTGGTTGATGCCATGGCAGCTTGAGCCAGGAATGGTTGTATGCGACAATGGCACCGACCTTCTTTCCGCTCTCTGACAGGGCTACTTGACACAGGTTTCATGCTTGGCACATGTCCTGAATTTGGTGGTGCAGCATTTCTTGAACAGGTACCTGGGCTTACAAGATCTTCTGAGGCAGGCCAGAAAAGTCTGTGGCCGTTTCCGGCGGTCTTACAATGCCACTGCTCGGCTATCTGACATTCAATGGGAATTCAACCTGCCCACCAACCGCCTCATTTGTGATATGCCCACCAGGTGGAACTCAACATTGGAAATGCTGCACACGCATCAATGAGTACCTGTGTGAGTATTGCACAAGGACAGGCTCAGGGGAGCTCGGCTTCTTTTCGCCACGCCAGTGGCTGTTCATAAAGGATACATGCACTGTCCTGTCACCATTTGAGGAGGCCACAAAGATGGTGAGCCAGGACAATGCATGCATCAGTGACACTATCCCTCTAGTCTTCCTGCTGGAGCACGCACTTCGTGGAATCATAGACAGGGCACTTGAGGCAGAACAGTGGGAGGAAGAGGAGTACTTCCTTTCCTCACACGGCTCCCTTTATGCAGATATCATTCCTGCGGGGCCACAAAACACACAGGAGGAAGAGGAGGAGGATTGTGGCAGCATGGATGTAGAGGATAAAATACAGCTGTCTTCAAGGGATGGTTGTCATTCCCCAGAAACCCCAGGAGTTGTACATGGCTGGGGAGAGGTTGCTCCTGACATCGTCATCCTTAGTGACCCGGAGCACTCAGAATCAAATGCCTCCTCAAACTTACGCTGCATGGGCTTTCTGTTTCTGCAAAGCCTGCGAATGGACCAGAGGATTCGTGGTATTAAGGAGAGGGATTATTACTGGTTGGCAACCTTTCTTGATCCACGTTACAAGGGTAAAGTTGCAGAGCTCATCCTGCCTTCGCAGAGGGAGCAGAAGATGAAACATTTTGAGGACGCCTTGAAAACAAATTTGTGTAACACCTTTTCAGACACTGGGAGATTACCATTTTCTGGACGTGTTTCTGAGGCTTCATTCAGCCAAAGGAGGAGCGGTGGAGAAGGCGGCCGGCTGACCATAGGTTTAAACAACCATCGGCAGCGTCTCCATCATATGGTGCAGGATTAACTAGGTGCAAGAGCAGATTGGAGACCTTTCAAACTGAGCATCTACTGAGTTACTGGGTCTTGAGGAGGACCACTGGGCAGAACTTGCTCAATATGCAATCGAGCTACTGGCATGTTCTGCTTCTAGTGTGCTTTCCGAATGGACATTCAGTGCTGCTGGAGGTTTTGTGATGGATGAAAGAGTGCGTCTGTTCACAAACTTTCTTGACCAGCTGACTTTTATCAAAACGAATCAGTCCTGGATCAACAGCAGCTATCAGTATTTTGTATGCTCATGAAAAGTGTTTTTTCTTTCCATAAATTATTTTTTATTCACTTGCTATATGTCTAAGAACTTTCTGAAAAGTTTGACTACTCCAGATGGTGGTAATTCCCTAGCTTTGCCCCTCCTTCCTTACATGTCAAAGCTCTCTCCTCTTATGGTAGTGTCTAGTTATTAGGTATAGTGGGATCAAACCGCGCTGACTCTGTGATCAAAAAAGCAGCCAGCACTTCAACTAGACATAGGTAGTAGTCATCAAACATAGGTACATTTAGTGCAGCGCTAAAAAGATATATATACATAAACTCATAAATCACCTTCAAATGAATGAAGAAAAATTAAAATAATATGACATATAAAACCTCATAAAAAGAGTTGAAATCTTTGTGAGAAAATGTC
This sequence comes from Pelophylax lessonae, assembly GCF_965119305.1. Lineage (NCBI taxonomy): Eukaryota > Metazoa > Chordata > Amphibia > Anura > Ranidae > Pelophylax > Pelophylax lessonae. Next base: position 569,942,796 of record NC_138768.1, on the reverse strand, counting down.
CATAAAGAAATGTCCGTATAGGATTGCAGAAATAAAGTCCCACGTGAAAAAGGTGACTTTAAAATAAATACTGGTGATAATTTGTGATAGAATCTGACACCAACAAGATAATATGAATGCGCTCACCAGAGGTAATGGACCCAAAATTCCATATAGAATATGGGTCATTAAAGCAGATTATGGTAATACGTCCTCTCATACAGTTGTCCAATGTACATGCCAGGATGGATAGGGTGGTCAGCAATGGAACGCCCGAACTTCCCAACCGATGGTGTGTACATGAAAATGACCAAACGGTGCAAACATAGCGTAAAACTGTCTTGCAAATTTTATTAAAAAAGAAGAAATCAATGGCAATTCTCCTACGATTATATCCTATTGGATGAAACGCGTCAAGTACTTTATTCTGCCATCTCCTCACTACATGCGTTGCCTTACATGATGACCTTGTAAGTGTATTTCTTCTTTTTACAGCAGTGCACTAAATAGTGCTATTTCTTGTCTTGCGGTAATAGGATAGCATTAAGATAATTCCTTTTTTCTTTTATTGAAAGTAAGGAAGTGTGTTTTTGCATTTGCATTTGTCTGAAACCTTGCAGGGAAAATATTATATACACGGCGTACTATAACACTGGTTAATACAAAGCTTTTATAACACATCCAATGAACAAGTGAAACCAATCAGTAAGTTCATCATACTTTACCTAAATCTGAGTTCTGAGTCAAATTGTATTAGAAATGACATGCAAAGACAACCCTGGTGAGCTTATGTTAACCCTTGACCACTGTACTCAGAAGACTGGATTCTCAATGTGTGATTCCCTTCAAAGCTTTTGGTAAAGCTACACCCCCTTAAAACCTCTGAAGCATCTGAGCCCTTGCAAACTTTATTAAACTGTATGTAAGCCATTTTTTTTTTAATGGTTTTAAATAGAGTGGGTAAGGGTTAACAGCCCTTTCAGGTTTTTATTACTGTATGTGTCTCCACTGGGGACATTTACCCCCTCTGTATCTTCTAGTGAAGGAAGTTCCAAATGTTTGAATTGTTTCCTAAACAGGAATACAAGGGAAATCTTCTAAAGGGGAAGATAAACATTTTCTAATGGCGATGTAAAAATAGTTTCCCCCTGCAAAATATTTGTCTAATTTCCTGATATGTCTCCCCAATGGAACACAGATGGCAACATAATAGACAGAGTTTTTAACCACCTCCCGTCCGTGCTATAGCCGAAAGACGGCTACAGCGCGAGCTATCATTTCTGGGAGGCCGTCTTTAAACGGCCTCCCAGTAACAGGCTCCCCGCACGCTCCCGCGAGCGCGTATCGGGGAAAATCTGTGTTGGCCGTGTCCCTTGGACACAGCCAATCACAGATCGTGGTGAATGGCCAATCACAGCGGCCATTTGCCACGTGATCGGAACGTCCAATGAGAGATGATCTCAAATGTAAACATATGAGATCATCTCTCATTGCCAGCTCTCCTTCATCACACAGAGACTGCGTGTGAGGAAGAGGTGAGCCGATCAGCGGTTAGGGGACACAGAGAAATGTAATCAGGGCACTGATCACCAGTGCCCTGATTACACAAGAGGAAATAAAATGCCATAACTGCCCACCATCAGTGCCCACAGTGCCCGCCATCAGTGCCCACAATCAGTGCCCATAGTGCTGCCAGTCAGTGCCCATCAGTGCCTGCTCATCTAGGCACTGATGGGCACTGACTAGCAGCACTATGGGCACTGAGTGTGGGCACTGATGGTGCTGCCCATCAGTGCCGCCCATCAGTGCTCATCAGTGCCACCAGTCAGTGTCCATCAGTGCCACCCATCAGTGTCCATCAGTGCCACCTCTCAGTGCCCATCAGTGCCACCCATCAGTGCTACCTCTCAGTGCCCAGCAGTGCCGCCTATCAGTGCTCATCAGTGCCACCTATCAGTGCTCATCAGTGCCACCTATCAGTGCTCATCAGTGCGGCATATTAGTACCTCCTCATCAGTGCCACCTCATCAGTGCCCATAAGTGCCACCTCATCAGTGCCCATCAGTGCAGCCTATCAGTGCCCATCAGTGCCGCCTCATCAGCGCACATCAGTGAAGGAGAAAAATGTATTTATTTTCAAAATTTACTCACAGAAAATAAGAAAAAAATTTCTTTTTTTTTTGTAAAAAATAAAAAACCCAGAGGTGATTAAATACCACCAAAAGAAAGCTCTATTTGTGTGAAAAAAAATGATAAAAATGTCATATGGGTGCAGTGTAGCATGACCGCGCAATTGTCATTCAAAGCGTGAGAGCACTGAAAGCTGAAAATTGGCCTGTGCAGGAAGGGGGTGAAAGTGCCCTGTAGGCAAGTGGTTAAACCTTCCATACTTAATCAAAGATAATTTAAAAAAAATTCTTTAACTCCATATATATTTTAAAGTAAAAAAAAAAAAACAGTCCTCTGGATTTCATCAGCACTGAAAGGCTGAAGAAATAAATATCTATAATTCTATCAACAATCTTTTAGCACCACCTTCTGAAATACATCAATTTTTTTATGAATTTCACAGAATCCTGCAGATAAGTTGGTAACTTCATACTTGCAGGCACTTGTTTTTACATTTTTGGGACATGAGAAATTAAAGTGGATGTAAACCCTTACATATACCCAGTGAAGTGAACAGCCTCAGATGATACACAGAAATGAAACAAAACTTCCTACATAAGTTTTACATGCATAGCTGCTGTCTTCAGCTTGCTATATTCTTTAGAAAGTGCAAATCGTGTTAAACATTTTCTCTTTCTGTTCAGCACTGAGACCGTTGTGTTCGTATAAACATATGTGACAGCTGATTGGAGGAAAGGCACACCCCCCCCCCCCCACACTCCACATAGGCAGAGGAAGGAAGGAATGTGCTGCGAATAGACCAACTCTCTGCTAAACTATTTATAGCATACACCCGACACAAAATTCAGGCCGGTTTTATCTCAGTCGACGGAGAACTTGTCAGAATGAAGTTATCATGCTGATAACAGAAGAACGGAGCAGGAGAAAGCTACGGGACGTAGGGCTTTGGAGAGAGAAAAGAAAACATCTGTTACCGCTGACAGATGTAAAAACAGATGTAAAAATGGATGTACACAAATGGATGCAAAAACTGAAGTCCTAGTCCATTTTTCATCAGATTTTTTATATAAAAAAACAAAAAACAAAGAACAAGTGGAGGAAGCAAACGGAACTTCGCGTGTGAAAGGGGCCTAAATGGAAAACTCTCTCTGGGTTGTATAGTATATTTATTCATATTTCTATTTTTTTTTGCAACGATACATGTTCCCCACAGCAGTGATCAAATCCCTATGCTCTTTTTTTTTGGATTTTTGTAAGATCTTACCGTAAAATCCTTTTCTCTTAAGCTCATTGACAGACGTAGTCCTCCTTGATTAATATCAACTCGGGTTATACTGCCCTCTACAGGAGTAGGACTAGACAGGAAAAAAAACGTTCGGGCCACACCTTAGGGGCAGTCCCGGAGGGTATATCCTCTCTCTCTCTGCTACAGCAAATCAGTTATGTCACAAAGCAGTGTTTAGAGAATTTAACCCAACCCAACCCAACTCAAAAACAGAGGGGCGGGTACTACGTCTGTCAATGAGCTTAAGAGAAAAGGATTTTACGGTAAGATCTTACAAAAATCCATTTTTCTCTGTCGCTCATTGACAGACGTAGTCCTCCTTGATTAATATCAACTCGGGACGTCCCAAAGCAGTGCCACAAATGAGGGGTGGGATAACAGAAATCAAAATCCAATCTAGAAGGCCCAACCGGTGCCAACTAGAAGTTTTACAGGCTCATCAATCAAAAGATGAGACTCAACTGAAATTCCAACGGAAAAAAACCCTCGAGGTAGACCACCGGTCTCCTCAAATTGCGGCCTGCAAAACCTTGCGGCCAAAAGAGGCATCTGAAGATGCCATCACATCAACTTTATAAAATGTTGTAAAGGTATGCACCGACGACCAGGTAGGCGCCTTGCAAACCTGGACAACTGACGCCTGATGGCGGTAGGCCCAGGAAGTACTGAGCGCTCGAGTGGAGTGCGCCTTAACAGGGAACGGAGGATTCCGACCCTTAATAGAATAAGCCTGTACCACCGTCTGCCTAATCCATTTGGAGATAGTCGTGGCAGATGCAGGCAACCCCTTTCTGGGGCCATCCGTGATCACAAAAAGTGAATCCGTTTTACGGAACGATTCCGTAGTCTTCAGGTATACCCTGATTGCCCGAACTACATCCAAGGAATGCAACGCACATTCCCGAGGATGATTGGGCTTAGGACACAAGGAAGGTAGCACAATATCTTCATTCAGATGAAAATCTGAAACCACCTTAGGAAGAAAGGATGGCTTCGGATGAAGAACTACCTTATTCCTATGAACCACTAGATATGGGGAATGGCATGATAATGCAGCCAGTTCTGACACCCTGCGTGCAGAAGTGATAGCCACCAAGAAGGCCACCTTCTGGGATAATGTAAGCAAGGGAATCTCCCTGATATTTTCAAAGGGAGGTTTCTGCAGAACCGACAAAACCAAATTAAGATCCCAGGGCGGTAAGGGCGCGCGCACTGGCGGAGCCAAGTGCCGCACCCCCTGGATGAAATTCCGCACCAAGGAATGAGTAGCCAGTGGCTTCTGAAAGAAGATTGCTAACGCTGAAACCTGACCCTTGATGGTGCTCAAGGATAGTTTCTGCTCAACCCCCTTTTGCAGAAAAGCCAAAATTCGGGTCACCAAATAGGTTCGTGGGGGAAGTCCCAAAGATTCACACCATGCAATATAAGTCTTCCATGTGCGATAATAGACTTTGCTGGAAGTCGCTTTCCTTGCTTTAATTAGAGTAGGAATAACTGAAGCTGACAATCCTCTGTCCTTCAGTACCTGGGTCTCAATGGCCAGGCCGTTAAAACCAGCGACTGTAAAGCACGATGGAATTCGGTCCTTGAGACCGCAGATCCTCCCTGAGAGGAAGTCTCCAAGGAGCGTCCGCAACTAGCCTGCCCAAGTCGGCGTACCCGGCTTGACGAGGCCAGCCCGGAATTTCCAGGATAACTGGAGTTCCCTCCACCTCTATCCTGCGGAGAAATCTCAGCAGAAACTTGAGAGGGGGAAGACATATAATAGCTGATACTGCCCCTACGGGGCGTTCAGCGCGTCTGCTGCGTCCGCTAGAGGATCGCGGGCGCGAGTTACCAACCTCCGCGCCTTCCTGTTGAGCCGATATGCCAACAGATCCACCTCCGGGATGCCCTATTGAAGACACAGCTTGTAAAATCCTTGGTGATCGACCTAAGTCCTCACCATGACATTGTCTGACTGGATCCAAACCAGGCTGCCCTAGAGCTGCTTGGTCCAGGCAATCAGACCAAGTCTGATCACTCTCAGTTTCCACACATTTATCAGAAACTTGATTCCTATCGGAAGTGATGACTTTTCCTGGCTGAGCTTTAGAGACCGGAGTCACCGGACCAGAGACTCCCTGGTCCGCTCGCTCAACCGGATCCGATTCCTGGAGGGAACTGGGAATGATCTTTGGAAAAGGTAAAGAAAACGTTCTGCTCAAGGAACGGGAACTACCGCTCCTTGTAGCATATAAATGTTGGAAGGGAAGAATCGCACCGGTAGAAGTGATCGACACTCGATCTTGTATCCTGATCGTATGATCTCCTGAACCCCTTAGTCCGGGATTCAGGAAAGCCCTGGATCTGAACACCGGTGAAGACATCCCCCCACCCCTGAGCTGGGTGGGGGCGCACCTTCAGGCTGTATTAGCCTTATCTTCAGGTTTGGCTGAGTCGGCCTTTTGTTTACCCGACCAGCGCCTTTTGAAACCTCCTGAAGGGGCTTTGCCCCTCATGCTTGCCCCAGCGGAGCGAACGAACCTTTTATGAGCGGAAAAGAAAGGTCCTCGCCTGTTACGAGGTCCTTTAGCTTTAGCAGTCTGCGGCAAAAAAGTGCTCTTACCCCCAGTGACATCCTTTATGATCTCATCTAGGGTGGCCCCAAACAGGCGATCCCCCTGAAAAGGGAGATTCGCCAAAGCTTTCTTGGAACCTTGATCCGCCGCCCAACATTTTAACCACAACACACGTCTGAGGACTACTGTTGACATGGATGCATGTGCTAACAAGGGAGTGGCATCCAGGGCTGCGTCACAGACGAACTCTAGTCCTTGTATAATTTGCTGCCTTGGGGATACTTCTCCCCTTTAAGTCATGGCGTAACAATTTCGCCCATTCTGTCAATGTTTGTGAAACTAAACCAATGGCAACCACCGGTCTAAAGGTTGACCCTATCAGGGAAAAGACAGTGCGGGATTCCGCTTCCACCTTTCGATCCACCGGATCCTTAAAGGACGGGGCGTCCTCCAGCGGGATAACAGTGGCTTTATTTAGTCTGGAAATCGGTGGATCCACCACTGGTGGTACCGTCCATTTTTTAATGAGGGATTCCTCAAACGGATAGCGTCTAGCAATGCGTTTGGAAACCGTAAAGATTCGTTTCGGATGATCCCATTCCTCTTTAATCTTACTACCAAAACATTTGGGTAAGGGAAACACCTTCGCCATCTTGGTACGCTTGCTAGTACCAAAAGGAATTTCCATCTCGGTTATCTCTGCCGGTGTAACCTCAAGTCTTAAGGTTTCCCGGACGGACACAACTAGTGCGTCCACCAATGCTTCTTCTTGTGTTATGGTGGAGGTAGAACCGTCCTCCTCACTATCTGAGGGAACATTACCTGAGACAACAGCTCCTGCAGAGGGACCTGCAGCTGCAATGACCATCTCAGAATCTGACTCTGAAGTATCAGATGAAATAGGGGTAGGCGGGGGTCGCTTTCTTGACCCCCGTCCCTGACAGGCCCTCTCCACCCGGGATACCAAAGACTCCAAAACTGCTGATAATGCATCAATACTCTGTGAACTGGAGGGTCCTGCGGCCACCTCGAGGGGATCAGATGGGGATACATGTGTGGCAGGGTCCATGATTATACAAGACACTTGCCAGAAAAAAATAATTGCAATCAAAAAAATAAAACTTTTTTTTTTTTTTCCTTTAGTCCCCCAGCGCAGCAGCGCCCCTCAGTGTTACCTGCTTTTGGACCCCTACAGAGAGAGAGAGAGAGACCCCAAGGCTCACCACTTGATGCTCAGAAGTTTCAATACAACCTGTTCCAGCACTGTCTGTTACAGACAGGAAGTCTTTGGCTTGCTTTCCCTGGTAAAAGGAGGTGGCTCCGCCCCTTTACAGGCCTTCCGGCGCCTCCCCATAGCTCCTCTAGGTGTTTGGTCACCTCAAACATGGCCGCCCCCATGCTAGAGACACGAGGCTACGCCAATATGGTGGCCCCGTGCGATCTGCAGGAAAATGGCGGCGGCCTGTGTAGGATAGCGGCGGCTTGCAAGCTAGCAGCGGCCTGCGGGAATGTGCGCTCGGCCTGCAGGAAGTGTCCTCGGCCTGTGCGGCCTGCGGGAGTGTGCGCTCGGCCTGCACGGCCTGCGGGAGGCTGTGCGGCCTGTGGAAGTGACCGGCTCTCTGGAGGGATGGCGACCTGCGGATGCAGTAACTCAGGCATAGGCATCGGCCTATATACACACTGTGACAGGTAGGATACCTCTATACCTCAATAGTAATGCCTTTTAGTAGTCTGCCACTGACTTCAGTCACCCTTACAGTCATATAGTGACTTTAGATAGTCAGCTCCCAAACCAAGCCTCCTGGTTTCTTATTCACAAAATCACACTCAAATTGGGGGATCTGTGTGTTATAGGATAGAGGGGGGACCCAGAAACTGAGTGTCCGACCATCCCAGAGAGGGGCCCGCGTCCACCAACAAACCCGACAGGGGGAGAGGGGGAACACCCTGACAGGCCCTCTCCACCCCCTTACTCCTAACTAGACAGAAAAAAAATGATTTGCTGTAGCAGAGAGAGAGATGATATACCCTCTGGGACTGCCCCTAAGGTGTGGCCAGAACGTTTTCTTTCCTGTCTAGTCCTACTCCTGTAGAGGGCAGTATAACCCGAGTTGATATTAATCAAGGAGGACTACGTCTGTCAATGAGCTTAAGAGAAAAGGATTTTACGGTAAGATCTTACAAAAATCCATTTTTTTAAAAAAGAGCATAGGGATTTGATCACTGCTGTGGGGAACATGTATCGTTGCAAAAAAAAAAATAGAAATATGAATAAATATACTATACAACCCAGAGAGAGTTTTCCATTTAGGCCCCTTTCACACGCGCAGTTCCGTTTGCTTCCTCCACTTGTTCTTTGTTTTTTGTTTTTTTATATAAAAAATCTGATGAAAAATGGACTAGGACTTCAGTTTTTGCATCCAAGGAGGACTACGTCTGTCAATGAGCGACAGAGAAATCCCTTTACTATTAGCTTTGAAAATGGTCAGAATTAATTATCAAAGTTCACTTCCCCTTCCCCAATAGATTTCGAAGGGGTTCAAATTTAGGTTTGTTGGTTTTTGACTTTTCACATGTTTTAAAGAAATCACAACAAACTTTTCCCCCATGGACCAAACACAGGCCCCTTTGCTTTTCCCTCAATTTTCATGTTGCTTTCACTTCTTTCATAATGCTACAAATATTGTCATATTGTCGTTAAGTGCTTTCATATTGCTGTAAGTGCTGGGCTAGCATTTTGGGTGGGGGGTTCCAGAGGTCCTTTGAAGTGGAGCATAGGCGGTAAGACTGTTCAGCTTTTAGAGGAAAAATACACACTCACTGTAAGTATAAATTGTAATTTAATAAAAATAATTAATGTAAAAAAAATAAAACTGATAAAGAAAACTCTAAAGTATTAAAAAGAAAATATAATAATGTGTAAGCATTGTTATTATAAACTACATTTGAAGCTACATGATAATTATGTAGAAGTAAAATGTATCTTTTGGCTTAACAAATGTGAAAAATATTCTTTTGTACATTCAGACAGACGAGTCACTCCTATGTCTGAAATCAATGTCTAGCAATGATATTTTTACTTTATAAAGACTACTTACAGCCATCAAGTTCTGCAATAAAAAATGTGTTAATCCTTTTTTGTGCTTTGAAATGCTTATGATCCCTTGAGCTGAATATTTTTGAAATTACAGCTTTACTTAAGAACCCAGTAAAAAAATAATAGTGTTGTAGGAGAAATGTATACAATATGTAATGTAAAGCTGTAACCATTGTGTTGTATTCTCTACATTTGTAACTTGGGGGCACACGCACATAGGTCATGACAGTCATATGACAAGATTTGTGTTGCAGAAACCCTACAGACAGAATTCTTAGGACCAACCATTTTGGGCAGAAGCAGGTAATAATGGTTATCCTTACTGGTGGTGATGATAATGATGATCCTGCATTTCTAGTGTACAGTGGATGTAATAAAAGATGACATACAAAATCAAAGGTGACAAACATGATGCGTTCTGTCACTAGCATTAACAAAGCAGTGATTGTTTTTCTGATTCCACCCTGCAAGTTTGTTTTTTTACCTGTTGATCCTGCTGTAAAGGTAATGTGTTTATGTAGATTTATTTATTAATTGATTTCAAAATATATTGGATAGAGAAGATTATCACACTAGTAATTATGAAAAAAGCTGCTAGCACCACAATTGGCAAATATTGTGTAAAACCTTGGAAAACCAAACTGCTGCGCTAAACAATCCTTACATTTAGTGATCATACATATATGCATAAGTCAAAACACAATGGAAAAAGACATATAAACATCACAAAAACTTAATGAGAATAAAAAGTTCATAGCATTAATGTCCACAGAGGGCCACTAATAATGTGCCCATGCAGTATCAAACTTCATAGAAGTGCTTAAAGTGATGATCCATAAACAATGACAGCCTTCAACGTGACAATCCCACCACCATGAATAATGAGAGTATAGCTTACCAGAGAGTGTGAACCCAGATACCTCATGGTAGTGAGTCACACAAGCAGAGGTAAGTACTGTAGACACCACATAGGGAAGCCCAATCGCTCAGGTGTCTCATATGGATGGATCTCACAAATCCCCTTAGTTCTGGTACAAAAGGACTTCTACTTGGACACACCATCTCTCTCAGATCAGACAAATATGTGGAAATGTACCAAGCAGTCACAGATAGTGTAAAACCATCAGAAACATATTTATATTTGTGTATACAGCACTTGTTAAAGTATCATGCAATGACCTCGGCAGGAGCTGGACCCGACATGTTTCGTCAAACATGATATTCTCATTGGGGCCCTATGTCCTATATAACATTTTTAAATACAGATTTTAAATTACATTGAGGTAGTCTGAAAGCAAGCATTGTGTGAGTATGAGAGTAGTGCAATCAGCTTGAGCAATTCCATCCCCTAAATTCTCTAGCTATATAATATTATCTGCAATAAAAAGATAAAAAAAGATAACCCCCCCCGCTTCTGCAGAATTAATACACGTCAGAGAACGTATCACTCTCAATAAACTTATACAGTATATAAAATTGTGTTTCGCTAAAAATAATAAAAAAAAATGGAAAATGTAGTGAATTATAACATTATATATACACGTATGTAAAATAGGAATAAAAGTAGTAAACATCAATTATTGCCTTACTCATCATTGCTTTTGTCCTTTCCTTATTGTTATATTATGTCAAAACACTTAATTGTAATTGTATTCATTTTATTGTACTGCCTTTTTTACCCTGAATAAGTTTGTAAACAAAAAAGTAGTGTAGCACTACTGCCATGGTAGCTGCTGAGTGTGGGTTCCCCTGGGTTTCCATTAGCAACAGCAGAACATTCTGACATATTTCCAAGTGTTTTTACCTCAGACAAGGACCAGTCCAGTTTCTTTGGTTTTTATGTTCTATAGGAACTTGGATAGGAGAAGGGATACTCTAACTGTACTGAACTACGCACAATAGGCAGGGACATTCCGGAAAATTGCTGATTAATGCTGGTTAAATGCTGATTAAAGCTGGTTAACGCTTGTTAACCCTATGTTGAGCTAGTCACGGCTAGGCCGCTGATTCACTTTACTAAAACAATATGTGTAGCACTATGTGTAGAAATAACGAAATCGGTGCCAAAATAGTACAATCATAAATAAAAAAACACTGTAAAAATGATCAAATTATTGTGCCCAAAACATATGTGAACCAAAATACAGTAAAACCTTGGATTGCGAGCATAATTCGTTCCGGAAGCATGCTTGTAATCCAAAGCACTCTTATATCAAAGCAAATTTCCACATAAGAAATAATGGAAACTCAGATGATTCGTTCCACAATCATTTATTCATAAATACTTCAATTTATAGTCCATATAAAAAGATTATAGCAATGTTATAGGTTGTGTAACCATAAAATGTCCATCCACAAATAGCCGCTTCCACAAGGGGATTGGAAGCAAAATCCAGCAGGAGCTACAGGGTATCAAAGAGAAGAGAGGCGCCTCTAAGTATAGCAATATGGTTCCATTTAATGAAGGTACAACATTTAGCAACTCACATGGTTGATGAATAAAACAGGCACATCTAAGCATGCAGGCATCCGGGGTAAAGCTGTCCACATAGACTGTCTTCTGCACCGCCGGCTGCTAGTCTGTAATCCTGACCGGGAAGACCACCCTGCAGTAAAGCGATCTGAAAGCGAGGGGCAGCATGGAATGGATGACGTAGATGACGATGCGGAGGATGGTGCTATGTGGACAGCTTTACCCCTGATGCCTGCATCCTTAGATGTGCCTGTTCTAATCATCAACCATGTGAGTTGCTAAATGTTGAACCTTCATTAAATGTAACCATATTGCTACACTTAGAGGCGCCTATCTTCTCTTTTATACTCAGCTGTGACTTGAGGCTACTTGTATATCAAGACATCGCTTGTATATCAAGTCAAAATTTATGTGGAAATTTTGTTTGTCTTGCAAAGCGCTCTTAAACCAAGTTACTCTCAAACCAAGGTTTTACAGTAAAAATAATCCATGCACTATAGAAAATGAAGAAAAAATGATCAATCAGTGTCCAAAAAATGCATCTAGCATAATATATGAAGTGTTGAAATAGTTTCAAGGAACCACAAGTCCCAGCAGGTAGACCCATTAGCACCCAATAATACGTTACCACTATACAAAGCTATGTATCTTAATAGAGGGGTACCTGACAAATTTAAAAAGGTGTGGGGAGGTTGGATAGATGATAATCCTACAGCGTCAGATTAATTGTTCCTTGGGTAAAGGTTCATATTGTGGGCCAGATGCTAAATATATGTAGGCCTTGATGGGCACCTGACTGTTACTGTTAGTATTTTTGGGGTGATGTGGTTTTGCCTCTGGAGATCTTACTTTATTCCTTTTTGCAAGTAAATTTTCACTAATATTAGTCAGAAAGCTGCATTGTTCACCGGTGCTGAATGTTGAATCTGTCTCTATGCTTGTAACTTTATTGTGAAAATTTAAATTAAAAGAATTTTCAAAAAGAAAAGATAACCGCTTATAAAAATTACATGACTCCCCTTTTCAAGAGAAGTCATGTAATGCATATAGACAATCCAAAACTGTCACTTTAGGTTCCCAACGATCTAATATCTTTAAGAGATCACCCACTGAATCGACCAGCCACAACTCAACATAGGGGATCATGTAAAAAGAACAAAGAGGTGCCTCTCTATAATGTAATAAATGACTCCATTCTAGGAGTTTAGTTCTGCTTTAATCTTGCTCCACACTTCAGAGGTAACCGATCTCCTACATTTGGGCATTTTCCTCCTCCCCAAGGGGGGCCCCTACTCGTATCACGCATATTGGGATTTGTTTTATTGTCTCTTTCTCTCTGGTTGAAGTATTGTTAAAGAGTTTGTTAAAAGCCTAACACTATGCCAAAATTTTTATGTGGTTTTGAATGTGGGGACAAGAAATGAGGGGAAATATCTTCTAATGAGAATGGGTTAGAACTTGTGGCAATGTTTCTATTGCGTGCCCCAGATTATGTCAAATATGACTAAATGCATAGGGCAGAGCTGTGACATCACCACATTGTCACCAGAAGTTGTCGGGAAGCCATTTTGAGTGTATATGTTTGAGTTTTATTGAGCTATGCGCATTTATACCAGATGGCATGTGAGTGCAATACTTTTTTTACCACTAAAGGATCGTTTTATACAGTGTACACTATAAGGGGTCTCCTCTTTTATCTCTAAACATATTGATCTTGAGATGAACATTGGAGTGAGGCTGTACCATTGGTCTAAGATGATCTACAACCTATAATGATGACTACCTACATGAAGATATATGATGCATTATACCTCATGCCTAAATTGACCTATCTGTAATGGATGGTCAATTCAATTTGGTAAGCCTTGCATGGTGTTACCAGTTGAAGAATTAATTGAATCAACAGCACAACCATATCCAAAGACTTTGGTCACACATTTTCTGATCAATGTTTGGATTGCACCATTATTCATTAATTTTGTTGTGTTTATGGTGTTTATGGGACCTTTTCCTTTCCATTTTTGAATTTCATAAATGGTATTTGTGATATTGTCACGTGTTTTATGGAGACATTTCTATTGTTGCCTATGCCTTCTTTTTCCGCTGAGAACTGCATCCCCTATTTTTTGTAAGGGTGTCACAAGGACAAGCAGGGAAGGACAATCCCCTTAGTGGTTTTACAAACAGAAATAAAAACATAAGATACATTTTAACTCTTCTCTACTCTAACTACTGTGGCTGACATTAGGTTTTAAACCTGACCTTTAGGCACAAAAGTTTCATTCAAATATATTCTCCAATAACTACAAATGATATAAAGCAACTTTGTGTGTACCAATTGTCTTTGCAAACATAGGTATTACCTTGTAACAGTAATGTTCACATTATCATTGTGATGTAAGGAGCAGAGCTATGGGAGGGACCCAAAAGGTCCACTTGCAAAGATTGCCAGCAGAAATACAGCAGGGGGGTTGTACAAGGCCAGTTGCTTGCACAAGGAGTAAGAGCAGTAGTAATTTGTAGACAGGCTTCCTATAGTTTGTGAGTTAGACAGTGGCTAACCCAGGCTGGGGAAGAGGTTAATATTCTATTCCTTTGTTCCCAGGCTTTTTGGGCCTTTCCGATTGGCCCTGTTAATTAAAAGAAGAAGGAAAGGCGGGTTCAGGGGCTCTTACCTGCGCAAGAAAATGCTGTGGCCACCATGGGGCACTGAGGGGGACTGTTGCACTAAGCAGTCCGTCAGAGGGCACCACGAGACTGGAGTTCGGCCAAGCTTTAGGGAAACACCATTTATGGACTATCACCTTGTTGAGGTATTACTGGGCAGTCTAGTTGAGTTAAAGTCATTGTAAATGATCACCTTGTAAAACAACTCATTCAGTTTAAAAAATAAATAAAAGGCAAAACATTGAGTATAGATATAAAAAAAAAGAAAACATTATAAATACCTTTTTTCTCTTTTTATATACGATCACATTTCCTCTGTTCTATGCTGCATAGGAGCTGGGGGAGGAGAAGCAACAGCACACTGTTTTTCTCAGTAAAAGGCTGTTGTGCGGGGGGGGGGGGGGGGCATGCCAGGACAAGTCTGATCGTTGGAGGAGAGGAGGCTGAGTTCCCAGCATAGCTAGAGAACTGACCATGATGTGTTGTCAAGCTTAGTGTGGTCAGTTTTTAATAGGAAAGCAGAGGGAGTGGCAGGAACACCAGAGATTTCACATAAAGGAAGCAACACAGAGAGAACAGGATCCTTTTTCATACAAGTACATGGTACAGCAGACATATCAGAAATTTGAAATGTTAGGTTAACAAACACTTTCATTATTTAAAGGGATGCATGGTCATTCCTGGTGTATGAAAGGATGTGGATCAGTAAAGCACATGTGGGGTATGAAGCCAAGACACCACATGAAGCGTGGTACCTGGTACAGGTGACAGATTGTCCAGTAGTGAGGTGGGGCAGTGATCTGTCTCCATCCCCATCGGTCGGTTTCCCAAAGCAACTGGGACTGAACCTGCATTACAGAGACTCACAGCCTGGCCGCATGGTATGGGAAAGAAAGAATTAGCAAGTGCACTTATCTTGTGCACAGCGGGACCCCATTTTGTCACTGGGAGTGATGTGTCAGAGGTACGATGAACTGGTGGAGAAGGCAGGGGCTGAGCTTTGCCCCTCCTTAATGTAACATCTACCAAGCTAAGGTGTGCAATGACATGGGACAGCATTCTACAGAAGGACTATGTGCAATTAACTACTGCACACTGTGTGAAGCTCATTTCTAAGCCTTTTTGCATTATATGTACAGGGATGGAGGTGTGTGACTGCAGCCGATGCATCAATTGATATCAGTAGACAGATCCAGTCTCACTGATGTCCTTGAAGAGGCAGGCCATTCTACATTGGTCTGCAAACATATATATTTTTACCTATTTGTTTTGATAAATGATATGTCCATTTCACTATTGCTTTACATATTTTTAATTTTATTGGGTTATTTCCATGGGGCTGATTATTGTGTCCTACACCCGGGAGCTGCGATGCGCTTCCGGGGGCCTTCCCTTCCTCTCGCACTGTCGGGGTAGGCCATCCGTTGTGCATCGGCGCCACACCTCGTGCCGTGCGTCTGATGTCATCGCAGACGTCTCAGCACCGGTCACGATCCATATAACAGCAGCGGCTTTCAGGTGCTGAGTCCGGCGTCGGATGCTGGTGAGCGTGTATGCTCTCCATGCGGACGCCTGTCTCACAGACCATGCTAGCGTGACGCTGGCGGACATGTCTCTCACTCACTGTAGTTCCAATATTTTCTTGGGACTCACTAGGTAACTATTTTTGTGCTTGCCTTAGCACTCACGTTTTCTCTCTATTTCTATTTTCCTTCATTTTTTCAAGTCCTTTTTGAAGTCCATATTTCTTTATGGACTTGACTCTTTTTTACTTGCGACATTCATTTTACACTTTGGAGTCCCCTACTCCTTGCTATTCTCACTGATTTCTATTATACTTTGCACATATTTCTATACGATCATTCATTCCTGACTCACTTTCCAAGCCACTACTTGTATTGTCTATCCATGGCCTACATATTGGGCACATTGGTCTGACTATTTATATGAACTCTTTTTTGGTTATGTCTTGTGTCAACACAGGTTGGATCTCCATCGTTTTTTTTGTTTTTGTTTTGTTTTTTATTTACTTTCTTTTTTCCCCTCTTTCTCCATTCCTGAGCACTACTTTTTCTTCTTTTCTTTTGGGTTGTTCACTTTCTGCCTCTTTTTTTACTTCACTACTCTCACTATGGCTGGATCAGGTTTCTCAGCTTTTTTCAGATATTTATACTAACATCTAAGCAGCATTACCATTATACTAGTTATACATTACTTATTTTATTATTATTTTTGCAGACATACTCCTTCGCTGCTGTGTGTATATTCTTTTACTTTTTTGGGGGGGACCTTCCATCCCCTGAGTGGCTTTGGTCGTGCTTTGGACTGCCGCTGGCCATGCTCCCTCAGCTCCCAGGTTGGACATTACACTTCTCAGCCACCTGCTACCCTCATTACCATTCCAACTCTGAGCCCATTTGCAAGTTATCATATATTTTCATGTTTTTTCCCTGAGTTTTCTGGATCAAGTCCCATAGATACTTATGTATACACTTCTCTTGTAGACCCCTGTCATGCATCTACTCCTGAGGAAATGTGTTTAACGCATGAAACGCGTTGAGTGTCTATTGATGCAGCTCTACTAATATTACATGATGTACTTTGTTTTTATGTATGATATGATGTCATTTTTGGAATGATGTATTTATTCATCTGTTGTTCATATATATTATATACACTGGCTCATATTTCTTCAACATGTATTTTTCTGATGTTAAATGCCATGGTTTTCTTGTCCTTATCAGATCATCAAATAAACATTATTGTTATACTTTTTTCAGCTGCTCACCATTGCCTCATTTAAAGTCCCAACCTCCCCTTTTTTCTTGGTCGTCTGACTTTGAGGGATGGAGATATTGTATAGCTAAGACCAGGTATCTAATTTAAAGTCCCAAATTCCCCCCTTTTTGCATTTCTAAGCCAGGGGACCACCATAAGGTTGGATTCTCAAATTACCGTGGTCCCCGTCTGGTCCTGGGCATTGATGAGCGTGCTCCACCCGAAAGGTACCTCCACATGCAGGGTGAGTGGCCCTGCCCACAACTTGGGCCCCATGATTAAGCTCCAGGGCACAGAGCGAAATGTGTTGGAGGCATGGCCTGGTTGGAGTCCAGGCTGAGGTTGTCACTCTCATCACCATCGTAGGACCACATGGATGTGCGGTACTAGGGATCACCTCTTTATTCTCCTTTGAGCTACAGCTTAGAGCCAGGACAGGCTCTATCCCTTGCCAGCACTCCCTGCAGAGGGGGCGGAGGTGTCCATATACATTCCCCATATTGGTGAGCAGTGAGCACACAAAGCAACACCAGGGCTCACAACTTGTGCTTTAGCATGACCTCTTCACTGCTCCCCAACCACCGCGTATGTTCCACACTTCCTGTTATGTGAAATATCTACTCATTTGCCACATGTTATGATTTCTCCCATCAGCTCATACGTCACTAAAGAATGCACAAGCCAGTGGAAGAACCCATAACATGTGGCGGGGGAACAGGCATTCAACACACACGAAGGACTGAATACTTGCAATGTCCAGGGAGAAGCAAAGACGCAATGTTTCAGCACACGAGACACTGTAAAGATAAATGTAGAGCCTGTTCTTTTACCTTCTGGGCATTGTGTATAAATTACCTTTGGGTGACAGGGTTACTTTAAGTAATGAATAATTTGCATACAGTAATAATACACTGTGGTTTCTCTTTAAAAATGTTTATAAGTTAGTGCTATGACCATACCCCAAAGTTCACCCATATTTCAGTGGGTTAACGTGGGAGGATTTTCCACCATGACAAAAGTGAAAGACATAGCTTGTAAAAGCAAGTGACTGATATAAGCATTTCTGCACAATTTCCAACCAGTGGGCCTAATGCAAATGATTTACCAGTATAAATACAAGTACTTTTTAATGTGCTTTCATGGATACTAGCAAAGGTATTTATTTTATTCATACAGTATTATTCTAGCGTTGGCCAGCCAGTATGTGTTACAATGGATTAGGTAACCCCTTTCTGACCACAGTAATCAATGCTGTGTTGTTCCAGATTAGACAGTAGCTAATTCCAGCTGTGAAACAGTTAATAGAGCTTGAACTTTACAAGCTTAGAAGGACATTGAGTGCCTGGGGCCTACGCTTTATGGCACTTATTTATCCTCTTCTGCGCCAGTCATATAGAGCAAGAGGTTATTTCATTAAAACAATGACTTTCGCACATGTTTCTCCATTCCAGTCCAGGTTTTTGTTCTGCCCGTGAATCATTTTGATTAATTTTCAAAGCACTAATTTGTTTGAAGCAATAATGTGCCCAGTGTAATTTTATTTATTCTTTTATTTTATGATTTATTAGACTATTAAACCCAAAAATATAAATGTCTTTACAGAAAGGTCATAGTAGCATTTACACGTTCTAGCAAGGATATTTTAGGGCTTTGTCACATTGAAGTCCCTTCAAAGGGAAACTCCAGCATTTTTCTCACTGACTTCATATTTAAAAGTATGCTGTAGCATTTTTTCCAATAATATCCAGCTTTGTAGGTTTCTCTCTACTGGTGATCAGTATTGTCCTGCAGTCAGTTGGCCTTAGAAAACATGACATCCCAAAGAGTATGTAGCACTTTCCCCCAAAGGAGCTGCTGTTTTCCAGGGTCCCCCTCTTCCAAGTACCCATCACTCTCCAAGCAGCACCAAGCTCTCTGACAAACCTGGGCTAAAGAGTCCATATTTATTGCAACAATGCACAATTATTCAACAATTAAAGAATAAAAACCAGCAACAAACACTTCAAAAAGTATGTAAAAACAGTTGTAAAATAACATATACACTTGAAAATAAACTTGCAGATGAGTGACCTAACCCTTATTCCTATAATATGGGAGGTCTTGCTTAAGGGGCAATCCTAGGATAATGGTCCAGTAGTCTTTCACAAACCCCACTACTGGCCAGTGTATTAGGGCTCAAATCTGGCATTGGAGCACTCAAAATTATGTCCGAACCTGGGTGTAGGTGTCTGAACAGTGTCCCAAGTAAGCAATACTGTTCCTTTACCCCTTTGTGCTGGTGCCTCCCTGAACAGTGTCCCAAGTAAACAATACTGTTCCTTTACCCCTTTACATCCCGGGATTGGCTGTCTGTTTGCCGCCAGTAACTGTGCTGCAAGCGCGCAGGACACGCTCTTGGCACAGCTTTGTCTGCTAATTGGTAAGCAAATGTGCGGCCTCTCAGCGCCAAGGCCCACCCACCAAGAAGCCACCTATTTGCGTACCATCGGCACCGAGGGGTTAAGTAGGGTGTTGTAGGGTATGGCCAGCATCTTTTCACCAACTCCTACGGTGATGACCTTTATCCTTAATCCATACCTATATTCTAAATATATCCAGGGATCAGCAATGTTAGATGCAGTGACATCCTTTCCACAATCAGGTAGTGACACAGGCTCGACAATGATGTTCCCATAAACCAGGAGTTGTCCACAACTCAGCCTCTCTTCGTCCCCAACACTGTTCTCTTAATGCTGTATTATTAAAAGAGAAGTATGGCTTTTGGTGTTTTTCCACAATTATACTTACCTAGGTGGATGCAGCATCAGCATCAGTCCCCCAGCGCCACTGCACAATGCATGATCGCTCGGTTCTGACAGCTCCCCGAGCAGAGAACTGCTTACTCACTGGAGTGTTGGGCTGTGGAGTGGTGGGGAGCAGCCGGCTCAGGCTCTCAGTGGCTCGCTGAGAGGCTGAGCCGGCTGTCAGTCCAGGTACCTGGAGCCGACTTCCATTGTCGTGATGACGCGGTGCCTGGACTGACTTCTGTGATGTCAGCAGAGAGCAGACTTCAGCCTGCTCTCTGCTGAAAACGGGTCACAGGTGTGCAAAAACGAATTGCACTCCTGTGATCCATAGGACAAGTACAGCCAATCTAGCTTTGGCTGAACATCTCCTTTAAACCCAAAAGAAATTTGTGCGCATAGTACAAAAGGGTGATGCTGCACTTATGTATCCTGGACACAAGGATCTACTAATAACTACTTAGAAAGTGCACAAAACCAATATATCAATAACTCAATGATAAATCATATATGATCATAGGTGTAACTCAAAATAACATGCTTTATGCACAATATACTGTACTATATAGCAAAAATACAAGGGGAAGTGGCCATCATAGAACTTATAGTTGAAAACGTGTGCATAATAAAAGAGTAAGCTTCAAGAGATCAATACAAATTCAAGAAACATACAGTATATTCAATGTGCAACAGTTCCAAACCACCTTAATATCAAGTGTGCCAGTTCCCTTACCAAATGGCAATGATCTCCAAATTATAAGAGATCAACAGCGCGGAAACCATCCAATCAAGGCCCACCAAACAAAATACTGTAGACTCCAGAATCTAAAAGGGTAACTCCACTTTTGTGCAGAAAAAAAAGAAAAAAAAATATATATATATATATATATATATATATATATATATATATATATAGTACCGTATATCCAATTGTGACTCAAGGTCATGGTGTAATTGAATGTCATTGAAAATTACCTTTCCTTTTCAATCTCCTGCTCTGTCATTTTCTGTAAAATGCAATGCAATATAGCTACCACAGAATATGTATAGAATGCCTCCCAGAAACATAATTTCCAGCTTGTGGGATTGGTTCACAGATTTTCCCACTAGTCTGCACTAAGATACAAGTCAGATTTCAGGCATCCCCTGCAACAAAAATGTAATTGTTGGTGAGATACTCCCAATTGGAAATCACATCTGAAGGAATGCAGACCCTGCAATTGCCCTCATTAGAGCCCTGCAGGTGCAGCAGCTGATTAAAAATCAGCCCATTAGATTCATGTACCACATGGACACAAACAAACCCACTGGGTTTTTTCAGAATAACAAAAGTAAAGAATCTGCACCACAGTTTGTTAAAAATCCTTGTAATGTACATAGATCACCCAGAGGGAATGTTTTTTTTTTCTTAACAAAAGTTGAGTTACTCTTTAAGGCAGCCTTTCTCAACCTTTTCAACACAGAGGAACCCTTGAAATAAATTTCTGGTCTCGGGGAAACCCCTGCTAAGGCCTCATGCACACTGGACGTTTTTGGAGCTGCTGTTAGCAGTGGCATAATAACCGGTGACAGCGTCGGAGGAGGACCGGAGGAAGAAGAAGACCAGAGGAGGCAAAAGAGCAGAAGAGCAGAAGAGCGGAGGGGAGAAGAGCGGAGAGAAGAAGACCAGAAGAGAGGAGAAGACCGGATGAAGATTTTTAATAAACTTTTCAAAACGTCTCCTGTCGTTATTTACACACACTGCCTTTTATGGGGTGAATGGGTAGGGGTACAGTGTACCCCATACCCATTCACATAGGGAGGGGGTCCGGGATCTGGGGGGCCCCCTTGTTAAAGGGGGCTTCCAGATTCCGATGAGCCCCCTGCCCGCAGACCACCACAACCACCGGCCAGGGTTGTGGGGATGAGGCCCTTGTCCTCATCAACATGGGGGCAAGGTGCTTTGAGGTGGGGGGTGCAGAGCCCCCCCTGCCCCAAAGCACCCACACCCCCCCATGTTGAGGGCGTGTGGCCTGGTATGGTCCGGGGGGGTGGGGCCGCTCGCATCCCCTCCCCTTTCCTGGCCTGCCGGGCTGCATGCTCAGATAAGGGTCTGGTATGGATCTTGGGGGGGACCCCACGCCGTTTTTTCGTCGTGGGGCTACCCTCAAATTCCATACTAGACCCGAAGGGCCTGGTTTGGAACCTGGGGGGGAACCCCATGCCGTTTTTTTTCCCATTTTGGCGTGGAGTTCCCCCTCAAGATTCTCACAGTGCAAGTCGCGCCGCAAGTCGGATCATCCTGATCCGACTTGCGGTGTGACTTCCATTCAAATCAATAGGCTTCCATAGGGAACCATTGATTTTGAATGGAGGCAGAAAAAACGCTGCTAAAAGCTACGTGGCCAAACGTGCAATAACGCCAATGGAAAAAGCTACTGAAAGCACGTTTTTACAGCTGCTTTTTCCCGGCGTCAAGAAACAGCTTTGGAGCTTGTTTTTATGACGCCCTGTGTGCATGGAGCCTAAGAGTTAAAAATCTACGACTCATGACAGTCAGTGGGAATAATGTTCCTTACTCTTGTCATCATTGGGAAGAATTACCGCCTTACAGATAGCTAAAAGGAACAATGGTGTTATTGGGAACTTATCTGAGAGGCAGAAACTGCCCATTGCTCAAGGAACCCCTAGCAACCTCAGGAGGAACCCTGGTTGAGAAACCCGGCTTTAAGGGGTCTCCACTGGTTATCCAAAGACCACTCCTCAGAATAGGGATGAATGGAGGCAAGGACAAATGACCACAGAGTAGTATTGCTTAAAACCACATAATTTAATAAAAGCAAATATACTCACAAATAAAAAAGTATCTCATAATAAAAAATAAAAAATCACATCAGAAGATATCAGCAGGTGTGTAACATCATGAGCCACTGGCTTCACCCTATGTGCATTTCATCTGTACAATGGACGTCTTCAAGGGATAAAAGATAGGACTGAAGACGTCCATTGTACAGACGCTTTTATATTTGTGAGCATATTTGCTTTTAATAAATGATGTGATTTGGCAGCAACTATACCAATCCTGCTCCTATTATTTTGCCTATCAAAGGAAAGATGTTATGACGGGAGATTCCTTTGGGATTTTATACACTGGTAAACATAAAAATAGATTTCAATGTAGTGGAACAGCATTCAAAAAAAGTTTTGAATGGGTTAACATAAAACAATCAAACAGTAATACCATCCAAGGCATTTAAAGCCCTCTTTTTGGGATGTCAAAGTTGGTTATAATGGATATATTGTAGGAGGAAAAGTGAAGCAGAACACCAGGCACGCCTAACACTAAGTTGGAAAGGGTGATCACAATCCCAGCTCAAATAATCCTTGTCTAGAGTTTTCTGTCACTCCCGTGTGGCCAAATGTCTTCATGCTAATGGGAAAGCCTGACACATTTCATTATTTCCACATCCATTCTGACTTACAACAGCCTCTATTTATGTCTTCTCTGGATTTCTATCTTGTAATTTCAATGTGTGAGATAATATACATACCTAGAATGGAGGGGAATTTTTATTCCACTTCAGCAGACATTTGTAGGATTTGCATGGTGGTATAATATAAACAGAAGGAACAATAACAAGGTGTATTGTTTTATCAGTAATGTAATGCAAATGCATGCACACCTGGGCAGAGCGCACGCAAAGTGTATTTCTGGTGATTTGTAGGCATTTTTATTTCTGATGTTTTACAAGCATTTTACAACAGTGTTTGCACACGTATTTCACTTTAAGCATTTGTTTCGTAGAGTTGAAAGCAGTTCTAAAGGAGAGAAATTCTTCAAGCCCAACAGTGTTCATATTGCGCATTTACAGATGCTCCCAGTTCACACATATGCGATGCGGGAACACTGCAAATACACTGCAGGTTCCCACATTGCATTCAACTCGCAGGCAGTTCACACTGCCATATGCAAACTGCTGGGGGTGTCAATACAAAGTCAACAACACCCCCCGATCAGTTCGCATATCGCAGTGTGAACTGTTAGTTCGGACATGAATTGGATTGCATAGGCGTGAACACCCATGCGATCCGATTCTGGTGCTGACCCAAAAAAGAGTCCTGTGCGAGTTGTGTCCAAATGCGATGCAAATTCAGCCATACAATCTGTATGGCTGAATTTGGATCGCACAGACGTCGCATGTGATTTGCAGAACAGTGTGTTCTGAATCACATGCAATGTCTGACGTTGCATATATGTGAACCGACGCTAAAGTCTATGGCTGCCTTTTTCAACCAGTGTGCCCAGGCATCCTTGGGTGCCTCGAGGTTTCTTCAGGGGTGCCCTGTCAAATTGCCTGAAAATTCCCAAAATATTGTATGCAAACTGGCGTGTGGATGAAGCCTGGCTGAATTTGGATCGCACAGACATCGCATGTGATTTGCAGAGCAGTGTGTTCTGAACAACATGCAATGTCTGACGTCGCATATATGTGAACCGACACTAAAGTCTATGGCTGCCTTTTTCAACCAGTGTGCCCAGGCACCCTGGGGTGCCTTGAGGTTTCTTCAGGGGTGCCTTGGCCAATTGCCTAAAAATTCCCAAAATATTGTATGCAAACTGGCGTGTGGATGAAGCCTGCCTTTTAGTACACAGCTTTTCATTGTGCACCATTGCAATCTTTTAGCTGCCGGTGTCCTAACAAGCAAAAACATCATAAGCTGATAAGGAGGATGTCAGTCGCCTGCACAGCATCCTTGCTTGCCCTTCCCCTCTCCATCAGCAGTGTGATCACATTAGCTGAGTGATGGAGAAAAACTGAGGGAGAAGAGAAACATTGGCATACTAGTCAGCACCAGTGTGCAAAAGTGTATTTGCTTTGGAAGAATAAATCATCTGTAGCACTACTCCCCAGTGAGCTGCTGAGTGTGGGTCCCCCTGGGTTACCGCTAGTAACCCTAGTACCTTTAAGCTTGTTTCCCAAGTATGAATACCTCAGACAAGAACCAGTCCAGTTTCTTTGGGTTTTTAGGTTTATTTGAGAACTTGGATAGGAGAAGGGATGAGTGGGATACTCCAAGAACTGAACTATGCACAAATAGGCAGGGACTCTACAAAAATGCTGCTTGATGCTAGTTACCGCTTACTGACGCTGATTAGCGCTGTCTGATGCTGGTCACGGCTAGGCCACTTACTATGACTACACCTCTTGAGTCCTCTGAGGTACTCCTTCCTAAGGTAGCTGACTTGTAGTGCAATCTGTATCGCTGTACAATTCAGGGCCCTTCCTGGGGCCCCCTTTAATCCCCAAACTTCAGGGCTTTAGTACTTGGCATCCCCTTTACTGTACTCTCCTGGTTAGCTGGCTTCTGGATCCCCCTTGACCTCTCTGGAGTGGTCCCCTTTCCTAGGCAGACCCCTGGGCAGATCTTAAGTACTCACGACACTTTTTTATCAGAAGATCTCTGCTCCACTCGGTCAGCACACTCTGGATCCTCTGCAGCCCAGATCAACCTCTGGCCCCTAGGCCGACTGCCCGGACCACCTTCACAGTTCAGAAGAAGAGTGACAGCTGTCACCTCCTCCTGGGACTGCCAAAAGACACTCTGTCACATGCTCCCCTCCAATTTATGTGCAATCCCAGGATGCATTGCAGGAATGCCCTCCCACTGGAACTGTCATAAACCAGAGTGTGTCACTGGCTAGGTTTCCTCCACTGTCCAATGAGCTCCCTCATTGGCTGCAGTGGGGACACTCCCTCAGACCTAGTGAATCACACTTGGAAACATGTAACAGGCTAAACTAATAGATCAGGCCCTCCTGATATGCAGACAGGGCCACAAATATGCTTTTCCTAGCACCTACCTAGAAGGGTGCTAAACACCTCCAATGTTGGATGCCCTACTTGGACATTGTGGATGTTGCTGCATTATGTAAAATTATTAGAAAAGTCTTTACATTTTAGAATTTGGTGCCTCGAGACTGTCCATGATTTTTAAAGGGTGCCTCAAGATTGTCCATAAATTTTAACTGCTTGACGACTATTTACTGCGGCAGTCAGCCCCGTACAGGCAAACCGACGTAGGGCTACGTCACTTGCCTACGAGCCTCTAGGGGGAGCGCGCGCCGCCCCCCACTCGTTCACTAACGTCCCCTCGCGAGTGACCGGCGGCCCCGATGTCTGCCGGTCACTCGCGATCTCCCGCTGGAGAGGGAGAAAGGCAGGCGGCTGATGTAAACAAAGCCGCCTGTCATTCTCCCTGATGTAACTACAGAGATCATACGATCCTGCTATGTAGGATCGTATGTCTCTGTGGTTACATCACAAGCCACGCCCCCCCCACAGTTAGAATCACGCCCCTAGGGATACATTTAACCCACTGATCACCAATAAAGTTAACCCCTTCCCTGCCAGTGTCATTTTTACAGTAACAGTGCATATTTATAGCACTGATTACTGTAGTAATGTCACTGGTACCCCTAAAAGTGTCAAAAACATCAGTCAAGGGTCCGATCTGTCCGCCGCAATGTCGCAGTCCCGCAAAACAAATCGCAGATCGCCGCCATTACTAGTAAAAAAAAAAAAAATACAGTAAAAATTACTTTAATCTTTCCCGTAGTTAGTAGACTCAATAACTTTTGCGCAAACCAATCAAAATACGCTTATTGTGATTTTTTTTACCAAACATATGTAGCAGAAAACAAATTGGCCTAAAATGTTAAAAAAAATTTGATTTTTACATTTTTTTGGGGGGAATTTCATATAAAAAAAAATATTGTTATTTTTTCAAAATTGTCGCTGTTTTTTTTGTTTATAGCGCAAAAAGTTAAATTCGCGCAGGTGATCAAATACCACCAAAAGAAAGCTCTGTTTGTGGGGAAAAAAGGACGTCAATTTAATTTGGGTACAGCGCCACACGACTGCGCAATTGTCTGTTAAAATCACGCAGTGCTGAATCGCAAAATAGGCCCTCGTCTTTGAGCAGGAAAATCCCCTGGGCTCAAGTGGTTAAAGGGTGCCTTGACTGAAAAAAAGGTTGAGAAACCCTGGTCTATGGGGCTAAAAACATCTAAAGGGCCATACACACTATAAGATTTTCTGAAGACTTTTTCCTTTAGGCTGCATTCACATGTCAGCTTATAATCGCGGGCAGAACCGCCGCGGTTCCGCCCGCGATTCGGAGATTTATTGCAAATCGCGGGACGCCTAGCGTTGCCCGTTGATTTGCAATAGCCCCCCAAACGACGAGCGATGTTGCCGCGATTTACGCCCGCCGAATCGCGGCAACATCGCGCAAACAAAATCGCGGGACGCAATACACTCCAAAGAAGCTCTTGTACTTTTTTGGAGCGTATTGCGTCCCACGATTTTGTTTGCGCGATGTTGCCGCGATTCGGCGGGCGTAAATCGCGGCAACATCGCTCGGCGTTTGGGGGGCTATTGCAAATCAACGGGCAACGCTAGGCGTCCCGCGATTTGCAATAAATCTCCGAATCGCGGGCGGAACCGCAGGGGTTCTGCCCGCAATTATAAGCTGACATGTGAATGCAGCCTTAGACTTACCAAAACCATATAATATGAGGTCAAACCTAAACACTTTCAATTTGTATGCAATCTGGCAGGCCCTTGCACTACATAGATTTCCTTCAGTTTTACCTTTTCTAACCACAAAAGTTGTATAGTGTGTATCCAGCTTAAGTATTCTAAAAAAAAAAAAAAGCTCATGTACTCATTTTGAGCATAGGGTGTAGAGAGGCTGAGTGTACAAGTGTGAACAGGGACAATTAGCCAGAATGAGATTCTGCATATTGGGCGCAATCAGGCAGACCTAGAAAAATAAGCTGAAAAATGTGTGAATGGGGGACTAAGTGAAAAGAAATAAATTCAGCATGTTAGGCGTAGTCAGGCATTGGGGAAGTAATCTGAAAAACATTCAAGTGCTATTAATAAAAGCCCAAGTAAACAATTCCTTTCATGTAAAAAATATGTATATAATAGAAGCACACTTGTAAAGTGTTATTATTTAGTAATACTTGCTTCATTATAAACTCTAACTTGTGGAGAAACAGCTATTTCAGGGATTTTTCCTTGTTAGAAAAACTATCATAATAAATAAATCAGATGTTCCATCTAAACCCAAGGCTGGATACACACTATACAACTTTTGTTGTTAGATTTACTTTAAGCTGGATACACACTTTACAACTTTTGTGGTTTGATTTCCTTTAGATTTACCTTTAGCTATGTTGTGCAAAGGCCTGCCAGATTGCATACAAATTGTAAGTGTTTAGGTTTGACCTCATATTATATGGTTTTGGTAAATCTAAAGAAAAAAATCGAAAGAAAATTGTATAGTGTGTATCCATATATATATATATATATATATATATATATATATATATATATATATATATTTTTTTTTTTTTTCTTTTTTTTTTGGGGGGGGGGGGTTCTAAGTAATTTTCCAGCAAATAATACTAATTTAAATTTGTAAACAACAAGTGACAGAAAAAGGCCTGGTCCTTAGGTGGTTAACCACTTCCTGTCTACATTCACTTGCTCCAGCATTGGCTGCAAATCATTGCTCTGGGCCAATTTACTAAGAGTGAGTGATAACAGTGGACCATGCCAGCATAATGTGTGTCATCTCAGCTGTTTGTAGTTTCCACTAGGAGCACATATTAGAGGGTGACAATGCAGTAGGATATAGGAGACAGCTGTCACACCATAGGAAAAGCCTGAGCAAGATCCCTCACCAGAAGAGATGAGCTTGTGTTTGTTCTAAACCGGCTCTGGGCCAATGAGCTGCAGGCAGGGAATCTTCCTTCCCACAGCTGCCATACACAAAAGCATGGGGATGCTTGTAAAGTCATTGACGTAATCTGACTACATGGCCATTGTAATTCACAGGAGGCCATATTAGGTCAAAGATGTCATACCCCTTTGTGAACGTCAGCTGTGGGGGTGGGGAATGGCGTAGCCATAGCTAATAGGCCCAGGAATGGCAGCTGACTTTTAAGTTCTGGATGGACTATTTGGAACACAAGCTCAACCCTAATCGCCAGGTATTTAAATAAATTTGCAT
Organism: Pelophylax lessonae; assembly: GCF_965119305.1. Lineage (NCBI taxonomy): Eukaryota > Metazoa > Chordata > Amphibia > Anura > Ranidae > Pelophylax > Pelophylax lessonae. The sequence continues at coordinate 569,913,980 of NC_138768.1, read as the reverse complement.
ACAAAAATAAATGAAAATAAAAAGTTAAAATTACATTAAAATGCATGTGTAGTCAAAATATGTTTCTTTTTAGTTTAAGAAAGAGTAGATAGGATTAGAACCCCCAGCAGATTGTTATTGTCATCCGTATTTCCACTGCAGACATTCACACTCTCCATTAGTTCTGAGGATAGTTAGCTCTGAGACAGAAAGAGGTAAAAAATTCAAAATGTTTTAATTGTCACCAAAAACAATGAAGTTAAATCTTCCACAGGAAACGCCTGTTCCAGTGACAATTGTATATTAAATAGGAATTTCACTCTCCTTGTAGAGATTTCCTCTCACTTCCTGTTGTATCTCTCAGACAGGAAATAAGAGAAATCTTCCCAAAGGAAAATAACAATTAACTGTTTGCCGACCGCCAGCAGTACATATACTGCAGCAGGTCGGCTCTGTCCCGCGAAACAACGTAACTGTACTTTGCTTCGCGGGGAGCACGCACGCTTATTCGCTGCAGGGAAAGCTGATATGCACGTCCGGCAGCTGCGATTGCCGCCCGTACATCGCTTTGCGGGACCGCTAGTGGGGGCGCGCACACCGATTGGCCACAGGGGGAGCCAAACAGCGATGTCCACCAGGCACCTGCGATCGTTCCCTGTGGAGAAAGAACGGCGGCATGCCGTTGTAAACACGGCTGTTCCGTCAGTTATGAACACAGGGCTCCTGTGTTCCTCCTATTTAGAAACACAGGTCCCTGTGTTTATTCCATAAGTCCATCCCCCACACAGTTAGAAAGCACCCCCAAGGGACACAGTTTACCCTTTGATCGCCCCTGGTGTTAACCCCTTCACTGCCAGTGTCTCTAGTACAGTAACAGTGCATATTTTTAGCATTGATTGCTGTAGTAATGTCACTGGTCCCCCCAAAAGTGTCAAAAATGTCAGTTAGGCGTCCAATCTGTCTGCCGCAATGTCACAGTCCCGATAAAAATCGCTGATCGCCGCCATTACTAGTAAAAAAAATTAAAATTACATAAATCTTTTCCCTAGTTTTTAGACGCGATAACTTTTGCGCAAACCAATCAATATACACTTATTGGGATTTTTTTGTTACCAAAAAAATGTATCAGAATACATATTGGTCTAAAAGGCTGAAAAATTTTGATTTTTAATTTTTTTTTTATTGGGAATATTATATAGCAGAATGTGAAAAATATTGTTTTTTTTTTTTTCAGAATTGTCGATGTTTTTTTTTATATAGCGCAAAAAATAAAAAAATCGCACAGGTGATTAAATGCCACCAAAAGAAAGCTCTATTTGTGGGGAAAAAAGGACATTCATTTTATTAGGGTACAGCGTTACACGACCGCGCAATTGTCCGTTAAAGTAATGCAGTGCTGAATCGCAAAAAAAAAGCCCTGGTCATTAGGGGGGCAAAATCTTCCAGTCCAGAAATGGTTAATCAAAGGGGGTTAAATCTTTCAATAGTCTATCCATACCTTTAAAAAAATTTTGCATATACTACAAGATTAATATGTTACAGTTTATATAAGATAGAGATTGAGTATATATCTACTTTAAAATACCTCACTTTCATCAAGCGTTATACATTTTCTATGTGTTCCTGCAGCCTAAGAGAAAATACAATTATGAGGGGTTATTTTTACTAAAGACTAGCAAAAGTTTTCTGTTTATTGAATAGGGGTGGGGGGTTCAATAGTCCCAGTGGTGCAAATTATTTCAATATATTAAAGTGGTTCTTAAAGCGGAGTTCCACCCTGTAAAAGAAAAAAATAAATAAAAGTCAGCAGCGACAAATACTGTAGCTGCTGACTTTTAATATAAGGACACTTACCTGTCCTGGAATCCCGCGATGTCGGCACCCCAAGTCGATTTGGCCATTGGCTTCAGGTGCAGATGCCATCATTGCAAGTAAGGGAAACTGGCAGTGAAGCCTTCAGTCATCACAGCCGGCTTCCTACTGCACTTGCACGAGTCGCGCTGAGGTTTCTGAATGGTCCCATCGTCTTCTGGGACACACACAGGTCCCAGAAGGCAGTAGTTGGAAGTAGGAGGGGCCAGACATGAGGCCATGGGGTGATCTTACCAGTAAGTGGGAGCAGGTACTTGTCAAAACCAGATACCCTCCCCCCCCAAAAAAAAGTGGCCAAATGTGGCAGTGGAGGGGGGTAGGGCGCAAACAAGTGGAGCTTCCCTTTTGGGTGGAGCTTCACTTTAAGGCAAAAGGTTTTTTACCTTAATGCAGTGGCGTACCAACGGGGGGGGGGGTGGCCCGCCCCGGATGCCACTCACTGCGGGGGTGTCACTCACTGGGGGGGGGTGTCAGCCCGGAGTCCAGCCAGCCACAGCTTCTCTGTGAAAAGGCAGCTGCAGTGACAGCTCCTTCAGTCCGCGCTGCTCGCGAGGGGGTGGCGGGAAGAAGGTAAGTGCCTGCTGTGCAGCCTTGTGTGTGTGCTGGATAGGACGGGGATGGGGCGGCTGCATATAGATGAATTGATATTTCCATACTTCCCCTGCTGCCGCTGAATGATTCTCCTCCTCTCCCTCCTGCAGGCATCCAGCCGCAGCAGGAGAAATATGGAAATATCAATTCATCTATATACAGCTGCCCCATCCCCCTCCTATACAACTTATTTTACTAGCCCCGCAGTTCTCTCCAGCCCCCCCCCCCCCAGTGCTCTTAACCCCCCCAGTGATCTTAGCCCCCCAGCGCTCTTAAACCCCCCACTTCTCTTAACCCCCCAACTCTTAACCCCCCAGTGCTCTTAACCCCCCCCACTGCTCTTAACCCCTCCCAGTGCTCTTACCCCCCCCCACTGCTCTTAACCCCCCCACTGCTCTTAACCCCCCCCCCCTCAGTGCTCTTAACCCCCCCAGTGCTATTAAGCTCCCCCCTGTGCTCTTTAGCTCCCTCCGGTGCTCTCTACCCCCCCCCCCCCGGTGCTCTTTTGCTCCCCCTGGTGCTCTTCAGCTCCCCACAGTGCTTTTCAGCTCCCCCAGTGCTCTCCACCCCCCCCCTGTGCTCCCTGGCTCCCCCCTCAGTGATTTCCAGTTCCCCCAGTGCTCTCCAGTTCCCCCTCCTACCCCCCATGCTCTCCATCCCCCTGGTTTTCCCCGCCGGCCCTCCTGTGCTCTCTACACCCTGCTCTTTCCAACCCCCCCTTAAATCTCTCCAGTTACCCCCCCCCCCTTGCCCTTCAGATCCTCCAGTGCTCTCTGCTTCCCCTGTGCTCTCCAGCCCCCCCCTAGTGTTCTTTTATCTTCTATCATGTCTGCAGTCTCTGAACTTCTCTTGTATCACATCTGCAGTCTCTGACCATCCCTTGTATCATGTCTGCAGTCTCTGAACATCTCCTGTACTATGTCTGCAGTCTCTGACCATCTCCTGTACTATGTCTGCAGTCTCTGACCACCTCCTGTATCATGTCTGCAGTCTCTGACCATCTCCTGTACTATGTCTGCAGTCTCTGACCATCTCTTGTATCATGTCTTCAGTCTCTGACCATCTCTTGTATCATGTCTGCAGTCTCTGACCATCTCTTGTATCATGTCTGCAGTCTCTGACCATCTCCTGTACTATGTCTGCAGTCTCTGACCATCTCTTGTATCATGTCTTCAGTCTCTGACCATCTCTTGTATCACGTCTGCAGTCTCTGACCATCTCTTGTATTACGTCTGCAGTCTCTGACCATCTACTGTATCATGTCTGCAGTCTCTGACCATCTCTTGTATCACGTCTGCAGTCTCTGACCATCTACTGTATCATGTCCTCAGTCTCTGACCATCGCTTGTATGTCCTCAGTCTCTGACCATCTCTTGTATCACGTCCGTAGTCTCTGACCATCTCTTGTATCATGTCCCCAGTCTCTAACCATTTCTTGTATCAGGTCCGTAGTCTCTGACCATCTCCTTTACTATGTCCGCAATCTCTGACCATCTCCCGTACTATGTCCGCAGTCTCTGACCATCTCCTTTAGCATGTCTCCTATCTCTTACTCAAACTTAAACACATTGCTAATAGTATTAGCTATCTGTTAATGCCAAAGGTAGGACTGTGCAGGGGAGGCAGAAAGTGCAAAAGGGGGAACTGTGATTAGAGAGACGGGGGCAGACTGCAAGGGGCACTGTGATGGGGGGCTGTGAAATGTGTGCAATAAATATTCTTAAAAACATTACAAAAGTTTTGTGGGCGTTTTTACATTTTAAGTTGGGGGGGGGGTGTGCCAGATATAGGATCCGCCCCGGGTGCCAAATGCTCTAGGTACGCCACTGCCTTAATGCAGTCTCTGCATTAAGGTAAAAAACCTTTCAATAGGAGCTCCCCCAAGCACTCTCTCCCCCCCACTTACTTACCGTCTTCTCTCAATCCACTGCTCTGTCTGGTCCGCAGCAGCTCTTCTCCCTTCTTCCTGGCAAATCCTGTGAAAAGGGAGTGGGGGACGGGACCAAGCTGCTCTGTGTGTGTCCATGGACTCACACAGCCCAGCTCAGGAGTTTGCCTGCAGGAGTGCCCCCATAGCAAGCGACTTTCTATGGGGGCATTGGGTGGAAGGAGTGGAGAGCACCGGTGGGGACCCCAGAAGAGGAGGTTCAGGGCCACTCTATGCAAAACCATTGCACAGAGCAGATATGTACATCTTTTTTTTTTATATTTCAGGAAAAAAAGATTTGGTTTACAACCAATTTAACATGTCTTTATCATGTTGATCAGTGTTATGAAGAATGTAACGCAGGGCACATTACTCAAAGTGGAGTGTTGTGGACCATGTGATGTACTCAGGCCTGGGACAAGAGGTGGGCAGAAGGAACAGCTGCCTTGGGCACTGTAGTATCATGTTGGGTGGGGGACGCCACAAGGAGATTGGGGGGGAGGAGATTTGTTTGGGAAGGGGGAATTTAGGGGCAGCAGGGGGTATGTATTGTTTTGCGGAGGGGAAATTTGGGGGAGGGGGGTGCTAAAAGTGGTAATCTAGGGGGAAATTTTAGGAGTAGAGGATTTGTACTAAAAGGGGTCAATTTTTTTTTGGGTGGGGGGGGGGTTTGAGCTGGGGGGATTTGGGGTTGGGGGGAAAATGTTTGTGCTGAGAGGGGGGGATTTAAGTAGGGAGGCGGATTTGTACTGGGGGGGGGGGGGATTTAGGAATTTATGTTTAGGGGTAAGCATGCATATTATTGCTCAGTGTTTTTGTGGGGGAATTCGCTGACACATAATGCTCATACATCTTGGGGGGGGGGGGGGGGCAGTTTGGCATGTTCACCCTAGGCTCTAGATGACCTTGTCCCGGCACTGGATGTACTTACACAGTGTACAGAACAAGGCAGCGTGTAATATGTCACATGTATAATGAGGTCCCCCTACAATACATTCAGCACACCCCCGAATAGTACCTGCAGCAGAGCTGAGTGTTTCATAGAGCAGAGACAATGAAACAGGATTTAAGGAGCAATCTCCATCTGTGCAGTCTAAAACTAGGGATAAACCGATATGTTTTTTTCAGGGCCAATACCGATACCGATATTTTGGTCACAACATATCGGTATCGGCCGATATGGGCCGATATTTTGTACACTTAAAGTTTTGAAAAATAAAGACAATTCATGCCTCAAATCTGGTACTGAACATGTTAATTTTTGTTTAATGCTTAATGGCTGGCTTTATGGCACCCTGTGGTTGGTGAGTGGCTGGCTGGCTGGCACCTTGTGGTGGGTGACTGGTTGGCTTCCTGTGGTGAGTGGCTGGCCTGCTCCCTGTGGTGGGTGGCTGGCTGGCTGGCTGGCTGGCACCCTGTGGTGGGTGGGTGGCTGGCTGGCACCCTGTGGTGGATGGCTGGCTGTCTGTAACCCTGTGTAGGTGGCTGGCTGTCTGGCACATTGTGGTGGGTGGCTGGCTGGCACCCTGTGGTGGGTGGGTGGCTGGCTGGTACAGGGCCTCTGGCTGGCTGGTACAGGGCCTGTGGCTGGCTGGCTGGCCTGCACGCTGTCTGTGGGTGGCTAGCTGGCTGTCTGGCACCCTGTCTGTGGGTGGCTGGCTGTCTGGCACCCTGTGGTGGGTGGCTGTCTGGCACCCTGTGGTGGGTGGCTGGCTGGCACAGGGCCTGTGGGTGGCTGCCTGGTACAGGGCCTGTGGGTGGCTGCCTGGTACAGTGCCTGTGGCTGGCTGGTACAGGGCCTGTGGGTGGGTGGCTGGCTGGTACAGAGCCTGTGGGTGGTTGGCTGGCTGGCTGGTACAGTGCCTGTGGCTGGCTGGCTGGTACAGGGCCTGTGGATGTGGGTGGCTAGCTGGCACCGGGCTGCTGTGAGTGGGTGTATGGCTGTGATACACTCCCGCGAGACTAGTCCCGACTCCAGATGAGGCTGTCCAAGGCGAGGGAGGCGGCCTTAGAAGGCAGAATGACATCACAAAAATATTGTCAATATCAGCCAGTTCCGGGGCCGATACCGATATATCGGGGAAAGTGCATATCGGCCACCGATATATCGGCAAGGTTTATCCCTATCTTAAACTATTAAATATGTCCACTCCAGAATATACTCCTACACAGAAAATGTAAAGAATTTGTAGACTAGTGAGGTACTTCCAAAATTAGTATGTATTTATATTTAGATGTAGTGTTATATTACAACATATTTGTAGGTTTTACTGGCATTAGAATGCAAGATCTGCTTTATAGATTTTAGTCTATGTTTGAGATGTCAATCATTCCCATTGTAGAAGTATGTGAATACTAGGCTACTAAATATACAGTGTGAGGAAGTATAAAAAAACACAAGAAGGAAAGCCCAGTTAATGATTCACTAGTCAGCTAGGGGTAAATTACTTTAGCATGGCAGGTTGAGCTGGCAGTCATTTACTAATTCTAGTAAAACCTATTAAACAGCTTGATCCCAGCATCACACCCAGTATACGCATTAGTGACACAGTAGCACATGTTAATATTTATATATTCCACTTGTTCAGAGCTGCTGGTTGGAGAACTGCACCTGTTCAAATATTAAATCAGCATCAAGAAATATTCAGAGAAATTCATATTTTTAGGAAAAGTTATAGTTCAGATTTTGGAGATTTCATTTTAGAACATAGGACTTGTATATTAAATGAAAAGGTGTACTTTTTTATTTACTTTTTAACATTTGTTGGAAACTGTGCTGTATGTTTTAATACAAATATCATAATTACTTAAAAATGCACTATGACTCACAAACATATTTTTAGGATAACTGTACTTAAAAACAATAGCGTGAAATAAAATTACAGGCATTGCTAGGAGCTGTATCTTTAGTGGAATATTTTACTTATTCTTACTTACTTTAACCACTTCTGAACCGGAAGGATTTGCCCCCTTAATGACCAAGCGATTTTTTGCGATACGGCACTGCGTTACTTTAGCCGACAATTGTGCGGTCGTGCGACGCTGTACCCAAATAAAATTGATGCCATTTTCCCCCACAAATAGAGCTTTCTTTTGGTGATCACCTCCGCAATTTTTATTTTTTGTGCTATAAACAAAAAAAAAAGAGCGATAATTCTAAAAAAAAAAAACAATATTTTGTACTTTCTCCTATATAACATTCCCAATAAAAAAAAAATAAAAATCCAATGTTTTCATCATTTCAGGCCAATTTGTATTCTGCTACATATTTTTGGTAAAAAAAAAAATTACTGGTAGCAGGCCTCACAGTAGTTACTCCTCAGGTGTGAATAGAGGAAGATAAATGATAGAGGAAAACCTCATAGCATAAAACCGTTTTCTTTATTGTGCATAAAAAAGTATAAAAATTGTACGCTCACATTGTATAGTGCCTATATCCTGGCCAGTGGCCAAACTACCAGGGGCACAGCAGTCGCACACGCGACTGGGCCCTGAAGTTCTGCAACTGAGGGGGGGCCTGTTTGCCCCCGTTCTCCCACTGTGAGGGGCCCGCCGTTCTGGCTGTGCTGCTGTTTAGGGGCTCGTCCTCCCTCCTGTCCATTTCGCCGTGCAGGGGGGGAGGCTGAGCTAAGCAGCACCATATAACTGGTCCTAGACCGCCCCGCCTATCCTCTCTAAAGAAAGAGAAGCCGATCTATGTGTGGAGGTGGACACTGACAGAGTCAGCTGACTAGCTGACTCCAATAGAGTGAAAGTGGGAGGAGCTCTCCCCTCTGCAAGGAGACACCATGCATGACACACAGGCATCTCTGAAGGTACAGGAACACTGGGGGGGGGGGATCGACTTGATGACCAAGTAAGTAAAAAACGTCCAAATATCAGTTTCAACTGATCCGATGCTCCATCACCTCTGCCTCTTACTGATCACACCCCACCCCCACCCCAGATCTAATCTTCATCACCTCTACAATGGCCTGTGGTGGTGGTAGGGGGCAGGTGGCACCACCACTGCCACTAATCCAAATCCCCCCTCACTGCCACTGGTGCCACCCCCCTCACCACCACTGCTGCCACTAATCCCACCCCCTCACCACCACCACCAATACCACTAATCCCACCTCCCTCACCACCACCGCTGCCACTAATCCCACCCCTCGCCACCACAGCTGCCACTAATCCCACCCCCCTCACCACCACTGCTACCACTAATCCCACCCCCCTCAGCACCACCGCTGCCACTAATCCCACCCCCCTTACCGCCACCACTGCCACTAATCCCACCCTCCCTCACTGCCACTGGTGCCACCCCCCTCACTACCCCACAGCTGCCACTGATCTCATCCCCCCCACCACCGCTGCCACTCATCCCATTCCATCCCTCCATCACTACCACCACCACTGCGACTCATTCCAACCCCATGCTCCAGGAGGTCCATGCCTCACACCTGTACACCTGGATAGGAGGGGCAGCAGGGCGGCATATAGAGGATCCAATCCCCTCTCCGCTACAGGAGTTCCTCTATATGCTGCCCCTCCTATTCAGGTGTACAGGGGTGACGCAGGGGGCTGGGTCGCCCCAGGGCCCTTCATGGTTTCTTGCACCGGGGCTCTGAAGGTTCTAGTTATGCCTCTGATGCTGGTACCCAATGTGGGTATCCCGTCTGGCATTTGGTTGGTCCTCAATTTGTGGCTCGGCGCAGTCCTTCCTCCTCCCCCCTGTCCACTGCCACATGTGGCACTTTTTTGGAGGGAGGGGGAAGCAGGTACCTGGTTTTGACAGGTACCTGCTCCCACTTCTGGTCAGATGCCACAGCGATCTGAGCTGAAAGTTCCCCCCCCCCCCCTCCTTTCCTTGCAGTCTTCTGGGACACATCACAGGTCCCAGAAGACTAGAGGACCATTCACAAAGTGCAGCACGACTCGCACATACACAGTAGGAAACCAGCTGTGGAGCCACAGGGCTACACTGTCTGTTTCTCTTATTTGAGATGCCGGTGCCTGCACTCAAACCTGATTGAAGAATCGGCTCTGGTGAGGCCTGAAGAAGTTGTCTCCCCGATGAAATGTGTTAGGGGCGGAATACTGCAATGGTAATAGAATAATTCTGAAAGGCTATCGACTAAACCAGATCTTTCAAGTACAGTATGTATAACAGAACATCTTCAGACCAGTCTAATAATAATAATACATTTTATTTATAGACGCCTTTCAGAACACCCAAGGTCACCTTACAAAGATAGCAACAGAGCAACAGAGCAACAGAAAAGTTAATAAATAAATAAAATCAATGTACATTACATAACCATGAAATTACAAAAACAAATCAATGAAGTCACACAGAGTATGCTAGTTTAACCACTTCTGAACCAGAAGGTTTTACCCCCTTAATGACCAGGCCATTTTTTTGCGATACGGCACTGCGTTACTTTAACTGACATGTTCGTGGTCGTGCAACACTGTACCCAAATAAAATGTATGTGCTTTTTTGCCATAAATAGAGCTTTCTTTTGGTGATATTTGATCATCTCTGCGGTTTTTATTTTTTGTGCTATAAACAAAAAAAGAGCGACAATTTTGACAAAGAAAATATATATATTTTTTAACTTCTGCTATAAAACATATCCAACCAATTTGTATTCTGCTACATATTTTTGGTAAAAAAAAAAAATCCCAAAAAGTGTATATTGAGTGGTTTGTGCAAAAGTCATAGCGTTTACAAATGATGCAATATTTTTATATATTTATTTTTTTTACTCGCAATGGTGGCGATCAGCAATTTTTAGTGGGACTGTGACATTGCAGCAGACAACTTGGACATTAAGTGACACTTTTGAAACTTTTTGGGGACCATTGACACTAATACAGTGATCAGTGCTGAAAAAAAATGCACTGTCACTGCACTAATGACACTGAAAGGGAAGCGGTTAACATCAGGGGTGATCGAAGAGTTAAGTGTGTTCCTAGGGAGTGCTTACTAATTGTGGGGGGGGGGAGGCAGAGATCTGAGTTCATGCTTAGCAGGAACACAAGATCTTTATCTTGTCCTCTCGCAGAACGGCGATCTGCCTTGTTTACATAGCCATTCTGCCTCTCCCAAGGATGATCGCGGGTGGCCGGCGGTCTGTCAGACACGCTGATTGATATCCCCACTAGCCAATAATGGCTCTATTGCACCTCTGGCGGTGTAATGGCACCATCTAGTGGCTGTTGAAGGGCTATAATTATTGCTCTCACTCTAACAATCGTGGCGATACCTCACATGTGTGGTTTAAAGACCGTTTACATATGTGGGTGCGACTTGCGTATGCATTCGCTTCTTCGCATGAGCTTGGAGGGGCAGGGCGCTGTACATTTTTTTTTCTTATTTATTTTACACTATCCCTGTAAAAAAAAGTGGGCAGCCTGGAAGGTCTGGAAGTGGTTAAAAAGGTAGTTTTGAGACACGATTTGAAAATGGGTAGAAAATCAATGTTGCGGATGTCAGGTGCTTGGGTGTTCCAAAGTCGATGGGCAGAGCAGCGAAAGGCTAGTGGTCAGGCGGGCGGATGGAACATTGAGATGAAAAGAAGAAGAAGATCTGAGTGTGCAAGAGGGTCTGTTGATATGCAGGAGTTCAGAGAGGTATAGAGGAGCGTGGGTATGGATGACTTTAAAGGTAAGTAACAATCTTGAAATCAATACGATATTTGTCATCAGGTGATGATGCAAGCAGCAGAGTTCTGAACTAGTTGAAGTTTATGGAGGGACTTGAAAGGGAGACCAAAAAGAAGAGAATTGCAGTAATCTATGCAGGAAGTGACCAGATTGAGAACGGTATTGCTGTTGGGTGTGAGAAACGGACAGAGGCGATTAATCTTATGTAGATGGAAATATGCTGACCTAATGACATTACTGATGTGGGCTTGGAGAGATAGTGTGCTGTCGAGGATGATTTGGCTGACGTGGTGATGTTCTGGTTGATGTGGTGATGTTATTTTAGCCAAGTGAAGGTTGCAGGATTGTGCTTGTAGCCAGGGTAGGAATGGCGAGTGAGAAAAAACACTGGCTGCTGCTGCTCTGTACGTGCTGCCCTGCGCCTCTCTGTAGCTGCTGAACTGGTTAGCAGCTATATCAGCAAGAGGAGGGAGCTGTTGAGCAGAAGTTTAATAAACTGAGTTAAATAACATGAGTCTGGCAGCACTGCATTGTGGGAACTGTAGTCCAGAGGAATGAGACGCTACTGTAATCAAGAGCTTTTGAACTGCATTTCCCAGAGGAAGACTGACAGTAAGAAGGGAAAAAGACTATTTTCTCAATAGGACAGGACACAGCTTTCTCTTGCCAAGAGAGTGCCTAGAGAGTGCACATTGCTGTTCAGTGTGCACCATCGCTACTGCACAACAGCGGCCCTAGCATGATCCAGAGAGCTGTGTCAAGAGGTGTCAACAGCCAGAGCTACCTGGGTGCAGAGCAGAGAGTGGACTAATCGCTGTGTCTGACCAGATGGTCAGCTGCTATAATTCTGGGATTGACAAGGTGCTGCTGTGAGGATTAAATATCTGCTGCTAGAGAGACTGAGCCCTTTAAGACCTGCATGCAGGCTTGGCTGGGACTATTTTCATGTGCACCTATGATATTACTGAGCCCCAACACTAGCTGTCTGAAGAGTTAGGACTAAAGATTTCCGCTTTTCAGCTGCTACACATAGACCTTTACTTATTGCTTATGCTGAGAGGTACCTCCCAGTCTAGTCATACAGAACTTTTATAAGTTACATTGGCATAGTGATAATACTGTCTAGGGGACTGTATCTGAACCAATATTTTGTTTATTAATTTATGCTCAAACTACCATTAAGATCCCGTTCACACTGGGGCGACCTGTCAGGCGACCTGGTCGCCTGACAGGTCGCCATAGGTCGCCTGCCATAGAGAAGCTGTGGACCAGTTCTAATAGGAGCGACACAAGTCGCTCCGACTTAGAAAAAGGGTCCGGAGCTTCTTTGGGGCGACCCGGAGCGACCTGCATAGACTTCAATGTTATGAAGTCCGTGCCGGCCGCTCCGAGGTCGCGGTGCGAGCAGCGCGCCGCGACCTATGAGGTTGCCCCGGCAAGTCGGATCACCCCAGTGTGAACGGGGCCTTATTCTATCACAAAAAAACAAATGATTTTCAACAACCAAACTGACCTTGTCTAACAATTTACGTTAAAAACAGAGGGTTTTGTTTTCACACATTTGAAAATATATGCATAAGCTGCAATGCCCACTTCAAGGCTCCTTTGTAAACTACGGCCCCAATTATGTAATTTTAGCATTTAAAATAAATTAAGTAGGAGCACATATAGTAGTGGATAGAATTAGGGCAGGTGTGCCTGGAGGGAGCCCACCCCTCATTTTAAGCACAGGGATGCACGTGACACCCAGCAAGAGCACAATGGCAGCTAAGGTTTCTAATGCGTTCCCGCACCCAATTTAATCGACTGTCATCATTTATTCTAACCTGTACAAATACATTGAGTTAATTTACCAATAAGCAGTCTTATTTCCTGGTACTTATTCACAACCAAGTTAAAGCTATTTACACTTGGGTTCTTATAAGTGCTTGCAGTAACTTTCACTCAACCAGGTGTGTCAGAGGGGCTGAGGTTGTTCTTGGAGTTAAGGCGCAGAGCAGAGAACCCAAATAACCAAGTGGCTTCTTTGGGGGTAGTGTTAGATACATTATAGGGGTAAGAGGAGGGGGTAAATGAGCACATATTCACAAATAAATAAGTATAAAAATGTTTACAGGCCATTACATTACAAACATCCAATTTTACAGTAGGTAGAAATGGGGAGAAATCAGTCTGTGGGTGAGCATGATGTAGCATTTGGTACATGCAACATTTGGTGCATGAGGCAGTTGGTGGAAAACCAATCAAGGGACAGTGGAACACATTTATCAAGCAAATTAACAACACAATTAGTTACAAATTTCAAAGACAGATTTATTACAGAGGATGAGACAGATTTCCACTCTAAGCAGACGCAAAATTAAGAAATGATCATGGTTCATTCAGTTGCAACTGCGACATTAGAGCAGTCAAAGGAGGAATTTTTATGATGATGCTTCTCATTGTTTAGCATTGATTTGCCTTGCAACAGGATTGATAAACATCAACATCTATTTCCTGATAAACATTTTGTTAAAGTTATACTAAACATACAATTTTGAATTGCCATCATCCCTTCTATTTATGTATAAAGATCTTGGCGCTGTATTTAATTTAATAAAAAAAAAAGTACCTTTTTTTTATTGTTGTTCAGGGGGCCACATAATGTTTCCCAGGTCCCCCTGCCACCTCAAAAACTAGCTTGGTAATGGGGATAGTGCCCTCTACCACCTCAGTGTTGGGGAAAAGGACCTCCTGCCAAATTGGTGGGCAAAAGTACCCCTTACCTCTTCTAAAGGTTAAAAAAAGTGCCCTATGCCATCTCAATAGTTTGGAAAAGTGCCCCCCGCTATCTCAGTGATGGGGAAAAGTGCCTCCTGCCACCTCAGTGTTGGGGAAAAGTGTCTCCTGCTGCCTTGTGGGGATAAAAGGTCTCCCTACTAACTCAGCAGGGAAAAGTTTTATATATAGTGAAATTTTTTGGGGGTAAGTTCAGGGTTTTAGTCCTCCTTACAAAATCCAATGCTGTCTAGGGAACTCAAGCAGTAGGAGTTGGTCACATGGATTCTTCTTTTTGAGACACTTGCAAGCATTTGAAACCAGTGTAATTTTACCTATTTTTATTGTAGTATAGTTAAAAAATAATGCACTTGAGTGAACTAATCAGTTAAGTAATTGTTTAATCTTTTGACATTGTATAAATATACCTAAGATGTTCCACAGTCTCCTGATGAAGCAGATGAGAAGCCTGTGAAACGCGATCAGGTTAGCACACTCCTACCCCAGGGTTGGATTTTCTAAACACTTTAAGGAGAAAAAAACCCTCACCTTACCAAATACCATTTGACTATAAACTGTGGTTTTAAGTTGATATTGTTTTTGAAGAAATACGTCAAATGATGTGAAATTATTTGTAACTTTGCTGCTTTATGGCCTGGGCAGATTGCAGTCATCAATTCAAAATGTGATTGTGAGGCCATATGCCTGAAAGTTGAAGTTGAACTGAAAATAGTTCTTACTAAATAATAACGATCTAAAGAAAATCCACCAATAAATGTCTCAAAAAAAAAAAAAAAACAGTTACGGACTGGGCTAGTCAAAGCTCAAATTTGAATCTAATTGAAATGTTGTGGGGGATAATATGGGTAGTTCATGCATGAAAACCTGAAAACATATTGACAATATATAGAGGTGCATCTCAATAAATTAGAATATCATCAAAAAGTTAATTTATTTCAAAAATGTAATTCAAAAAGAGAAACTCATATATTTTATATAGATGTGTTACACACAGAGTCATATATTTCAATCATTTCTTTCTTTTAATTTTAAATTTAATTTATATGGCTAACTAGTAAAAACCGTATCTCAGAAAGTTAGAATATTACCCAAGACCAATAAAAAAAAAAGTATTTTTAATACAAGAATTTTGGCTTACTGAAAAGTATGTCTATGTACAGTATAGTATGCACTCAATACTTCGGTTGGGGCTCCTTTTGCATGAATTACTGCATCAATGCGGCATACTATCAGTGCCTGTGGCACTGCTGAGGTGTTATGGAAGCCCAGGTTTCTTTGATAGCGGCATTTAGCTCATCTGCATTGTTGGGTCTGGTGTCTCTCCTTTTGACAATACCCCACAGATTGTCTGTGGAATTTAGGTCAGGCGAGTTTGCTGGCCAATCAAGTACAGCGAAACCATGATTAATAAACCAGGTATCGCTACTTTTGCCAGTGTGGGCAGGTGCCAAGTCCTGCTGGAAAATAAAATGAGCATCTCCATAAAGCTAGTCACCAGAGGAAAGCATGAAGTTCTCTAGAATTTCCTGGTAGAGGGCTGCGCTGACTTTGGACTTGATAAAAACAGTGGACCAACACCAGCAGATGACATGGCTCCCCAAATCATCACAGACTGTGGAAACTTCACACTGGACCTCATGCAACTTGCATTCTGTGCCTCTCCACTCTTCCTCCAAAATCTGGGATCTTGATTTCAAAATGAAATGCAAATTTTTCCACAGTTCATGATGAATTGGAGAGCCATGTCATCTGCTGGTGTTGGTCCTCTGTGCTTTATCAAGTCACAGGTTGATCATCTCCATGCCACGCCACATTGATGCAGTCATTTTCATGCAAAGGGAGCCACGACCAAGTATTGAGTGCAAACTATACTGTACATAGACATTCTTTTCAGTAAGCCAACAATTCTGTATTAAAAATATATTTTTTTTAATTGGTCTCATGTAATATTCTAATTTTCTGGAATACTGAATTGTGGGTTTTCACTATTTGTAAGCCATAATCGTCAAAATTAAAAGAAAGAAATGTTTGAAATATATCACTCTGTGTGTAACGCATCTATGCAAAATATATTGTTTTTTTAATTGAATTACTGAAATTCACATAAAAAAAAAATCATTATAGGTTCCCTTCAATGGACCAAAGTCCAGGACATAGGATTCACCACACTCAAAAAAAAACTGTATCATGTTAAAGCGACCTTGTCAAAGCCTCATCCTATTAAGAGGTTTCAACACACTGCCTACAGGACAGGTAAGTATTAGGTTGTTTCTTTCACAGAGGCAAAAATAGTCGCTTTAAATCTGCATGACAGTGGAAGCTTAAAAATCCAACAGCTAAGAAACAACAAGGACATTTTAACTGTTTGCTATTCGGTGGCTTTATAAATAGACCTCGTTTGGAAGAAATAGCGTGAAAAAGGGCTGCATTATATTTGGAAAATGTTTCCTTTGTGTTTTGTTGAATGTCTGATATCTGTACCATCTGTTTTAAATTGCCTACTGTCGCTGTAGCAGTCATTTCGAGGCTTAGACAAGGTGGATTTATGATCCTCTTTTTCCCTATACATATAATTAATCAGTATTATCCATGTCTCATCTGTTTCTATTTTATATAATCATAGAGAAACGAAATGTTTATATGGATCAGCAAGACATGCAGAAAGTAATTGGGCAGTACCATCTTAGCACATCTGTACACATCTGTACTAGTATCTACAGGGGCAGTCCAATGTTTTTTGCACTTTTTATAGGAATACAAGGGTATTAATTGGACTCTCTTCTGCTATTTTGCTTTTTAGCATGTCACACAATTTTTCTCCCCATATTATTTAACATTCATTCTCCAGCATCCATATATTATCAAATTAGCCTTTTCAAAAGGCATCATTTCAATTTTCCACTGGAAGCCTTAAAGGAAAAATGTAGACAGCCAACACTGACCTTTGAGAATGCTACCTGCCTGGCTGTTTTGCTGAACCAATTGCTTTAGTACTTTGAGTAACTGACTTGGAGCAAATATGCATTTGCAAATATTTCTTTTTCACTTTCCTCTGGCTTTGCTAGCTGCACACTGGGTCCAGGACAGTGGCAAATCATTTAGTTAGCATTTTCAAAAGGGAGGTAGGCAATTTTACCCTTTATATTGATCTCAGCATAGATTTACTTTAAGGTACCCATCATAAAAAGAGAATTTTCTGTAGATCCCATGGCCTTGGGTTGGTTAAATTTGGTGTATGGCCATGCTGAGCTTCAATTTACTTATTAGGTATGATCCCTACACCTAGTGGCTGATTGCTTCTGCCTGTGTCACGATCAGGGGTCAGGCTCGAAGACCAGTAGCTATAGCAGTGGACGTTCACACAGGAATGCGCAGCATAGGGACACAAGCAGATCACCCAGGCAGATGATGCAGGCTCACCTGAGGTGCGGAATCTAAGTACTAACCGGTGTTCACCAGAGCTCCTGATGGTGGAGAATGGATTTTGCTGCTTATTAGCACCAGGTCGCGGTCCTCAGGATCGCCCCACCAGGAGGTGAGCAAGCCAGGGGCCAATAGCAGATATAGCAGGTAGGGATCAAGCAAAAGCATAGTCAAGGAATAGCCAAGGTCGGTAACGAGTAGTTGCAGGTTGGGATAAGCAGAAACAAAGTCGAGGAAAAAGACAAATGTCGATAACGAATGGTAGCGAAGATACGGACGGCACCAGGAGAGACAAGCGAGATATTGGCTGGGAAGGCACAATATTCTGGCAAACAGGAAGTGCAGAGACATGGCTTAAATCAGGTAGTTCATGGGAGGATTAAAGGGTTCAAGATTCAAGGCAATTAAGATTCACGGTGGGATCATTCAAGTATTTGTCCAGGGAACTATCCAGCCTTCCAGGTGGCTCAGTAAGCAGAGTCATTGCCAGACACAGTGGAGGTCCCAGGTTCAAGTTCAGGTCCTGACAGCCTGCCTCTGGAAGAATGTTTCAGGAATAGTGTGGAAGATTAGTCATTGGGTTATGAATATTTACCTGACCTTGATCAATACCTGGAAGAGGGTGTGACTGGTGAGAAGATTCATGTTTGAAAGGGTGTGTGATGCAGAAGCGTTACTGTGTGTGATGCAGAAGCGTTACTGCTGTAAGGCCTTAGCATGTGCTATGCTAGGCCGAGGGCCTGATGGAGACTTGCTGGAGGACAATGCCTGTGGACTCTGGGCTGGGGGGGAAACTTTCACTGATTTGTGTTTCAGGGGAGCTGGTTGGGAGCTGCCTCTGGACATTGTCAGTGGGACTTCTTGCCGATAGCTCCAGGTGTGCAAGTACTTTGAGGGTTAGGTGCCAGAAGTTGCTGTAAGGATTGTGACTACTTGTATAGAGTCTCAGGTTGACTGGCTGTCCCCTATACTTCCAGCATTACTTTGAGGCTGCTACAGAAGGGCCCAATATTGCCGAAACAGAACTTTGAGAATCTGTCCTCCAAGACCTGTGTGGGTATTTGAGTATCCTGCACCCTCTCCCCTCTTTTTTGCCTATGTTCAAGGTCTTGAAAAAAATCTTCAAATCACACCCCTCGACTGGCCCTGAATTTTGTCAGTGGGCTGGAGCTGTAACCTAGGCTGGCAGCTGCTGAACAGGTAAGGGAAACCTGTATTTTTCCACCAAATCCCTCGGGGGGTAAGCAGTACATTTCTTAAAAAACTTGAAGCCAAACTCTGGGCTCTGAACTCACCCCCATTATTTGCACTGTCCCCCATTGGAGCACACTGAACCTCTTGTTACCATGTGTCTTCAGTCTGATCCAGTGATGTCCTAAATGCCACAGAAAGCATTCCCTTCAGCATTCTATTGTGAGTCCAGGGCAAGGGCACAGACTTTATGTACTTGGCTCACACAAAGTTGATCGAAAGTCGCTGCATGGGGAACAGCACCAGAGCGGTGATGAGTATAGCAGTCAGACATTTATTTTATTTTTAAGAACTGCTGAGGACTTGATTTCTATGCTTTTTGCTTAAGCTGGACTTGGAATTGAATGTAACAACTTAATATAACCACAACAAAATACCAATTTTGGGCATTGACATTTTGAATTGCTATAGACAGACACAAAGTAGTGCCGAGAGCCCCTTTATTGATTACATGGGGGTTTCTGTTAATTTCACACTGCTGATAACTGGGTAATGGCAGCATGAATTCAAAAAGTATCAAACAGGATTTAAAGGATTTAAAGTCATCAACGGGATCTAAGAGGGAACCTCACATCATTTTCTTCACATGTCGGACACACTTCTGAATCCCTCTCTCCAACTCCAGCTGACAAATTATGGTGGTGACAACACTAAAACCCTTCTCCTCATCACGTCAGGAAACTGCTACATAGCATAAAAATGCTGAAAAGTATGCACTGTGGGGCACATTGCCTGGACTGGCAAGATCCCCAGGTATTGAATAAATGAATATAGAAGGTTTTACAAAATTTAAGTGGCTATTCCCAAAAAATGTGTATGTTTAGCCCAAACCTTTTGTTGTTTTGGATAGAGTTCTTTTTGCTTTTTTGTCTCAGTGATGCAACAAGAATTGAGAGGAGATTTCTACAGTGTAAGGACATATCTAATTTTCTCCAGAATAGGTCTTCCCATTGGAAGATTTACTTCAATTCTTGTTCTGGTGACAAATGTAACATTTTAAAAACAGGAAGATCCTGCGCTAAGTGAATGATATGAACAAAAATGATAGTGGAAAGCAGCTGAAACACATGATCTATATAAATCAAAAATCGTGGAAAACAAATAGTGCAGCGCTAACATAAAAGTGAAATTAAATAATGATCATACATGGTATGCAAACAATGATAAAACCAAATCGGATAAATCACAAATATTTGGTGCAACTCTAAATGAAAAAAGTGACCAAAAAGTTATCTCCTTGGGATTTCAACTTCCTCTCCATCTATCATCCACTCTGGGACCTGCATATCCACTCTGGAAGTTTTATGTTTGGACTCTTTACTCTATATGCACATTGGTTATTGTTTAATATATGCACTTTTTGGTCACTTTTTTCATTTAGAATTGCACCAAATATTTGTGATTTATCAGATTTGGTTTTATCATTGTTTGTATACCTTTTATGATCATTATTTAATTTCACTTTTATGTTAGCGCTGCACTATTTGTTTTCCACAAATGTAACATTTTGAAGGTCTCAAAACTTTCTGTCTTGGAGATAATTAAAGTCTAGAAAAATTGTGAGGATGAATCTACCCACATGACACAGACAACAATAAGAAGCTCACAGTGGTTTTAATCCTACACTACTCTATCCAAAACGAAACAAAATGCCTATAAATAAGCTTCAAATGGTTATGCAAGTTCTACAACTGGCTTTTAAAGTTTGTCTATAGTTGCACTTTTAAATAATACATTTTACTTCTTAAGAGTTTGCTTTTAAATGCAGAAAAGTAATATAAAATTACATCAAAGCCATTGGCTGCCTGTCATTTTTGCATGGTGTTGCACTGCAGAGCCATGTAACACAAAACAAATACAAGTGTCAGCTGGCCACAGCACCCCCAGAGAGCAAGTAGGTGCTGCTTCTCAGAACCAAAAAAGAGGCTCTTACTTGGGTTTGGTAACATGACAAAGCCGACAAAAAGGACTTCCCTTCACTCTCAGTTGCCATGTATCTGGGCTGGTGAGTGAGTTTAGGGAGGAGGAAGCCCTTTCCTGGAGGTCTGCACTGGAAAGGAAGGAGAGGAGGTCCTGGGAAGGGAGATGTTTGTACTAAGAGGTCAGTACTGAGAGGAGGGGGGTCTGTACTGGGGGGGAGGTAATATTTGTACTGAGGGGTCTGTACTTGGAGATGATGTTGTCTATATTGAGGAATCTGTACTGAAGAGGGGGGGGTGATTTGTACTGACGAGGCTGTACTAGTATGTGTCCATGTTGAGGGGTCCATGCTGGTGTGCTGTTTGTACTGAAGGGTCTTTGCTGGCCGGGGGGCTCTATCTGTACTGCGGGGTCTGTGCTGGAGGTGGATTTGAATGTACTGAAGGGTCTGTTTTTTTTTTGGGGGGGGGGATCAGTCTGAATTAAGGGATCTGTACTTAAAGGGTGAACTTGAAGGGGGATTTAGGGATGTTAGGGGAGATCTGCACTTTGGGGGATATGAGCTTGGAAGGATTTGTACTGGCAAAAGGGAGTATTTTTGGTTGTACTCTGTAAAATGGCTTGCGCCTTATGCACTCCTGAGCCCTGTACTCTCTTTGTTGCACACTCCTGTTTCTTTCACTCTGTGTATTACACACTTGTGAGCCCTTTACTATATACACTATGTTTTACATTTGATACTCCTGACTACTATACTCTGTACACTGGGTTGTAAATAGCATACTCCAGACCACCGCATTCTAAGTACATTACTTTTGACGTTCTTTGTTAAGGTAGGCTGTGTGTAGAAAAGCGTATGTAATGCAATAGTTTCATTTTTTAAAATACATGTGCTGAGGTATGTACATTTTTGTTACACTTTTGCTTGTGACACAGTCATTAAAGCATATTTTGTGATTAACCGCTTGCCGACCGCCGCAAGTAGATATACTGTGGCGGTCAGCCCCGGCCAGGCAAAGTGACGTATATATACGTCGTAGTATCGTCGTAGATCGTCAGTAGAGCGGGAGAAAGGCGGGCGGCTTATGTAAGCAAGCCGCCTGTCATTCTCCCCTGTGTAAAAATGGAGATCAGACGGTTCTACTATGTAGAACCGTTGATCTCTGTTTTTACAATAGGAGACATGTCCCATCACAGTTAGAAACACGCCCCTAGGACACACTTAACCCCTCCCTCTCCAATACAGTTAACCCCTTCCCTGCCAGTGTCATTTTTACAGTAACAGTGCATATTTTTAGCACTGATTACTGCAGTAATGTCACTGGTAACCCCAAAAGTGTCAAAAATGTCAGTCAAGGGTCCGATCTGTCCACCGCAATGTCGCAGTCCCGCAAAAAAATCGCAGATCGCCGCCATTACTCGTTAAAAAAAAAACACCAAAAATGACAAAAATCTTTCCCTTTGTTAGTAAACGCGATAACTTTTGCGCAAACCAATCAAAATACGCTTTTTGCAATTTTTTTTACCAAACGAACGTAGCATAAAACAAATTGTCTGAAAATGTTAAAAAATTTTGATTTTTACATTTTTTTGGGGAATTTCATATAAAAAATGTGAAAAATATTGTTATTTTTGCAAAATTTACGCTCTTTTTTTGTTTATAGCGCATGATCAAAAAATCACACAGGTGATCAAATACCACCAAAAGAAAGCTCTGTTTGTGGGAAAAAAAGGACGTGAAATTCGTTTAGGTACAGCGTCTCACGACCACGCAATTGTCCGTTAAAGTCACGCAGTAAACAAATCGCAAAAAAACCCCTGGTCGGAATGGGGGTAAAATCTTCCGGGGCTTAAGTGGTTAAAAAACTGTGGCACATGTTAGCTGTGTATAGGGGGAACAGGCTCAGGTTTTATCCAACCATGCCACATTAAGCTTTTCCTACTGGTAGCTCAGTTTAGTCACGCTGCAGATCATTTATGTAGGGAACGGTGTGGAGGGGGGGGGGAGTTTCTTGGTACACCACTGCCCTGTTGACCCCTTTCCACCCAGTACTGTTCGAGTATTCTGTAGGCTGTGAACAAATACTTAAAACAAAAGTAATTTTTTTCATTGGAGGATTGAAAAAGAGATGTTAATATATGTTAGGACATTGCATAAACATGCATAGCTAAAATCAATTTATAATGCCAAAGAGTCCATTTGGAAACCTTTTTTGGAAAATTAAAACACATAAGTATTCAGAACATTATCATAAAAACCTCTATTTCCATAGAAACGTGGCTTTGCAGGTGCTTTCATTTACTAAATAATGCTTTAAAGTTTAAATATGTGAAAAATGCTATGTACAAAACGATTCCCATTAAAGTTGAGTTAATTTACCTCTTAGAACCAATAACTCGTTGTGGGTTATTTTTAAAGTTTGGCATCCAGTATTGTTTGATTTGGATGAATCCTGTGCCTAAATATTTTCCACAAAAATGAATATTGTATAGACATTACATTTCATATAAAGAAAATGTATGTGGCTATATAAACTCAAAAATGCATTGCATTACAAATATAAAGATTTAAAGCTGAAGCTTGATTACTGCTCAACTCTAAAAGAAATACACAAAGGACAACATGATTTAACCACTTAAGGACCACCCGCCGCAGATTTACTGCAGCAGGCTGGCCCTCTCCTGCGTGAACCAACGTAGCTCTACGTCAGTCGCGCGCCTGCAGCTAGGGGGCAAGCGTGTGCCGCCGGCAGCACGCTTCCGCCCCCACTCGGCAGCGGGGGCTCCGATGCATGGGGCCGGCACCTCCGATTGCCGCTGGGCACCCACGATCGCTTCCCCGCTGAGAGAGAAGAATGGTCAGCTGTTGTAAACACAGCTGATCATTCTTCTCTCTGGAATGATCACAGAGTGCCTGTGATCCTTCTATATAGGATCACAGGTCTCTGTGATCATTTCAAAAGCGCAACCCCCATACAGTTAGAAACACTCCCCTAGGCTTACATTGAGCCCCCTGATCACCCACTGTGTTAACCCCTTCCCTGCCGGTGTCATTATTACAGTAACAGATCATATTTTTAGCAACTTTGATTTTTTTTTTTGGGGGGGGGGGGGATGTTATATAGTAGAAAGTGAAAAATATTGTTTTTTTGTTTTGTTTTTTGTTTTTTCAGAATTGTCGCTCTTTTTGTGTTTATAGCGCAAAAAACAAAAACCGCAGAGGCGACCAAATATCACCAGAAGAAAGCTCTATTTGTGGGAAAAAAGGAGCATCATGGTGCTAAAGGCAGATATGTGCAGCTCCTCCCACCAGCCCCTCCCTATACTTGCCTGAGCCCAATCTTATTTTTGCAAAAATGTGAAAAACTATCAGCGCTGTATGAAACCTAAAAATATGTGATCAGCTGCAAACACTAAAATGTGATCCCACCACACAAATAAATGATTCAGTAAATAATATGTGTTGCGCTAAATCAAACAAAGTGCATATGAAAAATATTAAAGATATTCAATCTCAAAATATTGCAACAAAAGTCCATGTGATTAAATACATGACATGAATATTGAATAAGTCCTTTCGGAAATAACATATATAAAAATCCACGTGTATAAAGTGCTGTGATCTCTAGATAAAGGACTCCTCCAACACAAAGGTGACCAAAACTTCTCAGTGACTGTGAGAAAATCCACCACCAGAAGTGTAAGCCAGGGTCAGACAAAGCAGTCCCCTAACAGGGGTAATCAGTTATCCACAACAAGGTATGAGCAAGAGGGTCCGGGATCAACACAGCTCATCCATCCATATCACAGTGCCATAGATGAAAAAAGGGGAACAAAGCAAAGAAATCTAGTGCTCTCTGTATAACTTGATCAGGCAGAAGTTTAATTGAAAATCAGGGTACTCACAAAATGCTGTAATATACAAGCCGGAAACGGCTGTATTTTTAGGTGGACTATGAGTGTTTGCCCTCCAGTTTCCTCTTCCTGTTTGTTGAGGGGGGCAGGCACTTCTTTATTTGAGATAGCCGATTGGTCAAGCAGGCTCTTATATACTGGCAGATGTACGCCGGATTCCACCCCTTGCTGAAGAAGTCGATAGCTTTGAGCGCAGACGTAACGCGTACAGGGGGGCGGAGCCGTGCTGCGGAAGTCACACCCTTCCATGGAAACATTGCTGTATCGCACTTGTATACTACAGCATTTTGTGAGTACCCAGATTTTCAATTAAACTTCTGCCTGATCAAGTTATACAGAGAGCACTAGATTTCTTTGCTTTGTTCCCCTTTTTTCATCTATGGCCCTGTGATATGGATGGATGAGCTGTGTTGATCCCGGACCCTCTTGCTCATACCTTGTTGTGGATAACTGATTACCCCTGTTAGGGGACTGCTTTGTCTGACCCTGGGTGGCACCTGGGTCAGACATTAACGTGAGAGGCTTACACTTCTGGTGGTGGATTTTCTCACAGTCACTGAGAAGTTTTGGTCACCTTTGTGTTGGAGGAGTCCTTTATCTAGAGATCACAGCACTTTATATACACGTGGATTTTTATATATGTTATTTCCGAAAGGACTTATTCAATATTCATGTCATGTATTTAATCACATGGACTTTTGTTGCAATATTTTGAGATTGAATATCTTTAATATTTTTCATATGCACTTTGTTTGATTTAGCGCAACACATATTATTTACTCAATCTTATTTTTGCCCCTGCTGTAAACAATGAAATTTAAGGTGTGTCCAATTTAAGTGTTTCTTTTAGATTGTAAGCTCTTTAGAGCAGGGCCCTTCAAATCCTATTGGAAAGTGCTGTGAAAAACGTTGCAACATTAAATACCAGTCAATTTTTGGGGCAAAGTAACTGAACAAAATAGTGTTCCTATTGTCCAAATAAAATGTAGAATTGTTTTTGAATTTAGTTTTTTTGTTGAGATTAAATACAATATTTTAGAAGTGGAATGTCTTTTAACACACCTTCTAATCTCTTTATTAAATCTACTTTGCTACAAAATTTTATTTTGCACACATGCAAGTCATTATATATAGGAAAAAGTGTAAATCCAAAACTAAAAGAGCAAGCTTTTAACAGTTCCAATGCTGATTTTCAGGTTCCAATGAATTTTGTTATGGCCTAGGTAAACTATTGAACATGTCAAATTAGGTATTCATTTTCTCTAATCACCAGTTGCCCACCCAATAAACACCATTTTTGAAATCATTACTTAGTGAAATAAGTATATTGAACACAAGTGAAAAGATGTTAACAAATGTGAATTTATTGCGAATGCCCATATATTTTCGCAATGGCACACAACTGGTTCTCTGGGCCTGCTCCTGGCCTGGAAATGTATCCTCATGTGTGTGGAAGGATGTTCGGACGTACTTGCAAGTGTTAGTACTCCTCAGAGTTGTCAGCAAGTTAACATAGTATGATCACTTTTTTTATCATAAGATGTTGCTGATTGCAAGGTAAGTGTGGGAGATGTCTTGGTGTTCCCAGGGATTAGGGGGATGTAGTGTTGGAATTTTGTGTTTAGTGAACCTCAGAAAACATGTCACTTCCTGATTCTATGCACAGTAAGCTTCCTGCATTTGTACATGTTCCTGTAAATACAGTGTGGAATGTGTGTATGCATTTTAGCAAGTGCGCCACAAACTGTTGGCTAAAATCAAATCCTGTATAGTCATAATGAATTCGCACAGTAATGCTGGCCATACACTATACAAATAATCGTTCAAACAAATTTTTGAAAAACTAACACTCGGTCGTGAGAGCAGATGATCGTGCCATCATGAAATGACCGCTAAATCGTTCAATGGACATAAATGAATCAGTTTTTTGTTTGTTTTTCCTATTTACCTACTGCAAGCAGTTTGGACGAGAAACACATTAACCTTTCAATCTATCGTTCATTCGGCAGAACGTTTTCAAACTTGTCCTTTGTTTTTTTTGGCTTAAAAACATCACAACCGATTACCGATTTGTGTCCATTAACTGGGCAAAAAATTAACGAACTGTCCAAATGACCGAATTTCGCCTAATTTTTCATATAGTGTAGGGCCACCATAATACACAGGAAGGAATTCATCAGCTGACCTCATTAGCACACACCTGTGGCTGCGTTCCCTCCTTCCAGCTGATCCCAACCACCCACAGCAAGGTGCATGGTTTTCTAATACAATTAATAAGTGATCACTGTTCTCACTAAATACAGACATTTTTGTTTTGTCTTAAATCCATCTTGCATAGATCTGTTCATTTGGAGAGTGCAGGAAATGAGGGATCAGATAACCGCCTATATGGATAGAGCTGTAGTATTGAAAATGGGAGAAGCATGTCCTGGGTTTTGTTAAGCTCAGCATACACTATACAATCTGATTGTACAATCTCCTTTAGAACTGCCATCAATTATAGAGTTTAAGGGCCTGCCTGATTGGATACAGAGTGATAAGATAGCTGGGGTGTCCTCCCATTATATAGTTTTGGTAAATATAAAGGAGAGCTTTTGAATAAGTTTGTACAATGAGATTGTATAGTATATGACCACCTTTAGCCACCTAAAATTAACTAGTTGCTAACTACTTCTAATCCTTGTTTGCTTTGCAACAACATTTTCAAAATACAAATCCACTTCAGTAACAATTAGAAAGTTAGGGGTAGCTCCTAATTGTGTCCAGGGAACTCCACATAGCTTTGTGGAGTGGAGTTGTGCTGTCTGCCACAAGTGGGTGTAACAAAACTTAACAAACAAACAAAACAAATTTAATCGGAAAAAAATCAGCGTGGGGGTCCCCCCAATCCAAACCAGGCTCTAAGGTCTCTATTATATGATAAATAATTGTTAATGTCTAAATATAATTGTATTAGAATGTTGACTTCTAGTTATATATATTTATGCTTTTATCATGGTACTACCATTTATTCCGGGTATAAATCTGACCAACATAGTGGCTTAGTGGTTAGCGCTCTCATCTACCAACAGTCGGGTCATGGGTTCAAATCCCATTTATGCTTCTTATAACCTCCCTAAATTGTCAATGACAAATGGATATGTGTGTAGGCGAAAGCATATTTGTCATCGGCATGATACAATTTATCTCTCGCTGATGGCAGTTATGCATTCGCCATAGCACATATGCATTTGCCATTCTAGGGAGATGGTAGCATGGGTGGGATTTGAACTCATGACCTAAGTGCTGCAAGCTAAGAGTGCTAAAGTTTAAGACACTGTGCTGAGTACAATTATACATAAAATATAAAGAAGTACCATGATTACAGAATGAACATATTTAAACAGAACTCAACATTTTCATAAAATACAAATTAGACATAAATAGTTTTGACATATATAGAATAGAGATATAGCTCTTACATTAATGATAATAATATAAATAGCACCAAAACAAGTCACATTTACTCATTTTTTAACAATTTAGCAATGATCTTGCATTTGTATTTTATGGGGAATATAAATTCTCTTGATCTATGTTCATTCGTTAATCATGGTACTACTGTCTAATCATAATTGTGCTCATCTCAATAGCTTAGTGGCTAGCACTCCAACCATGGGTTCAAATCCCAAACCTGGTGTCATCTGCCTACATTTTAAACAACAGAGGATGCGGAAAATAGGCGAACACCTAATGCCACTGCCACATCACAATGGCTGTTTCCATAATTTGCATGCAATGGTATGTTATTTAGCAAAAATATTATTGTGTGGAAATAAAATAATCAAACACTAGTGAACACACAGGGTGTTAGCATGGTTGGGATTTGAACTTGTGACCTAAGTGCTTTGTTGTTCATGAGCACAGACCACCAAGTGCTTACTGTGAGTACAATTAAACGTGCATAATAGTAGTTTAGTATGATTTAAGAATGAACATAGATAATTAGAACTCTATAGTCTCCTAAAAAATGAATGAACCATGAAAAAAAAAATTAACACCCCATATTTATTGGCATACATGGACACACATGATCATAGCTCAATACTGCAGTGCAGTTTCATATAGGAAACACGTTGGCAATTGCCAGTTATGGAACCGTGACTATGCACTAATGCATATTCGCCTATTTGTACTAACTTTTCCGTTGACATTTTCACCTAGTTGAGGTCTCAGTTGTTTTAATTGGGAGTAATTAAATGTAGAATAACTATTTATTTTCCTTATTTTTAGTGAATTAGGCCCTTTGGGGCCATGGATTTCTGTTTTCTTACAATCTTTTACCCTTGTTGTTTTCCCTTTTTTTTGGTCTGCTTCTAAAATTGTACTTTCATCAAAGTCCCACGTGCTTATGATATGGCTTGTGGAACTCATGTGGACCTGTGTGCTTTAGACCTTAAATCAGCTGTCCTGATTTTCTGGTATCTCTATTCAGTTGTCTTTTGGCTGCTCAATTTTTTCACAACATCTCAAATTGCAGGTTCCAGCAGTCTCTAAAAATAGAAAATCCCTTAATTAGTTTTATGAAAAAAGCCTTTAAAAGAATAGCTTCAGAGCATAATTAGATAAATCCAAGCAATGTAGCTACACTTCAGTAAAAGTTATATCATTTTTTTTTACTTTTTAATTCACTGATCGGAAACACCATTTTTGGCATATCCGGGCTTTTCAAATATTAAACAAAATAATGCAACATGAGACACCTAAATGAGAAAAACTGACTTTGGTCTGAAGTTGCAAATGTTATAGCTTGAATTACACATGGTAAAATAATCTTCAGTTTGCAAAAGTGCTTTTCCTAGCACAGGTAATGAGGCTAGCTGGCAAACAGCGTGCAGGAAAAGCATCCATGAAGTCTGCAGTTGGCTAATGTATCATAATTACTGGCAAAATAAACTGCTGATCCAAGATGTGCAAGGCAGGCAAGAAGTTCTTATTTCCCTTACACAAAATGCTTTGTCCCGAATGCATCATATAATTCAGTGACCATTGTCTTTGGAAAGGAATGCAGTGAAGAGGTCAAAGAGTGACACCCAATGGCAAGAATAGAAGGCAGTGCTTCTTAGAAATTCAAAAAGAAAACCCTTTTTTATTCTTTCTGTCTTTTTGCATTTTACTATGCCATTGTAGTACTCTTGTTTTTATGTATTTTTAATACCTATACAGGAATATTAGATTTAATGTCTGATGAGGAGGGCTTTCCTGCATCAATACATAGCTCTTTCTCCTTGCTTTCATATTCATTTAAGAGAATGTTTTAATACCATAGCTGCAGTGAAGAGCCTGGAAGCTCAAAACAAATATGGAATGATTCACTCAAAGCAAAAGTGACAATGTTTGCATGTGCAATAAAAAGCACTTAATGAGGATCTTCACCCTGTAAACAAAAATGTAAAAGTCTGCAGCTACAAACACCATACCTGCTGGCTTTTTAAAAAAAAAACCACACTTACCTGTCCCTGGATACAGCGATATCCTAACCCAACCTGGCTCTTTGCCGTTCTTTGGGTCCCGGCGCCGGCATTTTAAAGTAGAACTATAGGCAAAACTTTTTTTTTTAATTTTGGATAGAGTAAGAGGGGGTTATAATAACCCCTATCTGATTTTTTTTTTTTTTTTTGCCATCTGTTTCCCATTGCAGAGCTTTCCCTTCACTTCCTGTCCCATAGCCAAACAGGAAGTGAGAGGAAATACCTGCAAAAAAAGGGAATTCCTTGGGGACCCCCAGGTCACCAGAAATAGTGTCCCCAATGGAAGATTTCCCCTCTATTACTTTTCTGGGGACAACCCAAAATTTTGGACTTTCTTTTACTTTCACTTTCAATGATAATGGAAACAGGACAAAAAGAGAGGGTGAATCTCGCTAATGGGGGCACAGGCAGAAAAAAAATGGACAGGTGTTCTAATCCATCTCCACTCTGTCCAAAATTAAAAAAAAAAGTTTTGCCTTTAGTTATACTTTAACTGCAGGTAGCCAACTGTGACTCGTTGCAGGTTCACAGCCGGCTGTGCATGTGTGAGCTGTACTGCAAATGGTCCCACAGTCTCCTGGGACCTGTGATGTGGGGGAAAGGGGGGGCCAAACTTCTGCTCCAACCGAAATCTGTCAAAATCAGGTACCCACTTCCCTCCAAAAAATTACATTCCAAACATAGGAGGGGAGGGGAGGAAGAGGAGGAAAAATGGGTCTTCCCTTTTGGTTGAAGTTCCACTTTAAGTTTGCATGTGCATTTGTGTTTGATTTGGGGACGTTTTTGCTCACATAACTATGATTCAAAGTCTTGTGCAATCCTCTGCTGATTTTGATCATCAAGTTGGAAATCATATCTACTTTAACGAAATGACATATATAAGACATGTCCATGCTGCACAGCCTATTTTGTTCAGCTAGGGCAACATGAAACATGAAACAAATAAAAGTTACACAACATTTGAAGAATGCAAATACATTTAATGTCAAGTGGTGTATAATAATTAACTTGAGCTGGAAAACAAAGAAAATGTACTAGTTATGGTGGTCCTCCCCTAAAATCCATACCAGATCTTTATCCGAGCATGCGACCCCGCAGACCAGGAAAGGGGGGAAAGCAAGTGCCCCCCCCCCCCTCCTGAACCATATCAAGCCACATTCCCTTAACATAGCGGGATACTTCGGGGCAGGGGGGCTCTATCCCCCACGCCAAAGCACCTTGTTCCCATGTTGATGGAGACAATGTCCTCTTCCCAACAACCCTGGGCTGTAGTTGTGGGGGGTCTGCAGGCAGGGGCCTTATCAGAATTTGTAAGCCCACTTTAACAAGGGGGCCCCCAGATCCCACTCCCCCCCATGTGAATACATATGGGGTACATAGTACCCCTACCCATTCACCAAAAAAGTGTCAAAAAGAAATAAAAAACAGTTTTTGACAATTTCTTTATTAAAATAAAAAAAACAATATCCCCAATATAGATCCATCATCAATCATGACTCCACCGCCGGACCCGGAAAAATAAAAATTAAAAACGTTCTGCCCGCGACTAAGGCTAACCGCCATCTGCCTGCTCTGCTGTTTGACTGTTCTTATATAGGTAATGGGTGGGGCCACCTGATGACATCATCTGGTGGCACCGCCCCCATGTGATATCACCGACCCAGCATGCATCAGTCGGTGGCGTCACACAGGGTTGGTGCCACCAGGTGACCTTGCCAGGTGGCTCCGTTCCTTACTAATTAAGGAACTATCAGATAGCAGGGCAGGTACATTGTGGTTAGCCTTCATTGTGGTGGAAGCATCGTTATTAACAATGGATCTACATAGGGGGACATTTTTTGTCCCCATCAACATGTGAGCGCCTCCCCCCCCCCCCTCGTGAACCATACAAGGCTACATGCCCTCAACAAAGCCCCCCCCCCTCACCAGCACCCCCCTCACCCCCACACCATTTTTTTTTGTGCGTTGGATTCCCCTTAAAATTCATACTAGACCCAATGCGGAGTTGTCTGCCGATGCGGGGTCCTTTGCCGATGCAGGGTTGAGAGGCAGGTGAATTGTCAGCCCAACCTGGCCAAACACAGAGGAACACGGAGAACAGAAGGCTGCTAGCAGAGATGCACCTTGGAGCACAAACGCAAAGGTCAAGGACTGCAACTCATCAGGTGATAGATGTAGTCAGGTGTGCAGCATCGTCACTGTGTGACACCCAGGCAGCAGGCAAGTGATGACGCAATGATTTAATAAGAGGCAGCAGTCTGCAAATGTCCAATATGGCTGCCAACAGGAGGGCAAGGTAAGACCTTGACAGTACCCTCCCCTCAAGGGCCCCCTTCTTTGCGGAGCAAAAAAGGTTTCTGAGGAAAGCGAGGATAGAAAGCGTGGAGAAGGGCGGGAGCATGAACATCAGTGGAGGGAACCCAGGAGCGCTCCTCAGGTCCATAAGCCTTCAAGTGCACCAGGTATTGAACCTGACCTCGGAAAAGACGAGAATCCAAGATGATGCTAACCTCATACTCATCATGATTGCCCACAGAAATAGGGGGCGAGGAAGTGAAGAAGTATAGTGATTGCAAACCAGTGGCTTCAAAAGTGACAAGTGAAAGACATTGGAAATAAACATGTCAGTGGGAAGACCAAGGGCATAAGCCACCGGGTTCACCTTACGTAGGATGCGAAAAGGACCAAGAAAACGGGGTGCCAGTTTTGGAGTCGACTGAGGTCGACTGAGGCTGAGGTTAAGATTACGGGTCCACAACCATACCCTTTCCCCGACCTGGTACGAAGGAGCAGATAAATGACTCCAGTGTATCTGGAGCTTCTGATGCTGTGCAGAGACCCATAAAGACTAAAGACTCTTGAATGTGCACCCAAGAGGGACGGAGGGCATGAAGATGATCCTCCACAGTCGAGATGTCCTGTGGCGAGAATGTCTCAGGCCATGAATGGAGACATTCTGGAAGACAAGTTGATGCCATATTTCCTGGCAAACTCCGCCCAGGGTAACAGATCAACCTAATTGTCCTGATGGTCAGAGATATAGCAGTAGAGAAATTGCTCCACAGCTTGGTTGGAACGATCAGTGACACCATTGGACAGCGGGTGGTAGGCTAAGGAGAAGGAGAGTTGAATACCCAACTCGGAGCAAAAGACGCACCAGAACCTAGAGACAAACTGGCTCCCATGATCCAAGACAATCTCCTTAGGCAACCTGTGTAAACAGAAGACCTCCCTGGCAAACACCGAGGCAAGCTCCTGAGTGGTAGGCAGCCTCTTAAACGAAACACAGTGGCACATTTTGGAGAACCAGTCGACAACCATGAGGATAACCATGTAACCTCGAGACACGGGAAGTTCCACAATAAAATCCATGGCCAGGACCAGGGACACTCCCCATTGGGAATGGGATGCAGTAGACGCAATGGAAGGTGCAGAGGAGATTTGTTCTGGGCACAAAAACCGAACAAGCAGCCACATACGCAGCAACATCAGTATGGCGAGATGGCCATCAGAACTGACAGGATATAGCCCATGACATCTGGTTCTTATCAGGATGTCAGGCAGTCTTTGAATTGTGGTACGTGCGCCACAGTCTGATGCAGAACCCTTCAGGTACAAAACATTTGCCAGCAGGTCTCTGTGGGAGCAACCGGCTGGGCAGCCAAGATCTGTTCCCCAAGAGGAGAGGTTAAGTTGGTGCGGATGGCAGCCAGGATATGATCTGAAAGTATGACCGGTTGTAACGCTCCTGCGTTTCATGTATGGTGTGGATTTTCAGCTGCAGAAATATTCCACTTCAGTAGTCATGTAAGAGAGATGCTGAGATACCATTCCCAACCTCAATGACTCATCATGTGTGGAAGGTCTTAATTCAGCTAGTAAATACACACACTCAACAAGCTGGTTCCTAGAGTGACTTTATGTATGTAGTAACACAGTGATGAAGATTTAAGAGACAGGTTGAGTGGAGGTGGTAGGTGACAGACACTTGAAGGTAAGACAGTAGCAGATGGATGCAGGTAGGTTTAGCAATCATGTATGGTAGCAGATGACAGAGTAGCAGGTGGACATACAAGAGAGATCAACCCAGTGCAGGAATAAGTAGCAGTAGTCTTTAGAGCTAGCAATCTAGATATGCAGATGTGATAAATAGTCTTTACTATGCAGAGCTAGATAGTGTAAGCTTAGTATAAGTTTATAAAGGGTTCCCCTGCGGGGTACTTAGCACTAATAGCAATACACCCGAAGGTTGGTTCAGGAGGAGCGGATGATCCGGAAGCGGGATGCAGGGATCAGCGCAGCGAGGTTCCGTCAGCGAGGTATGCTTGCAAGCACGAAAGCTTCAAGCCAAGTTAGCATCCAGGTAAGGGTGTTTGAACGAACACATGTGAGTGAGAACCGGCGATTTAAATAGCCATCTAGTCCGGCGCTGAGTGATGACAGCTTCAGTCTTAAAGGTGTATGCGCACCTTTCCAAAAGAGAATGGTGGGGCGCATACACTTGTGAAAAGAGTAATTTAGGGTACCAAAGGTACCGGAACATTACACCGGTGTTGGCACGGAGTCCTCTCTGGACAACTCAGAATACTGGCGTGACAAGGCATCAGCCTTAACATTCTTGGAGCTGAGCAAATAGGAGACCACATAGTAAAAATGAGACAAGAATAAGTCCCATCTGGCCTGACAGGATGAGAGCCTCTTTGCCTCTAAGAGATATGTCAGATTCATATTATCAGTGAGAATGAGAAAAGGAACCACAGAACCTTTGAACAAGTGTCTCCACTCTTTGAGAGCCAGGATAATGGCCAAGAGCTCTCTGTCTCCAATCTCGTAATTGCATTCAGCTGGGGACATCTTCTTGGAGTAGAACCCACTAGGAAGTAAGAATCCATCAGGTGTTCGACGCTGAGACAGGAGGGCGCCTACTCCCATTTCAGACGCATCCACCTCTAGGACAAAGGGCACACCAGGATTGGGATGAGACAGAATAGGAGCCGAAGTGAAAACAGACTTGAGGGCCTCGAAAACTTGGATGGCAGCAGGTGTCCAATTGTGGGAAATGCTGCCCCTCTTGGTCAGATCTGAGATAGGTTTGGCCAAAGAGGAAAAGTTCCTGATAAATTTCGGATAGTAGTTGGCAAACCCAAGGAAACACTGAATGGAACAGAGACCACAGGGGTGAGACCATTGTAGAACAACCAAAACCTTCTGTGAGTCTATGGAGAACCCTTCAGCAGAAATGATGTAGCCCAAGAAGGCAACCTGAGACAGGTGAAATTCACATTTCTCAAGCTTACAGAAAAGCCCA
Source organism: Pelophylax lessonae (assembly GCF_965119305.1). NCBI lineage: Eukaryota > Metazoa > Chordata > Amphibia > Anura > Ranidae > Pelophylax > Pelophylax lessonae. The sequence continues at coordinate 569,878,852 of NC_138768.1, read as the reverse complement.
TTCTCAGGTAACCGTTGCAGCACCTGTCTGGCATCCAGGTTGTGTGATTCAAAGGAGTCCGAGTAAATCAAGATCTCGTCCAAATAGACTACCACCCATTGCTGCAACATATCACAAAAGACATCATTAATGAACTCCTGAAAGACAGTGAGTGCATTGCACAAGCCAAAGGGCATAATCAGAGATTCATAATGACTGATTCTGGTATTAAACGCGCTCTTCTACTAGTCGCCCTCCTTGATCCTTACAAGGTAATACGCGGCCCTTAGGTCAAGCTTGGTAAAGACCATTGCTCCCCTGAGGCAGTCAAACGATTCAGTAACTAACGGAATCAGGTATGCATTCTTGACCGTGATGCGATTGAGGCCCCTATAATAAATTAAAGGTCTCAACTCACCCCCCCCCCCCTTTTCCTTTACGAACATAAAAAAAGCTTGCGAATGTGCCCCCGGCTAATGCATCCACAACATACTCATCCATAGCCTTATTCTCTGCAACCGAAAGAGGATAAACCCTGCCACAAGGGGGAATGGCACCAGGTTGCAAGTCTATAGCGCAATCGAATGGACGATGAGCCGGAAGAGCACCAGCGTGCACCTTGTCAAATACATCTTGATACTCACGATATTCAATAGGCAACACTGAATCTGAGGAGGTACAATGTACCTTAACAGGCCCATGGATACAAACAGCTAGACTTGAAAAACTTAACATAAGTAAGTCACCGGGACTAGATGGCTCACACTCGAGGGTCCTTAAAGAACTCAGCCAGGTGATAGCCAGACCATTGCTCCTAATATTTATGGATAGTCTACTGACGGTAATGGTACCAGCTGTTTGGAGAAAAGCCAATGTGGTACCAATATTTAAAAAAAGGCCGAGATATATTGGGAACTACAGGCCGGTTAGCCTAACATCAATAGTCTGCAAGATACTGGAAGGGATGATAAGGGACTATATACAAGACTTTAGTAATAAAAATGGTAGTTAGTAGTAACTACAAGTACAAATCTATTGTAAGTACAAATCTTGATTTTTTTTAAAATAAAATAACCTAAGCGGATTTACACTATGTAGTCCTTTTCATCTTTGATTACCTGGGGGCTGTTAAACTGAACGAGCATCAGTGGCATATGTGACCTAGCTTGAGAAACCACCAACCATACCTATCCAGGAAGAGGGACGAGACATCCCCATAGAGGTCCCAGGCGGACTTGCATCAGCGAGATTTATCCATTGATTGGGACATGACACCCCTGTAGGGGTTTTTCGTTCTGGTGAGTGTGGTACTGTGAGAGCGGGGAGCATGAGCACTTTTTCATCATCCACTTTCAAGCTTTGCCTAGAACTGGCATTCCCATGATGTATATATTTATTTATTTCCATTAAATTTAAAGAGTGACTTGCTCTTTTTTATTGTTATTTATGTTTTATTTTCAATTTTTTTAAATTTGTATTTATTCATACTATGTAGCTCTTTATCCTGTTATTGGATATATCACAATAAAATCATTTTTGTGTTTATGATCCACAGCACTTAGCACACTTTCTTGCACTCAGTCACTTTAATGGTCATTAACTATTTATTACTTCTCAGCATGTCACTTTGAATAATAACAATTATTTAAGAGCTATTTATATGTGGTATATTTATTTGAAACTTTCACTGTTACACCTTTTTCTCCCCTTTTTTTCCATTTGCATACTTCACTCATAATTCTATTTTCTGGTGGTAGTTCAGGGGTTATAACCCTTCGTGAGTCTATCTAACATGTAAAAAATGATTTTGCCTTTATTTCTACTTTAAGTGCCGGTTCACACTTGTGCGATGCGGAAAGGCTGCGAATTCGCAGCCTGTTCCCGCATTGCATCCGCACAAGAGGCAGTTCATACTGCCATATGCGATACACAGGGGGTGTCAATTAAATGTCAATGACACCCCCAGTTTGATCGCATATCGCAGTGCGATCTGACAGTTTGCACAGGATCGGATCGCACAAGTGTGAACCACTGTGCGATCCGATCCTGATGCGGCTGAAAAAAAGGGTCCTGTGCGTCTTTTGTGCGGGTGCAGTGCGAATTTCAGCCATACGAAGTGTATGGCTGAATTTGCATCCGCACAGGAGTTTGCATGTAATGAAGGAGCAGTGCACTCCGAATTACATGCGATCAGCGCACCCGCAGTAGTGTGAACCGGCACTGAGATTCTGTGCAAATGACATTTAGGTTTTTCAGGTCCATGTTATTCCTTATGCATTCGATTTCTAAGACACCTGTTCAGGCATTCCACAAAACTGTGTGTTAATGTTTGGTTTGGCTATAATGCTCCCATTTCATATCTATCCAACGAATTTGTTTTATCAGGACCGTCTCATGAGTATTAATGTTATCACTTTATGATGCCGGGAAATCTGCAATTTCTTCCCCCATACAGTGTTAGACAAATATCTCCTAGCAACAAAATAATAATGAGAACCAATGTCCTGGGCTAGGAAATGACTTTTTGCAGCTCACTTTGTAAAATCCCTAGAAGGATCTTCTGCCAAGCATATACATCTGTGAAGTGCATAACAATGGCATGCAGCAAATAGTAAAACATATGAGAAGTTTAACTATTCAGTAGCAGAAAGTCATTCAGTATGTAGTGCACATGCCAAAACGGACATACATTCCATACCGGTTTGCTGTGAAATATAGGAATCCACAAGTTATTAAGCAGTGAAAGAGCACTTGTAATGTCTGTTGATGACTAGTGCTTTTAACGTTAGGAAAACTTTCAATCTCCTTATTTTCTTTTTAAATAAGTAATCTCTACATTTTTTCAACATATATGAGATCTTCATTTAAGTTTTGATTAAAAACAAAACAAAATAAATATATATACAGTGCTCAGCATACATGAGTACACCCCAACAGTTTTTTTCATAAAACCTTTACTTTCCTTAAGAACCCACATTTTCTACTCCCACTTACTGACAGCCATCATTAACCAAACCCCATTGCTATTTTTTTCTAGGTGGAGGCAACTCATTTCGGATCTGTCTGAGGAGGAGTGGGAAGCGGCATGCTCCTCCCACCTACAGGGATACTCCAACTATGAACTATGCACAATCTTCGGGACAACTAGCTGTAGTGTGTGCGGCAAGGCCGCTGCTTCACCCTGCCACTAAGGTGAAGATGTTTAGAAAAGCTCCTGGGCTCTGAGCTTCAGGGCTCTGAAACTGGCACCCCCTGTACTCTCAATGCTGGTGTGCTGACACCTGTCCGCTGACCCTAGCTTCCAGAGTGGTCCCCTTCCTGGCAGACCCCTGGACAAGTTCCTCTGTACTCACGGACACTGTTTTTTCCAGAGTCACCGTTGCTTTCAAACTTCTCTTGTCAGCATCCACTGGACTTCTGCATTCAGCAACACCTTCAGTTTTACCAGGCCGACTGCCTGTTACCACCTTTCCCAGATGCAGAAGGAGACACAGCCATGACCTCCTTCTGGGACTTGGCTTCCTGCCCAAAGACCCCCTGTCACATGTGCCCTTGGCTTTTATGGCCAATCCCAGGATGCACTGCAGTGGTGCCCTCCCACTGGGACTGCCACAAAAGCCTGTGTGTCACTGGCTAGGTTTCCTCCACTGTCCAACAGGCTCCCCTATTGGATACAGTGGGGGCACTCCCTCAGATCAAGTGAATCACACCTGGACACATGTGACAGGCCTAACTAGAAATCCTGCTCCCTGATAAGCAGGAATGCAACCCAATGCTTTTACCTAGCACCTGACTAGGAGGGTACTACATCTGTATATACACATAAGGGTTTCTCCGGGAAATATAATACAATTTGGGATAAATGGTGTGCCTCTCCACTTACCATCAACCGTGATTAAAAGGAGCTTGGAAGTGTACTGGTTGATATTTAGAGAAATCTCTTGATTATTTTGTATTCTCGCAAGTACCCAAAATGACTAGCAGAAATTGCATCCAGTAGAATGATCCCTAAGACAAACTATATATGTCTTCTTTTTGACTGTATCTCAAAACAATTTTACATGTATTGTGCCTTTTTGCGCTCATGTTGAGCATAATGTTGACTATTGTGTTACTTTTTTTAAAAAAAAAAGAATCCACATTTTCTATGGGACACTTTACTACAAAATACTTACACAAATTCGGGCTATTCATTGCAACCAAGATTTGTGTATTTCCACACACAAAAAAAGTATTTTTCCTCACAAATTCATTCAAGACCATGTTGCAAAAATGAATACACCCCAATGAAAGTCTTAGGAGCAAAGCTAAATTTTAGACAACAAAATCCTAATTAACAAGAATTCAACTACAGGTGAGTCTAATTATTTATTAAACAGGTGACCAGCAGACAGTTGGTTATAAAAGGACGTTACTTATCAAAAAAAAAAACCCTATCCCATTTCATGCTGTCAGCAATGGCACCATATGGAAGTAAAATGTCACAAGGCCTGAGAAAGAAAACATGCCCTAGTCAGCCCCATACTTAAAACGTCCTCACTGGACCCAACCGATCTGAACAACCTACGTCCTATTTCCTTGCTCCCCTTTTCATCCAAACTCCTCGAACGTCTAGTCTACAACCGACTGTGCAACCACCTTGCCGACAATAGCCTCCTTGATCCCCTTCAGTCTGGATTGCGGCCTCAACACTCCACTGAAATTGCTCTCCTAAAACTGACAAACGATCTACTAACGGCCAAAACCAATGGACACTATTCTGTACTCCTACTTCTGGACCTTTCTGCTGCCTTTGATATGGTTGACCATCCCCTCCTCTTCAAAAAACTCCATGCCTTTGGTCTCTGTGACTGTACTCTTCACTGGTTATCTTCCTACTTATCCAACCGCACCTTTAGCGTTACGTACAATTCTACTTCCCCCTCTCCTCTTCCCTTCTCTGTTGGGGTCCCCCAAGGCTCTGTTCTTGGACCCCTCCTATTTTCAATCTACACCTCCTCTCTGGGTCAGTTGATAGCCTCCCACGGCTTCCAATACCATCTCTATGCTGACGATACCCAAATCTATCTATCCACCCCTCAGCTCTCTCCCTCAGTCTCCTTACGTATCACTAATTTACTATCAGATATATCGGTCTGGATGTCTCCCCACTTCCTCAAACTCAATCCATCCAAAACCGAGCTTATAATTTTTCCTCCACCACGTGCCCTTTCCCCTGATTTCTCTGTCAATATCGATGGCATTACTATCAGCCCATCCCCGCATGCCAAGGTCTTAGGTGTTCTCCTGGACTCTCCTTCAAACCCCACATCCAATCGCTGTCCAAATCTTGCCGCCTCAGCCTCCGTAACATCTCCAAAATACACCCCTTTCTAACCAAAGACACAAAAAAAAACTCCTAGTTCACTCCCTGGTCATCTCGCGCCTCGACTACTGCAATTCCCTTCTCATTGGCATACCTCTAAAAAGGCTATCCCCCCTTTAATCCATCATGAATGCTGCCGCCAGACTCATCCACCATACCAATCACTCAGTGTCCGCTGCTCCTCTCTGTCAAGCCCTCCACTGGCTTCAGCTCACCCAACTAATTAAATTCAAAATACTTACAACATCTTACAAAGCAATCCACAGCTTAACCCCTAGCTACATTACCAGCCTTGTCTCAAAATACCAACCTAATCGCTCTCTTCGTTCCTCTCAAAACCTCCTGCTCTCTAGCCCCCTCGTCACCTCCTCCCATGCTCGCCTCCAGGACTTTTCCAGAGCCTCTCCAATCCTATGGAACTCCTTACCCTTATCTGTGCGATTATCTCCCACTCTATTAGCTTTTAGGCGATCTCTGAAACCCTCCTTTTCAAAGAAGCCTATCCTACCAACCCCTAACAAATGTACCTCCATTTTCTCAATCAACCCATCCCCCACAGTTATTCCCTTTTGTTTCACTTGACCCTCCCTTCTAGATTGTAAGCTCTAACGAGCAGGGCCCTCTAGTTCCTCCTGTTTTGAACTGTATTGTAACTGTATTGTCTTCCCTCACATTGTAAAGCGCTGCACAAACTGTTGGCGCTATATAAATCCTGTATAATAATAATAATTTCTTTACACAAGAAAGTTGAAGGCTACAAGATCAGCAAAGCTTTACATATCAGTCAGAATACTGTAGCAAAAGTGATACAAAAATTTAACAAAGATGGAACCTCAACAGGAGCCTCTTCTGATTAGAAAGGTTGAAGAAGATCGCCACGCAAGTTCACTGCAGTTAGCTAAAGAAGTAGAAAGCCAAATTGGGGTGATCGTTTCCCATGACCCAATACAGCGTACACTGCAGAGGAATGGAATGCATGGGTGTCATCCACGAAGGAAGCCTTGCTTAAAGCTCATGCCCAGAAATTTACCATACCCTAGAGTTTCTTGAAGAATGGAAAAAGACATTGCAATATGTAGCCAACTTGTTCATTCCATGCGTAGAAGACCTGGTGCTGTCCATACAAATCATGGAGGTCATAGAAAATAATAGATGTAGTACTTTTTGTTGTGGGGTGTGTTCATTTTTGCATCAACCAATTTGAGTAAAACTGAAGAGTTTGTAATCTAAGTTATATTTCTAACCTTACTTTCATGTAATGAGCTAAACAAATGTTCTATAAAACTCAGTTTTCTCATTCATTGAGATATTGATGAAAACCTTACTTTTTCAAAAGGGGTGTATTCATTAATGCTGAGCATTGTATGTATGTATGTATATATATATATATATATATATATATATATATATATATACAGCCATGGCCAAAAGTTTTAGGAATGACACAAATATTAATTTTCACAAAGTCTGCTGCTACTTTTTTTATGATGGAAATTTGCATATACTCCAGAATGTTATGAATAGTGATCGGATGAATTGCAATTAATTTTAAAGTTCCTCTTTGTCATGAAAAGGAACTTAATCCCATAAAAAAAACATTTCAACTACATTTGTGAAGAAGGCTTCAGGGCGCCCAAGTCCAGCAAGCGCCAGGACCGTCTCCTACAGTTGACTCAGCTATGGGATTGGGGCACCACCAGTGCAGAGTTTGCTCAGGAATTGCAACAGGCGGGTGTGGGTGCATCTGCAAGCACAGTAAGGTAAAGACTTTTGGGGGGTGGCTTGGTGTCAAAAAGGGCAGCAAAGAAGCCACTTCTCTGTAGGAAGAACATCAGGAACAGACTGATATTCTTGCAAAAGGTACAGGTATTGGACTGCTGAGAACAGGGGTAAAGTCATTTTCTCTCATGTATTCCCTTTCGGATTATTTTTGGGCATTCAGAAAAAACCTTGTCCGGAGAAGAAAAGGTGAGCGCTACCATCAGTCCTGTGTCATGCCAACAGTAAAGCCTCCTGAGACCATTCATGTATGGGGTTACTTCTCAGAGAGAATGGGGAGAAGTGGGCTCACTGATAATTTTGTCTAAGAACACAGCCATTAATAAAGAATGGTACAAAAACATCCTCTGAGAGCAACTTCCCCCAACCATCCAAGAACATTTTGATGACGAACAATGCCTTTTCCAACATGATGGAGCACCTTGCCATAAGGCAAAAGTGATAACTAAGTGGCTTGGGAAACAAAACATCAACATTTTGAGTCCATGGCCAGGAAACTCCCCAGACCTTAAAGCGGAGTTCCGGGCACAGATGTCATTTTTTAATAAACATACCCCCGGGACAGTCAGGGCTAGCACATTCCACAATGGCTAGCCTCTGATCTGTCCCGGTCCGCACTTACCTTTTAGAAGAAATACTTACTTATAAAATTTCTTCCACAGCGTTTCCATCTCTCTTGTGGGCAGCTGAAGCCGGCGCGGTCCTCTTCTGTGTCTTCTTCCGCGTCTTCTTGTCCCAGAATGCGCCGCACCGGCCCCTCTCGTCACTCGCGTCGCCCGGAAATGACGAGCGGGGCCGGTGCCGTCGCATTGATTCCTGGGAGCTGTGTGACGTTCAGCTCCCAGGAATCATAGCGAGGCAGGAAGTGATGGGGTGAGCCGCGGCTCCGAGGGAGGAAGTACTCTGAGGTGAGTATCTTCGATCTTCAATTGCAAGGTAAGTAAACAAAAAAAAAAAAAAAATAACTATCCAATTCCTTTTCAGGTGAGGCATACCTAGCGGAGGGGCACAAAAAAAAATATTGTTTTTGTGCCCGGAACTCCGCTTTAATCCCATTGAGAACTTGTGGCCAATCCTCAAGAGACGGGTGAACAGAAACAAACCCCACAAATCCTGACAAATTCCAAGCATTGATTATGCAAGAATGGGCTGCCATCAGTCAGGATGTGGCCCAGATGTTGATTTACAGCATGCCAGAGCAAATTGCAGAGGTCTTGAAAAAGAAGGGTCAACATTGCATATATTGACTCTTTGCATAAACTTAATGCAATTATCAATAAAAGCCTTTGACTTTTATGAAATGCTTGTAATTATACTTCCATATACCATAGTAACATCTGGCAAAAAGATCTAAAAACACTGAAGCAGCAGACTGGGAAAATAATATTTGTGTTATTCTCAAAACTTTTGGCCATGGCTGTACATTATATTTCCAAAAGTACTGGGACGCCTGCCTTTAGACGTTCATGAACGAATGGCATCCCAGTCTTAGGCTGTAGGGTTCAATATTGAGTTGGCCCACCCTTTGCAGCTATAAAAGCTTCAACTCTTCTGGGAAGTCTGTCCACAAGCTTTAGAAATGTGTCTATGGGAAATTCTTGACCATTCTTCCAGAAGTACATTTAAGAGGTCAGGCACTGATGTGGATGAGAAGGCCTGGCTCGCAGTCTGCTCTTTAATTCATCCCAAAGGTGTTCTATCGGGTTGAGGTCAGGGCTCTGTGCAGGTTAGTCCAGTTTCTCCACCCCAAACTTGCTCATCCATGTCTTTATGGACCTTGTCAGTACTAGTAAGGGGATTTAGGAATGTTGAGGGGGTCAGGCTGTACTTAGGGGTCGGTGCTAGGAGATTGCTTCTGTACTGAGGGGGTTGTAGTGGGGGGGGGCATCTGTGCTGGTGAGGATCAGTCTCTGCTGAGGGGTCTGTACTGGTGGGAGTTAATTTGTACTAGGGGGCCTGTGATGGGGGAGATCAGTCTGTGCTGAGGGGTTGGTCTGTGCTGAAGGATCTGGGCTGGGTGGTTGGTCAGTGCTGAAGGAACTCTGCTCGGAGTGTTGGTCTGTGCTAGGAGTGTCAGTCTGAGCCCAGGATTCAGTTTGTGCAGGGGGTGTCAGTCTGTGCTGGGGAAAGTCTGTACTAATAGGTCTGCACTGAGGGGATTAGTCTGTGCTAAAGTCAGTCTGTGCTGAGGGGATGGGGGTCTGTCTGTACTAAGGGGCCTAAGCTGGGGGATTTGGTCTGTGCTGTTGGGGAGTGATTTGTGCTGCGGGGTTGGTCTGTGCTGGGGGGGTCGGTCTGTATGGAGGGGTCTGTGCTGGGGGGTTGCTCTCTATTGATGAGTCTGTGCTAGGGAATTGATTTATGCTGAGGGGTCTGTGTTGGGGGGTTTTGTGGTAGGAGTGAAGTCTGTACTGGGGGTTTTGTGCTTTGGGGGTCTCTCTGTACTGAGGGGTGTGTGCTAGGGGGTTCATCTGTGCTGAGGGATCTGTGCTAGGGAAGCTGGCCTGTGCTGGAGGGGATTGGGGATTCTGTACTGAGGGGTTTGTGTTAGATAGGGGTCATTCTGTGTTGGATGTTCAATCTGTTGTGGGGGGGGGGTCACTCTGTGCTTGGAGGGGTTGGGCTGTATGGAAGACTGGGAGTGGGGATTTAGGGATATTAAGGGAAATTTGTACTGAGGGGGTGTTATGGGATGTTAGGGGAGATCTTTTTAAGCTTGGGGAGGGGTGATGTGTACTGGAAAAGGGAGGTAATTTTTGTTGTGCACTGTAAACTGCCCCACACATTACATGCTCCTGACCCCTGCACTATAGACACTAGACTGGAGAAGCCGCAATCTGGAGCAGATGTACATGGTAAACAATCAGCTCATTGTGTTTTAAATTTCATACTCCTGACTACTGCACTGAAAATATATTTATCATTGCCGTAGACTGTGTAAAATTTTAATAAAATCAGTGTGTATGTGTGTGCTACACACTTGCTAGTGCCAAAATCATTAAAGCGCAAGATCCTTTAAGCCCCTCCCACTGAAACAATTTGACCACACCCACAGTTTGATAGGGATGCACAAAAAAAAACAGCCCCGGGTACCAGATGTGTTAGGTACACCACTGATGAAATCTAAAAAATGTTAAGCTTCCATATAAAAAGAAGGTGGTGGAAAATCTTGAGGTAAATGGGTGATCTTGTTCTAGGGACAGCTAAGAGAGGCTATCCCCCTGCTTTGGAGAGATTTACTCCTACTCTCTAGAGCAGGGGTGTCAAACTTATATTCAACTTGGGCCGCATCAACAGCATGGTTGCCTTCAAAGGGCTAGTTGTATTTGGAGCACTCTACGTACAGAGAGCAAGGTTTAAGATTATGCTACATGCAGAGTGCAGAGTCCAGAGGTGCACTACGTACAGAGTAGAGGGTTCAGAGGTGCGCTACGTACAGACTGCAGGGTTTAGAGGTGTGCTACGTACAGAGTGCAGGGTTCAGGGGTGCGCTACGAACAGAGTGCAGTGTTTAGGGGTGCGCTATGCACAATGACCAACCCGAACCCTGCCCCCTAAGTGTAATGTTCTGGTACCTTTGGGTACCCTAATTACTCTTTCATAAGTGTATGCGCCCCACCATTCTCTTTTGGTAAGGTGCGCATACACCTTTAAGACTGATGCTGTCATCACTGAGCGCCGGACTGGATGGCTATTTAGATCGCCGGCTCTCACTCACATGTGTTCGTTCAAACTGCTTTGTGCCTTGATGCTAACCTGTCTTGAAGCTCACATGCTTGCAAGCATACCTCGCTGTCGGAACCACGCTGCGCTGATCCCTGTATCCCGCTACCGGATCATCCGCTCTTGCCGAACCTCTCCTCTGCTACATTGCTTTAGTGATAAGTACCCCACAGGGGAAACCTCTATAACCTTTATACTAAAGCTTACACTATCTAGCTCTGCATACTAAGGACTATTACTACATCTGCATTATCTAAGATTGCTAGCTCTTGAGCCTACTACCACCTGTTCTTGCACTGGGTTGATCTCTCTTGTATGTCCACCTGCTACTCTGTCATCTACTACCATACATGATTGCTAAACCTATCTGCATCCCATCTGCTACTATCTTACTTTCAAGAACATTTCCTTTCAAGTGTCTGTCATCTACCATCTCTACCCAACCTGTCTCTTCAGCCTATCATCACTGTGTTACTATATACATAAGTCACTCTAGGAAACATCTTATTGAGTGTGTGTATTTACTTGCTGAATTGAGATCATCCACACATGATGAGTCATTGAGAGTTGGGAATGGTGTCTCAGCGTTTCTCTACATGACTACTGAAGTGGAATATTTCTGCAGCTGAAAATCCACATCATACGTAAAACGCAGGAGCGTTACACTAAGCTTCCTTGCATCTCTCTCTCCTACATGTCTCAGCTCTAGTACCTTCCTGTGTAGACTGCTATACCTCGCCTTGCAGGGAGATCGATCTTTCTATCAGATTCTGGAGATCTGTCCCCACCATGCCCCACAATGAGTGCACGCAGGCTTCTGTGTTTACAAGTGAAAGCGGGGAGCAGGAGCAGAGGGTAAGAGCCAGAAGTTGTGGAATGAAGTTCCTCTATGTTCCAGCTGAAAAACTGGGTGTGAGGGCCACATGACAAGGCCTGGCAGACCAGATTCGGCCCTTGTGTTCGACATATGTGCTCCAGGGCATGGAGCATGAGGAAAAAAAGACTTTAACTTTGTCTCAGCAAAGGGACCTGTCTGAGAGGACTTTGGTTTACAGTAGGGGACTCTACCTACTGTAAAATATAATATACTATAGGGACCTTGCCCTTGTTGTGAACCTTTAAACCCCCTGAGAACGCGCACTTGCGCGAAATGCATTGGGTGGAGCTTCATTTGTGAGCACTCACTTTTAATAAAAATACTAAACTGTGGTCCATCTCTTTTTTGCTTTGGTATGTGAGCTTTGTTAATACAGCAATATATTACAGTACTATTATAATACAATACTGCCCCCAGTTGGTGAAGTGATGTACCTGGATGAGCTGAACAGAGGCTGGTGCCGATTTAAAGGGGGACCTTATAAATTACTATCAGGTGTTTTTACTGCTTATGACTTGGCAGCTATTTCTTCTGGTGCAATCTGTTGGGTGACTGAAGATATAGGAATTTCAAGTGGATATACATCTAATGGTGAGACTTACGCAGGCATTAAATTGGAAAGAACTGTTAAAACAATCTATATTTTTTGGCACTTTTGATTTGTATTATGATTCACATTTTGTGGCATTATTAATATTTAGATTGACAATGTGCATTATTTGTGATAGGAAAAGCATATTAAGTGGTGCTGTACAATCTGCTGGTCTTAGTGTAGGGCTTGTAGGCACTGGTAAGTCTGTAAAAGTAAATATAAACCCATGCTATATGACATGAAGGTATCTAAATTGTGTATCTTAAAGAATAGGGTGATATCATTTTTAATTTTTTTCATCCTTGTTTACATGTCAATGCCGATGTCTTGTGCCCCTGTCCACATGTACTACAGTGATAATAGGCTGCATGTTTTTTCAAAGGGCATATTTCATAATGGTTGATGGCTACATGATGTGTTTCACAGGAGATGTTTCAAAATAGTGACAACATTGGAATATGCCTGTGCAGTGTGCATCAATACAGCAGCTTGCGGTTCCTATTGGGAAAGCGTATGACAATATGGTTTTATAGGTTGGTGATTGTGCTGAAACAAGGACCTTTATATCAGTAACACTAGCTGTTATTTTCATCAAAGCTAGCAAATAAAAAATAAAAAAGGAAAGACAAAGAAAATGACTTTCCAAGTGACATTTAACCACTTCTGGACTGCAAGGGCCATTTTTTGCTATTCAGCAAAAATAAAATTGATGTCCTTTTTTTTCCCCACAAACAGAGCTTTCTTTTGGTGGTATTTGATCACCTGTGCGATTTTTATTTTGTTGCGCTATAAACAAAAAAAGAGTGACAGTTCTAAAAAAAAAAACAATATTATTTCTTTTTAAATTTTTTACTAGTAATAGCGGTGATCTGCGATTTTTAGTGGGACTGCGACAGATCAGACCCCTAACTGACCATTTTGACACTTTTGGGGGGACCAGTGACATTACTACAGTAATCAGTGCTAAAATTATGCACTGTTACTGTAATAATTACATTGGCAGGGAAGGGGTTAACACAGTGGTGATCAAAGGGTTAAAGAGGTTGTAAACACTCTCTTTGAACTTGTACCTATAGGTAAGCCTTTTCAAAAAGGCTTACCTATAGATACTGTAATATCCCCTAAACTTGCACCGTTTAGGAGATATTTACTTTTAATGCAGCTGATGACGTCATTGGCGCATGCGCTCTGAAGGAACGGCCACCCACGCCGTTCCTTCAGAGCCCTTTGCCCTGATCGGCGGCTCCTGCGCGCATGTGCGGGAGTGACGTAATCGCGCCTCCGGCCAATCAGATGACCGGAAGAAGCAAACCAGGAAGCAGGACGGCCGAACATGCAATTTTCCAGAGCTGTAGGCAGGGTGAATGAACTGCTATGTTAATCAGCAGGCTCGCAGTTCATTTAACCACTTGCCTTCCGAGCCAATTCTGAAACTTCTCTCATACATGTAAAATTCTACATTTTTTTGCTAGAAAATTACTCAGGACCCCAAACATTATATATATATATATATATATATATATTTAGCAGAGACCCTAGGGAATAAAATAGCGGTTGTTGCAACATTTTCTATGTTACACAGAATTTGCGTAGCAATTTTTTAAATTCAGTTTTTTTGAGGAAAAAAAAACACAATATTTACCCCAATTTTTTTATATAATGTGAAAAATTATGTTACACTGAGTAAATAGATACCTAACATGTCACGCTTTAAATTGGGCACACTTGTGGAATGGCGCCAAACCTTGGTACTGAAAAATCTCTATAGGCTACGCTTTTAACATTTTTACCAGTTTAGAGTTAGAGAGGAGGTATAGTGCTAAAAGTATTGTTCTCTAAGGTTTGTGGTGATACCTCACATGTGTGGTTTGAATGTCGTTTACATATGTGGGCGCAACCTACGTATGCGTTTTCTTCTGCATGCGAGCTTGCGGGGACGGGTGCACTTGAAATTTTTTTTTTTACTGTGTATTTTATTTTAATGTTTTTATTTTTACACTTCCCCTTAAATGTTTTGCTTTTTGATCACTTTTATTCCTATTACAAGGAATGTAAACATCCATTGTAATAGGAATAGTGCATGACAGGTCCTTTTTATGGAGAGATCTGGGGTCTATAAGTCCCCAAATCTCTCCTCTATGCTGGAAAGCCTAAGATTAAAAAAATAAATAAATAAAAATGAATCTCAGGCTTTCCAAAAAAAAAAAAAAGGCAGTGTTTTCATCTGCCAGGGCAGTGGCGTCATGACATGGCTTCCAGCCTCCGAGGGTCATAGAGATGGCCATCAGTAGATAGAGCCACCTGCTCCTCGGTCAGCTCTATGGAGAACTTCTGCCGCGGGTTCATTCTCTGGCTTGCTGATCGCACGGGCTCTACCGGAGAAGCACCGGAGGGTGGCCGGGGGGGACGAGGATGTCCCTTCCTGCCGCCTGTAAAAGCAATCAAGTAATGAACCAGCTGCTATGATTGTTTTTACTGTGCAGAGAATCGCTTGCTAAATACAAAGATATCTGGATGATGCCTGCAGCTGACAAGCAAACTATTTAAACAGTATAGTCACACATGACAGTGCTGACTTTTCTTGAACAGTATCTGTTAATGTGTCCAGTGTTTCCTGTTCCTGCTCCCGCTTTCCCTGACGATGCGTATTGACGTGAAATGCGTAGGGAGCGGCTTCGCTGGTGATGTCATCACGCCTGCCGTGTACAAGCCAGCAAGGCATTTTATCATTGTATGCTGCTTTTACCTGCAAAATCTCGAGTACCCGCTATATAATAATTTTTTTTATAATAAAAATGTAATAAAGAATTACACTATGTATGACCTTTGTTCTTTACATAAAATTCTGCATTTGGTCTGCATATTGTTATCTGGTCAAGCCAATCAACAGCGGAGGTGTCTAGGAACTGCTGTTGAAAGCCTGGAATCATCCAAGACTGCTTTTAGTAAACTAAAAACTCTCTTCACTTCTAAATCAATAGAAGTTGATGTTTCAAATTCTACTGTAGGATTTATCCTTTCTCAGCGCATTGGAGAAAAGTTACAGCTTCATCCTTGTGCTTTGTTCGCTCGACTAATGTCTACAGCCGAGAATAGTTATGACATTGGGAACAAGGAGTTGCTGGCAATTAAGGAAGAATTTTCTGAGTGGAGGCATCAGCTGGAAGGGGCAAAGCACCCTGTAACCATTCTCATGGATCATAAAAATGTAGAATTTATTCGTACTGCCAAAAGGTTGTGATCTAGACAAGCACATTGGATCCTTTTCTTCTCTAGAGGTTAATTTTGTTATTTCGTATTGCCCTGGATCAAGGAATAGTAAGGCTGATGCCCTTTCATGTGTGTTGTCTGGGCCTATCCAGAAAGGCAACTTTGAAAGTACGATCCTACCTCAAAATAACTTTCTAGGGGCCACGAGTTCTAAGACATTTTTCAGTCATCTCAAGGAGGGGCATGAGAACGATCCACTTCGTTAAGGACATTAACCTTGAGCACAAAAATGGCCTCGCCATAATGTACAGGAATCAGTTCGGGTAGAAGCCCTCAGGTTGGCTCACAACTCTAAACTTGATATATAAATGAGGTAGCTATTGTGTCAAAGTGCCAAGTGTATGTAATTCACCCTTAAGGTGCCTAATGCTGTATATATAGAAAATGGATGTAAATGACACTTGAATGTCAGGTAAAATATTGCACAAGTGTGATATAACCAATAAATAATCATAAACAATTATAACCGTGCATAAGTGATATATCTATATAAAGTGACAAGTTGTCACTTTATATAGATATATCACTTATGCACGGTTATAATTGTTTATGATTATTTATTGGTTATATCACACTTGTGCAATATTTTACCTGACATTCAAGTGTCATTTACATCCATTTTCTATATATACAGCATTAGGCACCTTAAGGGTGAATTACATACACTTGGCACTTTGACACAATAGCTACCTCATTTATATATTGGGTTTATACCTGTTACACGTGACTAGTGATAGCACTAACAAATAACCCCCCTTTCTTGGACCATTAGACAGCGCCACCCCCTACCTCTTTCTTATACGCCATATAGTCTTCGGACTATATTATAGGGAGGCAGCAGTCTTTACTATATATCCAATTAAGCCCGAGGCGCGGAGTTTCCCAACTCACAACTCTAAACTTGTTGGTCATTTTGGGGTTTCTAAGACAGAAGAACTCTTATCACGTTCCTTTTGGTGACCTTTGGACAAGATAGACATCATAAGAGTTATGTGGCCTTGTGTCTGACCTGTGTTTGCAATAAGACACCCTGATCTTCTCCTCTGGGGTTACTTCAACCACTCCTTGTTCCATCAAGACCATGGGGGGTAAATTTATTTAGACTTTATGGCCAATCTTCCCTCCTGACCATTATCCTGGTAGTTGTTGACGGGTTTGGGTAGAAGCCCTCAGGTTGGCTCACAACTCTAAACTTGTTGGTCATTTTGGGGTTTCTAAGACAGAAGAACTCTTACCACGTTCCTTTTGGTGACCTTTGGACAAGATAGACATCATAAGAGTTATGTGGCCTTGTGTCTGACCTGTGTTTGCAATAAGACACCCTGATCTTCTCCTCTGGGGTTACTTCAACCACTCCTTGTTCCATCAAGACCATGGGGGGTAAATTTATTTAGACTTTATGGCCAATCTTCCCTCCTGACCATTATCCTGGTAGTTGTTGACCGTCTCACTAAGATGGCTCATTTTATACCAGTTAGGGGGTACCCTTTGCTGAACAAACTGCATAGGGAAAGGTTTGAGAAGTTTTTAAACTAAAAAGGAATTCATGATGATGTGGTGTCTGACAGAGCAGTACAGTTTACTTCAACATTTTGGAGAAGCTTGCCCTCTTTATGTCATACACCATTTAGCACTACTTCATTGGAACTAGCTTCCACCTTACTGCCTTTGGCAAATGTTAAGTTTTGAAAGCTTGTTTTCCGAATTCTTGTGATTCGATTTTTCTGTAATACTGTATGTTCTCATATGTGCATTGATATATTCAATATATTCAATAAAATGTTTGAACAAGCAACATTTTGGAGAAGCTTTTGCTCAGCTTTGGCTGTAATAATGAATCTGTCCTCCGCTTTTCATCTTTAGTCTAATAGTCAGATCGAGAGGACCAATCAAACTTTGGGGCAATACCTTCAATGTTTTGTGAGTTACCTTCAGGATGATTGGGTGGACTACTTTCCTACATGCAGAGTTTGCTTATAATAGCTATAAACATAGCTTCACATCCCAAAGCCCCTTTTTCTTAAACACCGGGTATCATCCAGGTTTTATTCCGATCTCCCTATCTCAACTACAATTCCTGCTGTTATCAACAGATTAACTACATTACAGGAAAAAAATACAAGAAGGCTGCTGACAGATATTGTAGATCAATTCCTACTTTTCATGTGGGTGACAAAGTTTTGGTTATCTATCAAAAATGTGTAGGTTCATGTTCCATCTGCGAAGTTGGGTCAAAGGCTTGTGGAAACTTTTCAGATTTCTGCTCAAATCAACCTGGTCACCTTTCACCTAAAACTTTCTGATAGTATGAAGATTCACCCTGTTTTTCACATCACTACTCAAACCATTTCACGAAAATCCTTTTTCTGGAAGAATTCATCTACCTCCTCCAGGGCTGGGACCACCATTAAGATGGGGGAGGTTTGGCCCCATGATGAGGAGGACACATTTGGGCTCTAGACGCCCACATGTCTAACAGCACTGACCCAGGAATGGATTTGGAAAGAGATGTTTATTCCCTCTGGAAACCCCCCCCCCCCCCTACACACACACTATGTTCTACTATATTCTATAACAATACCGGGTTACATCTGTGTTTTATTGATTGTTTGCCCTTCAGACCGCGCTTGTGGGGGGCAGACCCCCTCCAGGGACAGGTTGCTTCCTGGGAGATTCACATATTCAGGAATAACTCTGGCTAATTGGAGCATTTTGAATAATACATTCAATATAATATATACCGTGGATTCCTTAGTTAAGTGGTAGTTACAGTTTTTGTATGGGATTAGGATAGTTTAAGCCACTATAATGCTCATAAATATTTCAGGGTGGCTGTTTGTTTCCAATTGAGTTTGTTTTAAAACTCCGTACTTCTTCATTGACAGTATCCACCCCTAAGTTCCATTGGTCAGTATTTATACAATTAAGGTAAAGTTATAGAACACTTGGTGACGATATTTATTTAGGATACTATAGTGTGTCATTGCGGTTATTCCTTTTCCTGGAATAGAATACTTACAGTTATTTTCTTACGTTTAGTTTGTCCCACTCCTGGGATCCGTCCTCTCCTCCATCAGCTGGTCCCCATAGTTTCAGTGGGGTCCGTGCTGAGCTGTCTGGTGTCTCTCCGTATCACCTTAATGTACGTAGGAACATCTACATGTTTTTGTAAGCACACACTTATTGCAGAGTATACTATAATGTATTGTATTTTTCACATGCGTCTACATGCGCATAATTTAATTTCTTTTTCATCTTGTTTTCGAAAAATTTGTAACTAAAGCTCCTGAAGAAGCGATTATTCATAAACATGTAGAGCTTATTCATCCATAGCGCCAACACATCAAGTTACCCTGCCGTGGCCATGATCCATGGTTACCATGCACAGGAACATCCAATTATACATGGTCTTGTATGTGATGGCATAGGATGAATTGTATGATGTTTTTATATACAAGATCTTTCTGAATAAACTTACATAGTTTTAACTGATATCTTTTGTGCTGTTAAAGTTCATGCTTGTAGTCACTTTCAATCTTCGGGTATTGTTGGGATGTGGCACACAATACCTTATCAGCAACCACTGACCCTGGCCTTTTTATTCATAAATGATGCCTCTGCCTGCCGTCTGGATTGTTTATTAACAATGTTTCTGCCTTCCACCTGAATTGACCCTGGCCTGTTTATTGACAATGCCTCTGCCTGCCATCTGGATTGCTTATCACAATGTTTCTGCCTTCCACCTGAACTGACCTCAGCCTGTTATTGACCATGTTTTTTGACTGTCGTTTATACTGATCTTTTGCCCTGCTACTGTAGTAGTGGTATTCAAGATAACACAGGGGTCTCACATATCTGAGGGGCTTCACAGCAGTTTTCAGAGTAGAGAAAAAACTGATTTTAATTTTCTCCGGGTTTTGCAATTCTCAAATCAGGGTCTGGAGTCCGGAGGTTTTAACCACTTTACCACCGGAGGATTTTCCTGCTAAAAGACCAGGGGTTATTTTGCGATTTTTTACTGCGTGACTTTAACGGACAATCGCGCGGTCGTGCGACGCTGTACCTAAACGAATTTCACGTCCTTTTTTTCCCACAAACAGAGCTTTCTTTTGGTGGTATTTGATCACCTGTGCGATTTTTTGATCACGCGCTATAAACAAAAAAAGAGCGTAATTTTTGCAAAAACAACAATATTTTTCACTTTTTTTTATATGAAATTCCCCCAAAAAAAAATGTAAAAATCAAAATTTTTTAAAATTTTCGGCCAATTTGTTTTACGCTACCTATGTTTGGTAAAAAAAATCGCAAAAAGCGTATTTTGATTGGTTTGCGCAAAAGTTATCGCGTTTACTAACAAAGGGAAAGATTTTTGTCATTTTTGGTGTTTTTTTTTTTAACGAGTAATGGCGGCGATCTGCGATTTTTTTTGCGGTACTGCGACATTGCGGCGGACAGATCGGACCCTTGACTGACATTTTTGACACTTTTGGGGGTACCAGTGACATTACTGCAGTAATCAGTGCTATATATATGCACTGTTACTGCAAAAATGACACTGGCAGGGAAGGGGTTAACAGTATTGGACAGGGAGGGGTTAAGTGTGTCCTAGGGGCGTGATTCTAACTGTGCAGGGACAGGTCTACTAGTGTAAAAACAAAGATCAACAGTTCTACATAGTAGAACTGTTTGATCTTCACTTTTACACAGGGAGAACTGACAGGCGGCTTGTTTACACAAGCCGCTCTGTCTTTCTCCCGCTGCACCGGCGATCGTAGTGTGACCGGCGGACATCGGGTCCGCCAGTCACACTCCCGCACTCCTCCGTGAACGAGCCTCAGCGGGCGCGCGCCTCAGCGGGCGCGCGCCCGCCCGCTATTGGCTCTGGAAGGAGTGACAGGCGAGCGACGTAGACCTACGTCACTCTGCCTGGCCGGGGCCGACTGCCGCAGTAAATATACTGTGCGCAGTCGGCAAGCGGTTAAAGAGATTTGGGTGGGAAAAAGCCTCTACCCCGTGCCCAGGTCTTACCTGATCGAGGCCCAAAGCCTGATGTCCTTGCCTGCTGCCTGGACCTGAAATTTGTCTCTGCTGATGATATCTTTGCCTGCTGCCTGTACTGACCCAGGCCTGTTTATGGACCAAATCCTTGCCTGCTGCCTGGACGATTCCTTTGGCTGTTGCTAACCGCATATCTGCCTGCTTCCTGGACCAATACTCTGCTCTGCGGACAACTGCTCTAATAAAACCACAGGTAATCTTTTGTTTACTCTGTGTTTAGCTAGGCTGTGAAAAAGTCTCACACATGTTACATATTTAGTCAGGTTGAAAAAAGACACAAGTCCATCTAGCTGAACCAATAAAAAACAAAAAAGAAAACACAACCATACAATCCCATATACACAATCCTATACCCACAGTTGATCCAAGGGAAGGTGAAAACCCCCAGCAAAGCATGATCCAGTTTGCTACAGCAGGGGAAATAAATTCCTTCCTGATCCTCCAAGAGGCAATCGGATATTCAATGGATCAACTTTACCTATAAATATTAGTACCCAGTTATATTATGTAAACCTAGGGAAAGAATCCAGTCTAGGTAAGACTATAGAGGGCCTTGGCTGCCTAACAGCAGGGCCATGATTTCAGCTGGCTGTCATGTCTCCCAGGTGTGTCTGCTGAGAGGGGAGTCTCCCCACTGGCTCCATGGGAGGATTCTCATTGGACTGTGGAGGAAACCCAATCAGAGACACACTCAGGCCTGTATCTACTCCAGAAGGCAGATTCTGCCGCAGAGGATTCTGGAAGTGGGTATAAGTTCTGAAGGAACGCATGACGCAGCGTCTTTGGTGGAAAGCAGAGTCCCAGGAGGGAGAGTATGGCTGTCTCTCCTCCTGTCAGAGGAAGCGGGTGTCTCGGGTGGTGGCATTGGAATCCAAAGAGTGCTGAACTGAGCTGCAGAGGGGATGACAAAGTTGTGAGTACTGTGGACTGCCCCTGGTGGTCTGCCTAGTGTCAGAGGGGACCACTCCGGAGAAGGTTCTAGGGATCCAGGAGTCAGCTAGTGTAAAGTGGGTGCCTAGTCAGAGGACCCTGAAGTGTAAAGGGGGTACCCGTGGTTGGGCACTAAAGAGTCTGTGTACAGTGTGTAGTATACAGAGTTAAGAGTTGCAGCAGCACAAGCAGTGACAAGAAGCTACCTCAGTCAGTGAAGGGCTGGAGGGAGCTGTTCAGTGACTTTTGAGCTAAATTGAGTGTCAGGAGTCAAGTTTTCTACAGTCCTGGATCTTCTGAGTTAACAAACAAGTTAAAGTCGAGGTTCCAGCACTAATTCAGCTAAGCAGTATTTGCAAGCGTCAGGAAGCGCCAGTCGGCATTCAGCTGTCGCCAAGACAGCGCTAGTGAGCATTTTTGTACAAAGTCCCAGTTAAGCCTAGAAGAGCCAGAGGAGTATGCCACTCAATCCCTTCTCCCATCCCCAATATACAATAAACAAAAAAAACCAAAGATGCAGAATGGTCATTGTCTCAGTTCTCACACCTGGGTTCACAACTTAAATGTGTTGGGAGTGTTACCGGTACTGATGGCAGACCCACCTCAGGCCCAAGGCCTGGAAATATTGCTACACCTATTTGGAGACAAATTCTCTTTTCCTCTAGACGTAAAGAGTGCTACCTTGTCCTCTGTGATAACCTTAAAGTGAATAACTCAACACCAAGTTCACTATATGAACCCCTTGTGTATTTATATATGTTGATCATATCCCCCTTAATCTACTTATCTCAAGAGAAAATAAATTCAGTTCCTCTAATCTTTTCTCATAGCTGAGCTCCTCCATGCCTCTTATCAATTTGGTTGCTCTTCTATGCACTTTCTCCAGTTCCCCAATACCTTTTTGGAGAACTGGTGCCCAAAACTGAACTGCACATTCCAGATGAAGTCTTACTAATGACTATAGGGGAAACATGATATCTCTCTTTCTGTCTGGAGTCCATACCTCTCCTAATACAAGAAAGGACTTTGCTTGCTTTGGAAACCACAGCTTGGCATCGCATGCTATTATTAAGTCTATGATCTACCAGAACACCCAGATCCTCCTCCACTACGGGTTCCCCTAGTTGTCCTCCCCTAGTATGTATGATGCATGCATATTCTTAGCCCCCAAGTGCTTAACTTTACATTTATCAACATTAAACCCTTATTTGCCACATAGTTGCCCAATGAAACAGTGCATTGAGGTCAGCTTTTAAGTTCCTGTAGGGAAGTTATTTCACTGCATAACTTGGTGTCATCTGCAAAGACTAAAATGGTACTTTTAATCCCAGACCCTATATCATTTATAAAGATATTAAAAAGTAAGGGTCCCAATACTGAACCTTGGGGTACACCACTTATACCCTTAGACCATTCAGAGTAAGAATTATTAACCACTACTCTCTGAAATCTATCTTTTAGCCAGTTTTCTATCCATTTACCAAATTGATCTTTCCAAGTCTGTAGACTTTACCTTACACATTAGCTGTGTGTGGGGAACTGGGTCAAACGCTTTTGCAAAATCCAAGTAAACTACGTCTACAGCCACCCCTCTGTCCAAGGTTTTACTTACCTCCTCATAAAAAGAAATAAGGTTTGTTTGACAAATTCTGTCTTTCATGAATCCATGCTGTCTGTTGCCTAAAATATTTTTTTCCAGCAAGAACTCATCTATGTGGTGTTTTAATAAACTCTCCAGTATCTTCCAGACTATAGCAGTTAAACGAACAGGTCTATAGTTATTTGGCAAAGATTTTGATCCCTTTTTAAATATAGGCACCACATTGGCCTTACGCCAATCCAGCAGTACTATTCCAGTCCTTAACGAATACCTACAAATTAAAAAACAAAGGCTTTGAAATGACAGAGCTCAATTCTTTTTAGGTTGCGTGGGTGGATGCCATCTGGTCCAGGTGCTTTATCTATTTTTTTTGTGTCTAAATATTTCTGGACCATATCACTTTTGAGCCATTGTGGACCCATTATACTGATGGGCTCCCCCATGCTCCTTTGTATACACAGAGCTGAAGAAAGTATTTAATACGTTCCCAGTCACCCACTCTAGATTATTTTGTAAAGGGCCTACATGCTCAGACCTGACCTTTTTACTATTAATATATTTAAGGAATTTTGGGAGGTCTGTCCTACTATCTTTTGCAATCTGTCTTTCATTTAGAATTTTGTGTCCTTTTTACATATTCTGTTATATTCTTTGTAAATTAAACAATGGTAGTGTTCTTTCATTGTTATAGTTTTTTAAAAAGCACTTTTGCTTTTATTCATACCTTTTAACTTTGGCCAAGGGCCACATAGATTTTATTTTTAGCCTTTTAAACGTATTGCCCATGGGAATATACTTTGCAGTGAGTTTGCATATAGTTTTTTTTTTTTTTTAGGAATTGCTATTTCTGTTCTGTGTTCATCTATGCCAATATTTAAGGATAGTTTACAGACGGGTATGGTGCCAGCTGATTGGAAAAAAGCCAACGTGGTACCAATATTTAAAAAGGGGCCGAGATATATCCCGGGTAACTATAGGCCGGTCAGCCTAACATCAGTAGTCTGCAAAATTTTGGAGGGGATGTTAAGGGACCACATACAAGACTTTAGTAATGAAAACGGTATTATAAGTAGTAATCAGCACGGATTCATGAAAAATCGTTCGTGCCAAACCAATCTATTAACCTTCTACGATGAAGTGAGCTGCCACCTAGATAAAGGAAAGCCTGTGGATGTGGTGTATCTGGACTTTGCAAAGGCCTTTGACACCGTTCCCCACAAACGCTTACTGTACAAACTAAGGAAGGTAGGTATGGACAATAGAGTGAGTACCTGGATAGAGAACTGGCTCCAGGGGAGAGTACAGAGGGTGGTGATTAATGGGGAGTACTCGGATTGGGCGGGTGTGGAAAGTGGGGTCCCCCAGGGTTCTGTCCTGGGACCAATCCTGTTTAATTTATTCATAAATGATCTAGAGGAGGGGATATCTAGTACAATCTCAGTATTTGCGGATGATACTAAATTAGGCATGCCAATATCTTCTATGCAGGATGTGGAAACCTTGCAAGCGGACCTGAACAAAATAACGGGGTGGGCAACTACATGGCAGATGAGATTTAATGTTGAAAAATGTAAAGTAATGCACTTGGGGGCCAGAAAGCAAGCTACTCACTAGGGGGGGAACCTCTGGGTGAGTCTAGGATGGAAAAGGACTTGGGGGTACTGGTAGACAACAGGCTTGGCAGTGGCATGCAATGCCAAGCCGCCGCAAGCAAAGCCAACAGAATACTGGGATGTATAAAAAAGGGGATTCACTCCAGAAATAAAGAGATTATTCTCCCGCTCTACAAGACTCTGGTCCGGCCACATCTGGAGTATGCTGTCCAGTTCTGGGCACCGGTCCTCAGGAAGGATGTGCTGGAACTGGAGAAAGTCCAGAGAAGGGCAACAAAAATAATTAGGGGAATGGAGGACATCAGCTATGAGGAAAGACTACAAGCACTGAACCTATTCTCTCTGGAGAAGAGACGATTGAGGGGGGATATGATATCAATGTACAAATACTGTACTGGCGACCCGAGCATAAGGAACAAACTATTCAGAGAAAGGAGATACAATAAGACACGTGGCCACTCACTAAAACTTGAGGAAAGGCGGTTTAACCTTAAAGTGCGTAAGGGGTTCTTCACTGTAAGAGCGGTAAGGATGTGGAATTCTCTTCCACAAGCAGTCGTATCAGCAGGGAGCATTGATAGTTTCAAAAAACTATTAGATGGACACCTTAAAGACCACAACATACAGGGGTATACAATGTATGGTTAAAAGCAAACACACACACACATCATAGGTTGAACTGGATGGACTGATGTCTTTTTTCAACCTCACTAACTATGTAACTATGTAATTTCCTCCCAGTTCAAGTCTTGGAGAGTAACCCTCATAATCGGAAAATGTTCTCTCTTACAGTTAAGTGTTTTTATATATCCTGTATGCATTTGTTGCTTACAGCTAACATTAAATTTAATCATATTATGGTCACTGCTACCCAGATGTTCTTTTATATGAATAGTGGTAATAAGCTGTTCATGGTTTGAAATTACCAGGTCCAGCAGAGCATCATTTCTAGTCGGGCCTCAATAAACTGCACCATAAGTTTGTCTTGCAATAGGTTTATAAATGTTTGCCCTTTAACTGTTCCAGCAGTGCCATTACTCCAGTCAATGTCTGGGTAGTTAAAATCCCCCATTATTATCACTGTCCCAGCCCTTGCAGCCTTTTTCATCTGTGCCAGGAGCTGAGTCTCCTCTCCTCATTAATACTGGGTGGTCTATACCAAACTCCAATGATAATCTTTGTATTATGTACACCCATGTACATTTACACCCATACTGCTTCAGACTCATCACACTCATCATCAACTAGGTCCTCTTTCACACTCACTTTGAGATCACTTTTCATAGAGATAAACACCACCACCCCTCCGTTTTACCCTGTCTTTTCGAGAGAGAGCATACCCAGGCATAATAATAGCCCAGTCATGTGATGAATGAAGCCAAGATTCAGCAATATCAATTAAACTATAGTTCTCCTCGTGCACCAGAGCTTCCAACTCACCTATTTTGCTTGGCAGACTTCTGGCATTCGTGAACAAACACTTTAATTCATTGTCACATTTTGCACACTTATTTTGCATATTTTTTTGTTATAGTACAAATAGTACCATTTCCAATGGTTGTTTGCAACATGGGAACCTTCATATCCTCTGCCATAGCTCTCCCCATCTTTCCCCATTCCACCCACCAATAGGGGCTTACATCTGTCTGACCTGTCTGCCCTATTATAATCTTATTCACCCCCCCCCTCAATCCTAGTTTAAATACTCCTCAAGCCTTTCCATAAACCTCTCCCCCAGCACAGCCGACCCCTTTCCATTTAGGTGCAAACCATCTTTAGCATATAGGTTGCACCCCAATGAAAAGTCAGCCCAGTGCTCTAAAAACCCAAATTTCTCCTTCTTACACCTGGTCTTTAGCCATGCATTCAGCTCTCTAATCTCCCCCTGTCTTTCTTGTGTTGCGCATGGCACAGGCAATATTTCAGAATATCACCTTGGAGGTCCTTCCCTTCAACCTGCAGCCTAGTTCATAAATTGGTTCTTAAGGAGCTTCCACCTTCCATATATTCTGTCATTGGTGCAACGAGGACCAAGACAGCTGGGTCATGCCCAGCCCCTCCCAGTTATTTATCAACCCAGTCCACCACATGCCGAACCCTGGCACCAGGGAGACAGCAAACCATTCGGTTGAGGCGATCCTGGCAACAAATTATTCTATCAGTCCTTCTTATTATAGAATGCCCTGTTACCACCAACTGTCTAGGCCTACCTGCACTACCCTCACTGCCTCTACTAGATGGGCTGCTCTCCCAGCTTTTAGGGATAGCAGTGACATCTAGGGCTGCCACCTCTGAGCTTGCTACCCCCACATCTTCCCCCAACTTGGCAAATCTGTTAGGGTGCTCAAACCCAGGGCTGACCTTCCTTTTCTTTGAGCCTCTACCACTCCCTCTGACTGTTTTAACCCATCTTCCTACCTGATAATCCTGACTTACCCCTCCAACCTCTCCATTAACCCCACTAGCCACCTGCTCAGCGGGCAGAGGACCCCTTTAAGGTTGTTAGTTCTGCCTTGTTGTTGCAACTTGCTCCTCCAGATCTCTAATGTGAGCTTCCAGAAGGGCAATCCACTCACATCTCTCTCAGTGGTTGCTCCATTATTGTATACATGCGGCACACTGTGCACTGCACAAAACCTTCAATCTTGCTAGCACACATTTTTCCCGATTACAAAAATAATACTACTAACAGAAAATTTGAGATATTACTTATTTTCTTGAAGACTCTTGTTATAAATTCTGTTTTTTAACTCACCACTTAGTCAAGTTCCACTTGGTCAGAGTTCAAGCAAGCAAAAAGGTGGCAAGCTCAAGAATGAGCAAGCTCAGAAATGAGTCCTACAGAAAGTTATACAGTACCTGAAGCACCTGTGACCAATTAACCACTCCCCTTAATTAGTAGTCTGAAGGAAGGAAAGGAAAAATAAAGGTCTATTTCAAAAAGTGGTGACAGAAAAGGTGTAAAAAAACTGCAAGGAAAGCCCCCCCCCAAAGAACACTTAAAAATGCAAACACAACAATCACCAGCAGTCAATAGTAAAACTCTTTATCGCTCTCCACTCAAATTTCCCATTCTTCAGCCCCCAACTAGCAAATCCGGTACATACATGTCGTATTGCCATACTCAGGAGTAGCAGGAGGAGCAGCAGAATGTATTTTGGGGGTGTAATTATTGGTATGTCCATGCTGTGCGTTAAAAATATCTTATAAATTGACAATATAATTGACAATCAAAAATACTTTTTCATTTTCTTTCTACATTTTCTAAAAAACTTATGGAAAAAAATGACATGTTGAAAAGAATCATTATGCCTCATAGAAAATATGTTTAGGTGTTTTCTTTCCAAAATGACCACATTTTCCACTGTGTTTCCACTGTCCTGGCGCTCCAAAAAGTGTGATAGGTTGTCAGGAAATTAGATGTGTAATCTATGTCCCTAGAACACCTGAAGATGCTCCTTGGATGTTGGGCCTCTGTATGTGGCCAGGCTGTGAAATCTGTGAAGACTGTGATACCACACATGTGGTATCGACCAACTCTGGAGGAGTAGCAGAATGTATTTGAGGTATAATTCTTGGTATGTCTATGTTGTGTATTAAAAATATCTTATAAATTAAACAACAGATGATTAGTCTGGCTTTTAAATCCTCTATATGCACCAAATTTCAAGAATTAAATTTTAAAATTTTGACAAGGTGTTATTATACACCATATAAATTACATAAAATAGTGATAAATAATTCTGATAGATGTTGGCGATGCTCAGTGGAAGAAGACACATTAATACATATTTTTTGGTCGTGCCCCAAATTATCAGACTACTGGGGAAAAGTCAGAGACGTAATGCAAAAATTTTCGGGGTTTTTCCTCTTACAGTTGAGCGGGATACCAGGGAAGAAATATAGGAGATCTTTACTATGCCATATGGCAATCGCAGCTAGAGCCTGTATCCCTCTTAAGTGGAAAAAACAGGAGCCCCCAACAATCAACCGTTGGATACGCAAAATAGAAGAAATAAATAGAATGGAGGATTTGGTTCTGACAGGCCAACATAAAAGGGAAAAATATATAGAAACATGGGGCGCTTGGAATAGGTGTTTAGTACTGAATCAGGGGATAGATAGGCTGGAGGTGGACATATTAGATTCTTGAGTAATATAATAAATAAATAAAAAGATAACATGGAAGGAAAGGGAGGAGGGACTCTTTACTTACTTCCTTCCCCCCATCCCCCTACCCTTTTCCTTTTTTCCCTTTATTTCCCGCTGTTTTTTTTGGGGGGGGGGGGGTTTGTTTTATTTTTTGGGGTTGATTTGAGCTATAGAAATAAAGAAGGAAGGGTGGGAGGAGTATTGCTGGAATTAGTTGTAGAATAAATAGAAGATGTAGGAATTAAGTGAATAAGGGATATTCTGTTCAATGGTTTTGATGTTCTTATGTTTTCTTCCTTTTTTTGGAATATGTTATCTCATCTGAAAACTTCAATAAAATTATATTTGAAAAAAAACAAAATGGGAATTAAAGGGAGAAGTGTAGGCAGGTTCAGTCTTATTTCTCCACTGCAGGTGGCGCTCAACCACAGCGGAATTGCAGAGGCAGAGGAAGTCAGGAGGAACCTAGTTCCTCTATGGTTTCCTGGGTCACAGGGGGGCTATCCAAATGGATGCTGGTGCCCCATGTTTACTCTGGTGGCCATCTTGGGTCAGGCAGAGTCTACTTAAGAGCCTGGCTCCTTGACTTGGCTTGTATTTAACGTGTGACTAGAGAAGTACTGTCCGTCATGGACAGTACTTAGCATCCGGGAGAGGTTCAAGATCGATAGGGAAACTGCAGGGACACGCCACCCTTTCTGGAAGCCTCCCACTTGGATACTACTCATTGCTGTCACATCCTGTGAGTGCCCCTGGTCAGGTTGTCTTTCTGCTAGGTTTGTTGTGCATTTCCGCTTCAAAGCTGCATTACATACAGATGAATTAATCTGCCCTTAGAAAAAATCGCCACTTTGAAAAGAATGAGGAGGAAAAAAATAAGTTATGCAAAGAATAAAAAAATCTGAACTTATCTGTATCTATGTGTAGATTGTCATTACTATGGATTTAGATTTAGATAAAGATGCCTTTGTTGTAATTTGTATGATAGTAATGAAGGTATTTAGGTTTCTATCCCTGCCTTGGTGAACTAATAAAAGGGGCATTTTAAAGGGCCATTTAAAATAAAAAATGTTTTAAATAAAACCATTTTATAACCCTATAAAGAGTTAAATTTGGAGGACCAAAGTTCCCTCACTCGCTCACATTTTCCTTCTTTCACCAGATTACATAAATCTTATTGAGAGTCTTTATAATAAGTAGAGCATGGAAATAGTAGCATGGTGATAATAAAAATTATTTACAATAATATTTGTTGTGTTTTTTAATGGTGTCTGCCTTTTTCCATCTTTGCTCAAGTAAAAAGATTCCTTTGCCGGTTTACCAGTAAAGGGGTAGAAAAAGACCAGATGCCAAAGGAGGGCAAATTGTTGCACGTAACTCGGTAAAGTTCTGCAGCGAAAAACACTTTCAAAGGGTAAAATCCACTTAACTGTTCAGCACAAGAACAGACACTTTACCAACGATCCTCCCCGTAATGTGTTTCACCCTTTACTAGGGTTTAATCATAGTGCAAATATCTTCTCTTGTTCTGAATAATAAAATTGATTTTACACTATGGAAGTTGTGTGCAGCTGCAAAACTTTGCTGAATTGTGTGAGGGATGAAAGGACCCCGGGGTGTGAACACCTCTGAGCTGGCTTTATCTTTTGTAACATAATTGTAGATAACGGGGTTGATTTAGTAAATGAAAGTGTCACTAAACCCACATCATAAAAAACGATCAATAAATAGTGTATTACATGGTGTTCATACACACTCAGTCTCTATGGGATTTGTTTTCTGTATTCTGCAAAATACCTGGTTGATCCTGCTGCTCTCTATCTCCTGCTTCTGTTCAGGTCCCCAACACAGCTAGGGATTTTGCAGAGCAGTATTGACAGCTCTGCACATGCTCAGTTTTCAGTGAGTTTCTATACTGAGCATTTCCTCCCTATCACATCTGAGCAGCCCATGTTACTATAGAGTCACATATGTTGGCATATACACAGTGGTAAATGACAGCCCACTCCCAACCAGCTAAACTGAATGGGGGCAGGATTTTACATGTAGATTAATGGAGGCTTCACCTTAACCACTTGCCGACCACCGCAAGTACATATACTGCGGCGGTCAGCCCCTCCTGGGCAAAGTGACGTATCGGTACGTCACTCGCCCACGAGCCAGTAGGGGGCGAGCGCGTGCCGCTGGAGGTGCGCTCCCGCCCCTGCTCGTTCACTGCCATCACCGCTCGAGTGACCGGCGGCTCCTTTGTTTGCCGGCCACTCGCGATCTCCCGCTGGAGAGGGAGAAAGGCAGGCGGCCAATGTAAACAAAGCCGCCTGTCATTCTCCCTGGTGTAACTGCAGAGATCATACGATCCTGCTATGTAGGATCGTATGTCTCTGTGATTACATCAAAAGCCACGCCCCTTGACAGTTATAAGCATGCCCCTAGGGGCACACTTAATCCCTGGATCTCTAATAAAGTTAACCCCTTCCCTGCCAGTGTCAGTTTTACAGTAACAGTGCATATGGATAGCACTGATTACTGTAGTAATGTCACTGGTACCCCCAAAAGTGGCAAAAATGTCAGTCAAGGGTCCGATCTGTCCGCCGCAAAGTCGCAGTCCCGCAAAAAAAATAGCAGATCGCCGCCATTATTAGTTAAAAAAATAAAAATAACATAAATATTTCCTGTAGTTAGTAAACGCAATAACTTTTGCGCAAACCAATCAAAATACGCTTATTGCGATTTTTTTCACCAAAAGTATATAGCAGAAAACAAATTGGCCTAAAATGTTAAAAAATTTAGATTTTTACATTTTTTTGGGGGAATTTCATATAAAAAAATTTGAAAAATATTGCTATTTTTTCAAAATTGTTGCACTTTTTTGTTTATAGCGCAAAAAGTAAATATCGCACAGGTGATAAAATACCACCAAAAGAAATCTCTGTTTGTGGGGAAAAAAGGACGTCAATTTTATTTGGGTACAGCATTGCACGACCACGCAATTGTCCGTTAAAGTCCCACAGTGCCGAATCGCAAAATAGGCCCTGGTCTTTGAGCAGCCAAATCCTCTGGGACTTAAGTGATTAAATAGGCTGTTTGCTTTGCAAGGGAAGGTACATTTGCTAAACCCTGCATTCATTTTCTTTCCAGGCTTTCTTTCTTCTGTTTTCATCTGACAATCCAACCAGCAAGCCTATTGGGTTTTTTTTTTTTTTTTCAAAAGAGCAAGCTCTCCAGCAGAATGTACCAGTTTACATGGATGAGACAAACCACCTAATACTGGCAGGGGTGATTAAAATGATCAAGTTTATCTATTTATTTATAACTTTTATGCCAAAAGGAAAAACTGTTTGTTGTAACTGATTATAAACTGTAAGCTAGAGTTTGGCTTCAATTGGCTTCTAATAATTGTTTATTTTTTCTCTGTATTCCAAAGTTTTTTTTTTTTTTTAGGGTTAAATATGTGACCAGCAGAGGACTAGAAACTTCACCTGCGTATGTTTTCCTGCAGACAGACTGGGAAAGATCTGGGTCATGTGACAGATGTATATTGATTAGGAAAAAGGTACTTATATCTTTTTTTTTTATTAAAATAATTACAGTGCAATCATCCACATGCAGAAAGAGAAGGAACAATGTAAATTAAAGTTTTAATTTAGTATAATTTTAAATAGGCTGTTTACTTTACAAGGGCAGTTATTTTTTTTGTTTACAAACTTTTTATTCGGAGTAAAATGGTGTTACAAATTTCACAGCAAAATCAATGCATTGTAAAATCATGAAAAAGGTGGATGAGATACATAACATTTATAAAGGAATACAGGGAGTTTCTCCATATAGATTGACCAATCTGCATTTTTTTTCCTGATAAAAGCAATATGCTACGGAAAATTAAAGCCAGATAGTAGTTATTAGTGGCAAAAGAGAAAAAAAATTTAGTATATGTTAGCTTAATTGTCTAAGCCCCAGTTCCCATCAGTGCGATGACAGACATCAAAATCACATGCGATATCTGTGCGATGCAGATTCAGCCATATAGATTGTTTGGATGAATTCACATCGGATTCGGACACAACATGCACAGGACCCTTTTTTGGGTCCGCAGCACAATCGGATTGCATGGTGGTTCACACCTATGCGATCCGATTCTTGTCCGAACTGACAGTTCGCACTGCGATATGCAAACTGATTTGGGGGTGTCGTTAACTTTGTATTGACACCCCTAGCGATATGCATATGGCAGTGTGAACTGCCTGCGATTTGAATGCTATGCGGGAACCCGCAGTGGATTTGCAGGATTCCCGCATCGCATATAAGTGAACCGTCACTAAAGGTTTAAAGAGGATTTCAGAATGTTTAAACCAAGAATCCCATGTTTTGTCATAGAATTGTGTAGAATTATGTAATGTATGAAAAATGTTTTCCATGAGGCTTATTGTGTTTATTCTCTTTCTTAGTTGTGTAGTAGGGACTGAGGAGGACTTACAATGGAATGCCACTAACCCAAGGATGGCAACACTTATAGTGTGGATAAGTCTAATATGCAGGAGGGATATCCCTGGGACAGACCTAAATAATAGGCAGTTGGCCAAGGAAAGACTGCTCTGATTATCAGCGATTTTGAAAGCAAAATTTTCTAATTGATGCCAAATATGGGACACTTTATCGCATTCCCAAAAAATGTGGGAGAACGAGCCAGAAGAAGGACATCATATGAAACAGACTGAGGGAGCTGATGGGAAAATCGCATGTCATTTGGTAGGAGTAAAATACTACAAGGGAAGTTATATTTGCAAGGGAACTTTCCCCAGAGCTTAGTGAATGAGGTGCAGCTCTCTTGACTTCCATCATCCAATCTTGTGTAAGCATAACTGCTGTTTTTTTTTTTTCCTTGCATGTGATTGGGTATTTTTTTTTAAAGAAAAACTTAACTACATTCACTAAGCTCGGGGGAAAATTCCCTTGTAAAGTAAACAGCCTATTTGTCTGTAGTAAACCTAACCCACTGTCTCAGATCCTGTGCTGCATGTTGAGCCATTATCACCACTAGGCTGGCGATTTAGAAGGGGAACAATATGTTTTTTGAACTTCACTGTTAAAATGGTTCAAAAGGCTAAAGGTTTTTTTTAACCCTAATGCATTCTCTGCATTAAGGTAAAAAAAACCTTCCAAGATTAGTTCCACCCCAGCTCACACCAAACATTTACTTGAGCCAGATCTCCAACCAGGGGTGTCCCCTAGAGCAGTGGTCCTCAACTCCGGTCCTCAGGGCCCACTAACAGGCCCGATTTTAAGTATTACCTTGGGGAGATGCAGACTAGAATACTGCAAACAGTGAGCAGCAAATGATATCACCTGGGATGTATTTCAGTTATCTTGCAAATCTGGCCTGTTTGTGGGCCCTGTAGGCCAGGGTTGAGGACCACTGCCCTAGAGCAGCATCGCTGCTCTGTCTCACTGGCTTAGAGGAAGCAGCCTCAATCAAATCCAGTGGAGGGAGCAGGGGTGGGGACCAGCAGTGCTATGTTTGTCTATGGAGACACAGAGTCTGGCTCGGGAACAAGTCAACACATCTGCCCCTATAGCAGGAGCTTGCTATGGGGGCAGGTACTGACGAGGAGGAGCAGACAGCACCGGTGGGAGACCCCAAAGCACAGCAGGAGGAGAGACAGCCGTCTGCCTCCTCCTGGGACTCTGCTTCCCACCAAACACCCCCTGTCACATGTCACCCTCGCTTTTATGAGCAATCCCAGAATGCATTGCAAGAATGCCCTCCCACTGGGACTCCCACAAAAGCCAATGTGTCACTGACTGGGTTTCCTCCACTGTCCAACAAGCTCCCTCATTGGATACAGTGGGGACACTCCCTCAGACCCAGTGAATCACACCTGGAGACATCCAACAGGCAACCTAACAGATCAGGCTCCCCTGATAAGCAGAAGGAGCAATAAATGCTTTTTCCTAGCACCTACCTAGGAGGGTGCTACACTTTAAAAGTCTGCTGCGATTTCATTCAGCAGTTCAGGTGCGGTTCACGTGCACATTTTTAAAGTGTATGACACTGGTAATTGCACCTGAACTGGACTGAAAATGGTACCTGACTCTTTGAAATCGCACTGTGGCCAGCCGACTAGGTATTAGTAATTGGTATGGGCAAGGACTTGAGAAAAAGTATCAGTACTCTTACGCGGTCTTAAAAAAAATGGTATCTGTGCACCCCTGTCTAAAGGCCCGTACACACGAGTGGAAATTCGGCCGGGAATTTTCATCCGACGACGATCTGCCGATTTTCGGCTTGTTAGTATGGTGCTCTCGACAAGTGACTTTTCGGCCGAAAAAATCCTGGTGTGCAGGCTATAAAATTTTTGTCCTCCGTCAAAACACGTTAGATTTTCGTGCAGTCAGTACAGATTTTGATGGGGAAAAATCTTATGAGCAAGACTAGGCATGCTCAGAGATGAAAGAACACATACAAAGCAATTCAACACATGACGTCACTTCTGAAGTAGAATTCTGTCATGCGGGAAAATTTGTGTGCAGTCTAGGCACATTCCAACCAACAGATACCACTCTGGACAAAAGACAGACGACCGGTCGGCGGAAATTCGTTGCGTGTGTACGAGGCTTAAGACTCCATCCAGGTTACATTTTGCTGTCTGTGTCTCATTAGCGAGATTTGTCTTCACTTCTTGCCCCAGAAACACCAGATGAAATTAGAAGAAATCTCACAGGTATTCCCCTCTCTGATAGATGTCACTAGAACAGGTGTCCCCATTGAAAAATTTGGCTTCACCTTTTGCTCTGGTGGCATCTCTAAGAATTTTCCCTATCTTTTCAAGTTTTGCCTTGTCATACACTTTATGTCAGCAAATAAAGGGTTTCTCTAGAACTTCAAACTTTCCACACTGATATGTACTGAAACTCAAAATGAACAGGCAGCAGGAGTCATATGATTCTAAAAGCTCAATGCAGTTCTTTGTGTTCCTTTGTATTCTTTATCTTGGTATACTATAGAATATTACAGCCATCTTACCTTTTTTTCCTCTCTGATTGTGTTACAATAAATCTCTGCCTGTGGCAACAGGATGTAAGCTCAGCTATGAAAAGCTGTGAAAATACCAAAAAAGTTTCAGTAAGTAAAAAAATACTTATGGTATCGGAACATAATGCCATCTCTTTGCAAACTCCAGCTAGAATCAAATAATGGGGTTTATTTACTAAAGGAAAATAGGCTGTTCACTTTGAAAGGGAACTTTTCCAGTTTAGCAAATGCGGTGAAATTTCCCTTTGCAAAGAATACTTAATCAAATGTAAAAAAAAAAACATTTTTGAATGAACATGATTGGATGATGGAAGTCATCGGAGCTTCGTCCCATTCACTAAGCTTTATGGATAATTCCCTTACAAAGTGAAACCTCTCAAATAAAAACAGTCTATTTGCCTTTAGTAAAACAACTCCATTGTATCCAAATAACTCTTCTTGCTAGAAGTAACCCCTTTAACCACAATTCTCTGTCTGGTGAACTTGTCCTGTAAAATAATCTGAATTACTTATAAAAATGATTAATTCTATAGATAAACATAAACTTTTGAATAAAACATTTTCATACAGTCAATTTTAGCTTTCTGCTTTGGTGACAGCTCAGAACTCATTTTCATTTAGGCAATTGTAATGTAAAACATAACTGTGTAATCTTGCTTTTTTAATGCCAAATCTACCCTTGGGTATGTATTTTCTTAGTCCATCATGCATGAAAACATTCCATCCATGTATGCCTTAAAAATAACTTTGGCTTACCAGCCTTGCTTTCCAAGACTGCTCCTTGTTTGCATACCTTTACCCATTAACTACGTTGTCTGAGATTTCGTACTTGACCTTTTTTTTTATTATTTGTTAAACAGGTTTTTCTAATCTTAACATACAAAACAGTTACTGGAAGTCTCTGACCCATGCAGAGACTGAACTGCAAGTAAACCTATGAAAATGCTTGGTAATTGCTTCCAAATTCACTGAGATGTTTTAAATAAAGACAATGATGTAAAGGATAAGAGGGGCACAGGATGCAGAGAATTTATTAATTTATAGTGCCAGAGCCCAGTTAACCCTTCCCTTAAGGAATTATGGATCTGCGAATATTGCTACAGTACAGATTCTTGTAAGTGCGACTTGATTTTTTCTTTTACTGAACTTTTATTGAAATTTTCCAGTATAACAAGAGAAGTAGAAACGGTACAGAAACTAAATGTAGACACAAAATATCAATACACTTTGTGCAAATACTGCTCCCCAAATAAAACGTGAGATCGGCAACAATCTTATACTGCAATAAGTTATGGGTCAGGCAGGACTGGCAGGACATCAATTTGTTAGAGTACGATGAGCATCTAAGACATAAGGATTGTTTGTTCACGAGAAAGGCCAAAAAGACAACATCCAGGCAATCAAATCAATATCATACATCAAACCATCGATGTCCTAGCGATTTTGTGAAATGAAGGATATGAGCGAGAGGCCTGGCGCAAAGGAAAAGAGAAAAAAAAGGGGGAGGGGTTAAAAAAAAAAAAAGATGGCCACAACCTACGCTTTTCATTGAGTAAATTTTTTCTAAAAGGTTTACCCCTATTACATTTTCAGACACGGCTGATTCCTCCTCTATTATCTGGCAAGATACACACTAATAGTTTACTCTTGTCCCAATGGCTGGAGTAAGACTTTAAAGCATAGTTCCGGCCTTGGGGGTCAATTTGAGCTAAAATCACCCCCGGGACAGTCAGGGCTAGTACATTCCACAATGGATAGCCTCTGAACTGTCCCGGGTCGCACTTTAACTGTAAGAAGAAATACTTACCTTGAAAATGTCTTCTCCAGCGCTGCCATCTCAGGTGTGAACAGCTAAAGCCGCAGCATCCCTCTTTGTGTCCTCTTCCATGACGTCAGAGTCCCACAATGCACTGCACCGGCCCCCGCTCGTCACTTCTGGTGCAGGCGCGGCATCCCTGCACAGCTTCTGGGCATGCCCAGAAGCTGTTTAGCAGTGAATGCCGCGCCTGCACCAGAAGTGACGAGCGGGGCCAGTGCAGGCGCATTGATTCCTGGGAGCGACGACGTTCAGCTCCCAGGAATCATTGCAAACCGGAAGTGACGGCGCGGGCCGCGGCCACAGAGGGAGGAAGTGGAAGGAAGGTGAGTATATTTTCTTCTATAATAAGGTAAGTGATCAAAAAAAAATCGCCAGTATCCATTTCTTTTTCAGGTTCCCCTTAGCAAGCGGATGGCCCAAAATCAATTTTATTGATTTTGTGGCCGGAACTCCGCTTTAAAAGAAGTCCTTTAGGATAGAAATATAAAAATATAAAAATAGCCATGGCTGATTTTTTTTAAGGTGTCTGCTCCAGTGCTTTCACACTAAGGCTCCATTCACACCCAATTTCAAATTGCTGCAAAACGTGTGACGCATATACAATGCCATAACTTCTTCACAGCACCCTAATTGCGGCACGATTTTGTCATGATTTTCATGTGGTCAATTTCACTGCAATCACAATGTGTGACAAGTAAAAAAAGGAACATGAGCTTCTTTTGGGCAACAGCATCACACGTTGCGATGTTCCGCAATTTACAGCGCAAAAATTGCAGCAAAATTGAAGCATGATTGGGGTCCCATTAGGAAGCGATGGAATCGGAAACATGTCCGGAGTTTTGCAGCGATTTGAAGTAATGGATGGAATTGCAGCAATTCAGCCCGCGATCAGGTGTGAATGGAGCCTAATTCTTTCTTCAATATTTGGCAAAACACTGAGCAGATTTACACATGCCCATATGTGTTATAGAAAAAAGGCACATAGGCTTGGTCAGTGACTCACTGTATAGTGAAGCAAGAATAAGGATGACAGACCTGAAGCATGCACTTTCAAAAATAAGTCAGCAATGGCAGCACCTGTATCCCTAACCTGACTAATAGCCCCAGCTTATTAAAAACTGAACAAAAGCTGGCCAAAAGATTCTAATGGGGGTGAATGGAGGAATACTGCCACCCCCCCCCCCCCCCCCATTTTATCATTCACTTTTGCTATCAGAATACACTTATCAGCACCTGTAGCCAATGTCTCTTTGACAGAAATCTATTACACAATCAACTTCTGTCGAGCAGGACACAACAGTACAACAGTACACTATTCAAATTTTGGTCAGTGTATGACCTGAATAATAAGCTGAATCGATGGCCATGTAAACATTGGTTAGTGAGTCTTCTCTGCCAATGCGGTCTGCCAATGTGGCTGCCTGGGTATGTGGACACTTCTAATGGGTTCATTGGTAGAATACTCCAGTGAGGGCATGATGACATCCCAATGAAGGAAGTCAACATGACCAGTTGTTGAAGGGCCTAAACTGCAGCAGTACATCACTGGTCTTCATTCCATGAAAAGGCACAGTGGGCTTTTGTGTGTTACTAAGGCTCCCTAAACTTTTTTTTTTACATCTTTGAATGAAAGTGAGTCGAAGGGATGGGGCTAAAGAGTTGGCTGCCAATGGGCTATAAATTAGAAAAATGCATGCTGCCCATGCTTACTTCCTTCTGAAATCTGCAATTGCAGGAGCCCATTCTGTTTTTTTTTTTTTGTTTTTTGTTTTTTTTTTGGGGGGGGGGGCGATTCAATCCTCTGCCTAATCTGTAAAGATCATTCAGTAGGTAGCTATCATGTACTTGGTTAGAGGCTGAAGCGACGAGGTGGCTTCTCTTGCAGCTCTGGTTGGAGCACGCCTTCAGATGATGACAGGGATTGCAAGGCACAAAGTGGCAAACTATTGTGAGACCAGATTGCTGGTAGCTTCTCCTGGTGAAGATCAGCGAGGTAGCTCATTAGCCAGGAGATGAGAGAAGGATCTGGAAAATAAATTGTAGAAGAGCAGGTTAGGCCCATTAGCTAGCGGGATGGCAAAACCTCCTGTAGTCAGGGGTGATGCAGGATATGACCAGCAAAAAAGAACTGGAGCAGAAGTGATGGGGCCAGGGCCAAGTCGAGATCATGTATGGGTGGTCATTAGAACTGAAGATAACAGAGTGGTCAAGAGCCAAAGCCAGAGTCTTACATGAATAATCAGTAGAAGCAGAATCCTTAAGCATGTCGGGGTCACAACTAAGAATTAGACAAAGAGGAATCCAAAGGTTGGCTGGGTCAATAACAGGAAATTAGGATACACACAAGGATTAGTATACATGGAAGCGTTGTTCCCAGACTAGCTGAAGATCATCCAACAAACATCTGTCATCACTGCTTCCTTTAAATATTGAGATTGGTGTCAGTTCTTGAATTAAACTTGTGCTCAAATGAGCCTGCACGCATGGGAGCCAGTGCAACACGTATGCGTGCGCTACTTTGCAAACAAGCCTGTACACAAAGGTAATCAAAGGTTCTTGATCTGTGTATTGGCACACGTGAACCTCTGTACTTGGTTGGGATCCTGGCAGTAGCTTTATTGCCTTAGGATCAGCATGACATCAGTAAGCAGCATCTTTTGAAGGAGATAAGTAATGAGTGCCCCAGATTTTCCATTTATGACTTGTTTCTTGTTTTGTTGCAAAAATAATCCTGTGATTAAGGAGAGTAGGAGAGTTATGATTCTTATCATATGTTAATATTTTCTGAGATTTTAAGGTACTAATGCAAAATTTAAAAAGCAAAAAAGTTATGACTGGATGTACAAAGATTAAGGCTCGATTCCCATCTATGCATGTTACTATTGAGTGTTTCAGCAATGCTTTTAGCTGTGCTTTTTTTTTAACTGCGTTTTTACTGTGATTTTGCCGATCTGTCCCCGCCGACAACTGAATGTAAAAAAAAAAAGAATTGCCTTCGGGTCTGGTATAGATTTGGAGGGGACACCCCACGCCAAAATTTAAAAGAAAATATGATATGGGGTCCCCCCCAAAATCCATACCAGACCTTTATCCTTTAACCATGCAGCCCGGCAGGTCAGGAAAGAGAGGGGATGAGTGAGCGCCCCCCCTCCTGAACCATACCAGGGCACATGCCCTGAACAAGGGAGACTGCGGTGCTTTGGGGGGGTTATGTTGATGGGGACAAGGGTCTCTTCAGGCAACCCTGGACTGTGGTTGTCGGGGTCTGCGAGTGGGTGGCTTATCGGAATCCGGAAGCCCCCTTTAACAAGGGGGCCCCCAGATCCCACCATCCCCCCCATGTGAATGAGTATTGGGTACATCGTACCCGTACCCATTCACCAAAAAAGTCGTGTAGTGTGACAAAAGACACTAGACAGTTTTTGACAAGTTCTTAATTAAAAATGTCTTCTTCTTCCCCCGCTTCTTCCTCCAGTCTTCTTCTTCTTCCCCCACTTCTTCCTCATGTCTTCTTCTTCCCCCGCTTCTTCCTCCGATCTTCTTCTTCTTCCCACACTTCTTCCTCCAGTCTTCTTCTTTCTCCGGCGTTCTTCTTCCGCCACTTCTTTTTCCAGTGTCTTTCTTCTCCAGCCGCCGCCGAACCGCCGAACCGCTGAAAACAAAAAAAGACCCACCTCCGATGTTGCGCCCCGCCAGGCTGTCCGCATCGATGTCACACATTTCATATATAACTATGGGGGGGGGCATCGGATTGCGTCATCCAGGGATCCTGCCCTCTTGTGACATCACAGACCCATCATCCCCCAGGCGGGGTACATGAATGACGTCATCCGCAGCGCCGGAGGAGGTTTTTTTTTTTGCGGCTGTGGGAGCAGCGGAGAAGAAGAACAATGGAGAAAGAAGAAGATCGGAGGAAGAAGCATGGGAAGAAGAACGCAGAGGGAAGAAGAAGCAGGGGAAGAAGAAGACCGGAGGAAGAAGAAGATGACAGGAGGAAGAAGAAGAAGAGCGGGGGAAGAAGAAGACATTTTTAATTAAGAACTTTGTCTAGTGTCTTTTGTCACCCTACACTACTTTTTTGGTGAATACTACTTTATTATGATGTACCCAATACTCATTCACATGGGGGGCCGGATCTGGGGGGCCCCATTGTTAAAGGGGGCTCCTGGATTCCGATAAGCCCCCCACCCGCAGACTCCAACAACCACAGCCCAGGGTTGTCTGGAAGAATCCCTTGTCCCCATCAACATGGGGACAAGGTTCTTTGGGGCAGGGGGGGCAGAGCACCCCCCATGTTGAGGGCATGTGGCCTAGTATGGTTCAGGAGGGGGGGCGGTCGCTTGTCCCCTCGCTTTCATGACCTGACAGGCTGCATGCTCGGAAAAGGGTCCTCTTACGGATTTTGGGGGGGACCCCACACCATTTTGTTTTTAAATTTTGGCGTGGGCGTGTTCCTTCCAAATCCATATCAGACCCGAAGGGTAACATTATTTAGACCCATTTTATGGGGGACTCTGTGATGGGGGTTTCCATTGCAGGTGTCCACCTGCCCTGCCTGCACTGCCCGGGGCTCTCCCCCGAGTCCATGTTGCTGTGTGAGTTTTGCAGCGCAGTGCTGTGTGATTCATTGCAGGGCGACTGTGTGCTGTGAGGAGAGAGAAGTACGCCAATGCTTGCTCAGTACAGACACCCAGTCCCGGCTCTTCCCCTCTGCAAGCCGAGTGTGTAACCTTTCCGGAGTGCGAGCAGCACAGAGCCAGTGCACAGAGTCTTCCATACCAGCTAAGGGGACACTGAGACATCGGCCACTGGGTGAGTGGCCCTTCCATTCCTCCCCATATCTCTTTACTTTCATGCCATTGGACACTCACAAGCTCTCCAGTGTGGGACTTCTCATGCTGGTCTTTCCATGGACATAGTTGCTGATTGAGGTCCTCAGTCTAGTTCCCCCTGCAGTCCCATCCTGGAATAATTACTACATTGTCCTGTGCTCACTCAGTAGTGTTTATCTGATATCTTCTTCTCTATTTGTGGGGTGCTGGTTGATTGCTTGGAACTTTTTGGCAATTTTTTTTGTAATTAAAAGGTTCTTAAAGGGTTGTAGAACACATAGTGCCTCTTTGTGAACAGTTTTGACTGGGTTGGGCTCAGTAGAGCTGATTGAGTTTTTTGGATGGAGGTACACTGCCCTACTGACACCATCCACTGCTCTACTGACACCATCATCTGCCCTACTGACACCTTCCACTGCCCTGCTGACACCGTTCATTGCCGTACAGACACCGTCCACTGCTCGACTGACACGGCTCACTGCCCTACTGGCACCGTCCACTGCCATACTGACACCATCCACTGCCCTACTTAAATCAACAACTGCTCTCCTGACACTATCATCTGTCCTACAGTCACGTCCACTGCTCTACTGACACCGTCCTCTGCCCTACTGACACCGTCTACTGCTATACTGACATCATCATCTGCTGTACTGACACCGTCCTCTGCCCTACTGACACCTTCCACTGCACTACTGACACTGTCCATTGCTGTACTGACACCGTCCACTGCCCTATGGAAACCACCAGCTAGGTTCACATTTTACCTAT
Organism: Pelophylax lessonae; assembly: GCF_965119305.1. Classification (NCBI taxonomy): domain Eukaryota; kingdom Metazoa; phylum Chordata; class Amphibia; order Anura; family Ranidae; genus Pelophylax; species Pelophylax lessonae. The sequence continues at coordinate 569,835,462 of NC_138768.1, read as the reverse complement.
GACATTTATTTTATTAATCAAATCATATTTTATGGGTATAAAAATGCTTTTGTTTTATTTAACCATGCCCCTTTAAGTTTCACAATTTGTCCTCAGTCACTGTTCACTGAAGCGCGCTATGCACGACTCATTACTACTCTCCTTGGGTCACCCAAAGGTGTCCCAGACCGTTTTCAATCCTATAGCATCTACTACTAATAAATTGCCGTGGGCCACTAAAGTGTTCGGGTTTGGCTTAAAGAAAAGGTGGCAACCCTACCACCAGGTAATATTTTAATGAAAATTGCAGATTCAAAAAGATTGTAAATAACTTTTAAAATGACATCAACATCCTAAAAATTATATGACATTCTAAAGAACTAGTTTAGATATAACTGAATTATGTGACAGAATAAAAAAAAAAAACACTGGAGGCAAGAATACTTTGAATATAATAATTAAATCAACAGCTGTAAAGGTTTTTATGCCCCTGCATAAACCAAGGGATTTGCTGTAAATTGTTTTTGCCTTAATGACCTTTAGCTAAACAGGAAAATCTTCAAAACATGGCAAACCAAAGCAAATTCCTACGGACAATAAAATATTTTAAAAGTGATTTTCACTTAACAGCTCTGCATAATTATGACATCTAAATAATAGTTTAGCACTTCCTCAGAGCTTCCTGGAAGGGTTTGATTACAAAAACAAAGCAAGGCAGGCCTGTAGTGCTTTAGTATTGGCAGACAGGCCAACATTTTGTTCCTGGCACTCACTGGAACTATTAGTGCCCATACTTTCCAACATTTTTAGATGAGCACGAAGTAGGTAGACAAAGGACACACACCTGCTATGCCCTCAGTTACGTAGATCAAAAATACCTCATATGTGAAAAAGAATTGATTACGCTGAGTACTTATTTAGGACTACTTTTCCTTTACACTGGCCTTTTAAATAATATTATAATAATAATATATAATAATAATATAGAGATTGAATGGAAATGTTAGTGCAGTTTAACACTTTCTGTAATTAAATAGTGCATTTTATACATTTTTATATGCCAGGAACTTTTTGCCATAATGTCCAATTTGCATAGCATATTTGCACATTATAACACACTTACTCAGCAAAAATAAATCCCCTCTAGTGTTGGAATATACACATTCTCCTTCATGGCTTATAATTCTATCTTCACCTAATCTTTTTCTGGGTTCAGAATCTTCAGCCATCATCATGACTGGCTGGGCCAAAATGCCATAAATCCCACACATGCATATAAGAGTTGCTTTGTCCCAGCATAAAATCTTGCTGAGACCCTAGGCTGAGCTGTACATGGACACAGTTGATTCAGACGAAGGCAAAAAACCTCAGCAAAGCATGATCCAATTTTCTCCAGCAGCAGAAAAAAATTCCTTCCTGATCCCCCCAAGAGGCAATCGGATATTCCCTGGCTCAACTTTACCTATAAATGTTAGTCTCCAGTTATGTTATGTACATTTAGGAAAGCATCCAAGCCTTTTTAAAACAATCTACTGAGCCGGACAGAACCAGCTCTTGAAGGAGTCTATTCCACATTTTCACAGCTCCTACTGTAAAGAATCATTTCACTCTTTGGAGATTAAATCTCCTTTCCTCCAGAAGTAAAGAGCGCCCCTTGTCCGCTGTGATGACCTTAAAGTGAATAACTCAACTCCGAGTTCACTATATGGACCACTTATGTATTTATACATGTTGATCATATCCCCCCTTAATCTCTTCTTCTCAAAAGAGAGTAAATTCAGCTCTTCTAATCTTTTCTAGCATCTATGAGAGAAGACACATACACAGCTCTGTCATTATAAAACCTACCTGTCAGAACCTTTTACAAAAACTTCCTCTAAAGTTGCTTGTCTACTTTCAGAGCCTAGCATGCAGGTAACCCGTGAGAGGCTCTGCTAGCCCTGATTGCTAAGTCAGGAAGAATCCAGTGCTGAAGTGGGATGTAAGGGAACCTAAGTGTCCATCTTTGTCTTTTTTCCGCTACCTTATACATTTACAGGAGCGCATGGACACCTCCCCTAGTGATGTACTAGTTGGTTAAGGAACAAGATGCAGAAACAGTGCAGCTGAGGGTGGGGGGGTGACTTTCCTCTCCTGTGAACCCCCTTAGAGTGCTGCACATGGAGTTTGCCCATGGGGAAGCCATCTGCAGGACGGTTTTCACAAAGCTGGTTATAAGACCATATTACAGCCAGCTCCAGCACACAATTCTCAGCTGAAGGAAAGGTAGGCAGCAGCCTGTTTTCAGTGTTGACCGAGCTTGAAGTCCCATAGGAATCTGTAGGGAACTACTGTGCAGGCACAAACAGCGCAATTACGTTCCCCATCACAATATTCCTGCAAAGCAACAATGTTCATGGAGCTAAAGGTGTGGTAGGGGTGTTTCCTTTACCAAATTCTATATTTTTTTTTTTTTTTTTTTTTTTTTTTTTTTTTTAAAGCCCGTAGCGTGTGAAACACACTCAAAAGACTTCACCCGGTGCATAAAAAAGTGCACACACACAAACGTGAGGAACACAAAAAGTGCACAGGGTGTGCGAACAAAGTGGTCTTCCCTCCGAAGAGGTAGGACCCGAACCTCGATCCCCCGGGGCGCAAGACTCCTGACAGGGATTTGAGGTACTCATGGTCTGTCTGGCCAGGACCAGACTGACCCCGTTCTTCAGGGGGACTGCCGAAACAGCCCCCACCGAGTACTAAGTGGGGCTCCCCCGAAGGGAGACCCCATGAGAGAGGGCGGACCAAGCCAAAAGGCCATATCCACCCCCTCCCAAGACTCAAGGTAGGGCCCGAGGACCCACACCCTACAAGTCGTGCAAAGTGAAAAAAGGTGATAGAAAGGTGACAAACCACAAAGAAAAGGCACACACAAACAAAAAGGTGGGGGAGGGGAAGTGGAGAGGTGAATTAGTGCCCTTGTGAAAATACAAAGGCAGGCCTTCCGGCCGGAATAAAAATTCCTCTGGTCGAAGCCAAAAGGCCTTGCCCAAGAGGCAGGTGCTTAAAAAAGTGTGCGTAGGTGCAGTGACCATGGTGCCGAAAAACTCAAGGCGAGCTGCCCCTCACCAGTGAGAATTAAGGCACCCCTGGGCTGCCACCCCAGGGGCACATACACTACGGGCTTTTTCTACCCCGGCCCAATACCAAATTCTATATGCTGAAATATGACATCTTTCCAATCTTAAGTTAGCCATGCAATGTAAGAGGCTGAACGAGAGAAATCCCTTGATTCCCACATCCATGCTATACATTGTGAATGTACAAATCCCCCTGCCAGCTATTGTATTCTGACAGCTGGCACCTGGAGTTTTTAGAATACCCGTACAGTTACTGCATCTGATTTCAGCTGCTGTGTGGCTAACAATCTTTCCACCAGGATCCTTTGTTTTTTAAATTTGGATATTATTTTTTTCAGATCAAATTGATTTTTCAGATGAAAAATTCACTCCATGTATAGCAAGCTTTAGAGGGGTGGGAGGTATAACAAAACTTTGGATGTCCTGAAAGTGAGGCATTGCCCCACATCTTAAATCTGCACTTTTTCTCACATTAGTCTGATTAACTGATTATACAATACCACAGTGGGTTACTTAACTGTGTGTACCCTAGTAAACTTCTAAAATAAGGCATTTGTATTTTCTGGTATTTGTAATAAACAATCCCCATGTTTCATGCAGCAAATTGCCATCACCTTACCTATAATTTTTGACTGTTGAACGGTTTATGTAAATGTCATTTGCGGTTTGGCAAATTCATCACTTTTCCTGCTAGCAATTCCCAGCAGAGCTAATCGGAGTTGTTAAAATGATGATGGTAATATTTTATGTTGTACAATAAAGCAGGTGCATGTAATTTTAGAAATATGCATATATGAGATTTGGCAGACATTATAGGAATAGCTATTTTTGATCCACACTTAAAAACATTGTAGTAGATAAAACCCTCACTTATTGCATTCAAATAAAACTTAAAGTTTACAAGAAGGAAATAAAAAACGAAAACTTAGATTCTATCCACGTATTCATAATATGTTTACATGTATAACTTATTTGAACATTAATAACTTATTCAGGATAGAGGTAGCCCCAACAGTTCAAATTCAACAATTACAGTATAATCATATTGTAAGGAGGGCTTCATGGAATTAGGAGGGGGTCATATCATGTGGATTTTATGATCCACAGGTACATCAAAAATGGAAAGAAAATTAGGGGCTTGTTCACACCAACACATTCTAATAATGCAAAATAAATATGTTTGTGCGTTACAGTGTACTTCATTTTGTGCTGTGGTAGCACATGTGCTTTGGCGATGGTGCATTCCAAAACAAATGCAGTATAACCTAAATGTTTTATGTTGCAGTGCATTATGAAAATGTGTGTTGAACAGCAATCTGAAAGACTTTTCATTTTTCCACAATATGAGGAACTTCATCGATAGAGCAAGCAGCTTGCTATGGGGGCACCCAGCAGGGAGGAGGGTCCAGGAGCGCCAATGGGGGACCCCAAATAGGGAGGATCAGGGCTGCTCATTGCAAAACCATTGGAAAAAGCAGGTAAGTATAACATGTTTGTTAATTAAAAAAAAAAAAATCTGAACCTTTACAAACGCTTTAAGCACATTCAGTTTTTTATTTTTAATAAATTCATAGACATTTCTAAAATTCTGTTTTCACTTGGTCCTTATAAATAACTAAGTGTATAATAATGAGAAAAAAATGAATTTAAACAACTGTAGTATCAGGCTGCAACATAACAAAATTGAAAAGGGGGTCTGAACATTTTATGAATGCATAGTAAGGAAAACCTATAAGTACAGTAATTATCTCCTAAACGTGCACCTTCTTTATGGACCTTGGTTTGTGCACTGGTGCGCAGTCATGTTGGAACAGGAAGGGACCATCCCCAAACTGTTCCCACAAAGTTGGGAGCATGAAATTGTCGAAAGTGTCTTTGTATGCTGACGCCTTAACAATTCCCTTCACTGGAACTAAGGGGCCAAGCCCAACCCCTGAAAAGCAACCCCACAGCATAATCCTCCCTCCACCAAATTATTTGGACCAGTGTCCTAATCTCAACCTGATAGAACACATTTGGGATCAATTAGAGCAGAGACTGCGAGGAAGGCCTTCTTGATCAACATCAGTGCCTGACCTCACAGATGCGCTTCTGGAAGAATGGTCAAACATTCCAATAGACACACTCCTAAACCTTGTGGACAGCCTTCCCAGAAGAGTTGAAGCTTTTACAGCTGCAAAAGGAGGGTCAACTCGATATTGAACCCTGCAGACTAAGACTCGGATGTCATTAAAGTTCATGTGTGTCCCAATATGTTTGACTTCATGATTGTGTCCCACTTGTTGTTGATTCTTCACAAAAAATTACAGTTTTATATCTTTATGTTTGAAGCCTGAAATGTGCAAAAGGTCGAAAAGTTCAAGGGGGCCGAATACTTTCGCAAGGCACTGTGTATATATATATATATATATATATATATATATATATATATATATATATATATATATATATATATAGTATATACACTATATTTTCAAAATTATTAAGTATTTGGATGCACATGAACTCCAATGGCATCCCAGTCTTAGTCCGTAGGGTTCAATATTGAGTTGAATGCTAATATACTATATATATATATATATATATATATATATATATACTGGGTATGTATATATATATATATACACACAATATATATATATATATATATTATAGTATATTAGCATTCAATTCCATTTTTCTCTGGGTGAATACTTTCTAAATTAAAGAGTATGTAAAGGCATTTCTTTTAGTTGGTATAGTTTATTAACAGTTTGTAAACTAAAATGAAAAAGTTTGGACCTGATTGGAAGGTTCATTCTTCTCTATGGACAAGCAAGTGTAAACAGACATGTGTCCGCTTACACCCGGCTACCTACAGGTCCGATCGGGTCCATTAAAAAAGACAGAATGGGACTCTAAATCAGAGACAGACGGGTGTAATCTGACAGCAGAGTCCGTTTACTTCCAACACCCATAAATTAGACCCGGCTCTATCCATGTGTGCTCTGCAGAAACTGAGCGGACACAAAAGTTTAATCTGCCTGCTCTGATTAGCAGGGGATGTAGAAGCTGATCCCCTGCTGATTGGCACACAATTTGCCCCATGTGAAAGGGGCCTTAGATGGTGCTTTAGATAATGCCTTCTAAATACATCAAAAATGCCAAAAATGCATTTCAATTATTAATGCATTTCACAAGTGTTTTAACATGCATGCATTTTTTTTTATTTCTGTGTAAACATAGAGTGAACTTTGCAACATATATTTCATAAAATAAAGGAAAGGTGGGTCATTATAAGCCATTCTAATGAAGGCCACACCATCAAACTGCTACGCCAATTTTTTCTTTGCACAAGAAAATGCTCTCTCCCATTTGTTTTGAAGCTATCATACGCATGTATTTACTGCCCAGATTCTATCCTTATCTCAGTTTTATTTCTTGTGTTCGCTCTTTGAAGAGATCAGTTTAGGATAAAAAGAATGGATGTTTTCTCTGCTGACACTCTACTCCTGCCAAATATTTTATCTGGCTAGCAGGAGTGCAGAGTGACCTAAAGGCACAATTAGAGGTAAATAAGGTTCTGTTTCTACAGCTGCATCAGGAATAGGCACATTAGCTACAGCATTTTCTCTGCTTGGCTTCCTACTATAGCACATGTTCAGCTAACTAGACAAGAGAAAGTGAACATTTCTCTACATTTGCGAAAATAATTATTTGATCCCTTGCAAATTTTTTAAGTTCGCCAACTTACAAAGAAATGAAAGGTCTATAACTGTTATCATAAGTGTATTTTGAATGATAGAGACAGAATACCAACCAAAAATCCAGAAAAAACACAATACAAATGTTATAAATTGAGTTGCAGTTCAGTAAAATAAGTATTTGATCCCCTACCCACCAACAATAATTCTGGCTCCCACAGACTGACTACAGTATGTGCTCGTGTGGTACACCAATTAGTTCTGTCTATTTAAGAAGGTGCTCCTAATCAGTGCCGGACTGACCATAGGGCAGAGCGGGCACATGCCCGGTGGGCCGACCTCCGGGCGCATGTAATTTTGTGTGCCAGTCCCAGTGTCCCTCCCTCGGAGGCCCGTCCCGAGCTGGCCTCTCCGCGGCCGGCCGGCCGCATTACCGCATATTCTTCTGGACGGCCGGCCGGGTATGTCACTGGCTGCACTGTGTACTGAGTGTCCCTAGTCCTAGGCATAGTAGCAGGCTGGCAGCCGCCGGGCTGCGCTCACTGCGGCCGGCTCCGAAGGTGCAGCCATCGCCACCCAGCGTAGTTAAGCCCAGGACTGGAGGGGGAGGAGCTAGAGGTGATGGGATCCCTTCTGCTTGATCCGGATCTGGCGGGAACAGTGTGCAGCCGCACCGAAGACACCGGCACCCAAGGCCTGCTGCAACTCTGGAAGGTAAGGAAGAAAGGGTACAACACAAACACTCTACTACTCTTTACAATACACTCTGCTCTGCCTCATCCCATCCATCCCACCTCCAACCCTCTGCTCTGCCTCATCCCATCCATCCCACCTCCAACCCTCTGCTCTGCCTCATCCCATCCATCCCATCTCCAACCCTCTGCTCTGCCTCATCCCATCCATCCCACCTCCAACCCTCTGCTGTGCCTCATCCCATCCATCCCACCTCCAACCCTCTGCTCTGCCTCATCCCATCCATCCCACCTCCAACCCTCTGCTGTGCCTCATCCCATCCATCCCACCTCCAACCCTCTGCTGTGCCTCATCCCATCCATCCCACCTCCAACCCTCTGCTCTGCCTCATCCCATCCATCCCACCTCCAACCCTCTGCTCTGCCTCATCCCATCCATCCCACCTCCAACCCTCTGCTCTGCCTCATCCCATCCATCCAACCGCCATCCCTCTGCTGTGCCTCATCCCATCCATCCCACCGCCATCCCTCTGCTGTGCCTCATCCCATCCATCCCACAGCCATCCCTCTGCTGTGCCTCATCCCATCCATCCCACCGCCATCCCTCTGCTCTGCCTCATCCCATCCATCCCACCGCCATCCCTCTGCCTCATCCCATCCCTCCCACCGCCATCCCTCTGCCTGATCCCATCCCTCCCACCGCCATCCCTCTGCCTGATCCCATCTCTCCCACCGCCATCCCTCTGCCTGATCACATCCCTCCCACGGCCATCCCTCTGATCTCCACCCCTCCCATGAGGCAGTGATGATGGGGGGGATAGGGATAGCATCAGTAGCGGTGGTGGTGGGGAGGTGGGGATAGGGATGACATCAGTAGTGGTGGTGGTGGGGATAGGGATGACATCAGTGGCAAGGGTGGTGAGGATAGGGATGACATCAGTGGCAGTGAACATTGTCATTCCTATCCCCACCACCACTGCCACTGATGTCATCCTTATCCCCACCACCACTGCCACTGATGTTATCCCTATCCTTACCACTACTCCCACTGATGTCAACCCTATCCTCAACACTGATGTTATCTCTATCCCAACCACCACTGATGTCAACGCTATCCCCACCACCACCACCACTGATGTCATCCCTATCCCCACCACTGCCACTGATGTCATCGCAATCCCCACTGCCACTGATGTCATTCCTATTCCCACTGCCACTGATGTAACCCCTATCCCCACCACCACTGCCACTGATGTAACCCCTATCCCCACCACCACTGCCACTGATGTCACCCCTGTCCCCACTGCCACTGATGTAACCCCTATCCCCACCACTGCCACTGATGTCATCGCAATCCCCACTGCCACTGATCATTCCTATTCCCACTGCCACTGATGTAACCCCTATCCCCACCACCACTGCCACTGATGTCACCCCTATCCCCACTGCCACTGATGTCATTCCTATTCCCACTGCCACTGATGTAACCCCTATCCCCACCACCACTGCCACTGATGTCACCCCTATCCCCAACACCAATGTCACCCCTATCCTAACCACCACTGCCACTGATGTAACCCCTATCCCCACCACCACTGCCACTGATGTCACCGCTATCCCCAACACCAATGTCACCCCTATCCTCACCACCACTGCCACTGATGTAACCCCTATCCCCACCACCACTGCCACTGATGTCACCCCTATCCCCAACACCAATGTCACCCCTATCCTCACCACCACTGCCACTGATGTAACCCCTATCCCCACCACTGCCACTGATGTCATCCCAATCCCCACTGCCACTGATGTCATTCCTATTCCCACTGCCACTGGTGTCATTCCTTTTCCCACTGTCACTGATGTAACCCCTATCCCCACCACCACTGCCACTGATGTAACCCCTATCCCCACCACCACTGCCACTGATGTAACCCCTATCCCCACCACCACTGCCACTGATGTCACCCCTATCCCCAACACCAATGTCACCCCTATCCTAACCACCACTGCCACTGATGTAACCCCTATCCCCACCACCACTGCCACTGATGTCACCGCTATCCCCAACACCAATGTCACCCCTATCCTCACCACCACTGCCACTGATGTAACCCCTATCCCCACCACCACTGCCACTGATGTCACCCCTATCCCCAACACCAATGTCACCCCTATCCTCACCACCACTGCCACTGATGTAACCCCTATCCCCACCACTGCCACTGATGTCATCCCAATCCCCACTGCCACTGATGTCATTCCTATTCCCACTGCCACTGGTGTCATTCCTTTTCCCACTGCCACTGATGTAACCCCTATCCCCACCACCACTGCCACTGATGTCACCGCTATCCCCAACACCAATGTCACCCCTATCCTCACCACCACTGCCACTGATGTAACCCCTATCCCCACCACCACTGCCACTGATGTCACCCCTATCCCCAACACCAATGTCACCCCTATCCTCACCACCACTGCCACTGATGTAACCCCTATCCCCACCACTGCCACTGATGTCATCCCAATCCCCACTGCCACTGATGTCATTCCTATTCCCACTGCCACTGGTGTCATTCCTTTTCCCACTGTCACTGATGTAACCCCTATCCCCACCACCACTGCCACTGATGTAACCCCTATCCCCACCACCACTGCCACTGATGTCACCCCTATCCCCACTACCACTGCTACTGATGTCACCCCCTATCCCCACCACCACCATACGAAACTACATACAAATTTTGGGGGCGCCTGTGAACAAAAACCTTGATTTTATTACACGTGTAATATATCACCCTGCACACTGGAATGAGAGCAATAATTATAGGATCATTATTCATGGTAACTCTGAACTGATGACCTCTATGATCTTTAATAGCTTTGCCTATAGAAAATATAGGGTACTGAAATGTGTTGCTATTTTCGGGCATGCATAGTCTTAAGGTTTGACATGTTGGGTATTTATTTACTTGACACAAACTCATCTTTTATATTTTACCCAAAAATTGGGTAATATATTTTTAATGTACCCTAAAATTACCTGTTATCTCTTAGCCTGGGTTCACACTAAATGCAGACTTCATCTAAATAGCAACCCGTCCGTGCAAACAGATTCCGGAGTGTATGTTAGGATAACGACACCCCGCAATCAGTTTCCAAAACGCAGCGCGATTTGCAGAATCAGATCGCATGGGTGTGCAGGCTAAATATAACTAACATAGAGAAACCAGTAGTTGTTCATCATTGGTCATTTTGTTTAAAAAAAAAAAAAAATGGGCTGCTCAGCCTAAAATGCCCGGGCCTATTTTTTTGTCCCAGTCCGGGCCTGCTCCTAATGACAACTCGTTATGTGTATAAAAGACACCTGTCTGCAGAATATTTCTTTAATTGAAACCTCACTATTATGGGCAAGATCAAGGAGCTGTCAAAAGGACATCAGGTACAAGATTGTAGACCTGCATAAGGCTGGAATGGGCTATAAGACCATCAACAAGAAGCTTGGTGAGAAGGAGACAACTGTTGGAGCAATTATTCGCAAATGAAAGACATACAAAATAACCATCAATCGCCCTCAGTCTTGAGCTCCATGATGGGGTAAGGATGATCCTGGGAAAAGTGTAGGATCAGCCCAGAATTACATGGAGGGAGCTTGTGAATGATCTAGAAGCAGTTGGGATCACAGCCACCAAACAAACCATTGGTCACACAATACGCCGCCATGGATTGAAATCCTGCAGCACCCGCAAGGTCCCCCTCCTCAAGAAGGCACATGTGGGCCCGTCTGAAGTTTGAAAGTGAACATCTAAATTGCTAACGTGATACCGATATTCAAAAAGGGGCAAAGGCATATCCTGGGAAATTATAGGCCTGTCAGTCTGACATTGATAGTATGTAAACTTCTGGAGGGGATGATAAGGGACTATATCGTAGAGTTTGCTAAAGACAACAACATCATCAGCAGTAATCAGCACGGGTTTACAAATGGGCATTCTTGTCAAACCTATCTCTTAACATTCTACGAGGAAGTGAGCTGTGAGCTAGATAGGGGCAGACCAGTGGATGTGGTGTACCTGGATTTCGCTAAGGCGTTTGATACAGTTCCCCACAAGCGCTTAATTTATAAAATAAGGTCTGCAGGGATCGACCGCAGGGTTTGCTCTTGGATACGGAACTGGCTAAAAGGGCGTGTCCAAAGGGTGGTAATAAACAGCGCATACTCCGATTGGTCATAGGTGGTAAGAGGGGTCCCACAAGGCTCATTCCTGGGACCAACCTTGTTCAATTTATTCATAAACAGCATTGAGGACGGGATCAGTAGTTCGATATCAGTTTTTGCAGATGACACAAAATTGGGCAGGGCAATAACTGCTCAGCATGAAGCAGATATCCTACAGAATGACCTGGACAAAATAACAAAGTGGGCAACGACATGGCAAATGAGGTTTATTGTAGAGAAGTGTAAGGTTTTGCACTTGGGGACTAAAAACATAAAAGCACAATACACGTTAGGGGGGGATCTTTTGGGGGAATCAAAAATGGAGAAGGATCTGGGAGTCTTGGTTGATGATAGACTAGGCAATAGCATGCAATGTCAAGCGGCAGCTGCCAAAACCAGCAGAATATTAGCATGCATAAAGAAAGGGATGTATTCCAGAGATAAGACTATAATCCTTCCACTTTATAAAACTCTGGTCCGACCACATCTGGAGTATTCTGTCCAGTTCTGGTCGCCAGTCCTCAGGAGGGATGTGTTTGAGCTGGAGAGAGTCCAGAGAAGGGCACCTAAACTAATTAGGGGATTGGAGGACCTTAATTTTGAAGAGCGTCTGCAATCGCTTGATTTATTCTCCCTGATGCATGATAGCAATTTATAAATATCTCAATGGTGATGATCTTGGCATAGAAAAACAGCTATTCAGTCGAAGGGATTGCATGAGGACTCGAGGGCATACAATGCGATTTAGAGAAGCGAGAATACAATGCGAGAAGCGTTTTAACCTCAGGCAACGTGGGGGGTTCTTTACTGTTAGGGCTACATGATTGTGGAATTCTCTACCACAAGAGGTGGTTTCTGAGGGAAGTATGGTGGCTTTCAAAAGACTCTTAGACGTACATCTCAAGGATCAGAACATTCAGGGGTATGTGAAATGATTACGGCCATACACACCTACACAGGTTGAACTGGATGGACTATTGTCTTTATTCAACCTCACCTACTATGTAACTATGTAAATGATTCAGAGAAGGTTTGAAAGAAAGTGTTGCAGTCAGATGAGACCAAAATTGAGCTCTTTGGCATTAACTCAACTCACCGAGTTTGGAGCAAGTAAAATGCTGACTATGACCCTAAGAACACCATCCCTACAATCAAGCACCGAGGTGGAAACATTATGCTTTTGGGCTGTTTCTCTGCTAAAGGTATTGTATTGTATTGTAAAATCTTGGATGAAAACCTTCTTCCCTCAGCCAGCCGTGGATGGGTCTTCCAGTATGACAATAACCCAAAACATACCACCAAGGCAATAAAGGAGTGGCTCAAGAAGAAGCACATTAAGGTTATGGAGTGGCCAGACCTTAATCCTATAGAAAATGTATGGAGGGAGCTGAAACTTCGAGTTGCCAAGCAACAGCCAAGAAACCTTAAGGATTTAGAAGACATGTAAAGAAGAGTGGACCAAAATCCCTCCTGAGATGTGTGCAAACCTGGTAACCAACTGCAAGAAATGTTCTACCTCTGTGCTTGCCAACCAGGATGTCTCCACCAAGTACTAACACATGTTTTGCTTAGGGATGTGTTTTTTTTCTGGATGTTTGGTTTATATTCTGTCTCTATCATTTAAAATATACCTATGAGAAAAATGATAAACTCTTCATTTCTTTGTAAGCGGGCAAACTTACAAAATCTCCAGGGGATCAAAAATTATTTTCCCTCACTGTTTATAAGAAACTTGGAGGAAAAATTCTACTTTGTAAACCCTTTTAATGAAGGTGGAAAATAAGCAGTATGTTTTTTTTCCCAGTGAATTTAAAATCATATGAAACACACCTAAATGAATGAACTGGCCCTCATGTGTTGCTCCAGAATGCTTTCATCCCTCTCATTACTAGAGTCCTATATGACTTGGGACACTCTTGAATGTTAAAATATAGGGATATATTAATATATTATATTAATATTCTCTAAACGGTCCCCCTTGGTTTGGTTTCAGTTCAAGAGTGTTTTAAATCAAGACTATTAATATTTAGAGTTTTAAATATTTACTGGACCAACTTATCTCGATTAATGGGATCCAGGGGGTTGTACATGAACGTTTATAAATATCTGGTTTACTCTTAAAGGCCTCTTTTTGTCTTTTCATTTTGAATAGAATGGTAAGGGGTTAGAACAACTGTCACTCTGGGCCCACTCTGTCTACTTATCCTAATCGCTAGTGTAATGAGGGTAACTATAAAAATCCAGAATTTCCACCAGAACATGACAAAAAAGAGAAATCTTCCATCAGGGGTACTTGTTCCTCTAGTCTAAATGGGGATGTACCTAATATTGGAAAGATATCTTCACACTTCCTTTTAAGTCTAAGGTGTTTAGTAAACTGAGATAAGCCAAGATCTGGATGATCACGGCTTGTCTCAGAGCATTGCCGGTTTAAATTACTGAGAAGAGTAGTGGAGAACATAGTCTTCTCTTCTCATCTCAGTACACAAACGGCTTGCATTCACTGCAACAGAAATGGCCAGTTTAGTAACACATGATGTCACCTTATCACTGTGCTTCTCTTTTAAGATCTCCTCTTCCTGCTTCTCCAGCTCAGAGGTGGAGAATCAGGGGAAGAAGCTGTGTGATTAGAGGAAGAAGACTTCTTTCTTCCTATATATCAGCACCAGTGGGCTCAATATGAATGTATATATTGTATGTATGTATGTATGTATGTGTGTGTGTGTGTGTGTATATATATATATATATATATATGTTTGTATATATATATATATATATATATATATATATACTGGTGTATGTGTGTGTATATATATATATATATATATATATATATATACTGGTGTATGTGTGTGTGTGTGTATATATATATATATATATATTGTGTGTACTGGTGTGTGTGTATATATATATATATATATATATTGTGCGTACTGGTGTATGTATATATATATACTGTATGTACTGGTGTATGTATGTATAAATAAATATATATATATATATATATATATATATATATATATATATATATACTGTATGTACTGGTGTATATATATATATATATATATATATATATATATATATATATATACTGTATGTATATATGCTGTGCATGTGTGTGTGTATAGATATGTTTCCATGTGTCAGAACATGTCATTACGAGTTCTTTAAAACTTTAGTTTCACTTTTTAAACTTAGGGGCGGTTGTAATCTCACAATATCTCGTGAGATTACAGGCAGTCAACCCAGTAATACACAGATCTCGGCAGTTCTCAGAGAAAAAAAATCTCCTCTGATCACCCTGTGAGAAGTGAAGTTGTCCGCCTTCTAAACTGGGTGCCAGAGGAGATATTTTTTCTCTGAGAACTGCCGAGAAGTGAACTGAGAGAAAACTTCTCAGTTTACTAAACGTACACCTAAGGGAGAGGAAGTGAAGGGAAGTCTCGCTAATGAGACACAGACAGAAACAAAAATGTCAGAAGTCTTAACCCTTCCCTACCTGGCTTTAGATAGATAGGGATGATTTGTGGAGTGGTGAGGATTACCTCTGTCACCCTCCTGGGCCAAGGTGTGGCATGTTGGGTATATAGCAAAGCACACACAGGAATGCAATGATAGATAGATAGATAGATAGATAGATAGATAGATAGATAGATAGATAGATAGATAGATAGATAGATAGATAGATAGATAGATAGATAGATAGATAGATAGATAGATAGATAGATAGATAGATAGATAGATAGATAGATAGATAGATAGATAGATAGATAGATAGATAGATAGATAGATAGATAGATAGATAGATATAGACAGTTTTTGTGAAGGGGTCAAATATTTATTTCACTCAGTAAAATGCAAATCAATGTATAACTTTTTTTAAATGTGTTTTTCTGGAATGTTTTGTTGTTATTCTGTCTCTCACTGTTAAGATAATCCTACCATTAAAATTATAGACTGATCATTTCTTTGTCAGTAGGCAAACATACAAAATCAGCAGGGGATTAAATAAAAAAAAAAAAAAAAAATCCTCACTGTAGTTGAAAATGAAGAACCGCTAATGAGAATCGTATGGCATGCAGTAGTCAGAGTAGTGTCAAAACTGTTGCTATAGGATTTTGTATTACCATTATAGCGTCCTCTTCTAGCTAGGTTGTTACATAAGTTTAGTTGTTGGCTCCATTGCAGTGAATGGAGCAGCTATTGATTGTTTTGGTCTGTTTGGGGTTTCTCAGGCTCAGAGTTTTATTATTCCTACGTGTCTATGAAAGAAGTTTCCAGAGCATAGGGCTGGGAGATTTAAATGATCAGTTGAGCATTTGTCATGCCCCAGCCAATGTCTGGAGGAGGCCCCCAGGAGAAGGTGATTGGGAAGGTGATAAATGTATAAGAGGCCTGAGCAGATTTTTCAATTCCCTGAAGAGAGGGTTTCAATCACCTGGGGGGCTGTAGCCCTTAGGAGATAGCCAAAGACACAAGAAACTGCAGTCTAGACCTCTAAAGGTACTGGGCTTTGGCCCTGGAGAAGATTGCTGGAAGCTTTTGCAGCAAGGTTTCCAGGCCTATGGCCTGATTTGGGTCTGCCATTAGTACCGGTAATCTCTCCAGCCCATGTGAGCTGTGACCCTGGGTGTGACAACTGAAGCAGCGACAACTCCGGCATCTTTGTTTGTGGGTTTTTTTATTGGAATTAGGGGATGGGAGAAGGGAATGAGTAGGATACTCCTTGAGGCTTAGCTAATTACAATTGTGACTTTACCTCGGAAATTGGCTCTTTCTTGACGCCAGCCGGAGCCAGCCAACGCTCACTGACACTGAGAACACCCTGTAGAACAGAAGAAGTGCTGAATCCTCGACTTATAGTCCAGAAGATCCAAGACTGAAAATTGTAGAACTCCTGACACTTTGTACTGTGAAAGTCACTGAATACTTTCCACGCCTGGCACAGCTTGAGGTAGTATATAGTAGAACTCCGTATAGCTGTCATTGTAACTGGCACGCTCTGTGCAATTCAGGGCCCAAACTGCAGGTGCCCTTTTTTAACCTTGAACTCTTCAGAGCCCACTGACTAGGTACCCCCTCTGTAGCTGCAGGGTCCTCAACCTACGAACCCCCTTCACAGCTAGCTGACACTGGATCCCAGTACCTCTTCCGGAGTGGTCCCCTCTAACTTCAGGCAGACCCCAGGGGCAATTCTTAGTACTCACGACCTGTGTAGGCTTTCCTGGGACGGGACCCCTCTCTCTTTCCGCAGGCTCTCCGCACACCGGATCCCCTCAGCTCAACTCAGCACTCTCTGGACACTCAGGCGACACCCCGAGATATCCACCTTCCTCAGACAGGAGGAGGGACAGCCGCACTCTCCTTCCTGGGACTCTGCTCCCGCCAAATACACCGTGCCACGCAATTCCCCCCAAACTTATACCCACTCCCAGAATCCTTTGCAGCATAATCTGCCTTCTGGGGTAGTTACAAGCTGGGATGTGTCCCCTGATTGGGCTTCCCACACTGCCCTCTGAGAATCCTCTCACAGCAGCCAGTGGGGATACTTCTCCCTCAGCAGGCACATCTGGAAGCCCTGACACCCTAGCTAAATACATCACAGCCCTGCTGCTAGGCAGACAAGGCCCACTATAGTTTTACCTAGCACCTACCTGTAGGGTGCTACACTTACATTTGCTGGAGGGTGCTGCACTCAAGTCCTGGGTCTGGAGAAGGTGCTTGTTTTCTCCCTCACTAAGGATATACTTGCAGATGCTGGGAGGCAGACAGTTTCCGGGGACACTGTGAGTAAAAACCTTGCTGGGGACTGTTAATTGTGTAAGTGCCAGAAGAGAACTGAGTGTTTGATATATGGACAGCTGTTGTAGGGTCCTAGATATCTTAGCTATTTCCTGTTACTTCCAGAAATACTGCTATTGAGAGATTAGAGAGAAGTTTGTCCTCCTGCTGTTGCTACTGATCGTTTAGGAAATCCTGTGACCCTAAACCCCTTTCCTGTTAAAGTTCTTCAGTATTAAATACCAAAAAGATATAGACTGAGCCTGAGTTGTCAGTTTGTGTGGGACTGTGCTTGTGTGACTGGCAGCTTCTGTACTATTGGGAGAGACCTGAGTACATTCTCGCCAGTTCTTCTGGGGATGAGTGCTACACCATAACTAACAATCTACAGCAGATACTGTTTTGCGGTATATAAAGTACTTTCTCTTGTAAGCATTCAGGTGAAAGACTTTCCTCAAAGTTAAAAATTATAAAAAAAACAGGTTAAGGTCTTTGCTTGGAGGCGATTTTCTGGAATCCCTTATTTTACTCAATGCAGAGGAACACAGGAAATCAGACATCCTTAACATTTTTGCTCATTCTTCTTCTATTCTACAAAAAAAATCTTCTTTAAAGCTAAATACAAAAACCAGACAATCATCCCAATCACACTGCCCTTAGAAGCAGATTTCAGCAAACAATAAAATGAAGGGTAACAAAGGGGGTAATAACTACATCTTAAATATATTACAAAGGAGATAAAGACTGAGTTGCCAGCTGAAAACAGTGTGTGTACTGTTAAAGAGCAAAATAGCTCTGTAAACTTTGCTAAACTCTATGTAACTAATGGCAACATTTTGAGGACCTATGGTTACTGTATATTGCAGATGTTGTTGATCTTTAAACTAAAAAGAAGTTACATTTTTCAATGAACCAACTTGAACCTGATTCTGGCTTAGCTACTAGAATAGAGCCATAAATAAAGCTGGCCAAACTGTAGTAGACTGTCATTAGAATTTTTTTGTTAAATACATTTTCATTTTATTTTCGAATCATTAGTGGAGTCAAGTCGATATTTGCTTTTGACTACAGCGATGAGAAAATTAGAAGGAGCATGATAGTAATTTTTTCTTGAATAAACGTTTTTTTAGTGTATGTGATTTTCTTTTGGGAAAGTCCATTCGTTACAAAATGGAATTTTAAAATCAAATAAAATTTTGAAGTACTTTTAAATGACATTCTTCATGTACTGAGAATTTTTGTACATAAGAGGGCCATGTGGCCACTGCCAACAAATTAATGGCCCTGAATAAAGTGCAAAGGGGAATCCGCGCTTAGGATAAGAGAAAAAGAGGTGGTAGGGGAAATGAGATCCAATTGGCTGCCGCCCACTTCGAAATATAACCTACAAGAGATTATACTAGATATGTGAAAGAAAGGGGAAGTGCTTGGCGCTACCAATATATGCGTAAAGTGAAAAAGGTGCTTAATTCAATACTGGGAGATACTATGTGTAAATATCGCAAATATAATATACAATAAGAAATACAGAGCAATGGACGGTGGGAGCGATCCCTAAAATATCGACCTGCGCTCTACCCCTGTGCGGGGAGTTTTTTCTGGTAAGCTCGGTATTTTACTAGAAAGGGGAGCACCGGACCCACTGAACAAGGGAGCACCGTATTTTCTCACCCAATTATTATCCACTCCGCGGCACCAGGGATATTGGCACCTCATTATAACTGTGGACTGTTAAATCTATATGCACTTTTGAGGACTCTTTTGATACAATTTTTGTGCATTTTTTGACCATATGCTCTTGCGCATTTCTTCCATTAGCACGCCATTGCTTTGGAGACATCTTGTATAAGGACACATATTCACTTTTAAGTTCTTTTTTATTCCCATTTTTTTCCCTTTTCACCACCATTTTTATTGGTACACCCCACTGTTATTCGGGGTACCCCACTGGGTACCCACTGGGTACTCTCTCCTCCCGTTTTTGGGATTGAGACCACTCTAGACCACCTCTTTGAGCACTTCACTCTTCGGCCACCTAGGCCACTTTAACCAATATTTTTGAATCATACATTTTACTTTTTTATTACCATTTTATTGGTTCGGCTTTTGCACTTTATAAATTATTTACTGCACTATAACAGATTTTTTATCAACGTCACTACCTCACCCTCACCCTCACTTAAAGGACACTATTTATATTAATTAAATAAGGTGTATTTATTATGTTTTACATTTATGCTACAGTTTAGTTTTTATGCACATCTAGTGTTGTCCTTTATAACAAGAGTTTTTATACCATACCATTGTATTTCACCTTCTTTTTAACCATCTGAGAATCAGTACACCACGTATTTATTTGTATATCTATTGCTCTGTATTTCTTATTGTATATTATATTTGCGATATTTACACATAGTATCTCCCAGTATTGAATTAAGCACCTTTTTCACTTTACGCATATATTGGTAGTGCCAAGCACTTCCCCTTTCTTTCACAAATTAATGGCCCTATCTGAGCACATTTCCTACTTGTTGACAGTAGTCTTGTGACACTACAACACTGGACTAAGCCTATAAATTCTTTATTTTAAAGTGTTCGGTGTAACATAACTTACCCCTTGGCTTTAGAAAAATGGGAATAAAAAAAAACTTAAAAGTGAATATGTGTCCTTATACAAGATGTCTCCAAAGCAATGGCGTGCTAATGGAAGAAATGCGCAAGAGCATATGGTCAAAAAATGCACAAAAATTGTATCAAAAGAGTCCTCAAAAGTGCATATAGATTTAACAGTCCACAGTTATAATGAGGTGCCAATATCCCTGGTGCCGCGGAGTGGATAATAATTGGGTGAGAAAATACGGTGCTCCCTTGTTCAATGGGTCCGGTGCTCCCCTTTCTAGTAAAATACCGAGCTTACCAGAAAAAACTCCCCGCACAGGGGTAGAGCGCAGGTCGATATTTTAGGGATCGCTCCCACCGTCCGTTGCTCTGTATTTCTTATTGTATATTATATTTGCGATATTTACACATAGTATCTCCCAGTATTGAATTAAGCACCTTTTTCACTTTACGCATATATTGGTAGTGCCAAGCACTTCCCCTTTCTTTCACAAATTAATGGCCCTATCTGAGCACATTTCCTCCTTGTTGACAGTAGTCTTGTGACACTACAACACTGGACTAAGCCTATAAATTCTTTATTTTAAAGTGTTCGGTGTAACATAACTTACCCCTTGGCTTTAGATCTTAGGTTTACAATCCCATGCTATGCACTTTGATTGCATTGTAAAAAAAAAAAAACATTTACTTTAGTCACCAAAATACATTTTTAATTGCAACAATCTTTAGCAAAAGAATGTTAGTTTACCAGTCCACTGAACATAATTATTCACAAAGATTTGATCTCCATATATCATAACACCAAAGTCAACATTTGAATTATGTAACACAGGATCTAAACAAATCAGAGGCATTTTGGTGCCCACCAAAATTGAACCAAAAAAAAAACTGGTGCTAAATTGATGACAACCATATAGAGTACAAAAAGAAAGGAAGCCCGCAGTTCAAATTCCTGTGTGCAAATCGCGTTTGCAATGTTAAACGGTTACTGTGAATTGTGAAAATATTCAGTTCTCCAATGGATCATAACCAAACAGAAACAATAATTGGAACCAAATACAATGGTATATATAGTGCTCAGTCCCAAATAAACATGAATAAAATTCAAACAATAAGTGAAGCTTGAACAATTATTTTTTTTAGTGCTCAGTCCCAAATAACTGTGTAAAGTGCAATTAACCAGTCTTCATCCTACCGTAAATTAAAGTATCTTGTGCTCTCTTCAAATGCAATATAGTTCTCCAGGGCCACCAGATCACCACATGTGATATAGGTCCAGATGTAGTTGACCCTCTTGTCATATGACAGAGAGGTGTCAAAGATCACTTTGGTGGTCTCTCACAGACCAGCGGAATCCTCTGGCGGCTTACAAGTATCCTTTCCCCATAGCGACCTCTCCAGTTTACAAAAATTGGAGGGATGTACTCACTTTTGTGAAATACTGTATATTTTTTAATTTGTTCATATTTAAATCCTTTTAACCTTTAGTTTACCCTAAATAAACTAAATAACTCCCCTTTAAGCTATTATTTTCCTCCCCTTTAAGCTATTATTTTCCTGCTGATTTTATGTGTTTCATACCCATTATTCTTTTGTCTTTTGTTTTTTAAATGTTGTCCATTAATTTTTTTGCTTTTGCTTTTGCATTAAAAGAGCCCAAAATTGAAAAAAATCTTGCCTTCGTTTAATTTGTAAGAACCTTTGAAATTCTTAGTACCAGAAAATATTTATATTGTTAATAATGGGATAAATGTATGCTTAATAAAATGCATAATTCTGATCTACAGTTACACCTTCTTTTTTAAACTAACATTGACCAAAATAGAAAAATAAAAAAGGTTTTTTCTTTTAATGATTTTACTTTTTATGTTTTTGCCACTTTTTTTACCTAAAAAAAAAAAGCTATATATATATATATATATTTTAGTGGGCTTAAAAACAGTATTAAACCCAAAACCAAAAATGTAAAATATTGCAGCTTACAAATCAGTAGATGTATTGGCTACATCAGTTTTCTTTTTAGGCCTTTTCCCCTCTCTTTTCACCAGGTGATCTGGCCAGTAACGTGCCTCCTGTATTAGAATGCCTCCACTCTGGATGAAGAAGTACAGAGAGCATGGCAGACAGCAGCTCTGTCAGTGGGGGGAGGAGGGGGGGGTAGTGTTAAATGTTCTACAGATTTAAATATACTAACAAATGAAAGCAAAACTCAAGCTAATACTTTATAATCAGTTACAGCAACAGTTTGTTTTACTTTTGGGATAAAGGTTTTACATAAATAAATAAAAGCTGATCATTTTAAGCACCCCAGCTAGTGTCAAATGGTTTGTCTCATCCTTGTAAACTGATACATTCTGCTGGAGAGCTTCAGCTTGGGAAAAACAACAGACTTGCTGGCTCAATCACCAGATGCAAATAAAAGAAAGAAAGCCTAAAAGAAAAATAATGCAGCCATCACATCTAAGAATTAGTAAGTTGCAATATAATCAATGTTTGCTTCTGGGTTTATTACTGCTTTACGTCATAATCAAGTTATCACTAAATAAACAGGCCCAAAATTAAAAAGTAAAAGAAATTGCTCTGGACCTTGGATATACAAGTGGTTAAACAAACAAAGCATGTGGGGTTTGGCCAGTCTTCCATACTAAAGATGATGTTCCTATGTTAGGTGTGTGTATATTATTGGTTGCTGGGATAGTATTTTATTTAAAACCGAATGACTCACAAAAAAATGTTAGTGCTGGAAAACGTGAGAATGACTTGTAAATTCTGCAGGTGTTTGAGCTGTTTCATTTTATCATAGTAACAAAGACTGGACAGTTGCCATGAATTAAGGAAATGTAGGTGAGGACAGGGGCCAAAAAAACATACATTTATAGCTGCTCGAAAAGTAACCACATTAGCAGTGTTCCGGATACTTTTAACATGAATGAACCCAAATAAATTTGTTTTCTCGTCTAATTTTCTGTTCACATTGCTACTCTACCATAACAGAAAAAGAGGAAACGCATTGTATATTTGTAAAAGCATCTTCAAGCTAAACTCCTAAATAAATGCAGCAGGATAGTCTTTAAAGCAGTATAAAAACCCAAAATAAAAATGTATTATGCAATATTTGAGAAAAAATTCCGGTACCACGATGACTCAAAAATCAAACATATGATTTTATTAAATCCATCCAAAAAAAGGAATCAATACCTGTAGTTATTGATGTGTTTCAGCCTCTTACATAAGCCTTATTCATAATTATGTCATTATAACTAGTGTTGAGCGAACACGGACTGTATTATTCGTGTTCGTACCGAATAATTGGATTTTTTGTACCCGAACACGGACACGGACACTTTACTGTATGTTCGGGTAAAAATCCGTGTTCGGTCGTTTTATTTCCGGGTTTTGCATGCTTTGGCGCTCTTTTCATGGCGGGCTTTCAACAGCCAATCAACAATCGTTTAACTGGTGTGCCTTAAGCCATCCCAGCCATGCCTGCAAATGTCTCAGTAGCTGTGATTGGCCGTCTGAAGCATGTGACCAAGTCTTTATAAGTTCGAGGCAGCCGCAGCGGCGTCATTATGCTGCTTAGATTCAGGGACAGAGCACACATCAACGTGCTGGCTGCTGATTAGGGAAAGATAGGCAGGAAAAAACCATTTGTGTCCGGATAGAATTGAGGGACAGGTCGGAGTGTTTAGGCAGGGCGAGTTGTAGGCATTTTAGGGATAGAGTCTGCTGAATTATATAGGGTCAGTGTCTTCTACAAACTACAATCGATATTGCTGTGTGGGGGGTGGGGTGAATCTGCACTCAATCCTGATCTACGATCTCTTCTCAATCCTGTTAGGGACAGAGTCTGCTGAATTTTAGGGAAACTGTGTTCTACAAACTACAATCGATATTGCTGTGTGGGGGGTGGGGTGAATCTGCACTCAATCCTGATCTACGATCTCTTCTCAATCCTGTTAGGGACAGAGTCTGCTGAATTTTAGGGAAACTGTGTTCTACAAACTACAATCGATATTGCTGTGTGGGGGGTGGGGTGAATCTGCACTCAATCCTGATCTACGATCTCTTCTCAATCCTGTTAGGGACAGAGTCTGCTGAATTTTAGGGAAACTGTGTTCTACAAACTACAATCGATATTGCTGTGTGGTGTGGGATTGGAGATAGGCAGGTGTCAGTGATCCACATCCATTTTTCTGTGTGTGAGCTGCAGTGAACACAATCTTTTTGGGCTGCAGTGAACACAATCTTTTTGGGCTGCAGTGAACACAATCTTTTTGGGCTGCAGTGAACACAATCTTTTTGGGCTGCAGTGAACACAATCTTTTTGGGCTGCAGTGAACACAATCTTTTTGGGGTGCAGTGAACAAAATCTTTTTGGGGTGCAGTGAACACAATCCTTTTTGGTGTGCAGTGAACACAATCTTTGTGGGGTGCAGTGAACAAAATCCTTTGTGGGGTGCAGTGAACACAATCTTTTTGGGGTGCAGTGAACAAAATCCTTTTTGGGGTGCAGTGAACAACATCCTTTTTGGGGTGCAGTGAACACAATCTTTTTGGGGTGCAGTGAACAAAATCCTTTGTGGGGTGCAGTGAACACAATCTTTTTGGGGTGCAGTGAACACAATCTTTTTGGGGTGGAGTGAACAACATCCTTTTTGGGGTGCAGTGAACAAAATCCTTTTTGGGGTGCAGTGAACAAAATCATTTTTGGGGTGCAGTGAACACAATCTTTTTGGGGTGCAGTGAACACAATCTTTGTGGGGTGCAGTGAACACAATCTTTTTGGGGTGGAGTGAACAACATCCTTTTTGGGGTGCAGTGAACAACATCCTTTTTGGGGTGCAGTGAACACAATCTTTTTGGGGTGCAGTGAACACAATCTTTGTGGGGTACAGTGAACAGAATCTTTGTGGGGTGCAGTGAACACAATCTTTGGGGGGTACAGTGAACACAATCTTTGTGAGGTGCAGTGAACACAATCTTTGTGGGGTGCAGTGAACACAATCATTGTGGGGTGCAGTGAACTCAATCTTTGTGGGGTACAGTGAACACAATCTCATACTGAAGGTTTGAGGGTGCTGCCTGTTCCATACTCCCCCTACTCCTCATCTAGCCTTTTAGGGGTACAAACAATAGTAATTGGGGCCTAGTGTGGTTGTGTACGTGTGATATACATACACTTTTTTGGGATCATATTTTCTATTCCGCTATTTAATCAAAAACCTTTGGGGATCAGTTAAATTGGGGGATAGTCTGTGTTGGTACGTGTGAGAGAGATCCACCTTTCCAAGTTGTTGGGGTTCATCTCATACTTCTGAAGGTTTGAGGGTGCTGCCTGTTCCATACTCCCCCTACTCCTAGCCTTTTAGGGGTACAAACAATAGTAATTGGGGCCTAGTGTGGTTGTGTACGTGTGATATACATACACTTTTTTGGGATCATATTTTCTATTCCGCTATTTAATCAAAAACCTTTGGGGATCAGTTAAATTGGGGGATAGTCTGTGTTGGTACGTGTGAGAGAGATCCACCTTTCCAAGTTGTTGGGGTTCATCTCATACTTCTGAAGGTTTGAGGGTGCTGCCTGTTCCATACTCCCCCTACTCCTAGCCTTTTAGGGGTACAAACAATAGTAATTGGGGCCTAGTGTGGTTGTGTACGTGTGATATACATACACTTTTTTGGGATCATATTTTCTATTCCGCTATTTAATCAAAAACCTTTGGGGATCAGTTAAATTGGGGGATAGTCTGTGTTGGTACGTGTGAGAGAGATCCACCTTTCCAAGTTGTTGGGGTTCATCTCATACTTCTGAAGGTTTGAGGGTGCTGCCTGTTCCATACTCCCCCTACTCCTAGCCTTTTAGGGGTACAAACAATAGTAATTGGGGCCTAGTGTGGTTGTGTACGTGTGATATACATACACTTTTTTGGGATCATATTTTCTATTCCGCTATTTAATCAAAAACCTTTGGGGATCAGTTAAATTGGGGGATAGTCTGTGTTGGTACGTGTGAGAGAGATCCACCTTTCCAAGTTGTTGGGGTTCATCTCATACTTCTGAAGGTTTGAGGGTGCTGCCTGTTCCATACTCCCCCTACTCCTAGCCTTTTAGGGGTACAAACAATAGTAATTGGGGCCTAGTGTGGTTGTGTACGTGTGATATACATACACTTTTTTGGGATCATATTTTCTATTCCGCTATTTAATCAAAAACCTCTGGGGATCAGTTAAATTGGGGGATAGTCTGTGTTGGTACGTGTGAGAGAGATCCACCTTTCCAAGTTGTTGGGGTTCATCTCATACTTCTGAAGGTTTGAGGGTGCTGCCTGTTCCATACTCCCCCTACTCCTAGCCTTTTAGGGGTACAAACAATAGTAATTGGGGCCTAGTGTGGTTGTGTACGTGTGATATACATACACTTTTTTGGGATCATATTTTCTATTCCGCTATTTAATCAAAAACCTTTGGGGATCAGTTAAATTGGGGGATAGTCTGTGTTGGTACGTGTGAGAGAGATCCACCTTTCCAAGTTGTTGGGGTTCATCTCATACTTCTGAAGGTTTGAGGGTGCTGCCTGTTCCATACTCCCCCTACTCCTAGCCTTTTAGGGGTACAAACAATAGTAATTGGGGCCTAGTGTGGTTGTGTACGTGTGATATACATACACTTTTTTGGGATCATATTTTCTATTCCGCTATTTAATCAAAAACCTTTGGGGATCAGTTAAATTGGGGGATAGTCTGTGTTGGTACGTGTGAGAGAGATCCACCTTTCCAAGTTGTTGGGGTTCATCTCATACTTCTGAAGGTTTGAGGGTGCTGCCTGTTCCATACTCCCCCTACTCCTAGCCTTTTAGGGGTACAAACAATAGTAATTGGGGCCTAGTGTGGTTGTGTACGTGTGATATACATACACTTTTTTGGGATCATATTTTCTATTCCGCTATTTAATCAAAAACCTCTGGGGATCAGTTAAATTGGGGGATAGTCTGTGTTGGTACGTGTGAGAGAGATCCACCTTTCCAAGTTGTTGGGGTTCATCTCATACTTCTGAAGGTTTGAGGGTGCTGCCTGTTCCATACTCCCCCTACTCCTAGCCTTTTAGGGGTACAAACAATAGTAATTGGGGCCTAGTGTGGTTGTGTACGTGTGATATACATACACTTTTTTGGGATCATATTTTCTATTCCGCTATTTAATCAAAAACCTCTGGGGATCAGTTAAATTGGGGGATAGTCTGTGTTGGTACGTGTGAGAGAGATCCACCTTTCCAAGTTGTTGGGGTTCATCTCATACTTCTGAAGGTTTGAGGGTGCTGCCTGTTCCATACTCCCCCTACTCCTAGCCTTTTAGGGGTACAAACAATAGTAATTGGGGCCTAGTGTGGTTGTGTACGTGTGATATACATACACTTTTTTGGGATCATATTTTCTATTCCGCTATTTAATCAAAAACCTCTGGGGATCAGTTAAATTGGGGGATAGTCTGTGTTGGTACGTGTGAGAGAGATCCACCTTTCCAAGTTGTTGGGGTTCATCTCATACTTCTGAAGGTTTGAGGGTGCTGCCTGTTCCATACTCCCCCCTACTCCTAGCCTTTTAGGGGTACAAACAATAGTAATTGGGGCCTAGTGTGGTTGTGTACGTGTGATATACATACACTTTTTTGGGATCATATTTTCTATTCCGCTATTTAATCAAAAACCTTTGGGGATCAGTTAAATTGGGGGATAGTCTGTGTTGGTACGTGTGAGAGAGATCCACCTTTCCAAGTTGTTGGGGTTCATCTCATACTTCTGAAGGTTTGAGGGTGCTGCCTGTTCCATACTCCTCCTACTCCTAGCCTTTTAGGGGTACAAACAATAGTAATTGGGGCCTAGTGTGGTTGTGTACGTGTGATATACATACACTTTTTTGGGATCATATTTTCTATTCCGCTATTTAATCAAAAACCTCTGGGGATCAGTTAAATTGGGGGATAGTCTGTGTTGGTACGTGTGAGAGAGATCCACCTTTCCAAGTTGTTGGGGTTCATCTCATACTTCTGAAGGTTTGAGGGTGCTGCCTGTTCCATACTCCCCCTACTCCTAGCCTTTTAGGGGTACAAACAATAGTAATTGGGGCCTAGTGTGGTTGTGTACGTGTGATATACATACACTTTTTTGGGATCATATTTTCTATTCCGCTATTTAATCAAAAACCTCTGGGGATCAGTTAAATTGGGGGATAGTCTGTGTTGGTACGTGTGAGAGAGATCCACCTTTCCAAGTTGTTGGGGTTCATCTCATACTTCTGAAGGTTTGAGGGTGCTGCCTGTTCCATACTCCCCCTACTCCTAGCCTTTTAGGGGTACAAACAATAGTAATTGGGGCCTAGTGTGGTTGTGTACGTGTGATATACATACACTTTTTTGGGATCATATTTTCTATTCCGCTATTTAATCAAAAACCTCTGGGGATCAGTTAAATTGGGGGATAGTCTGTGTTGGTACGTGTGAGAGAGATCCACCTTTCCAAGTTGTTGGGGTTCATCTCATACTTCTGAAGGTTTGAGGGTGCTGCCTGTTCCATACTCCCCCTACTCCTAGCCTTTTAGGGGTACAAACAATAGTAATTGGGGCCTAGTGTGGTTGTGTACGTGTGATATACATACACTTTTTTGGGATCATATTTTCTATTCCGCTATTTAATCAAAAACCTTTGGGGATCAGTTAAATTGGGGGATAGTCTGTGTTGGTACGTGTGAGAGAGATCCACCTTTCCAAGTTGTTGGGGTTCATCTCATACTTCTGAAGGTTTGAGGGTGCTGCCTGTTCCATACTCCCCCTACTCCTAGCCTTTTAGGGGTACAAACAATAGTAATTGGGGCCTAGTGTGGTTGTGTACGTGTGATATACATACACTTTTTTGGGATCATATTTTCTATTCCGCTATTTAATCAAAAACCTCTGGGGATCAGTTAAATTGGGGGATAGTCTGTGTTGGTACGTGTGAGAGAGATCCACCTTTCCAAGTTGTTGGGGTTCATCTCATACTTCTGAAGGTTTGAGGGTGCTGCCTGTTCCATACTCCCCCTACTCCTAGCCTTTTAGGGGTACAAACAATAGTAATTGGGGCCTAGTGTGGTTGTGTACGTGTGATATACATACACTTTTTTGGGATCATATTTTCTATTCCGCTATTTAATCAAAAACCTCTGGGGATCAGTTAAATTGGGGGATAGTCTGTGTTGGTACGTGTGAGAGAGATCCACCTTTCCAAGTTGTTGGGGTTCATCTCATACTTCTGAAGGTTTGAGGGTGCTGCCTGTTCCATACTCCCCCTACTCCTAGCCTTTTAGGGGTACAAACAATAGTAATTGGGGCCTAGTGTGGTTGTGTACGTGTGATATACATACACTTTTTTGGGATCATATTTTCTATTCCGCTATTTAATCAAAAACCTCTGGGGATCAGTTAAATTGGGGGATAGTCTGTGTTGGTACGTGTGAGAGAGATCCACCTTTCCAAGTTGTTGGGGTTCATCTCATACTTCTGAAGGTTTGAGGGTGCTGCCTGTTCCATACTCCCCCTACTCCTAGCCTTTTAGGGGTACAAACAATAGTAATTGGGGCCTAGTGTGGTTGTGTACGTGTGATATACATACACTTTTTTGGGATCATATTTTCTATTCCGCTATTTAATCAAAAACCTTTGGGGATCAGTTAAATTGGGGGATAGTCTGTGTTGGTACGTGTGAGAGAGATCCACCTTTCCAAGTTGTTGGGGTTCATCTCATACTTCTGAAGGTTTGAGGGTGCTGCCTGTTCCATACTCCCCCTACTCCTAGCCTTTTAGGGGTACAAACAATAGTAATTGGGGCCTAGTGTGGTTGTGTACGTGTGATATACATACACTTTTTTGGGATCATATTTTCTATTCCGCTATTTAATCAAAAACCTCTGGGGATCAGTTAAATTGGGGGATAGTCTGTGTTGGTACGTGTGAGAGAGATCCACCTTTCCAAGTTGTTGGGGTTCATCTCATACTTCTGAAGGTTTGAGGGTGCTGCCTGTTCCATACTCCCCCTACTCCTAGCCTTTTAGGGGTACAAACAATAGTAATTGGGGCCTAGTGTGGTTGTGTACGTGTGATATACATACACTTTTTTGGGATCATATTTTCTATTCCGCTATTTAATCAAAAACCTCTGGGGATCAGTTAAATTGGGGGATAGTCTGTGTTGGTACGTGTGAGAGAGATCCACCTTTCCAAGTTGTTGGGGTTCATCTCATACTTCTGAAGGTTTGAGGGTGCTGCCTGTTCCATACTCCCCCTACTCCTAGCCTTTTAGGGGTACAAACAATAGTAATTGGGGCCTAGTGTGGTTGTGTACGTGTGATATACATACACTTTTTTGGGATCATATTTTCTATTCCGCTATTTAATCAAAAACCTCTGGGGATCAGTTAAATTGGGGGATAGTCTGTGTTGGTACGTGTGAGAGAGATCCACCTTTCCAAGTTGTTGGGGTTCATCTCATACTTCTGAAGGTTTGAGGGTGCTGCCTGTTCCATACTCCCCCTACTCCTAGCCTTTTAGGGGTACAAACAATAGTAATTGGGGCCTAGTGTGGTTGTGTACGTGTGATATACATACACTTTTTTGGGATCATATTTTCTATTCCGCTATTTAATCAAAAACCTTTGGGGATCAGTTAAATTGGGGGATAGTCTGTGTTGGTACGTGTGAGAGAGATCCACCTTTCCAAGTTGTTGGGGTTCATCTCATACTTCTGAAGGTTTGAGGGTGCTGCCTGTTCCATACTCCCCCTACTCCTAGCCTTTTAGGGGTACAAACAATAGTAATTGGGGCCTAGTGTGGTTGTGTACGTGTGATATACATACACTTTTTTGGGATCATATTTTCTATTCCGCTATTTAATCAAAAACCTCTGGGGATCAGTTAAATTGGGGGATAGTCTGTGTTGGTACGTGTGAGAGAGATCCACCTTTCCAAGTTGTTGGGGTTCATCTCATACTTCTGAAGGTTTGAGGGTGCTGCCTGTTCCATACTCCCCCTACTCCTAGCCTTTTAGGGGTACAAACAATAGTAATTGGGGCCTAGTGTGGTTGTGTACGTGTGATATACATACACTTTTTTGGGATCATATTTTCTATTCCGCTATTTAATCAAAAACCTCTGGGGATCAGTTAAATTGGGGGATAGTCTGTGTTGGTACGTGTGAGAGAGATCCACCTTTCCAAGTTGTTGGGGTTCATCTCATACTTCTGAAGGTTTGAGGGTGCTGCCTGTTCCATACTCCCCCTACTCCTAGCCTTTTAGGGGTACAAACAATAGTAATTGGGGCCTAGTGTGGTTGTGTACGTGTGATATACATACACTTTTTTGGGATCATATTTTCTATTCCGCTATTTAATCAAAAACCTTTGGGGATCAGTTAAATTGGGGGATAGTCTGTGTTGGTACGTGTGAGAGAGATCCACCTTTCCAAGTTGTTGGGGTTCATCTCATACTTCTGAAGGTTTGAGGGTGCTGCCTGTTCCATACTCCCCCTACTCCTAGCCTTTTAGGGGTACAAACAATAGTAATTGGGGCCTAGTGTGGTTGTGTACGTGTGATATACATACACTTTTTTGGGATCATATTTTCTATTCCGCTATTTAATCAAAAACCTCTGGGGATCAGTTAAATTGGGGGATAGTCTGTGTTGGTACGTGTGAGAGAGATCCACCTTTCCAAGTTGTTGGGGTTCATCTCATACTTCTGAAGGTTTGAGGGTGCTGCCTGTTCCATACTCCCCCCTACTCCTAGCCTTTTAGGGGTACAAACAATAGTAATTGGGGCCTAGTGTGGTTGTGTACGTGTGATATACATACACTTTTTTGGGATCATATTTTCTATTCCGCTATTTAATCAAAAACCTCTGGGGATCAGTTAAATTGGGGGATAGTCTGTGTTGGTACGTGTGAGAGAGATCCACCTTTCCAAGTTGTTGGGGTTCATCTCATACTTCTGAAGGTTTGAGGGTGCTGCCTGTTCCATACTCCCCCTACTCCTAGCCTTTTAGGGGTACAAACAATAGTAATTGGGGCCTAGTGTGGTTGTGTACGTGTGATATACATACACTTTTTTGGGATCATATTTTCTATTCCGCTATTTAATCAAAAACCTCTGGGGATCAGTTAAATTGGGGGATAGTCTGTGTTGGTACGTGTGAGAGAGATCCACCTTTCCAAGTTGTTGGGGTTCATCTCATACTTCTGAAGGTTTGAGGGTGCTGCCTGTTCCATACTCCCCCTACTCCTAGCCTTTTAGGGGTACAAACAATAGTAATTGGGGCCTAGTGTGGTTGTGTACGTGTGATATACATACACTTTTTTGGGATCATATTTTCTATTCCGCTATTTAATCAAAAACCTCTGGGGATCAGTTAAATTGGGGGATAGTCTGTGTTGGTACGTGTGAGAGAGATCCACCTTTCCAAGTTGTTGGGGTTCATCTCATACTTCTGAAGGTTTGAGGGTGCTGCCTGTTCCATACTCCCCCCTACTCCTAGCCTTTTAGGGGTACAAACAATAGTAATTGGGGCCTAGTGTGGTTGTGTACGTGTGATATACATACACTTTTTTGGGATCATATTTTCTATTCCGCTATTTAATCAAAAACCTTTGGGGATCAGTTAAATTGGGGGATAGTCTGTGTTGGTACGTGTGAGAGAGATCCACCTTTCCAAGTTGTTGGGGTTCATCTCATACTTCTGAAGGTTTGAGGGTGCTGCCTGTTCCATACTCCCCCTACTCCTAGCCTTTTAGGGGTACAAACAATAGTAATTGGGGCCTAGTGTGGTTGTGTACGTGTGATATACATACACTTTTTTGGGATCATATTTTCTATTCCGCTATTTAATCAAAAACCTCTGGGGATCAGTTAAATTGGGGGATAGTCTGTGTTGGTACGTGTGAGAGAGATCCACCTTTCCAAGTTGTTGGGGTTCATCTCATACTTCTGAAGGTTTGAGGGTGCTGCCTGTTCCATACTCCCCCTACTCCTAGCCTTTTAGGGGTACAAACAATAGTAATTGGGGCCTAGTGTGGTTGTGTACGTGTGATATACATACACTTTTTTGGGATCATATTTTCTATTCCGCTATTTAATCAAAAACCTCTGGGGATCAGTTAAATTGGGGGATAGTCTGTGTTGGTACGTGTGAGAGAGATCCACCTTTCCAAGTTGTTGGGGTTCATCTCATACTTCTGAAGGTTTGAGGGTGCTGCCTGTTCCATACTCCCCCTACTCCTAGCCTTTTAGGGGTACAAACAATAGTAATTGGGGCCTAGTGTGGTTGTGTACGTGTGATATACATACACTTTTTTGGGATCATATTTTCTATTCCGCTATTTAATCAAAAACCTTTGGGGATCAGTTAAATTGGGGGATAGTCTGTGTTGGTACGTGTGAGAGAGATCCACCTTTCCAAGTTGTTGGGGTTCATCTCATACTTCTGAAGGTTTGAGGGTGCTGCCTGTTCCATACCCCCCCTACTCCTCATCTAGCCTTTTAGGGGTACAAACAATAGTAATTGGGGCCTAGTGTGGTTGTGTACGTGCGAGATACATACACTTTTTTTGATCATATTTCCTATTCCGCTATTCAATAAAAACCTTTGAGGATCAATTGAATTGCGGGATAGTCTGTGTCGGTACGTGTGAGAGAGATCCACCTTTCCAAGTTGTTGGGGTTCATCTCATACTTCTGAAGGTTTGAGGGTGCTGCCTGTTCCATACCCCCCCTACTCCTCATCTAGCCTTTTAGGGGTACAAACAATAGTAATTGGGGCCTAGTGTGGTTGTGTACGTGCGAGATACATACACTTTTTTTGATCATATTTCCTATTCCGCTATTCAATAAAAACCTTTGAGGATCAATTGAATTGCGGGATAGTCTGTGTCGGTACGTGTGAGAGAGATCCACCTTTCCAAGTTGTTGGGGTTCATCTCATACTTCTGAAGGTTTGAGGGTGCTGCCTGTTCCATACCCCCCCTACTCCTCATCTAGCCTTTTAGGGGTACAAACAATAGTAATTGGGGCCTAGTGTGGTTGTGTACGTGCGAGATACATACACTTTTTTTGATCATATTTCCTATTCCGCTATTCAATAAAAACCTTTGAGGATCAATTGAATTGCGGGATAGTCTGTGTCGGTACGTGTGAGAGAGATCCACCTTTCCAAGTTGTTGGGGTTCATCTCATACTTCTGAAGGTTTGAGGGTGCTGCCTGTTCCATACCCCCCCTACTCCTCATCTAGCCTTTTAGGGGTACAAACAATAGTAATTGGGGCCTAGTGTGGTTGTGTACGTGCGAGATACATACACTTTTTTTGATCATATTTCCTATTCCGCTATTCAATAAAAACCTTTGAGGATCAATTGAATTGCGGGATAGTCTGTGTCGGTACGTGTGAGAGAGATCCACCTTTCCAAGTTGTTGGGGTTCATCTCATACTTCTGAAGGTTTGAGGGTGCTGCCTGTTCCATACCCCCCCTACTCCTCATCTAGCCTTTTAGGGGTACAAACAATAGTAATTGGGGCCTATTGTGGTTGTGTACGTGCGAGATACATACACTTTTTTTGATCATATTTCCTATTCCGCTATTCAATAAAAACCTTTGAGGATCAATTGAATTGCGGGATAGTCTGTGTCGGTACGTGTGAGAGAGATCCACCTTTCCAAGTTGTTGGGGTTCATCTCATACTTCTGAAGGTTTGAGGGTGCTGCCTGTTCCATACCCCCCCTACTCCTCATCTAGCCTTTTAGGGGTACAAACAATAGTAATTGGGGCCTAGTGTGGTTGTGTACGTGCGAGATACATACACTTTTTTTGATCATATTTCCTATTCCGCTATTCAATAAAAACCTTTGAGGATCAATTGAATTGCGGGATAGTCTGTGTCGGTACGTGTGAGAGAGATCCACCTTTCCAAGTTGTTGGGGTTCATCTCATACTTCTGAAGGTTTGAGGGTGCTGCCTGTTCCATACCCCCCCTACTCCTCATCTAGCCTTTTAGGGGTACAAACAATAGTAATTGGGGCCTAGTGTGGTTGTGTACGTGCGAGATACATACACTTTTTTTGATCATATTTCCTATTCCGCTATTCAATAAAAACCTTTGAGGATCAATTGAATTGCGGGATAGTCTGTGTCGGTACGTGTGAGAGAGATCCACCTTTCCAAGTTGTTGGGGTTCATCTCATACTTCTGAAGGTTTGAGGGTGCTGCCTGTTCCATACCCCCCCTACTCCTCATCTAGCCTTTTAGGGGTACAAACAATAGTAATTGGGGCCTAGTGTGGTTGTGTACGTGCGAGATACATACACTTTTTTTGATCATATTTCCTATTCCGCTATTCAATAAAAACCTTTGAGGATCAATTGAATTGCGGGATAGTCTGTGTCGGTACGTGTGAGAGAGATCCACCTTTCCAAGTTGTTGGGGTTCATCTCATACTTCTGAAGGTTTGAGGGTGCTGCCTGTTCCATACTCCCCCTACTCCTCATCTAGCCTTTTAGGGGTACAAACAATAGTAATTGGGGCCTAGTGTGGTTGTGTACGTGCGAGATACATACACTTTTTTTGATCATATTTCCTATTCCGCTATTCAATAAAAACCTTTGAGGATCAATTGAATTGCGGGATAGTCTGTGTCGGTACGTGTGAGAGAGATCCACCTTTCCAAGTTGTTGGGGTTCATCTCATACTTCTGAAGGTTTGAGGGTGCTGCCTGTTCCATACCCCCCCTACTCCTCATCTAGCCTTTTAGGGGTACAAACAATAGTAATTGGGGCCTAGTGTGGTTGTGTACGTGCGAGATACATACACTTTTTTTGATCATATTTCCTATTCCGCTATTCAATAAAAACCTTTGAGGATCAATTGAATTGCGGGATAGTCTGTGTCGGTACGTGTGAGAGAGATCCACCTTTCCAAGTTGTTGGGGTTCATCTCATACTTCTGAAGGTTTGAGGGTGCTGCCTGTTCCATACTCCCCCTACTCCTCATCTAGCCTTTTAGGGGTACAAACAATAGTAATTGGGGCCTAGTGTGGTTGTGTACGTGTGATATACATACACTTTTTTTGGATCATATTTTCTATTCCGCTATTCAATAAAAACCTTTCTAGGGCAAGATCTTAAATTACAGAAATATGAGGAGACCGTCAAATAAGGGCCGTGGCCTGGGTCGTGGTGCTGCTGGTAGAGCTCCTGTTGCAAGGAGAGGACATGGTCGATCTGTGCCAGCTACACGCACAAGTGAAACACCTTCCTCAAGTGTGAGTAGGCGACAGAACCTGCATCAGTATTTGGTAGGGCATCAAACGCCCCTAGAAGTGATGAGGCCAGAACAAGTTGAGGCGATAGTAGATTGGTTTGCTGCTGACAGTGCCTCCAGTTCCTTCACATTGTCTCCCACCCAGTCTACTGCAGAAAGGTCAGAGTTGGCACCTGCAGCCAATGTCCAACCGTCTTTCACCTCACCCCCTTGCAAATCAGGCCAGCAGTCTGAGCCCCAAGCCATACAGCAGTCTCTTATTCTTTTTGAGGACTCTGTCAGCAGGGTTTCCCAGGGCCATCCACCTAGCCCTGCCCCAGAAGTGGAAGAGATTGAGTGCAGCGATGCCCAACCACTTATTCCTCAAGATGAGTACATGCAAGGATCATCGCAGCACGTCTCCGATGATGACGAAACGCAGGTGCCAACTGCTGCGGCGTTCAGCATTGTGGAGACCGACAAGGAGGGCAGGGGTGAAGACTGGGTGGAAGATGATGTGGAGGACGATGAGGTCCTCGACCCCACATGGAATGAACGTCATGCAGGTGAACTGAGTAGTTTGGAGGAAGAGGCGGTGGTCGCACAGAGCCACCAGCACAGCAGAAGAGGGAGCAGGGTGCAGAAGCGGAGCGGCCGTGCCCTAGACACTACGCCCGCTACTGCCCAACGCAGCAAGGGAACGAGCGCACCAAAGTCAGCTCAAAGGAGTTCTCTAGCGTGGAAGTTCTTTAGAAAATGTGCTGATGACAGGACACGAGTGGTTTGCACCCTGTGCAATCAGAGCTTGAAGCGAGGCATGAACCTTCTCAACCTGAGCACAACCTGCATGATCAGGCATCTAAGTGCAAAGCACGAGCTGCAGTGGAGTACACACCTTCAAAACCAAGAAACGTCTCTGGCTCATCCTGCTTCCTCTTCTGCTGCAGTCTCGGCCGCTCCAGCCACATCTGTAGTGATACCGGCACCTGCCACCCCGCAAACAGACGATCTGTCAGCAACACCACCACCTGGGTCACCAACAACCATCTCCACAATGTCCCGTGGAAGCGTTCAGCTTTCCATCTCCCAAACACTTGAGAGGAAGAGGAAGTACCCCCCTACCCACCCGCGATCCCTGGCCCTGAATGCCAGCATTTCAAAATTATTGGCCTTTGAAATGCTGTCATTCCGTCTGGTGGAGACGCACAGTTTTAAAAACCTTATGTCGGTGGCTGTCCCACAGTACGTCGTGCCCAGCCGCCACTACTTTTCCAGGCAAGCCATCCCTTCCCTGCACAACCAAGTGGGGGAAAAAATCAGGTGTGCACTGCGCAACGCCATCTGTGCCAAGGTCCACCTAACTACGGATACGTGGACCAGTAAGCACGGTCAGGGGCGTTATATCTCCCTAACGGCACACTGGGTAAATGCAGTGGCGGATGGGCCTGAGGCGGATAGCAATTTGGCGCATGTCCTTCCACCACCGAGGATTGCAGGGCGCTTCAGTTTGCCTCCTGTTCCTAACTCCTCCTACTCCGCTTCCTCATCCTCTACCGCCTCCTCATCCGGACAGCGTAACACCTTCACCACCAACTTCAGCACGGCCAGGGGTAAACGACAGCAGGCAGTTTTACAACTTGCCTGTTTGGGGGACAAACCACACACCGCGCAGGAGTTGTGGAGGAGCATGGAACAGCAGACAAATGAGTGGTTGCTGCCAGCGAGCCTCAAGCCCGGCCTGGTGGTGTGCGATAACGGGCGAAATCTCATAGCAGCTCTGGGCCTAGCCGGTTTGACGCACATCCCTTGCCTGGCGCATGTGCTGAATTTGGTGGTGCAGAGGTTCCTTAAAAACTACCCCGATATGTCAGAGCTGCTGCAGAAAGTGCGGGCCGTTTGTGCGCACTTTCGGCGTTCTCACCCTGCTGCTGCTCGCCTGGCAGCGCTGCAGCGTAACTTCGGCCTTCCCGCTCACCGCCTCATATGTGACGTGCCCACAAGGTGGAACTCCACCTTGCACATGCTGGAAAGACTGTGCGAGCAGCAGCAGGCCATAGTGGAGTTTCAGCTGCAGCACGCACGCGTGAGTCGCTCTGCGGAACAGCACCACTTCACCACCAATAACTGGGCCTCCATGCGAGACCTGTGTGCCTTGTTGCGCTGTTTTGAGTACTCCACCAACATGGCCAGTGGCAATGACGCCGTTCTCAGCTTAACTATCCCACTTCTATGCCTCCTTGAAAAAACAATTCGGGCGATGATGGAAGAGGATGTGGCACAGGATGAGGAGGAGGAGGAGGATGAAGAGGTAACATTTCCAAGGCTTTCAGGGCAGTCATTCGCAAGGGGCTCCGAGGGTGGGTTCCTGCACACGCAAACGCCAGGGACGCAATTGTCCAGCAGGGGCACAGTTCTGGAGGATGAGGAGGATGAGGAGGAGGAGGAGCTGGAGGAGGAGATGGAACCATGTTCACAGCAGGGTGGCACCCAGGCCAGCTCATGGCCATCACTGGTGCGTGGCTGGGGGGATACAGAGGACACGGACCATACACCTCCCACAGAGGACAGCCTTTCGTTGCCTCTGGGCAGCCTGGCACACATGAGCGATTACATGCTGCAGTGTCTCCACAACGACCGCCGAGTTGCCCACATTCTAACTTGTGCTGATTACTGGGTGGCCACGCTGCTGGATCCCCGTTACAAGGACAACGTACCGTCCTTAATTCACTCACTGGAGCGCGATCGCAAGATGCGCGAGTACAAGCGCACGCTGGTAGACGCCATGCTGCTGGCATTCCCATCTGACAGCGGGGCCACAGTGGAAGCACAAGGCAGAGGAGGAGGAGGAGGAGGTCGCCAACGCAACCAGGGCACCGCCAGCACCTCAGAAGGCAGGGTTAGCATGGCCGAAATGTGGAAAAGCTTTGTCAGCACGCCACAACAAACAGCAGCACCAGCAGCTCAGATGGAACGTCTTAGCAGGAGGCAGCATTTTACCAACATGGTGGAGCAGTATGTGTGCACACGCCTACATGTAGTGAATGACGGGTCTGCCCCCTTCAACTTCTGGGTCTCCAAATTGGGCACATGGCCTGAGCTTGCCCTTTACGCCTTGGAGGTGCTGGCGTGCCCTGCAGCCAGTGTATTATCTGAACGGGTATTTAGCACGGCTGGGGGCGTTATAACAGACAAGCGCAGCCGCCTGTCCAGAGACAATGTGGACAAGCTCACGTTCATTAAAATGAACCAGGCATGGATCCCACGGGACTTTTCCGTACCTTATGCAGAATAGCAATGGATACCGACCTTACCCACCCATTGTTCCATTTTTGCTCTTTCTCACTCTTTTGGGGTGTACCCTCATTTAAAATTTTTGAAAAGAAGCAGTGTTGGCTACCTCGTCCTCCTCCTCAGGGCCAGATTAATGTAGGGGCTATTGGAGCTGCAGCTCCAGGCCCCTACCTTTTATATAGGCCCCGGGTTGGCCATATTCACTGTTACCGCTCTTCTGTCACTTGTAAACACAGAAGTCTGGCTTCTATGCTCGCTTCCCCAGGCAGCACCCTCAGAACCTCCCCACACAGCGTGAAGGCCGGACAAGGAGGGACAGTTGGCGATGCATGGATGTGTTTATGGGCTTCAGAGACAGCATCCCATGTTGAATTAGGCATGCATGGCTGCACCCTTCCTCCTCTGGGTGCATGGCAAGGCACGGCCCTTAAGGCCCTTCAAAATCCTCAGCACCAAGCCCATGATGCTGTTAATCCGGCCCTGGTCCTCCTCCACCGCCGCTTCCACCTACACCGCCCATAGGTGTGCGCAGCCTATTGCATTAAGGTGTGCACCCCAAAGTTGAAATACACATGCATGTGTTTGCCAGCAGGGAGAGTAATGTATCGGGGCCATGTACCTGTAGGCAAGGAGAAATAGAGCAGAGCAGGTCCCAGGG
The DNA here is from genome assembly GCF_965119305.1 of Pelophylax lessonae. Taxonomy (NCBI): domain Eukaryota; kingdom Metazoa; phylum Chordata; class Amphibia; order Anura; family Ranidae; genus Pelophylax; species Pelophylax lessonae. The sequence continues at coordinate 569,795,110 of NC_138768.1, read as the reverse complement.
AGATCTTTCCCATCTCCTCACTGGCAATGCTATGTGCCCTAGGTGATTAGGGTGTGCCCAGGCACACCCAGCACACCCTGTGCGCACGCCTATGTCACCGCCACATCCACCACCACCTCAACCTCCCTCCTACTCCATATGGGCCTCGTCCTTCAGAGATGAAGAAGAACATTGTTTTATTTTTCTGTTTTTTTTTGTTGTTTTAAGTTATTTCCCTATCCACATTTGTTTGCAGAGCACTTGTCATGCTCTTAATTACGTTTTGCTGCCATTTGCAGCACTCTAGCCCTTTCCTTTGGTGTTTTAGAGCCATTTTAGTGCCTTAAAGTTCGGGTCCCCATTGACTTCAATGGGGTTCGGTGTCCGGGAAAAGTTCGGTAAAAGTCCGGGACACGGACCCGGACTTTTTTTTAAAGTTCGGCCGAACCCGTCGAACACGGACATCTAGGTGTCCGCTCAACCCTAATTATAACTAAGGCCTATGTAAGAGGCTGAAACGCGTCAATAGCTTTTATTTTTTGAGACATCGTGGTGCCAAATTTTTTTCCCTTTGATTGGATGTTTGGATGCCTGAGTACTGGAGCCTTCCTAGCACATGATTCTCTATCTCATCCTGTTTATCATTAAGGGCTATTTTAGGGTAGCAGCACTATTTCAGTGGATATTATAGGTGAAAATAAAAAAAAGGCCTAAAAAAAGGAAACGAATGCAGCTTCCACATCAAGAACTGGTGAGCCTTTCAATTTAATAATTATTTGTTTTTTTTAATGCCACTTCGAAACCTAATTAGATGTATTTTTAAAATGCAACAAAGTGCCTGAAGTTGACTAGATTTCCAACTTTCCAATCTCCTGCACATCCACACTTAGACTGGATGAGCAAGAGAAAGTATAAGGCAGGCCATACACAGAGCAAAGTTTTTCCTGCAACCACAGAAAGTGTTGACAGGGGAATCCCTCCTGCAAAGTCATTATATTCATATGGGGGAGGGGGGCAGGGGGGCAGGGGGAAGCCATCCCCGCCGGGAGAAGTCAGTGATTATTGCTATCGGCTATACCATCCACTAGTGTTAATCGTATGTAAATTCCTGCAGGTTGATTGTACCCATCTTGAATACATTCAGTCTGCCCATACATGGTTCGAATCTTTACCGGTTCCTGCTGAGCCAGCCGAGATTCAAACCGCCTATGGCCGGCTTAAGTAGCCAATAAGGTTAGATGCACGCACTTGTGCTAACAAGAAGCATGCTGAGAGGAAAGATCAAAGTGAGCAGAGAGATGAGCTTATCAGTTATCTGGTTTTCATTCACTGCAAAATCAAAAAGTTGGGGTGGGGACAATATCTAGTCTTGGTATGTGACTTTTAAGCTGCTATTAATAGAAGTCCAACAATTACTCGTGCAGCAGCTACTACCCCTTCCCAGAAGCGCATAAATCAAAAATCAAACAATAAAAATGGTGCAGCACTTGTATATACAGTAAGTGCAACAATTCATCAATCTCCGTACAAATATTGTCATCAAGTATTCAAACCTCTGTACACAAATGTTTATAACAAATAAAAATACTACAATCACCAAGTCTCTGTTGTGTTATTTACCAGTGATGAATATGAAAGTCTCTTAACTGCCCTTCATTTGCATTTCATATAACCACCCAACGTGCTTGTAAACGTTTGACCATCACCAGTTGTGCTCTTACCTGGTTAAATTGACTTTACATATTATGTAGGGTCAAATAAAGTTTTTTGTCCTGTATATCAGACATATTAAATATATATATATATATATATATATATATATACATTGCTCAAAAAAATAAAAGGAACGCTTTTTAATCAGATTAGCGCATCAAGTCAATTAAACCCCTGGGATATTGGTCTGGTCAGTTAGGTAGCAGAGGGGGTTGTTAATCAGTTTCAGCTGCTTTGGTGGTAATGAAAGTAACAACAGGTGCACTAGATGGGCAACAATTAGATGACCTCCAAAACAGGAATTGTTTTACAGGTGGAGGCCAATTACATTTTTCCCCTACTCATCTTTTCTGACTGTTTTTCACTAGTTTTGCATTTGGCTAGGGTCAGTGTCACTACTGGTAGCATGAGGCGATACCTGGAACCTATAGAGGTTGCACAGGCAGTTGAACTCCTCCAGGATGGCACATCAATACCTGCCATTGCCAGAAGGTTTGCTGGGTCTCCCAGGACAATCTCAATTGCACGGAGAAGATTCCAGGAGACAGGCAGTTACTCTAGGAGAGCTGGACAGGGCCGTAGAAGGTCCTTAACCCATCAGCAGGACCGGTATCTGCTCCTTTGTGCAAGGAGGAACAGGATGAGAACTGCCAGAGCCCTACAAAATGACCTCCAGCAGGCCACTGGTGTGAATGTCTCTGACCAAACAATCAGAAACAGACCTCATGAGGGTGGCCTGAGGGCCCAATGTGCTCAAGTGGGCCCTATGCTCACTGCCCAGTGCCACAAAGCTCGATTAGCATTTGCCATTGAACAATAAAATTGGCAGGTCCGCCACTGGTGCCCTGTGCTTTTCACAGATGAGAGCAGGTTTACCCTGAGCACATGTGACAGATGTGACAGACCTGACAGGGTCTGGAGAAGCCATGGAGAATGTTATGCTGCCTGTAACATTGTTCAGCCTGACCGGTTTGGTGGTGGATCAGTGACTGTCTGGGGAGGTATATCCATATAGGGATGCACAAACCTCTACAGGCTAGGCAATGGCACCTTGACTGCCATTAGGTATCAAAATGAAATCCTTGGACCTATTGTCAGACTCTACACTGGTGCAGTGGATCCTGGGTTCCTCCTTGTGCACGACAATGCCCGGCCTCATGTGGGTAGAGTATGCAACCAGTTCCTGGAGGTTGAAGGAATTGATACCATTGAATGGCCCCCCACTCACCCGGCCTAAATCCAGTAGAACACCTCTGGGACATTATGTTTTGGTCCATCCAATGCCACCAGTTTGCACTTCAGTTTGTTCAGGAGGTCAGTGATGCCCTGGTCCCGATCTAGGAGGAAATACCCCAGGACATCATCCATCATCTCATTAGGAGCATGCCCCAATGTTGTCAGGCATGCATACAAGCATGTGGGGGCCATACAAACTACATTTCAGAAAAATGGACTAGCCTGCTGCATCATTTTTTCACTTTGATTTTTGGGGTGTCTTTGAATTCAGCCCTCTGTAGGTTGATCATTTTCATTTCCATCAGATGATGTGACATTCTTTCATTCCTAACACATTACCCAGTCCATATCAATATAGATATCCAGCATGATATTTTTCCCCATTGAGATCTGATGTGTTTTCAAAGTGTTCCTTTAATTTTTTTTGAGCAGTGTACATCACAGGTGATATCATTTGCTGCTCAGTGATTTCAGTATTCTAGTCTGCATCTCCCCAAGGTAATACTTAAAATCTGGCCTGTTAGTGGGGCCTGTGGACAGGATTTGAGAACCACTGGTATAGAGTATTAGTTCATCTTTTCATTTTTTGGGAAAGGGTGACTTACATTTTTAAGAGCCCTTTCACACTGAGGTGCTTGAAAACTGTGCATAAAACACTTAGTGCTTTTGCGGCATTTTGAAGCGTTAGCGGGGCATTTTTTTAAGAACACGTGGCTCAAAAATTGCTTTTTGAATCATTTTGATTCGCTTTTGAAGCACTTTTCAGGTTTTTTTTTTTTTTTAGCGTTTCAAAGATACTGCTTGCAGGATTTTTTTCAGCGCACTGCCCCAGTGTGAGAGCATTCATTGATTTTAATGGAAATAGGTTTTCATGAGCTTTTCAGCTTCTTTTTTTAGCGGCGAAGCTAAAGAGTGGCAGAGAGGCAGAGTGACAGTTATGTGAGGTTGTATTGGTTGTCGGTGTAGGGGTTAAAGTGATTGTAAAGTCTTGTTTTTTTTTTTCCCATAAAAATAACAAACATGTTATACTTACCTCCTCTGTGCAGTTGGTTTTGCACAGAGCAGCCTGGATCCTCCTCTTCGGCTCTCCTAGCCCTGTCTCCCTTTGAGTGCCCCCCCCTTTGCGTGCCCCCCCCCCCCCCACAGCAAGCAGCTTGCTATGGGGGCACCCGAGCAGAGCCACAGCTCCGTATATCCATTCAGACACAGACTCGCAGTTCAGCCACGCCCCCTCTCTTTCTCCTCATTGGCTAACTCACTTTGGTTGACAGCAGCAGGAGCCAATGGCACCGCTGCTGTGTCTTAGCCAATGAGGAGGGGAGTCCCAGATGGCTGAGACAATCGTGGAAATCGCTGGATCAAGAGGGGGCTCAGGTAAGCATTAGGGGGGCTGCTGCACACAGAAGGCTTTTTATCTTAATGCAAAGAATGCATTAGGATAAGAAAACCTTCTGACTTTACAACCCCTTTAATCTCCAAATCTCTATATTTAGTACAATAAAACAAACAAGGAATGAAGCATCATAGAGGTTGATGATACAGAGGTGATGATACAGAGGTAATCAAAAGCAAAGAGTTACAGGTTGTAAAATATTTGAATGTTGGTCAAAATGCCAGCTATCTGGATTTCAATAGCGCTGCATATCTTGGGCTTTCTCTTTTTATGTCAAAATGTCATGCCCTATCTGCTGTACGTTGCATTTCAACATTTTTCAACAGGTAGCAGGAAAAGCTATTCTTTTGGAGAATAGAGGAGACGGCGTTCAGCGCCATTGCAGCATGGTACAGATTATCTATTGTCTGGGCCTAACATTGGACCCATGAAATCTTTTCAATGATACAGCCAGTCTATTGCCTTATCTGCTCTACCATCCCTACACCATTTGGTCTTATCCATTGGGCAGATTCGTATAAGGACTAACAATGATCTTAGGATCCAAGTTCCAGCTGCATTTTTATCTTGGCTGATCTCCCCACTATATGAGATATGTGTGTCCTCTTTTGGAAACACGAATAGGCTATACAAGGCACATTACATCCTATGTGACTTACACCCCTGAAGAAGCGGACCTCTTGTGCCCGCGAAACATGTCGGGAATGGTCTGATGCTCCTCATCGGACCCAATTTACAACAAATTGCTGCCTTACGCCTATATGCCTTAGCTCATACTTTATCTCATATATGTTTATGTATGTTTATGTTTATGTAAATTATGATTTTGCTTGATATACCCTGTTTTTAACATGTACCAATAAACTTTTTTAGTTTTTATAACACATTTTTCCCCTTTATTGCTCTACCTGGTACCTTTAAAGTCCCACCAGCCCTCAACATTTTTTCCTACTGTCTCTGTTTCACCATTTCTATATTTTTTCTTTCCTACCTTCCGTCGGCCCTCCTTTCCCAACTTTCCCCTTTGCCTTTTCTTCCTCTCTTCCCCCGTCTTCTCTCTCCTCTTCCCTTGCCTTCCCCTTCCCTCCCCTTCTCTTCCCTCTTTCCTGACCTTTCCCTCTCCCTTTTTTTTTTTTTTTTTTTTTTTTTTTTTTTTTTTTTTTTTTTTTTTTCTCCCTTCCCCCATTCCTTCTTCTTTCTTTCCCATTCCTTCCCCTTCCTTTCTTTATTTTTTCTTTTCTTTCCATTCTTCCTATCCAGACCCATGCCCCCACACCTTGGGCTTGTGCCTTGGAGACCCTTTGGGAATATTCCCCATTATCTACAGTATACAATTTAGGGATGTGGTACCATTTTTCTACTGATCTATTACAAACATAATTTTGAATTAAACCTACCGTACTTTTTTGATTTTTTTTTAAAGTTCTGGACAGATTGTTTAAAATGTCTGCTAAAGTAGTGGCATAAACATGAAATACTGCATATGAGTTTTTCATATACATTACCTGCAGACAGCAGGTGGTGCAGCTAGAGCCAGCAACAAGGTTCCTACTGTGAATAATCTACAACACTTTTTTTTTTTTTTTTCACTATTTAGCTTTGTACATCTGAACTTACAACTAGATCACAATTACCAGCTGGTGCAGGTATACTATAATCCTTTACAGTGATAAAAATTATTATTTGATCTCCTGCAGATTTTGTAAATATGCCCACTTAAAAAGAAATGAAGGGTCTATAATTTAGGTGTATTTTAAATGATAGAGACAGAATATCAACCAAAAATCCAGAAAAAACACATGATATAAAGGTTCTACATTGACTTGCAGTTCAGTGAGTAAAATAAGTATTTGATCCTCAAGCAAAACATGACTTTATACTTGACGGAGAAACCCTTGTTGGCAAGCACAGAGGTAAGATGTTTCTTGTAATTGGGTACCAGGTTTACACACGTCTCAGGAGAGATTTCGGTCCACTCTTCTTTACACATCTTCTCTAAATCCTTAAGATTTCTTGGCTGTCGCTTAAAAACTCAAACTTTCAGCCCCCTTCCTAAATTTTCAATAGGATTAAGGTCTGGAGACCTTAATGTGCTGCTTCTTGAGCCACTCCTTTGTTACCTTGGTGGTATGGGGTCATTTTCATGCTGTAAGAACCATCAACGACTCATCTTCAGTGTTCTGGCTGAGGGAAGAAGGTTCTCATCCAAGATTGTACAATACAAGGCCCCATCCATTAGCCCCTCAATGTGCCAAAGTCAGCCTATACCTTTAGTAAAGAAACAGCCTTAAAGCACAATGTTTCCAACTAGGTACTTAGGGATGGTGTTCTTAGGGTCATAGTCAGCATTTTTGAGGTAACTCAGCAGAGTTGAGGTAATGCCAAAGAGCCTAATTTTGGTCTCATCTGACCACAGCACTTTCTTCCAATCCTTCTCTAAATCATTTTGATTTTTATTGGCAAACTTCAGACGGGCCTGTACATGTGCCTTCTTGAGGAGGGGGACCTTGGGGGTGCTGCAGGATTGCAATCCATGGTGGCGTATTGTGTGATCAATGGCTTGTTTGGTGATTGTGGTCCAAACTGCCTTGAGATCATTCACAAGCTCCTCCCATGTAGTTCTGGGCTTATCCATCACTTTTCTCATGATCATCCTTACCCCATGAGGCAAAATCCTGCATTGAGCTCCAGACCTTGGGCAATTGTTGCTTATTTTGTATTTCTTCCATTTGCGAATAATCGCTCCAACAGTTGTCTCCTTCTCACCAAGCTTCTTGCTGACGGTCTTGTAGCCCATTTCAGCCTTGTGCAGGTCTGCAATCATGTCCCTGAGGTCCTTTGACAGCTCTTTGGTCTTGCCCATGATGGTGAGGTTTGAATGAAAGAGATTCTGTAGACAGGTGTCTCTTATACAGTACACACAACGAGGTGTGGTTAGGAGAACCTTCTTAAAATTGACAGAATTAATCTGTGTACCACATGAGCACATACTGTAGCTAGTCTGTGGGAACCAGAATTATTGTTGGTTGGTAGCAGATCAAATACTTAATTTATTCACTGAACTGCAGTTCAATTTATAACATTTGTATCATGTTTTTTTCCTGGATTTTTGGTTGATATTCGGTCTCTATTATTTAAAATATACCTATGATAAAGATTATAGACCCTTCATTTCTTAGTATTTCGGAAAACTTACAAAATCTGCATGGGATCAAACAATTGTTTTCCCCACTGTATATTGTCAGCTGGCTTTGGTGAGAATGTGTACAGGAAAGTGCACAGAAGGGGTTTGGGTACATTTTAGAAAAGTCAGGGTAGAAAGAGACGCGGGCCCCATTAAATTTGATTTCAGCCTTGTCCCGGGCCAGGCAGAGCACCTTCTCCCGGTCTCGATAGTGCAGGATCCTGGCCAGCATCAGGCGCGGAGCATTGCCCGGCAGGGCCCTAGCCGGCACACGGTGTGCCCGCTCCACCGCAAAAAGGGGGGAGAAGGCCTCCCTTCCAAAAACGTCACAAAGCCAGGTTTCAATGAACTCAGTGGGGTCCCTGCCCTCCACCTTCTCAGGAAGCCCCACAATGCGGACATTGTTGCACCGCAGTCGGTTTTCAAGATCGTCAGTTTTATCTTTGTTAACCTGGACTTGTCTGGCAGTGGATCTTGAATCAGTAAATTTCAATAAAATGTTGTTAAAAAAGAGCGGGGAGCTGGTCCTCCAAATCACTAATGCGACTCTCCGCAGCCGTGGTTCTTTCACAAATCTTTTGCAAGTCCTGGCGCAGGAGGGCCACCTCCTCAGTGAGCCCCCCTAGCCTGTCCTTCACAGAACTAATGGAGGCCGTACACTTATGATTGGCCTGCAGGATATGACTGAGAGTCGGTTGATTATCCTCTAACATGTCCCCCTCTGTCTCAGGATCATTTTCAGGCAGCAAGTCTGAGCAGTCAGCATCCTGTGCCTGCTGCAGCTCAGCCTGGGGACACACAGCAGCCGAGGAGGTAGAGCCAGGTTCAACAGGATTGTGAAGCTCAGACAGCTTCTTAGTGTAAAGCAGAATGTCCCCAGCATTGTCCTTACCCGGAGGGCGAGGGGTCTTGGGCTTAGATCCTAGATCCTTAGGCTTGTCCAGCCCGCGCTGGGAGCGCTGTGTGGATGCCTGGCCAGCGCCATCTTGAAGGCCCCATTCTTTCTACCACGGGTCATGGCGGCTCCCCAATGGAGCATGAAAGGTGTCAGGCAGGTCAGGGGAGCTTCCGGAGCAAGAATCGCGCGATCGGAGATCAGTATCCGGCCGGGGAAAGGATCACTACACAGGATCAAGTGCGGGAGCTCCGTGAGATGGATCCTCTCACATGCCGCGCTTGGCCACGCCCCCCTTGGGTACATTTTAGAGTTTGCAAATACATCCTTGAGGTCTAATTGAAATCCTTCAGGGCAAACATACACCTGTAAAGATCCTCAAGTGGGTAAATGTGTTCCTAAAACAGGATATGTTAACTTCTTTTCATTGTGTAATATAAAACATGTAATTTGACCGTGGCCCACTTGCATACAAACAGAATATAGTTAATGACTCTGTGGATATTTTATTGCTGCACTAATCTGTATTATTAAAAGGTGATAATATACATTGCTAGATAATATCAAGTACAGCAATAACCTTTTCAGCTTAGTTCCTTTTTTAAACAAAGCATTGGATGAAAATATATTTGGAAATTATTCCAGTGTTGTTAAGTTTAAAAGCACTGGACAGGTTAGTAAGAAACAATGTTAAAGGTATTTCCATCCCTTTTCTATTAAAATAACAGACAGACAACTGCATGAATGACCCACTTCTCTTTTAAATGTAACACTTATTTTCTACTGCCATCTATTGGTATATAATGTGAATCACATCTTATGTTTCCAGAACTGCATATAAAATATAGCATTGCATTCCACTGCGCACAAATATACCCAACAAGCTTATCACTTGCAATTATAAATATCATTAGGTGTAAAAAATGTATCTAAAGCCATTTTTTTTTTTAATAAAGTAGGGAAGGTTATATTTAATGTCAGTTTATTATTGCTTTCCCCGCTCTCGCTAGGAAATTTGTCACCAGGATTTAAAGTAAGGAAATGTTTTTTTTTTTTTTTTATTATTTTGTATGTTTTACAAAATATTTAATAAAAACTACCTGATTAAAAAGGAAAAATCCAAAATTTAAATCTTCAACCTGAATATTTTAGTGACAGAGAGGATTTCCCTTACTTTGGAGATTTTCTCTCACCATTTGTTGTGCCTCCAGACACATATTTCATACTCTATCCAAAAACCAAAAAAAAAAATAATTTGCCCTCAGTTATACTTTAATGCAAGAAAAAACATATCAGCAATACTGTTTATATAACTGTATATAGGGATCATCTGTGTATTTACACCCAAAAGAAAACATTTTTTTATATTGCAGCCTACCAATTCTTACAAGATTCTTTCTTTTATTTTAACCTGGCCAATAAGTCTGTTGTTTTTCAAAAGAACAAGCTGTTCTGTTAATGTAGCAGTCATAGGTGTGAAACAAACCATTTACAACTGACAGGGGAGCTTACAATGATCATCTTTTATTTACCTATGTAAAACCTTTACAGTAAAACCTTGGATTTGGATTGAGAGTAACTTGGAGAGCGTTTTGCAAGAGAAGCATTTTTTTTTTTTTTTAAATTTTGACTTGATAAACAAGAAATGTCTTGATATACAAGTAGCGTCATGTCACAACTGAGTATAAAAGAGAAGAGAGGCGCCTCTAAGTGTAGCAATATGGTAACATTTAATGAAGGTTCAACATTTAGCAACTCACATGGTTAATGATTAAAAGAGGCACATCTAAGTATGCAGGCATCCGGGGTAAAGCTATCCACATAGACCATCCTCTACACCGCCATCAACGTCATCCCTTCCACACTGCACTCCACGAGAGCTTCAAGCCTCGATTTCAGATCGCTCTACTGCAGGGTAGTCTTCCTGGTCACAGCTGCAGACTGACAGTGGTGAGAGCCGGATGGTGAGGAGGACGGTCTATCTGGACAGCTTTACCCCGGATGCCTACATTCTCAGATGTGTCTCTTTTAATCATCAGGTGCACTAAAAGAAAATGTACACCGCTCCAGGTGAAGACAATCCAACCCTCAAGCAACTAGGTGCAAGCCCAGCCCATGGTCTGGATCCACTCAATGTAAACGAAAAGAGGTTTGACCGCACTCCAGTGGATGAAGATAAAATTATCCTTTATTAAGATTGTAAATCCAACAAAACAAGACAATCGAGCCACACACAACACAGTTGACGTGTTTCACGATTCAAGATCGCTTAATTTTAACTGGCCAGGAATGATTAAGCGATCTTGAATCGTGAAACGCGTCAACTGTCTGTGGCTTGATTGTCTTGTTTTGTTGGATTTACAATCTTATTAGAGGATCATTTTATCTTCATCCACTGGAGTGTGGTCAGACCTCTTTTTGTTTTCTTTTAATCAACAACCATGTGAGTTGCTAAATATTGAACCTTCATTAAAGGTAACCATATTGCTACACTTAGAGGCACCTCTCTTCTGTTTTATACACTGTAGCTCCTGCTGGATTTTGCTTCGAATCCCCTTGTGGAGGCGCCATTTGTGGATGGACATTTTATGGTTACACAACCTATCACATTGCTGTAATCTTTTTATATGGACTATAAACTGAAGGACTTATGAATAAATGGTTCATCTGAGTTTTTATTATTTCTTATGGGGAAACTCGGTTCAATATACGAGTGCTTTGGATTACAAGCATGTTTCCAGAACCAATTATGCTCGCAATCCAAGGTTTTACTGTATTTTAAACGGAGTCTGGCTTCAATTAGTTAGTGCATCCAAATCTGCTAGTACATCTAAACACTTCCCTCCGTTTAAAATCAAAGTGCATTCATGTTTTTTGCCTACTCCCTCTGTCCTAACCTTACCCACCCTCCCACGGCACAGATGCTGGCTTACCTCGATCAGTCACAATTCCGCTATACATCCAGTGCCTCTAGTCTTCATTGTCCTGATCATGCCTGTGCATTTCAACTCCATATGGGGCATTAAAGCGGCCACAGATTCGTTTTTTTTTTTTAAATACCTCCCAAACAGTGATCCACCGCCCTTCCTACATCCGCTAATCCGATTTTATACATGTAAATAATAGATTGACAATACTAAAATCTTACTTTATAAAATTGTTGCAGAGCGCCGCCATCTTTTCCATGGTCACCCGAAGCCGCAGTGTGCACATATATGCCCTGCTTCCTGGTTGTAGATGGAGGGGGGCCGATCAATGCAGCGCGAAATCTCGCGCATGCCCAGTACAAAGGAAAGTACTGGCAATAGGCTGGCGCCGTCCGCGCTGTGCTCCACCTCTCATCGCGTCATTTTCTGTTTGGAAATAACGCGATGAGAGAAGTGGCCGGCTGCCTACGTCACTGCCCATTGCCTCCTGGGAGTGATCAGTAAGAGCTCCCAGGACGCATTGCGGGACAGGAAGTGACGGAACGGGCCGCGGCCGCACAGGGAGGAAGTGGAAGGAAAGGTGAGTATATTTTCTGCTGAAACATGGTAAGTAAAAAAAAAAAAAAAAATTCGGGACTATCCAATTCTTTTTCAGGGTACAATAAGGAAGCGGATGCCACAAAATCTAAGATAACGATTTTGCGGCCGGAACTCTGCTTTAATGCCGACAGGACAGTGAAGACTTCCACCACTGAATGTAAAACAGAGGAACAGCAACTGTTGGATTGGCTTAAGTATGCATCCATAGAGGCGGAGGATGGATTAGGGTAGGTCAGGGAAAAAGGGCTAGAGGGTTAAGTGCACTTATCCTTTAAGGTTTTATATTTTGTGCAAAGTAATTTAATAGCTGAAATTAGAACTGATATTGTAAGTGTAATGTATTTATTACATTAGTACTGGATTACCTCTTAACACTTGTCAAAGCTTCATACGATGCCCTGTATCTGAAGCACCAAGTCTTTTAAGGATCAGCAATTTGAATGCTCAAAGTCACATCAAAGACATCAAGTAACAATGTGGAAATGTAACGCTCATTACAAAGGAGCGATGATTAGGGTTTAAGGTAGATGAAAGTCTCCGGTTAGAAAATAGGGATTTTCATTTTGCTGAAACTTGACCCTGTTGCTGGAAGAACAACAAAGAGACTGAACTGTATCTCCTATGTTCTGCTGAAAGAGGCTCGCTCACCACAATACAGTGGAGGGTCTGAGGCTCTTAATTAGCTGTGCTGTAAGTTACAGAGACTTAGCTGAAGGTATTACATTTTTCTTAGACCTTTTATAAGTATTCTAGAAGGAAGTAATTAGGAAAATGACTGAAGTCTGTCCATGGTGTGGAAATGTGGAACTATTTAGATAATGTTAACTTTGAAAACAGTATACAGTATTCTGGGATCTACATATACAGTATCTATACAGGGACAACATACAGTGGATATAAAAAAAATTCTACACAAGCCTTGTAAATTGTCAGGTTTCTGTGATGTAAAAAAAATGAGACAAAGATAAATGATTTCAGAACTTTTTCCATCTTAAAAGTGACCTATAAACTGTACAACTCAATTGAATAAACAAACTGAAATCTTTTAGGTGGAGGGAAGTAAAAATTTAAAAAAACTAAAATAATATGGTTGCATAAGTGTACACACCCTTAAACTAATACTTTGTTGAAGCACCTTTTGATTTTTTTACAGCACTCAGTCTTTTTGGGTATGAGTCTATCAACATGGCACATCTTGACTTGGCAATATTTGCCCGCTCTTCTTTGCAAAAATACTACAAATCTGTCAGTTTGTGAGGGCATCTCCTGTGCACAATCCTCTACAGATCATCCCACAGATTTTCAATCAGATTCAGGTCTGGGTTCTGGCTGGATTCCAAAACTTTAATCCTCTTCTGGTGAAGCCATTTGTTTGTTGATTTTGATGTATGATTTGGGTCGTTGTCATACTGAAAGATAAAGTTCCTCTTCACATACAGCTTTTTAGCAGAAGCCTGAAGGTTTTGTGCCGATATTGACTGGTATTTGGAACTGTTCATATTTCCCTCTACCTTGACTAAGGCCCCTGTTCCAGCTGAAGAAAAACTACCCCCAAAGCATGATACTGCCACCACCATGCTTCACTCTGGGTATGGTGTTCTTTTGGTGATATGCAGTGTTGTTTTTGCGCCAAACATATCTTTTGGAAATATGTTTTTTCAAAATTTAGCCAGGCTTGGATGTTTTTCTTCATAAGAAAAGGTTCCTGTCTTGCCACTCTACCCCATAGCCCAGACATTTGAAGAATGCGGGAGATTATGGTCACATGTACCACACAGCAAGTACTTGCCAGAAATTCCTGCAGCTCCTTTAATGTTGCTGTAGGCCTCTTGGCAGCCTCCCTGATCAGTTTTCTTCTTGTATTTTCATCAATTTTGGAGGGACATCCAGTTCTTGGTAATGTCACTGTTGTGCCATATTTTATCCACTTGATGATAACGACCATCTTCACTGTGTTCCATGGTTTATCTAATGCCTTGGAAATTATTTTGCACCCTTCTCCTGACTGATACCTTTTAACAATGAGATCCCTCTGATGCTTAAGAAGCTCTCTGCAGACCAGGGCTTTTGTTGTAGGATGTGACTAAGAAAATGTCAGGAAAGACCTACTAGAACAGCTGAACTTTATTTAGGGTTTATCAGAGGCACTTTAATCAATGGCAGGTGTTTACTAACTCCTATTTAACATGAGTTTGAATGTGATTGCTTTATTCTGAACACAGCTACATCGGCAGTTATAAGAGGGTGTGCACACTTACGCAAACACATTATTTTAGTTTTTATTTTTACTCCCCCCCCACCCAAAAAAAAAAATATTTCAGTTTGTTTGTCAATTGAGTTGTACAGTTTATAGGTAACATTAAAAATGGAAAAAAATTATATTATTATTTATCTTCATCTCATTTTTTTACATCACAGAAATCTGACATTTTAACAGGGGTGTTTAGAATTTTTATATCCACTGTAAGTAGGATTTAGGCATTTTCTATTATAGATTAAAACAAATAACTGCTTTTAAATGTATTTATTTTAGGTACCTACATAGTGCCCTCAATTTTACACAAGTGGTCTGATCGGACAGGAGCCAGATAACCTACCAGCATATCTTTGGAGTGTAGGAAGAAACCGGAGTACCCGAAGGAAACCCACGCAGGCACAGGGAGAACATGCAAACACCAGGCAATAGAGATGGTTTTAAAGACACAGACATATGGCATTGCAGTCTTTTATAAACCCTCTCTCAAAGAGAACTAAAACCTGCATGGTCCTGGTTTCCAATGACCTAGAGCAGTGGTTCTTAACCTGGGTTCGATCGAACACCAGGGGTTCGGTGGGTCAGTCTCGAGGGTTCGGCACACCCTCCGCTAGTACCACTTCGCTGTCAGGGACTATTTCTCCAGTTTCAGGCATGTCCTTCCGCTCCCGCTCCGCTCGCACTCGCAGCTCTCTATGCCCCTGGCTCACTCTCACTGCTGGCTGTGCAGCTCGGCTCCTGGCCGAATCCGATCCAGCCGGAGCCGGTGTCGCCCACTGTGGAGTGGTGGGGGGGGGGGTAGACAGGCCAGGCGTGCGGTGCGGAGAGGGACTGTCTGGGGGAGGGACTAACCCGTGCAGCGGCCGCCCAGCGCAGCGCGGGAGAGAACCACCAGGCCAGGCAGCCGCAGAAGAAGCCGGCAGGTGAGAGGCCAGAGAGCCAGTGGTGACAGTGGTGCTGCAGCCTGCAGGAGAAAAACCTAGCCTGTGATCGGGAGTCGGAACACAGGTGAAAAAAGGTAGGACTGGAGTAGTACTGGCTGTACTAGTCTAGTGACTGACTGTCTGACTGTGTGAGAACACTGAGAAGACTATGTAAAGGGGATCTATTTTATGGGGAACGTGGCCTGCTGTAAGGGGGAGATCTAAATGGGGGACGGGACCTCACCTCACCCTGGCCTGCTGTAAGGGGGGATCTATATGGGGGACATGATCCCCCATATAGATCCCCCCTTACAATAGGCCAGGGTGAGGTGAGGTCCCCCATATAGATCCCCCCCCTACAGCAGGCCAGGGTGAGGTTAGGTCACTCTGGGGTCCCCCATATAGATTCCCCCTTACAGCAGGCCAGGGTGAGGTTAGGTCACTCTGGGGTCCCCCATATAGATCCCCCCCTACAGCAGGCCAGGGTCCGGACCTCACCCTGTTCTGCTGTAAGGGGGAGAGCTATATGGGGGACGGGACCTCACCTCACCCTGGTCTGCTGTAAGGGGGGATCTATATGGGGGACCTCACCCTGGCCTGCTGTAAGGGGGGATCTATATGGGGGACCAGGTCCCCCATATAGATCCCCCCTTACAGCAGGCCAGGGTGAGGTGAGGTCCCGTCCCCCATATAGATCTCCCCCCTTACAGCAGGCCAGGGTGAGGTGAGGTCCCGTCCCCCATATAGATCCCCCCTTACAGCAGGCCAGGGTGAGGTGACATGAGACATGATAATGACATGAGAGTGGCACTTACCAAGATAAAGCCGCGCATTTCTGAACTGGTCCCTGAAAGACAACAGCAGAAGTCGCACTAATTTGCAGTAAATATTCATTATTATGTTTTTGTGTGAAAATCATGTTTTAATGGTTTTGTTCTTTGTTCTTAATGGTTTTGTTCATTTTGTGCACCTATGTATAAATATATACCTAAAATAATATATACCTATGTTTTGAATTTGAAAAAATCATATTTTATTTTTCCAATTAAGAAGGGTTTCGGTGAATGCGCATATGAAACTGGTGGGGTTCAGTACCTCCAACAAGGTTAAGAACCACTGACCTAGAGTATTATTAATATGATAATGTATCTGCTCCCTTTAGAGTTTTTTAGGCTTGTTCACAAATTTATTTTGATGATTTAGTCCCAAAGTGGCATGGTGGAATTAACGGCTTACAAAAAATCAAATGCAGATACAAAAAAAAAACAAAAAAAAAAACATATGACATTTGCAGACAACCTATGTCTAACTAATCCTTCAGAGAAAAACTTAATTGGCTGAAATTAATTTTACTCGATAGTCACTATGTTCTTCTGATTTAAGCCAATATCAGGGAAGTATGTTCAGTGTGTAAGCATGCACACACAGTCAAAATGATTGTGTTTATGCCATAATTGTTTTATAGAATGAATGGTGGCAAATAGATCTTCCAGTTTTTCTCTCCTGTTTATAGCAAGCCCTAAGAATTGGAATTCACAGCCTCAGGTTTTAAACCTACTATCCTGCAAGATTTATCAGCTAAAGTGAAGCTGAAAATACAGCCCTGCATAACCCCATGCACTCCTACCAGTCCTTTGGTTACAGCAGTACAGCAGTAATCATAGACAAAGAGGAGAGAGTCATGTGTCCTTATGTCTTTATCCTACATCGCAGGACACAGGATTGGTTAACTGTTACACCAATGGGACATCCAAAAGCAATATCACAAGAGGTGGGAAACACAACAAACAAATGTCTAACATGACCAAAATCCCCAACAAGGTAACACAGGAGAGGCCCAAAAACAAAAACACAGTCTGTTGGACCTTCTAGCAGCAGCCGAAATCTGATAAGATCAGGATATCTACCTGGTAAAACTGCAGCTTATGGGAACCCACTGGAAAGACAAAGAGGGAAACTGAATGCCTAAGGAGCTGAGAGTTAAATGCTCACAGTGTATACCATAACCCAAAATCACCCACTGATATTTCAGAGTTAGAGAGGGGAAGGAGGAAAAAGGGGAAACCTCCTTGGGAAAAAAAGAAATCTTTAAGCTTCAGGGCAACCTTAGCCTTGTGCAACACCATGAAAGACTCCTTGCAAGATAAGGCTGCCAACTCAGAGACTCACGTCGCAGAGGCGATTGCCATGAGAAAGACTACCGGCTACTATGCAATAGTGGTTAGCTAAAAGAATAGCCTGTATAGGCTCAAGAAGCAGTTTCTGAAAGGCCGAGAACACTAGGTTCCTTCAAGGAGTCATCAGGGAGCATAAAGCAGAAACAATATCTGCGACATACCCTGAAAAACCACCTTAAATGAAAATAAAAATGACATAGCTATTTGTTCCTTGATGGTTTTGTAAGGCCCAATGCTGGTTTTGACCAGATTTAATGAAAGACAAAATGTGTCCCATGGAGGACTAACCCCCCCCCACTATGCAAAATAAGCTTTCAAGGTGTTGTGGGAATGTTTTCAAGCTTTCTAGATTTCAGCAGCATATGGAGATCAAATCTGAAAATACCCTGTCCCTCAGGACTTTGTCTTCAACAAAGCAGGATGGTGGACCATTCTAAGAATCAGGAGGTCTGGACTATCAAGGAGATCCCACAAAGTGTTTGCCAGGAATCTGAGTATGTCTGAATATCACATGCTCCTGAGCCAGTTTGGTGCAAAGAGGATCACTGATTCTTTGTAGCAGGCAAGGTCGGAGTCGTAAAAACTAGCAAAATCTGAGGGCATGCCCAAGAAAAAGGATTATGGAGGGCTGGGTTTTCAGCTTTGCTGTGCTAGTATTCATTCATCTAGAGGTGGGACATAACCCATTGGTCTAAGAATAAAGTCTAAGATGTATATAAAAAGAAAAATGTATGACACAGTGTTCCAAGAATGTATCATTATAATACAAATGAGGAGATTGTAACAGAATTGTTTCCTTCTTATATTTTTTTAAAGCTGAACTTTGGTGAGATATAAAAAAAAAGACCATTAAATGTGGTTTCACACAGGACTTCAATATATTTTTTTAATATAGAAATTTGACTTGATATAATTCTCCTCAGCACCCTGGGATAGGGGCAGAAGCCAATATAAATCTGCTGCAGTGTCAAAATCTGAAATTATTAGTGAACATGCAGATAGGAAAGAAAGCTCACTGTCACATTAGAAGGCTTTTAACATTTTACCTGTAAAAATTTACATTTTATAAAAATTATTTAAATATCAGTATAATATTGCTGTCCAAAAATCACCAGAGTTTCCCTTTAAAGAAGCAATTTTTCTACAAAAGCAATTATAACCATTTACAAGCAGATGGTAATGGCCTACAATGTTTGGAGTAGAGCAGTATCCAGCAGTGTGACAGTAATAAATAAATAGAGGCTTTGTATATACACATTGCACACAGGTGTCTTATGACTAAATTTATTAGAAACAAAGTTTATTTCTACAATATAAAACTGTATTATGGCAGACAAAAAAAACAAAGGGCAATGTACATCACAAGAACTATTTTTTATTAAAGTACTTTGCTATAAATGCTGACAGTAGATCTTTGTAGGGGGTGTCAGAGTAGGCCTTGGTCCGTGGAACTCTGAAGATGCGTTGTACGGCTGGCGATTTTAGCAATAAATTGTGAGATAGGCCTACCAAGCTGGAGGAGACCCAGTACATGGCCATACACTGCAGAAGAAAAAAAACATGTCTGCATTTAGGAACATTCAGCACTCACTGTCAGTTCAATCTGCAAGTGTCATCTAAAGGTTTGTGATATACACATATTTAAGAGGACCAGCTGATTACACCTTGAGATAAGGATCTGGGCTTGAAATTTTTTTCTGTTTTCTCAAATTAAGATATCAAAGCTGCTAGAAAATGAAATACTGCATCTGTCTAGAAATGTTATAGTTTGTTAGAACAGACTACTAATGCATCAAAGACATTCTTTTGAACATTTTTGTTCTAAACGATGCCATATAACAGGTGTATGGTATACAGTATGTATTGCTTACTATGGTTTCAGTGATTACCTATTACATTCATGTATACCTTGTGGAATGACTAGCTAAGGTTTCACAAGCTGCAGGTAGAATGAATAGGTGCCGTTTTTCTGATGTGCATGTTATGTTATTACGAAATGCCTGATGGATCAATATGTTCTTCCTAAGAACTGAAATTATTTTCCCACAGCCACCAATCGCATTCAATGTTGCAAAGCAGGTCTGATGCTGACTAGTGGCTTTAGGTAACCAAATCCAGTGACAAACAGGATCTTGCTAACAAGGCTCTAAGGCCCTTTTCACACTGGCTGGATCTGTTTTCCTCAAGAGACCTGTCCACTGATTCCCTGCTAAGCTGAGCAGAGCGTATGGATGATAGGTCTGTGTCCACTCCGCTTATTCAGAGCAGACACGGACACAGCCCGCTCTGCTCTATGCGGATCTAAACGGACCAGCTGTCTGTTTACACCCTACTGTTCTCCAGTCCAATCCGACCAGATGGAGGGGAAAGGATTCCCTTTTGTTTGTTTTTGCCAAATCGGATTGAAGGTAGGTGGGTGTAAACAGACACAAGTCCTTTTACATCCGCCGCTCCATAGAGGAGAATGTAGGATCTAATTGGGTCTGCCTGAAAAACCGATCAGACCACTAGTGTGAAAGAGGCCTGTAATGTGTAATGTATAGGTTCATTGCATGGGCAGCTGGGAAAGAACAGTGCCCTTTATCACTGCTGTCTGTGCTTCTTCATCTGATATACCATTACGGACATAGCATAAAGTAAACAACTTACTGAAGGAACGCTGGCTGCAATGGGGATCATCACAACAGACACTGCCCGAATAAAGTTGGATATGTATCTCTGAAACTTAGACAGCTCAGTCTTACGAAGAGCAAACATCTGTAAGAAGATGGAAAAGCATATTGAGTGATGTATCTGACTTTTCCTGACCACAGAGGAAACCATGAAATGATCTCCTAATTTAAAAGGGTTTCAGGAGTAAAAGCATATAATCCCATACCCACAGTTGATCCAGAGGAAGGCAAGAAACTCCAGCAGAGCATGATCCAATTTGCTCCAGCAGGGGAAAAAAGTTCCTCCCTGATTCCCTGGATCAACCTTACCCATACATATTAGTATCTAGTTATATTATGTACATTAAGGAAAAAAATGCTGGCCTTTTTTAAACCAATCTACTGAGTTGGCCAGAACCAGCTATTCCACATTTTCACAGGTCTTACTGTGAAGAAACCTTTCCCTATTTGGAGAATAAATCGCTTTCCTCTAACAGTTCCCTCTCTTGTCCTCTGTAATGACAGTAAAGTGAATAACTGAACACTAAGTTCACTATATGGACCACTTGTGTATTTTTAAATGTTGATCATATAATACCCCCTTAATCTCCTCTTCTCAAGAGACAAAAAATTCAGTTCAGCTAATCTACTCTCATAGCCGAGCTCCTCCTAATCATTGGTTGCCCTTCTCTGCACTTTCCCCAGTTTGCCAATATCCCTTTTGAGAACCGGTGCCCAAAACTGAACTGCATATTCCAGGTAAGGTCTTACTAATGATTTGTACAGGGGCAAAATGATATCTCTCCCTCTGCAGTCTATACTTCTCTTAATACAAGAAAGGCGTTTGCTCGCTTTGGAAACTGCAGCTTGGCATTGCATGCTATTGTTAAGCTTATGATCCACCAAAACCCCCAGATCCTTCTCCACCCTTGATTCCCCTAGTTGTACTCCCCCTAGTATGTATGATGCATGAATATTCTTAGCCCCACAAGTACATAACTTTACATTTATCAACATTAAACCTCATTTGCCACATACAGAGGTGTCCGTTTATGAAACTGAGATGAGCAGTGATCCTGCTGATTGCATCTCATCTCGGATCTTTATCGGTTTATGAAACAGATGATCGGGGGAGAACATGTTCTCCGCTGATCATCTCCGCACACAGAGAATCTGTCATTGACTGACACAGAAACAGCCAGTTTATGAAGCTGCGATCTCCCCACTTCACTGGTGATCTGTGCCTGAATTCACACTCCCAAATTCACCAGCCTGGAGGTGGTGAATCGGGGAGAGAAGACAGAATCGGGGGAGAAATGAGGGGGAAGAAGGAAGATTATTGACTTCCTTCTTCCTCCACCAGACCTCCCAACACAGTAAACATACCCCCCTGCCATATTTATATATATATATATACACACACACAGTCAGGTCCATAAATATTGGGACATCAACACAATTCGAATCGTTTTGGCTCTATACACCACCACAATGGATTTGAAATGAAACAAACAAGTTGTGCTTTAACTGCAGACTTTCAGCTTTAATTTGAGGGTATTTACATCCAAATCAGGTGAAAGGTGTTGGAATTACAACAGTTTGTATTTGTGCTTCCCACTTTTTAAGGGACCAAAAGTAATGGGACAATTGGCTGCTCAGTTGTTCCATGACCAGGTGTGTGTTATTCCCTCATTATCCCATTTACAAGGAGCAGATAAAAGGTTGAAGAAGTTACCTTATTTGTTTTACTTGAGAGACTATATTCGTTACTTATATATCACTTTGGTGGTTTGTGTATGATCATTTGTTAATATCACATGTACCTTGTTCACGTATATGTATGTTTATACAGATTTATGCATTTTTTAGAAGCGCACTATTTTTCCATTTATTTACCTCCCACTTTATATTTCTAGTGCTGCTTCTATTTTTTTGTTTGTGGTTAGCGCACCCTTATTCTTAAATTAGATATAGATAATATATTAGTTTGTTTACTAATATAATTGGTTTATAAATGTTTTCATGGGTACGAAAAAAAGGAATATATTTAGAATGTCATGAATTTTTGGTATCCTAAAAGCCCTATTATGTTGAATTTGTCACGTATTTATCTACTGGAAAAGGTGGAAGGTGGATAGCTAAATACAGTGAGGAAAAAAAGTATTTGATCCCCTGCTGATTTTGTATGTTTGCCCACTGACAAAGAAATTATCAGTCTATAATTTTAATGGTGGGTTTATTTTAACAGTGAGAGACAGAATAACAACAAAAATATCCAGAAAAAAAAAAGTTATAAATTGATTTGCATTTTAATGAGTGAAATAAGTAATTGACCCATTGCAAAACATGACTTAGTACTTGGTGGCAAAACCCTTGTTGGCAATCACAGAGGTCAGACGTTTCTTGTAGTTGGCCACCAGGATTGAACACATCTCAGGAGGGATTTTGTCCCACTCCTCTTTGCAGATCCTCTCCAAGTCATTAAGGTTTTGAGGCTGACGTTTGGTAACTCGAACTGTCAGCTCCCTACACATATTTTTTATGGGATTAAGGTCTGGAGACTGGCTAGGCCACTTCTGGACCTTAATGTGCTTCTTCTTGAGCCACTCCTTTGTTGCCTTGGCCGTGTGCTTTGGGTCATTGTCATGCTGGAATACCCATCCATGATCCATTTTCAATGCCCTGGCTGAGGGAAGGAGGTTCTCACCCAAGATTTGATGGTACATGGCTCCGTCCATCGTCACTTTGATGCGGTGAAGTTGTCCTGTCCCCTTAGCAGAAAAACATCCCCAAAGCATAATGTTACCACCTCCATGTTTGACGGTGAGGATCGTGTTCTTGGGGTCAAAGGCAGCATTCCTCCTCGTCCAAACACGGCGAGTTGAGTTGATGCCAAAGAGCTTAATTTTGGTCTCATCTGACCACAACACTCACCCAGTTCTCCTCTGATTTATTCAGATGTTCATTAGCAAACATCAGACGGGCCTGTACATGTGCTTTCTTGAGAAGGGGAACCTTGCGGGCGCTGCAGGATTTCAGTTCTTCATGGTGTAGTGTGTTACCAATTGTTTTCTTGGTGATTATGGTCCCAGCTGCCTTAAGATCATTGACAAGATTCTCCCGTGTAGTTCTGGGCTGATTCCTCACTGTTCTCATGATCATTAAAACTTCACGAGGTGAAATCTTGCATGGAGCCCCAGGCCGAGGGAGATTGACAGTTATTACATGTTTCTTCCATCTGCGAATAATCGCACCCAGTGTTGTCACCCTCTCACCAAGTTGCTTGGCGATGGTCTTGTAGCCCATTCCAGCCTTGTGTAGGTCTACAATCTTGTCCCTGACATCCTCTGACAGCTCTTTGGTCTTGGCCATGGTGGAGAGATTGGAATCTGATTCATTGATTGCTTCTGTGGACAGGTGTCTTTTATACAGGTAACAAGCTGAGATTAAGAGCACTCCCTTTAAGAGAGTGCTCCTAATCTCAGCTCGTTACCTGTATAGAAGACACCTGGGAGACAGAAATCTTGCTGATTGACAGGGGATCAAATACTTATTTCACTCATTAAAATGCAAATCAATTTATAACTTTTATGAAATGCAATTTTCTGGATTTTTTTTTGTTGTTTTTCTGTCTCTCAATATTAAAATAAACCTACTGTTAAAATTACAGACTGATCATTTCTTTGTCAGTGGGCAAACGTACAAAATCAGCAGGGGATCAAATACTTTTTCCCTCAGTGTATTATATGCTTAAACTTCTATTTCCAGTGGATCTCTGAAATGTATCTGAAAAAAAATGGCTAGTTTCTTTATAAGAGTATATCTGTACCTCTACAAGAAGCAGGTTGATTAAACCCAAAGATATTGGGAGGATCCAAGTAGAATCTGGAACAGTGAGATCAGGAAACCAGAGTGCTCCTCCTTCTTGTAGTTGCTTGTGAAGCACCAGCCCTGAAAACAGACATTTTGTTCATATCAGTAAACTACTTGTTTGATGCAGTGTCTCCTATGAGTGTATTTTGTGAAAAATAAAAAGGTTAAGGAAATTATATCTCCTATTCTCTATTAAGGGCACCAGGAGTCATAAATGATGAGGATTTGTGTATGGGCAATACTTTCAAAAACAAGAGCAAGCATGAAAAAAAAAAAAAAAAAAAAAAAAAAAAAAAAAAGGAGGCATCCTCTGAGGAACCCCAGCTAATTTAACCTCTGCCAGCTTACTTTAAGCAAATCCTGGAAGAGACCCCAAAAAGAAGAGAATTAAAGTAACATTAATTTCTGGTTTAAAAAAAAAAAAATAAATTCAAGTAGGTAACATGTAAGATATTTGCGTTAGTGAAATTGACTGTCCAATTCTAGTGGTTAATCATACCATGGCTTGCATTTGAAAGAAAAACACATGTAACATAAGAAATAGAAAGATCTACGTGATTGGTCCTAGGTGCTGCCATGTCTTTTTTGTCAATGTCCCCACAAACACCAGTAAGTACAACTTGGAAAGACAGCGTTGAGTTCTGGTCAGAAAAAAAGAAATGTCTCACCCTAACGAGAGCTAAAACAGCCTCCTTGGCTCAAGTCTGCTCCCAACCCTCTTCAACAAAGTTTGCATCACAAGAGATCTCAAATATCCCTCTTTTGGCATTGTGACCACCTCAATAAATGTGCATGCATTCGACCTGTTCAGTGTGGTGCTTAGTGCTCAGGAACAGTTATTATTCTAAATGCTAACTTTTGCAATGTGTGTGAGGAGGCTCAGAAAAATGTATTATGGCATTTATTTAATCTTTTTACCAATTAATAAATATTTGATTCTGCAGAGAAGGTACAGTAAAACATTTTACATACCGCGTGACCTACTAGAACTCTTACATCTTCTTGCCCCAGGCTGTATCTGCACAATTGAGCCCTATCAACTTCTACTGAGCCATCTACTGATACAGGAAGTAAAACACAAACTACTGTGCTGTATTATTAAATAGGTAGCACAGATGTCATATAAGACCAGGGCTAGATTTACTAAATTGTACCATCCCCTCTGTTGGGTCTGGAAGCAGATAAGCTGGAAGAGAGAGTCTGGTCACTCTATACAGGTGTACAGTATCTCACAAAAATGAGTACACCCCTCACATTTTTGTAAATATTTTATTATATCTTTTCATGTGACAACACTGAAAAAAATGACACTTTGCTACAATGCAAAGTAGTGAGTGTATAGCTTGTATAAGAGTGTAAATTTGCGGTCCCCTCAAAATAACTCAACACAGCCATTAATGTCTAAACCGCTGGCAACTAAAGGGAGTACACCCCTAAGTTAAAATGTCCAAATTGGACCCAAAGTGTCAATATCTTTTGTGGCCACCATTATTTTCCAGCACTACCTTAACCCTCTTGGGCATGGAGTTCACCAGAGCTTCACAGGTTGCCACTGGAGTCCTCTTCCACTCCTCCATGGACAGCATCATGGAGCTGGTGGATGTTAGAGACCTTGTGCTCCTCCACCTTCTATTTGAGGATGCCCCACAGATGCTCAATAGGTTTTAGGTCTGGAGACATGCTTTGACAGTCCATCACCTTTACCCTCAGCTTCTTTAGCAAGGCAGCGGTCGTCTTGGAGGTGTGTTTGGGGTAGTTATCATGTTGGAATCCTGCCATGCGGCCCAGTCTCCGAAGGGAGGGGATCGTGCTCTGCTTCAGTATGTCACAGTACATATTGGCATTCATGGTTCCCTCAATGAACTGTAGCTCCCCAGTGCCGGCAGCACTCATGCAGGCCCCAGATCATCACACTCCCACCACCATGCTTGACTGCAGTCAAGACACACTTGTCTTTGTACTCCTCACCTGGTTGCAGTCACACACACTTGACACCATCTGAACCAAATATGTTTATCTTGGTCTCATCAGACCCCAGAACATGGTTCCAGTAATCCATGCCCTTAGTCTGCTTGTCTTCAGCAAACTGTTTGCGGACTTTCTTGTGCATCATCTTTAGAAGAGGCTTCCTTCTGGGACGACAGCCATGCAGAGCAATTTGATGCAGTGTGCAGCGTGTGGTCTGAGCACTGACAGGCTCACCCCCACCCCTTCAACCTCTGCAGCAATGCTGGCAGCACTTATACGTCTGTTTCCCAAAGACAACCTCTGGATATAACGCTGAGCACCTGCACTCAACTTCTTTGGTCAACCATGGTGAAGCCTGTTCTGAATAGAACCTGTCCTGTTAAACTGCTATATGGTCTTGGCCACCTTGCTGCAGCTCAGTTTCAGGGTCTTGGCAATCTTCTTATAGCCTAGGCCATCTTTTTGTAGAGCAACAATTATTTTTCTTCAGATCCTCAAAGTTTTTTGCCATGAGGTGCCATATTGAACTTCCAGTGACCAGTATGAGAGTGATAACACCAAATTTAACATACCTGCTCCCCATTCACACCTGAGACCTTGTAACACTGAGTTACATGATACCAGGGAGAGAAAATGGCTAATTGGGCCCAATTTGGACATTTTCACTTAGGGGTGTACTCACTTTTGTTGCCAGCGGTTTAGACATTAATGGTTGTGTGTTGAGTTATTTTGAGGGGACAATAAACTTACACTGTTATACAAGCTGTACACATTGTAGCAAAGTGTCATTTCTTCAGTGTTTTCACATGAAAAGATAAAATAAAATATTTACAAAAATGTGAGGGGTGTATTCGATTTTGTGAGATAATGTATATCGAAAATCTACCCCTAGAAGAGTAAAACAAGCTGAGCTTCTATGCTGTTAGCAGGTCATTTCTAAAGCCAGCCATAGATGGAGCAAATTTCCTTTTTCCTCCAAAGGAAAACCTAGTTTCCCCCATCAACACACACAGGGGAGCCCAGGGAGCCATTGTGTTTTCCCGGTAGGGGGAGCCATCCCCATCAAGAGAACAGAGCAATTACTGCTAGCGGCTATTATACTCGCTAGCAATAAATCATATGTAAAATCTGACAGGCTGGTTGTACTCAAGTTGATCAATTGATCAACATTGGTACATTTAGCCTGCCTATACATAGTTCAAATATCGGCCAGTCCCTGCTGAACAATCTATGTCTGGCTTAAGTATGCAGATCTAGAAGGTGATCAATGAACCTAAATTATACTATGCCACCAAAATGTACAGGCTATACAGTAATGGTAACAATCGACAGGATAGAAGTCAGGAACCATTTATTATACACAAACATTTGCAATTGACTGTCAGCAGAATGAGGTGTGGGGTGGCAAGAACAATAGGACAAAGAAGTGTCCTATGCAGAAAATCCAGTCTTGACAGGGACACATCTGAAATAAAAGTGAGGGGAGCTATGCATCCAATAGCTGATTTTGGGAAGGGCAGCATACAGAATGTGTACATTTGTTAAATGGCAGGTTCAGTTCTATCTAATTCTGAATGGAAATGGTCCAACATCTAATATCAACGTTAGCAGATGTCATCAAAAAGAAGAGCTACCAGAATGATTTCTTATATTTGCTGTTCACTATTTATTCATTAATTATAGGGAAACTGGCTAATGAGGAGATTGGGTTGCTACAAGAACTTCCAAGATCTCACCATTTCCATCACCTAACACAAATGTATTAGAATTAATTTCCACCATCTGACAAACAATGGCAATGGTAGTGAAGGACTACAGTTTTGCTTTAACCACTTGCTTACTGAGCACTTATATCCCCTTCCTGCCCAGGCCAATTTTCAGCTTTCAGCGCCTTTACAATTTGAATGACAATTGGGTGGTCATGCAACACTGTAACCAAACTACATTTTTTATCATTTTGTTCACACAAATGGAACTTTCTTTTGGTGGTATTTAATCAGCACTGGGTTTTTTTTTTTTTGTCAAACAAACAAAAAAGACCGAAAATGTTGAAAAAAAAAATGTTTTTCATATTGCGTTATAAAATTTTGCAAACAGGTACATTTTCTCCTTCACGGATGTGCACTGATGAGGTTGCACTGACGAGGTGGAAATGTTAGGCTGCACTGATGAGGCAGCACTGGTGGGCACTAATGAGGAGGCACTGGTGAGGCTGCACTAATGGGTGGCAGTAATAGGTGGCACAGATAGGCGGCACTGATAAGTGAAACTGATGATGAGGCACTGATTGGCGGCACTGATAGATGGCACTGGTGGGCACTGATTAGCAGCACTGCAGGGCACTGGCAGTGTGATGGGGAAAAAAGCTGAGAACTGGCTTCTCTTTACTTCCTTGATCAGCTGGCTATGGCTGACAGCTGATTATGTGGTAAAAGACCCAGTCTGATTGGTCCTTTACCTGATCTGTGATCAGCTGAGTCCCAAGGACACAGAGTACGCCCTCCCTCCACATGCCCCCAGTGCGAAAATATCTATTTACACCCTCAAGGCATTTTAAGCCGGCGCTGTAGCTGTCTTTTGGCTATAGCTTGGGGCCAAGTAGTTAAAAAGAAGTAACCTCCTTATGAAAAATATATTTCTTTCTAGGGCACACTTTTGTCATCATGTATGAAGGAATTAGAAATGTTTACTTCTACAGGATGTGTCTGTAAAGGTTCTCAATTATTTAGGTCACAGTATAGTTCGCAGAAGTTAATCACATTCAACTGGACTTGTTCTGTAATGCTAAAGATCTTTCATCATTCTTATTTTACTAAATCATTGCAAAAGAAATAAAAAAAAGTCAGATATGCTTCCAGGAACTAAAGATGAAACAGGATAACATCCTGGTGAATAAAAATCTCACCAATATTGTGAATAATATAATACATTTTCACTTTGTTAACCCTGGATTGACCATGCATATTCAAAATGTGAAGCAAGCAGAATTACCTATTAGTGCTGCAACGATGTGTCGACGTAATCGATTACGTCTACTACAGAAATACGTCGACGTGCGTGAAAGGTGTAGACGCGTCACGCATGACGTCACACGCCCCCTGCTCGCATTGCCGGCCGGGCCGCTGCATTGATTGGAGCCGCTGCAGGCTGCACTGCCCCGCCCCCGCTGCGCTCCAGTCCAGAGTGTCCGGCTCTTCTACATCAGCCACTGTGAGCGGCATGACGTCCCGGGGCGCCTGCGCATCAACTGAGCTGACTCTCTGTGGCTGCAGACTGCCGCCAATGCCGATGATCCCTCCCACTGTCCCACACAGAGGAGACATCACGCGCCACTCCAGCAGCATCATGTGATCGCAGGTGAGCCTGAGGGGTCTGCACTGGGAGGGGGGGCTTACTAAGTGGTCTGTACTAGGTGGGAGGGCTTACTGAGGGGTCTGCACAGGGAGGGGGGCTTACTAAGTGGTCTGTACTAGGTGGGAGGGCTTACTGAGGGGTCTGCACTGGGAGGGGGGGCTTACTAAGTGGTCTGTACTAGGTGGGAGGGCTTACTGAGGGGTCTGCACTGGGAGGGGGGCTTACTAAGTGGTCTGTACTAGGTGGGAGGGCTTACTGAGGGGTCTGCACTGGGAGGGGGGCTTACTAAGTGGTCTGTACTAGGTGGGAGGGCTTACTGAGGGGTCTGCACTGGGAGGGAGGCTTACTAAGTGGTCTGTACTAGGTGGGAGGGCTTACTGAGGGGTCTGCACTGGGAGGGGGGCTTACTAAGTGGTCTGTACTAGGTGGGAGGGCTTACTGAGGGTTCTGCACTGGGAGGGGGGCTTACTAGGTGGTCTGTACTAGATGGGAGGGCTTACTGAGGGGTCTGCACTGGGAGGGGGGCTTACTAAGTGGTCTGTACTAGGTGGGAGGGGGGCTTACTAAGTGGTCTGTACTAGGTGGGAGGGCTTACTGAGGGGTCTTTACTGGGAGGAGGGGTCTGTACTTTTTGTTATTCAAAGGATTAATTAGCTAATCAAAAAAAGAACACTCAATTAAGCAAAAAAACTAAAATAAAAATAATCGTTAGATTAGTCGACAGACAAAATAATCGTTAGTTGCAGCCCTATTACCTATACTGTTTGGTTGGGATGAGTCTCTCACTAAATGCTCTGAGGAAGAGGCAGGCCCTCGAAACCCGTTGGCCAGTCGCTGCAAAGACTTCATATCTGTGAGGCGACTATCCAGATGTTGCAACAATATTGATTGATATGTCTTTATGTCATCTTCGTTTGTGAGTATATATCTGCACTTACTTTTAATAAAGCCATTTTATTTGAGGTAATGCGCTAGGCCTGTGCATCCTCTTGTTTTTTCTTGTTCTTAGTATATCCGGATATCCCCAGTCTTGGGAGGGCAGCAAGAAGCGAGCCTTCCTGGTTGATCAGCATTTAAGCCTTGAGAGTCTCTTTGCGTGAGGCCCACCTTCAAGTGAAGGAGAGTGGAGTGTTGGTTTGGAGATCTCTCAACATTATGGCTGACTCCGGGATGAAAGAGCTTTTTTTTCTCCCTTCCCTTTCTTTTTTTTTTTTTTCTTTTTTTTTTTCTTTTTCTTTTTTTTTTTCTTTTTTTTCCTCTTTCTACACTTCTTTGTATCCCTATTCTTTACAACCCATTTGTACCTGGTATTAACTATCTCAGCTTGTATTAAAAAACATCATCTATTCAGGTCAGTATAGGTTAGGGTGACCAGACATCCCCGGATTCCGGGGACAGTCCCCAGACTGAGGACACTGTCACCGGACCAAGTCTGTCCCTGGTTCTGTCCCCAGATTGCTGGTGTTTGCCCTGTGGGCCGGGGCCAATGGGTCCAACTCCTGGCCGCAGTCACTGCTTTTCTAACCCCTGCAGTGCGGATCCAGCCCCATTCCCCTCGAGCGGCGCACAGTGATTGCACACACACGGCTGTGGTGGCCACTCTGCTGAAAGGAAGGGAGGAGCAGGGAGGGGGCGAGGCCCAGACTGACCCTCGGGGAGGAGCTTCAGGGGCCACACCATGACCTACCATTTGCTACAGCCTGCAGAGAGACTACATGTAACCGGAGGAGAGCCAGAACCACATTGTTGAGGTATAGAGAGAGCCCAGAGAGAGCGAGAAAGAGATAGATCTACTATACATAGAGAGGGAAATTCAGTATATAGAGAGAGGGAGATACAGTATATATAGAGATGGAGATACAGTATAAAGAGAGAGGAAAATACAATATACAGAGTGAGGGGAAATACAGTATATAGGGGGGAGATACAGTATAATGAGAGGGAAATACAGTTTATAGAGAGAGATACAGTGTACAGAGAGGGAAATACAGTATATAGAGAGAAATACAGTATATAGAGTGAGATACAGTTTATAAAGAGGGAAATACAGTATATAGCGAGAGGGAGGTGCAGTATACAGACAGGGAAATACAGTATATAAAGAGAGGGAGATACAGTATATAGAAAGAGAGATGTGGTATATAGAGAGGGAAATACAGTATATAAAGAAAGAAATACAATATATAAAGAGAGGGAAATACAGTATATAGAGAAAGCAATACAGTATATAAAGAGAGGGAAATACAGTATATAGAGAGAGGGAAATACAGTATATAGAGAAAGAAATACAGTATATGGAGAAAAAAAATACAGTATATAAAGAGGGAAATACAGTATATAGAGAGAGGGAAATACAGTATATAGAGAAAGAGATACAGTATATAGAGAAAGAGATACAGTATATAGAGAAAGAGATACAGTATGTAAAGAGAGGGAAATACAGTAGAGGGAAATACAGTAGAGAGAGGAAAATACAATATACAGAGTGAGGGAAATACAGTATATATAGAGGGAGATACAGTATACAGAGAGGGAAATACAGTATATAGAGGGAGATACAGTATACAGAGGGAAACAGTATATAGAGGGAGATACAGTATATAGAGAGAGGGAGATACAGTATACAGAGAGGGAAAAACAGTATATGGAGGGAGATACAGTATACAGAGAGTGAAATACAGTATATAGAGAGAGATACAGTGTACAGAGAGGGAAATACAGTATATAGAGGGAAATACAGTATATAGAGTGAGATACAGTTTATAAAGAGGGAAATACAGTATATAGCGAGAGGGAGGTGCAGTATACAGACAGGGAAATACAGTATATAAAGAGAGGGAGATACAGCATATAGAAAGAGAGATGTGGTATATAGAGAGGGAAATACAGTATATAAAGAAAGAAATACAATATATAAAGAGAGGGAAATACAGTATATAGAGAAAGCAATACAGTATATAAAGAGAGGGAAATACAGTATATAGAGAGAGGGAAATACAGTATATAGAGAAAGAAATACAGTATATAGAGAAAAAAAAAATACAGTATATAAAGAGGGAAATACAGTATATAGAGAGAGGGAAATACAGTATATAGAGAAAGAGATACAGTATATAGAGAAAGAGATACAGTATATAAAGAGAGGGAAATACAGTATATAGAGAGAGGGAAATACAGTATATAGAGAAAGAGATACAGTATATAGAGAAAGAGATACAGTATATAGAGAAAGATACAGTATATAAAGAGAGGGAAATGCAGTAGAGGGAAATACAGTATATAGAGAGAGGAAAATACAATATACAGAGTGAGGGAAATACAGTATATATAGAGGGAGATACAGTATACAGAGAGGGAAATACAGTATATAGAGGGAGATACAGTATACAGAGGGAAACAGTATATAGAGGGAGATACAGTATATAGAGAGAGGGAGATACAGTATACAGAGAGGGAAAAACAGTATATGGAGGGAGATACAGTATACAGAGAGGGAAATACAGTATATAGAGAGAGATACAGTGTACAGAGAGGGAAATACAGTATATAGAGGGAAATACAGTATATAGAGGGAGATACAGTTTATAAAGAGGGAAATACAGTATATAGCGAGAGGGAGGTGCAGTATACAGACAGGGAAATACAGTATATAAAGAGAGGGAGATACAGTATATAGAAAGAGAGATGTGGTATATAGAGAGGGAAATACAGTATATAGAGAAAGAAATACAATATATAAAGAGAGGGAAATACAGTATATAGAGAAAGCAATACAGTATATAGAGAAAGAGATACAGTATATAAAGAGAGGGAAATACAGTATATAGAGAGAGGAAAATACAATATACAGAGTGAGGGAAATACAGTATATATAGAGGGAGATACAGTATACAGAGAGGGAAATACAGTATATAGAGGGAGATACAGTATACAGAGGGAAACACAGTATATAGAGGGAGATACAGTATACAGAGAGGGAAATACAGTATATAGAGGGAGATACAGTATACAGAGAGGGAAATACAGTATATAGAGGGAGATACAGTATACAGAGAGGGAAATACAGTATATAGAGGGAGATACAGTATACAGAGAGGGAAATACAGTATATAAAGGGAAATACCGTATATAGAGGGAGATATAGTATACAGAGAGGGAAATACAGTATATAGCGAGAGGGAGATACAGTATATAGAGAGAGATATGGTATATAGAGAGGGAAATACAGTATATAGAGAAATAAATACAGTATATAGAGAGAGGGAAATACAGTATATAGAGAGAGATATGGTATATAGAGAGGGAAATACAGTATATAGAGAAATAAATACAGTATATAGAGAGAGGGAAATACAGTATATAGAGGGAAATATACAGTATATAAAGAGAGGGAAATACAGTATATAGAGAAAGATACGGTATATAAAGAGAGGGAAATACTGTATATAGAGGGAAATGCAGTATATAGAAAGAGGGAAATACAGTATATAGAGAGAGAAAAATACAATATACTGAGTGAGGGAAATACAGTATATAGGGGGAGATACAGAGGGAGATACAGTCTACAGAGAGGTATATACAGTATATAGAGGGAGATACAGTATACAGAGAGGGAAATACAGTATATATAGAGAGGGAGATACAGTATACAGAGAGGGAATGAAATACAGTATATAGCGAGAGGGAGGTGCAGTATACAGGCAGGGAAATATAGTATATAAAGAGAGGGAGATACAGTATATAGAGAGAGGGATATGGTATATAGAGAGGGAAATACAGTATATAGAGAAAGAAATACAGTATATAAAAAGAGAGGCAAATACAGTATATAGATAAAGAGATACAGTATATAAAGAGAGGGAAATACAGTATATAGAGGGAGGGAAATACAGTAAATAGAGAGAGGGAAATACAGTATATAGAGGGAGGGAAATACAGTATATAGAGATATGCATTAAAACATTTTTTCCCTATCTCATCTTCTTAACATTTGGTAGTGGTATCCCAAAAAATTCGAAGTACAGTATAATTTGTTTTATATCTCATGGGCGAAATGTGAGAAATAATGTATGTCATACAATCATTCCATAAACACATACCACATACACTGCATATATAATTTGCAGGAAAATATGCCTATATGCCTAAAAAATACAATTTGCCAATAAAAAAAAAATATGTCCCTGGGTATCATTTAAAAAAATCTGGTCACTTTAGTATAGGTGCAAAGGCTTACACATATTAAGAGGTTTCAGCATGGTTTCAGTTAGAAGTTTGGATTTAAAATTATAAGAGTAAAGAGTAACTGCTCTTAAAGTTGTGCTTTAGTCAGAGAATGAAGTCCTGCTAGATCACTTTAGTCTGGCCCCTTTTGTAGGTATAGCTATGTAAAACATTAACGATAAGGATCTATAATGTTGAAAATCCAGTAATACACTGACTCACCCTGCTCTGCACACTCTCAGTTGCTCTGCGTTTTTAGGCACTGCCAAGTTTGTAGGGGCCGATCTGTTGACAGCCCTAAAGCGGAACAAACCCCCCTATCCTTTACAGCCAATGAAGCTGCTTCTGTTTGATCTGCAACTGCCATGATTCTGCACATGTCATCAGTTATGACACCAGCCATTTGATGGTTTACCAGTTTGGTTGAGGACACAAGCAAATGGGACAGATAGCAATTCCCGCATTCCAGGAATGTAACTGTTTTTTCAAACCATTAAAGAGGAACTTTATCTATAACAGCTTGATAAAAAATAATGTTCTTTGGCAAGGAACATACATTCCACATTAATAATTATGCTGCCAAAAGTAGTGTTTGCTTTAAATTGCCTCCCACATTGCTCCTGTTTCTTCTTGACAGGGGCTGTCATTATGATGAAGCCCAGAGTCCCTAAACAACAGTAAATCGGTTTAAAAAAACAGCTACCTTCCTGGAGTGTCGGGATTGCCAACTTTCACCTTTCCTTGTGTCTTCAACCCAACTGACAAACTATTGAATGGCTGGTGTCATAACTGATCACATGTGTAGCACCATGGCAGTTGCAGATCAAACAGAAGCAGCTTCCATGGCTGTAACAGAAAGGAGGGTTTAATTCTGCTTTAAGGCAAGCCAGTAGATTGGCTACAAACTCAGCAGTGATTAAAAATGCCTAAAAAAATGGGAATCAACTGAGCATGTGCAGAGCAGGGTGAGACAGTGTATTACTGGAGTT
The DNA here is from genome assembly GCF_965119305.1 of Pelophylax lessonae. Taxonomy (NCBI): domain Eukaryota; kingdom Metazoa; phylum Chordata; class Amphibia; order Anura; family Ranidae; genus Pelophylax; species Pelophylax lessonae. The sequence continues at coordinate 569,759,771 of NC_138768.1, read as the reverse complement.
TAAACAGTATAGACACTTATCTTTAATTTTTTACCTGCAAAAGGGGCCAGCCTGAAGTGATCTAGCAGGACTTCATTTTCTGACTAAAGTTCCACTTAAACTACTTCCCATCCGCGCTACAGCCTATATACGGCTGCAGCGCGGACTCACATTTTCGGGAGGCCGTCTTTATACGGCCTCCCAGTAACACGCATCCCGCGCGCTCCCGCGAGCGCGCATCGGGGAAAATCTGTATCAGCCGTGTCCCTTGGACACAGCCGATCACAGATCGTGGTGAATGGCCAATCACAGCGGCCATTCACCACGTGATCGGACCGTCCAATGAGAGATGATCTCATATGTAAACATATGAGATCATCTCTCATCGCCAGCGCTCCTTCCTCACACGGAGACTGCAGTGTGAGGAAGGAGGGAGAGCTGCCCAGCGGCGGGGACACAGAACAAATGTAATCAGGGCACCGATCACCAGTGCCCTGATTACTAGAGGTAAAAAAACATACACTCAGTGCCCACAGTGCCCCCCATCAATGCCCACAATCAGTGCCCATAGTGCTGTCAGTCAGTGCCCATCAGTGCCTGCTCATCTAGGCACTGATGAGCACTGACTGGTAGCACTATGGGCACTGATGGTGCTGCCCATCAGTGCCGCCCATCAGTGCTCATCAGTGCCACCCGTCAGTGTCCATCAGTGCCAACCGCCAGTGTCCATCAGTGCCGCCTATCAGTGCCCATCAGTGCCGCCCGTCAGTGCCGCCTCTGTGCCCAGCAGTGCCACCTCTCAGTGCCCAGCAGTGCCACCTCTCAGTGCCCAGCAGTGCCACCTCTCAGTGACGCCTATCAGTGCTGCATATTAGTACCTCCTCATCAGTGCCCATAAGTGCCACCTCATCAGTGCCCATCAGTGCAGCCTATCAGTGCCGCCTCATCAGCGCACATCAGTGAAGGAGAAAAATTTATTTTCAAAAATATTTTTTTCAAAATTTTCTGTCTTTTTTCTTTTTTTTTTGTAAAAAATAAAAAACCCAGAGATAATTAAATACCACCAAAAGAAAGCTCTATTTGTGTGAAAAAAATTATAAAAATTTCATATGGGTACAGTGTAGCATGACCACGCAATTGTCATTCAAAGTGTGAGAGCGCTGAAAGCTGAAAATTGGCCTGGATGGGAAGTGGATTTAAGTGCACAGTAGGCAAGTGGTTAAATAGATGGGTTTAGTTCAGCTTTCAGATTTACTGCTGTTCAGGGGCTCTGGGCTTTAGCAAAATGGCAGCCTCCAGCTAAAAAAAACATGACAATGCTGGAGGCAATTTAGAGCACACACTCAATTTTGGTAGCATATTATTCATGTGGAATATATGTTCCTTGCTAAAGAACATTTTTTTTTTTTAAATCAGGTTGTTATGGGTACAGTTCCGCTTTGACATGGCTTCACCAATGCAAGGATAGCTCTTCCATACTCAACCAGTGACACAGCCCTACCAAATTTCACATTGAAATTCAAATTGAGTGTTCAATCGGATATAAACTGAAATAGCTATATTAACCACTTGCCGACCGTTCACTCGAGCTCTACTGCGGCAAAGTGGTTAGTTCCCGTCCAGCGACGTAGACCTACGTGGCTGGACTCCTCCCCCTGTGGGCGGCACACGCGCGCCGCCGGAGGCTCGCTCCCGCTGTATTCAGTCACAGCGGGAGTCGGGCCAGGGGAGGAGCGGCGGTGATCACCGCCGCTCTTCCCCGATCGTCTGGGAATCGAGTTTGGAGATCCGCCCACTTGTGTAAACAAAGCGGGCCGATCTCCTCAGTGACAGATTGCAGGGTTCAGCATAGCTGAACATGCGATCTGTCCCTGTGTCACTCAGTCACCTCCCCCCACACACGTTAGTAAGCACCAGGCATACATTAACCCCTCCCTCTCCAATAGAATTAACCCTTTCCCTGCCAGTGTCATTTTTACAGTAACAGTGCATATTTATAGCACTGTTTACTGTAGTAATGTCACTGGTACCCCCAAAAGTGTCAAAAATGCCAGTCAAGGGTCCGATCTGTCCGCCGCAATGTCGCAGTCCCACAAAAAAAAAAAATCGCAGACCGCCATTACTCGTTAAAAAAAAAACCACCAAAAATGACAGAAATCTTTCCCTTAGTTAGTAAACGCAATAACTTTTGCGCAACCCAATCAAAATACGCTTATTGTGATTTTTTTTACCAAACATAGGTAGCAGAAAACAAGTTGGCCAAAAATTTAAAACAATTTTGATTTTTAAATTTTTTTGGGGGGGGAATTTCATATAAAAAAAATGTGAAAAATATTGTTATTTTTTCAAAATTTATGCTATTTTTTGTTTATAGCGCAAAAAGTAAAAATCGTACAGGTGATCAAATACCACCAAAAGAAAGCTCTGTTTGTGGGGAAAAAAGGACGTAAATTTCATTTGAGTACGGCGTCTCACGACCGCGCAATTGTCAGTTAAAATCGCACAGTGCCGAATTGCAAAAAGTGGCATGGACGTAAGACAGCAAAATCCTCCGGTGGTAAAGTGGTTAAAGGAGAGCCTATGTTACTTTGCTTTACTCTTGTGGTCTCCTAAAGTACACAGGACATGGAAATGCAATCGTTTAGTAAATATAAACTGCTAAATTACTTTTCTCATCAGCAGTTAGAGCAGTCTTGTGACTTCTATCAGTGTCTGGTTAAAGCCTGTAGGAGGGGTTTTCATTCTCCAATGATTGTCCTATGAGGATCCAGGATCCCCCACCCTGTCTGGACAGTGCTGATTGGCCCTGTGCTGATCACATGCACTCTCCCAATAAAAAAAAAACTCTCTAGCAATACACACCAAACTGAGCGTGTGTAGCTTGTCCCCTTATGTTCTGTTCTATCAGGAGATGGTTTGAGGAGGATCAGAGGAGACAGGATCAAATAGCCTTTTTACACAATGCAGAGGATGAACCCTTTAGGTTCCACAGTGAGAACAACAAGCATGCTTTACTGCATATAGAGACTGATTTTACTGTTGTGGGTTTAGGAACACTTTAGGCTGCATTCACACTTGAGCGTAGCGTTTTTTACCGCGATTTTACCGCGATTTTACCGCGATTTTTTCAGGCGTTTTTCATTGACATCTATCAAAAACGCTGGTAATCAGCCCAAAAAGAAGCTCATGTACTTTTTTCAGCTACAGGCGTTTTGCAAAACGCTCAGATGTGAACAGGGGCCATTTAAATGAATGGGGTTTTACTTGTTGGGCGTTTTGGAAGCGTTTCTTTTGAGCGTTTTTGGAGCTGAAAACGCCCAGGTGTGAATGGAGCCTTAAGCCCACTAAAATGATATGAACATTGCCATTGCAAAAACAAATAAATAACAATTACCTGTGGTGGATCCACTCGTACAAAAGCTGAAATTTCTCAGAGCTAAAGACACAAATATCCACATCGGGATTTGGATCCACATAATCAGGCTGGCTTTAACAGGGTGACAGTTATCCCGAACATAAAGTTCAGTTACTATTCTTTTCATGTTTTTACGAAAATGAAATCTGTTTAAAAAAAAAAAAAAAGGAAAAATATACATATTAAATATTGTAATACTATACAATACATCTTTATAGTTAGTTGCAAAGGTTCTGCAACATAGCACTCATGCTGAACGCAGGACAGTAATCTTATATAAAATGTGTCCACTGGCTACATACCTATGTTAAAAGCCTCTGATTATGGAGGGCATCTCTAATTACCAGGCCAAAGACTACTTCCAGGGCTGTCACTCACAGCAGAACTGAACACATAAAAGTTTGCATGGGTATTTGATGACTGTCACTGGCAAGATTGGAATATCTATGTCTAGTCCTGATTTGAGAAAAAAGGTTAAGCAGTCAGGTTGGAGTCTTCAGATGACAGTTCCTATCTCCCCAGATATTAGAGTGGTGACAGCTGTGTTTTCTGTGCACATAGTTCAGGATATGACGCAGTCAGGAGATAGGAAGATCGCTTGGCACTGACTTCATCTGTAAATAGATGACGGTCTGTGCTGTCAGAGGCAAAATTAACAGCTGCTTTCCTCAAATAAAATATGTTCTTACCAGGAAATAAACATCTGGTTTTGAGCTAAGAAAATAGAATTAATCTATAAAACTGTAATAATTACAAATGTAAAAAATTTCAACTTTGATTTCCTTGTGATTTTACAGAACATTGTGTATAGAGCAGTAGTAAAAGTGCTTAACCTGACTCAGTGGCAGCTGGTCAATGTGGGGCGCAGGGGAGCAGGGCCGCCCCCCCCCCCCCCCCAAGTAAAAAAAAAAAAAAGAAAAAAAAAAAAAAAAAGTGTTCCTTTAATGGCAGCGGGGCGCCGGACAACACTGCTGCTATGGAGAGGGTGGAGAGGGGTGGGAGTTTTGTCTTCATGTGACAGTTTTTGTTAAGCTTGATTGGCGGCCCTTTAGATTGTGCTCGGGGCGCAGAGCTCTGCGCCCGGAACACTCCCACTTGCGATTCTGCATCCTGTGCTTGGTGCACGTCTGATGTCATAGGGGTGGTGCTTGGGCGTCACCTTCACTGTCTCTGCTTCCCACCTGAGCCGGCCCAGACGTCTTTGTCTCACTCTGCTGCTGCTACAGGAGGACCGGATGCCGTCACTGAGTGAGAGGACCCAGAGCCTCAGCATTCCCGACCGAGTATTGATAGCTGCTGCTGTGCTGTGAGGCTGACTGTAAGTTACTCCTTTTTAAATCATTCACCAGAAAAAGTATCTTGTATTGCATTTAGGATCTCGTCCTTGTGTATTGCATTGGGGGGGGGGGAGAATAAGCATTTTATTAGGGCCCCTATTACAATGCTGTTCCCCCCCCTGGCCCCCTCATACAACGCTGTTCCCGGCCCCCTCATACAACGCTGCCCCCCCCCCCGGCCCCCTCATACAATGCTTTTTCTCCCCCCCTGGCTCCCTCCCCCTAATACATTGCTGATTTCCCCCCCCCCTGGCCTCCTCATACAATGCTGATTCCCCCCCCTGGCCCCCTCATACAATGCTGATCCCCCCCTGGCCCCCTCCCTCTAATACAATGCGGATCCCTCCCTTGGCCCCCTCCCCCTAATACAATGCTGATCCCCCCGGCCCCCTCTCCCCCTAATACATTGCTGATCCCCCTCCCCCTAATACAATGCGGATCCCTCCCTTGACCCCCTCCCCCTTGCGCACCAGCCGCCACTGCCCTGACTACAGATCAGCGTTTCTCAACTTAGTTATATGACTGACCCCTTTACCACACCATGCACTTGGAAAAAATGCCCCTTGGTGTGTATCAGACTAATCCATGTACCACCTAATGTGTGTATTTTCAACCCAATACCAAGCACTAATGTTTTCATCCACACTCTGGGACTTGCATCAACAGGCATCAATCTGTGTCCAATAGCCAATAGTAATTTGTCCTCCTTCACTGTACTATTACAAGCATTCGGAAATACGGCAGCAGACTACAAACATTTTATTTTAGTTTTCAATGCTGTTCCCTCTCCATGCTCTAGAGTGCCAGAGCAATGGGTTTCTAACTTTCATAAAGTGGTTGACTCCTCTCTCCAAATTGCTGCATATTATTCTGGGATTCAAGACTTGTTGTGCTTAAAAACATGCCTCCAAGTAAGCTGGCCCCCATTGGTCAGGCCATTATTAGGCATCAGCTATTCTTTTCAGTTGATAACCTTTTTGAGGTCAAGCTAGAGATTCCTCACAATCTCTGGCCATACAGTGCTCCCAAAAAGGTCCAAGGCAGAGGACAAAAATGCTTTGCAGCCTCAATGTGTTTGGACATACAGGAGCACATATGCCAAGTAGATAACATTGAAAAATGTGTCACAATAGTATCAGAAAGTGGGTGGAATATATTAGGCAGCAAGTGAACGTGTTGTCCCTGAAATTGATGTGTTGAAAGCAGAAAAAATGGGCATTGCAGTATGCTGTGTAATGGGCTGCATAACTGTAGATTAGTCAGGGTGCCCATGCTGACCCATGTCCACAGCCAAAAGCACCTACAGTGGGCACATGAGCATCAGAACTGGACCATGGAGCAATAGAAGAAGGTGGCCTAGTCTGATATATCACATTTATTTTACATAAAGGGATAGCTAGGTGCATGTGTTTGCTTACCTTGGGAAGAGATGGCACCAAGATGTACTGTGGGAAGATGGCAAGCCAGTGTAGGCAGTGTGTTGCTTTGGGCAACGTTATGCTGGAAACCTTGGGACCTGCCATTTATGTACCACCTACCTATACATTATTGCTGACCAAGTACGCCCCTTTATAGAAACAGTATTCTCTAATGGCAGTGGTCTCTTTTAATAAGATAATGCATCCTACCACACTACAAAAATGTTTCAAGAATGATCCGAGGAACACAAGGAGTTCAAAGTGTTAACTTGGACTCCAAATTTTCCAGATCACAATCCAACCGAGCATTTTTGGGATGTGCTAGAAAAACAAGCCCCATGGAGGCCCACCATGCCACTTACAGCACTTAACCACTTCAGCTCCGGAAGACTTACCCCCCTTCATGACCAGGCCCTTTTTTGCAATATGACACTTTGTTCCTTTACCTGACAAATGCCTGGTCGTGTGACACTGTACCCAAATAGAGCTTTATTTTGATGGTATTTGAAACCTCTGTGTTTTTTATCTTTTGTGCTATAAACCAAAAACGACCAACAATTAAAAAAAAAAAAAACAATATTTTTACTTACCGCTATAAAACACAGCCAATAAAAAAAAAAAAAAAAAAAATGTAAAAAAAAATCAAATGTCTTCATCAATTTAAGCCACTATGCTACATATTTTTGGAAAGACAATTCCAATAGGCGTATATTGATTGGGTTGCGCAAAAGTTATAGCATCTACAAACTATGGGATATATTTATGGAATTTTTATTTATTTTCTTTTTTACTAGTAATGGCAGCAAACAGAAGGACTGACATATTGTAGCGGACAAATCGGACACTAACTGACATTATTTTGGGAACCAGTGACACTAATACAGTGGTCAGTGCTAAAACAATGCCCTGTCACTGTATTAATGACACTGGCTGGAAAGAGGTTAACATTAAAGGCGATCTAAGGTTAACTGTGTCTAGCTAGTGTTTTAGTGTAGTGGGGGAGGTGTTTTTATTAGTGGAAGGCATTGATCAGTGACCCTGATTTGCAGGAACACAGGGTCCATGCCTTCTGTATTGACAGAACAGAAATCTGCCTTGTTTACACAAGCAGACTGCTGTTCTGCCTGTGTACCGAACGATCAGCGGGTGCCAGCGGACATAAGGTGCACTGAGTAAATAAAGCAAACAAAAACTGTGTCTGTCTTCATTTTAGACTGCAAATCATCAAAATGAGATTATTTTAAAGGGGGTGAATCTTTTCTATGCCCACTGTATAACTAAATACTTTCAATTGTATATTTGAGATACTAAAAAGGAGCGTGTAAGATGTGTATTGTTAGAGTTTACATATATTTTAATGTAATGTCCCCATCACCCAATCAGATTCCAATTCTCACTTGTAAATTAGCACTAGAACATTTTTAGATAGGAGCTCAAGGCCTAGACGTCTGTTTGGGTTTTAAGTCCGACATGCATTTGTAAAGCAGCATTTGAATCTTTATTGGGAACACACAGAGAAGTGTTCACCTACTGCTGGTTTTCCTTATATTGCTTTAAATCTTATATACAAGTGCCTAACAGGGGTGTCCAAGCTATGGCCCTCCAGCTGTTCAGGAACTACAATTCCCATGAGGCATTGTAAATCTCTGACATTCACAGACATAACTAGGCATGATGGGAATTGTAGTTCCTGAACAGCTGGAGGGCCATAGTGTGGACAAAAACCATGCAGCATGTGACTTGTTTCGGAAGCTCATGCTCTTGTACAGCAACCTATGAGTAGTTATGGGCACCACCTCCATATTTCCTCTTCTGCTCTGTTACAGTGACTATTTAGCCATAAGTACTCTAAAACTTACTTTGCAGTTTTATCACTCCATCCTTGCTGCTTTCCATACACAGATACCTCGTATCGAAGTTGTTTCGCTAAACTTTCAATCTCTGATTGCAAATTTTCCACCTAGCTGAAGAAAAACATATATTACAACAAATCAAGAGCTTGTTCAGCATTATACATTGTTGAACGCTGCCTCATTTGCAAATATTACAATCTGCCAGGACACTACTCAAAAAAAAAAAAAAACAGGAGTGCAATGATAAAGATGGAAGTATCATGAGTAGGGATGATCGAACTTTTCAAAAGTTCAATTTGACCAGAACACCCGAACTTCCCGAAAGTTCGGCCTGGATTTCAGAACCCCATTGAAATCAATGGGACCCGGACTTCGGTAATCAAAAAAAAACATTTTGAAGCCTTAAAACCCAATAAATGCCCCTAAAAAGTGCCTAGGGTTCTGGGTCATGCACCAGGGACTATTAATCACACATTAAAAATTGTCATTTTTGATAGAGAGCCAATTATTGGAAAAATTATTGAAAAAAAAATGAGATTTCTTTGGATTTAGTGTCTGGTGGGTCTAAAAATTGTACCTGTGAAGTTTCAGCTGTGAAGTAGCATGTCCAGAACCAGAAAAAAAAAAAAAAAGTTTGTTTGTATTAGAATTGCAATAGAACAGGATAGTGGCTCCGCTATTTTCACACCTTGCCGGTTTTGTAGCAGGCATTTTTTTGGTCATTTTTTGGGGGTCTTAGGAGGCAGGCATAACATCAGAACTTCTGTGTAGGGGTATAGATACACACACACACGTATGTATATATACACATACACATATATAGGTGTGAAAGTAGCAGAAACCTATGCTTGCGCTAATTAAATAACACCCATATGGCTTCTCTGCTATAACACCTATATGTGTGTATGTGTATAAATACATATAAGTGTGTGTGTGTATATATACCCCTATACAGAATGTCAGATGTTTTGCCTGCCTCCAAAGACCCCCATAAAAAAACGCATGCTGCAAAAACACACCTGCGCGTTTTTGTAGCTGGCGTTTTTTTGGGCGTCTTTGGAGGCAGGCATAACATCTGTACTTCTGTGTAGGGGTATATACACACACACACGTATGTATATATACACATACACATATATAGGTGTGAAAGTAGCAGAAACCTATGCTTGCGCTAATGAAATAATTAACACCCATATGGCTTCTCTGCTATAACACCTAGATGTGTGTATGTGTATAAATACATATAAGTGTGTGTGTGTGTGTATATACCCCTATACAGAATTTCAGATGTTTTGCCTGCCTCCAAAGACCCCCAAAAAATGCCCAAAAAAACGTCTGCGCCAAAAAAAAAAAAAAACGCCCAGGTGTGTTGTTGCAGGCGCCCTCTATACACTTCCAGGGTCCTGTCACTAGGCAACCCCCTTGACACTTGCAGGCTCCAGGATCTCTGGGACCTTCACTGGAGTGGTCCCCTCTACACTAGGCAGACCCCCAGGGGCAGTTCACAGTACTCACGACCTTGGAAGGCTTTCCTGGAACTGAACCCCTCTTCCTCCGCTGGTCCTCTGCACACCGGATCCTCTCTGCAACTTAGCTCAGCTTTCCCTCCTGGATTCTCAGGCAGCCACCTGAGACACCCAATCCTTCTGACAGGAGGAGAGACAGCCGTACTCTCCCTCCTGGGACTCTGCTTCCCGCCAAAGACGCTGCGTCATGCGTTCCCTTCAAACTTTTACCCACTCCCAGAATCCTCTGCGGCAGAATCTGCCTTCTGAGGTAGATACAGGCCTGAGTGGGCCACTGATTGGGTTTCCTCCACTGCCCATTGAGAATCCTCTTATGGAGACAGTGGGGAGACTCCCCCCTCAGCAGCCACACCTGGGAGACATGACAGTCCAGCTGAAAATCATGGCCCTGCTGTTAGGCAGCTAAGGCCCATTATGCTTTTACCTAGGACCTACCTTGTAGGGTGCTACACCAATATACCTCTTCTCATACATATCAATACATCAAAACCCTTAACCTATCTTTGACCAGTTCTCGATGACTTGAGTTTGCATCAGTTCACAATGACTCTACTCGAAATTGGTTTAACTTCTCCCATGTATGAATCTGCAGCACACATGAGACTAGGTAAGTGATGGTAAACCTTGGCACCCCAGATGTTTTGGAACTACATTTCCCATGATGCTCAACTACACTGCATAGTGCTTGAGCATCATGGGAAATGTAGTTCCAAAACATCTGGGGTGCCAAGGTTCGCCACCACTGGACTAGGTTAACAGAAGTGAATATTCATAGATGCACAGACCAAGTTTAGCAGCGTCAGTATGTGTCAGGTAATTTGACATCAACTTTATGACTAATTTTTCAGCTTGACATCAGGCCTGAGAACTAGGAGCACACACAGTTGCACATACCTAGTTCTCAGCTGCAAAGGTTAATAACATTCTCATGGCAAAGGGCATTTTTATATACAATATAGTTCTTGAGACAGATGCTAACCAGTAAATGAAAGAGTCAGAAAGTTTATTCAGTTTAATCAGAGTCCCGTGCAATCTCCAATAGGATAAATAACGTGTGCTCCAAGAAGGCTGATAGGATTGTACTATGTTTTGTAGCCTCCTCCCTATCTGATTCCTACATCACCAATCACATTTCAAGGCAGGTCTCAATCTGATTGGTGACTGGAAGCTCCCTGTATGAAGGAGGCAGCAAAGATCCTGTTCTCTATATCTAAAATTGAACTCAATATGAACTTCTAAATAATACACAGACGAAATACCTATTAGGAGCCAATTGATTTGTATTTCCATCCATCCAGTTCTGAGATTTATGCAGCTCTGCCACACAGCGCAACCCTATCTGCAGGGCAGAGAACCTGATTTTTTCTCTGCTGCAGTTTAGTAACACAGCTCTTCCCCCTCCTCCAACCTGTGACTAAATGGTAAAAGGAAAAGCAGCAGAGTTGTAAGCTCATCTCTCTGGTTCTCCTTCTACCAACATGCTCCTTGTTAGCACAAGCTGCTGATGCTGCTTCCATCACTTAGTCTGCCTTCTGCTATATGGGGATTTGAATAGGCTGATACCAAGTCAAATTTATGTACTTACACTGCTTGCATTTAACCACTTAAGCCCCAGAAGATTTTACCCCCTTTCTGACCAGCGGCTATTTTGCGATTCGGCACTGCGTGACTTTAATGGACAATTGCGCGGTCGTGCGACACTGTACCTAAACCAATTTGACGTCCTTTTTTCCCACAAACAGAGCTTTCTTTTGGTGGTATTTGATCACCTGTGCAAATTTTTTGATCATGCGCTATAATCAAAAAAAGTGTGACAATTTTGCAAAAATAACAATATTTTTCACATTTTTTTTACATGAAATTCCCAAAAAAATGTAAAAATCAAAATTTTTTTAAATTTTTGGCCAATTTGTTTTCTGCTACCTATGTTTGGTAAAAAAAAAAAAAAAATCACAATAAGCGTATTTTGATTGGTTTGCGCAAAAGTTATTGCGTTTACTAACTAAGGGAAAGATTTTTGTCATTTTTTTTTTTAACGAGTAATGGCGGCGATCTGCGATTTTTTTTGCGGGACTGCGACATTGCGGCGGACAGATCGGACCCTTGACTGACATTTTTGACACTTTTGGGGGTAGCAGTGACATTACTACAGTAATCAGTGCTATACATATGCACTGTTACTGTAAAAATGACACTGGCAGGGAAGGGGTTAACTTTATTAGAGATGCAGTGACTATGTGTGTCCCTAGGGGCGTGCTTCTTACTGTGCAGGGATGTGGCTGTGTGTGTAACAGCACAGATCAACGGTCCTACATAGCAGGACCATTAGATCAGTGCTTTTACACAGGGAGAATGACAGACAGCTTTGTTTACATTAGCCACCTGCCTTTCTCCCTTCACAGCGGACGATCGCAAGTGACTGGCGGACGTCGGGTCCACCGGTCAAACGCACGGAGGTGTCCGTGAACGAGCCGAGGCGGGAGCGTGCCTCCGGCGGCACGCACCCACCCGCTATTGGCTCCCAGGCTAGTGACGAACCGGTACGTCACTTTGCCTGGCCGGGGCTGACAGCCGCAGTATATGTACTTGCGGCGATCGGCAACCGGTTAAAGCAGATCTTCATTGCATCTGAGCACCACAAACCAAAAACACTATTCCATTCATTTTTTATATTCAAAACAAACTCCCCCATCCATCCATGTCTCCATGCTTTCATTTGTTGACAACCCCCTAGCATTTCTGGCTGTGTCCATCCTAAATAAGGGTAAATGATTAATGTAGAATTTACAAATGAATGCAGAACTGAAGTAATTTGTGTCTTTTATTTTTGCCCAGAACCCAGTTTTAAATCCCATCTACGGGCGAAAAAAGTTTTCCCATGCAGTGGTGCCATACCCCCACTGCACAGGTTAGCTGGTCATTTTAGTCTAGGGAAGAGGAGAAAAGAGACTTCCTTACCTAATCCTCACAGCCCAAAACCGACACCCCCCACACCAGCGGTCTTGAGTTGTGGACTGTTACTGATGCCATCAAGCCCAGAGCAGGCTCCATAAACCAGGAATAGTCCACTGCTGGACGCTGGGGTAGCACCATTTTCTGGTGGAATGAAGGAATGAGTGAGTATAAGCTTTTTCCTCACCCCTAGACAAAATTAGCAGTGGACTCACAGCCCCATTACATAGGAAAACTTTTTGTTGCCCGAAGTTGGATTTTCATTTTCAATTCTTGAGTGTACCTTATAAAAAATACTGAATTTGAAACAAAGATCTAGCTATTAAACAAAATACGTCATACGAAAAGAAGACTACGTACCTTAGCTAAAATATGCATCTGATATATCGACAAGGGGAGGGTTACCGCTGTTCTAAGCATAACAGTTGCACACAAAATGTTGGCCCACCATGGTAATCCTGTAACTTCTTGCAGTGATATAAGAACACTTTCAGCCATATGAACAGGAGCTGACTCTGCCAGTTTGGCATACACGCCATGGTCACTAGTCACCGGTCCGGTTGAAGCTGCTGCAAATGAGGCTACCGAGATAATGTTCCTATTAAGGGGAAGCAAGGGCATACATGATGCAAGCAGAAAGCGTTTACCACAGACTCCAAGAGATCTATGGAAATCTGGAAAAATGTGAGCAGATTGTATCAGTCCCTTTTTACGACTTTTGTAATCAACTGTCCCAATGTGCCTTGCATACAGACATCTTCTAGCCAGCAATAATACATGGGAATTAAATTCGCTGCTTCTGGTACAGACAGAGAAGTTCTTCAAAGAATGACAAAACATCATCACCAATCTGAAAAGAAAACAAAAGAATTAAAAATTCATCATTCTTTTTCAATAGAGTACCCAAAACAAAAAAAGCATACACAGGTAAAGGGCTACTGACTTTACATTTTTTTTTACTAAATTTTGTGTTCTGATTAGAATCCCTTCCAAACGGTACTTGTAAACCCAATGACTAAAATACCATATACGCTTTGACATAATATCATTTCAAAGTAATTTTTTTTAAATCTGCAGTTTTCATTTAAATCAGCCTTTCTCAACCTTTTCAACACAAAGAAATAATTTTCTGGTCTCAGGAAACCCCTGCTAAAAATGACTAGATCTACAACTCATGATATATTAGTGTGATGGTCAGTGGGAAGAATGCTCCTTACACTTGTGGACATTGGGAAGAATTACCTTCTTCCAGATAGCTAAAAAGATGAATGGTGTCAGTGGAACTCATCTGAGAGGCAGAAATTGCTCATTGCTCAAGGAACCCCTAGCAACCTCAGGAGGAACCCTGGATGAGAAACACTGATTTAAATAGTGCTGGATCTTATGGCGCTTTTCCACTGCATGGAACCGAACGGTTTGGCTCGCTTTTGTGCTTTTCCACTGCTGGTACCACATGGTACGGTGTAGGAACGGTTCGGTGCGGTACGGCGGTGCTTTTCCACTGCATGGAACTGAACGGTACGGCTCTCAAAAACAGTACCATCTCGATTGTGGTTCCAAGAGGTACCATACCCAGTACCATATCCCACAATCCTTTGCATGCAGTCACTACTAGCCACTGATTGGTCAGAGAATCGTTGTTATCCCACCCACTTAACTTTAGTACTACTTTAGTGGAAAAGCAAACCATACCGTACCGTACCGAACCGTTCCAACACCGTACCATGCGGTACCAGCAGTGGAAAAGCAAACCGGGCCAAGCAGGGCCGAGTAGAGCCGAGCCGATACTTGCAGTGGAAAAGTGCCATTAGTGGTCCCTGTTCAGTCACATTCTGCTATATTATAGAAATAAGAGACTACAAACATATACTCCTTGGTAGCTCAATCTTCAACAAAACTTTTAATTAAAACTAATTATACAAAGTGCACAAATCCCCAAAAGGGGTCATAGTAAAAGGTGAATAATAAAATACCCTTATACAGACCACACATGAAGACAACTAAAAGTGAATATCAATAGTATCCTTATACAGTCCACCAATATAAGCATGCATCCATCTGTGATATCTTACACAGATATAGGTGTAAGAGGTGCAGCTTTTTCAATACACCAAAGTGCAAATCCATAAGCCTCTGCACTCACCAGAGATAATTGCCTCTCATTTTACGTACCGTCCACAAAAGCTTCTGTTCCGTCCCCTTTCACACTATGCTGTTCCTTTAAAGAGGAGCTCCAGGCTCCCCCCAAAAAAATAAATCAGCAGCTACAAATACCGTAGCTGCCGACAATATTAGGGCACTTACCTGTCCAGGCATCCAGCGGTGTCTTCACCCAAGCTAATGAGCTAATTCTTTAATCAGCTACCGGGTGCTGGTGCCACCATCTTGACCAAGCGTAACTGCCAGTGAAGCCTTGTGGCTTCATGGCCAGTTTTCTACTGCGAGCTGCACTTTGTGAATAGGCCGCAGTCTTCTGGGACCTGTGAAGTGTCTCAGAAGGCTGCGAAGGAACGAGGGGAGGGGCGAACTGAGCTGAAAGTGGGAGAGGGTACCTGTCAAAACCAGATACCTGCCCCCCCCAAAAGGTCCAAGCTCCGCCTGAATGGTCAAACCATGATGATGTTACAATTGGAGATGGAGTTTGGCCTCAATTTGTTAGTGCATCTAATACAGTCATGTCCAAAGTCCGGCCCGCGGACCAGTTGCGGCCTTTCATTTAGTTTTATACGGCCTCCTGAGCTGTATGGGGAATGTAGTGCCTACCGCCGCTGCCGCCGTTCTGCATTGTTCTTCAGAAAAGGGTGGACCCGGGGCGCAGAGCAGTGCGCCCTGAGCCCACCCATTGTGTGACAATAGCGATTGATTATTCGCTATTGTCACACGGATCCGCCTCCTGATCCTCCTCCTGGCCAATCAGGAAGCGGGTCCAAGACCCATTTCCTGATTGGCTGAAAGACGAACAATTGCCATTGGCCAAGGAGGAGGAGGAGGGAGACGTGGAGGATTGCCGTCGCTGCCTCAGGTAAGTGCACGCTGGTCTCTCTGCACGCTGTGCTAACTCTGCATTTAAGGGGGCACGCTATGGTCACTCTAAATTTAAGGGGGCACGCTATGGGCACTCTACATTTAAGGGGGCACGCTGTGGGCACTCTACATTTAAGGGGGCACGCTGTGGGCACTCTGCATTTAAGGGGGCACGCTGCGGGCACTCTGCATTTAAGGGGGCACGCTGCGGGCACTCTGCATTTAAGGGGGCACGCTGCGGGCACTCTGCATTTAAGGGGGCACGCTGTGGGCACTCTGCATTTAAGGGGGCACGCTGTGGGCACTCTGCATTTAAGGGGGCACGCTGTGGGCATCCTACATTTAAGGGGGCACGCTGTGGGCATCCTACATTTAAGGGGGCACGCTTTGGGCACTCTGGCGAGGGCGTGTTTAGGGGCGAAGCAGGGTAGGGTTTGGGTGGGGCAACAAGTGGCGAGTAACTCTTAAGGCCTGGCTAGTAGCTCAAGACTTGAAATTTTGAGCCCTGTGTGTATATGTATGTATGTATGTATGTATGTATGTATGTATGTGTGTGTGTGTGTATATGGATGTATGTATGTGTGTGTGTGTGTGTTTAATTTTAATGGTTCAAATGTCAGGCAAAATGGTCGGCCCTCACGCATGTTCACTTCATCAAATCTGGCACTCTTTGAAAAAAGTTTGGACACCACTGATCTAATACATTTAACACTCCCCTCCCCACAGACTGAAAACGTTGCTGTCTGCTATGCCCCCTGTGCTCATTCATCCGGAGTTGCGTCTCTATTATACAGGAGGTGTGTTACTGGCCAGATCATACACTTTCATGAATAAAAAAAATAAAAACAGTAAAGTTAGCTACATTTTTTGCATATGCTCACTTCTGCGTGCGAGAACAAAGGAACAAGGTGCTTTACATTTTTTTTTTTTTTTTATTAACTATTTTACTTTTTTTTTTTTTTTTTTTTTATCACTTTTATTGCTGTTACAAGGAATGTAAACATCCCTTGTGACAATAACAGGCAGTGACAGGTACTCTTTATGGAGGGATCTGGGGTCTAAAAGACCCTAAATCCCTCCTTTGCATTTAAAAGGATCCAGTACATCGTTTTTTTTACATCGGAGACCCGACCAGAGCTGAATCCCGCTTTGTTTGGGTCTTCGGCCAGTCGGAGGATGTGAGGGCTGGTTGATCGGGTCTCCCAGTGGGACAGGAGACCCAGGCGAGCCACGGAAGGCGGCGGGAGGGGGGGGGCTGTCCCCTCCCGCTCCTTATGATAGCCAAGTGGCTGCTCAGCCGCATCAGTTGTCATTACAAGAAAGCCAACCATCGGCTTTAAACAAAAGTACCGGGGAGATGCCTTTAGCTGCAGGCATCACCCCGGTACAACCCCCTGAAGCCTAGGCTGCATATTTACTTTATGTCTGTGCGAAGGGGTTAATGCTGGACTGTGATAAGACATAAAACTTTTATTTGCGTTATTTAGGACATCGTGATGAGAAGTTCACTGCAGTGCTAGCACCTTGAGTACAAACTCAGTAGATAAAATATTATTATTATTCACATTATTTAATATCTACCCTGAGAGATCAGACACATGTAATATTACTGTTTGCAATTCTTTATATAGTTTCAATATTCTTTAAGTTTTTGAAGCAGAGCGCCACTTCATATTTGTAAACAATTTCCCAAAAAAATTGCATTTGCAAAACTGCTGCGCAAATACCGTGTGACATAAAATATTGAAACAATCGCCATTTTATTCTCTAGGGCAGTGATGGCGAACCTTGGCAACCCAGATGTTTTGGAACTACATTTCCCATAATGCTCATCTACACTGCAGAGAGCATGAGCATCATGGGAAACGTAGTTCCGAAACATCTGGGGTGCCAGGATTTGCCATCACTGCCCTAGGGTCTCTGCTACAAAAAAAATGATAATGTTTGGGGGTTACAAGTAATTTTCTAGCAAAAAATACTGATTTAAACTTGTAAACAAAAAGTACCAGAGAAAGCCTGGTCGGCACAGCAATACATAAGAATATTCAGACACACTTACAATGAAAGATGTCTGCCCCAATGTGCTACCAGGGCTGAGCAATACGCACACACATATATACAGCATATACACCAATCTGCCATACGTTTAC
Organism: Pelophylax lessonae; assembly: GCF_965119305.1. NCBI lineage: Eukaryota > Metazoa > Chordata > Amphibia > Anura > Ranidae > Pelophylax > Pelophylax lessonae. The sequence goes on along the minus strand of NC_138768.1, from coordinate 569,742,117 downwards.
CCATGATTTAATCAATCACCACAGGCAGCAGCTGTCAGATCGAGGTAAGTTTTTTTTTTTTGGAAATTTCTGTTTATTAACCACTTAAGCCCCAGAAGATTTTACCCCCTTCCTGACCAGGGGGTATTTTGCGATTCGGCACTGCGTGACTTTAACGGACAATTGCGCGGTCGTGCGACGCTGTACCTAAACGAATTTGGCGTCCTTTTTTCCCCACGAACAGAGCTTTCTTTTGGTGGTATTTGATCACCTGTGCAATTTTTTGATCATGAGCTGTAAACAAAAAAAGAGCGTCAATTTTGCAAAAATAACAATATTTTTCACATTTTTTTTATATGAAATTCCCCCCCCCAAAAAAATGTAAAAATCTAAATTTTTTTACATTTTTGGCCAATTTATTTTATGCTACAAATGTTTGGTAAAAAAAAAAAAAAAAAATCGTATTTTGATTGGTTTGCTCAAAAGTTATTGCGTTTACTAACAAAGGGAAAGATTTTTGTCATTTTTGTTGTTTTTTTTTTTAACGAGTAATGGCGGCAATCTGCGATTTTTTTTTGCGGTACTGCGGCGGACAGATCGGACCCTTGACTGACATTTTTGACACTTTTGGGAGTACCAGTGACATTACTGCAGTAATCAGTGCTATACATATGCACTGTTACTGTAAAATGACACTGGGAGTGAAGGGGTTAACTGTATTGGAGAGGGAGGGGTTAAGTGTGTCCTAGGGGCGTGCTTCTAACTGTGATTGGACATGGCTACTGCTACTGGTCCTACATAGTAGAACCGTCTGGTCTCCATTCTTACACAGGGAAGAATGACAGGCGGCTTTGTTTACATTAGCTGCCTGCCTTTCTTCCGGTGTCACGGACGATCGCGAGTGCCTGGCGGACATCGGGTCTGCCGGGCATACGCGCAGGGGGGTCCGTGACCACGCGGGAGCGCGCTTCCAGCGGCGCGCGCTCGCTCCCTAGAAGCCTCACAGGCTAGCGACGCAGTAAATAGTCGCGCGGCGGTCGGCAAGTGGTTAAAAGATCGAGGTAGGTTTGCATCTATGGGGGGGTGGGTTAGAATAGGACAAAATAAATAAGTGCTCGTAACCTTTCAGCATTCCTCCACACTTCTTTACCCAGCAGCTACATAACATGTTTATGCAAGGAGGTGGAGGAGCTGGGCCAGCACAGGCAGTAATTAAACAGTCCCAGAGGAGGAGAGAGCGATGATGTGCAAGGAGGGGGCTGTGCTTGGTAAATGACTCTTCCAGAGTAATTGAATCTTGTTGCAAGGTCCAAAGCGCATTGTAAGGCAATAAAAATGTGTTTACCGAAAAGGGAAAACACTGCAATAAAGCATTTCAAATACTTGTACCTGCAATGCTTCAGAGTTGCTGACAGGCCAGGTCTCTTTATTATCCTATGGAATATAGACATTGAGAGGCAAGCTGTATTCTAATCACTTAGCCTGTAATTAATAACATTACACAACTCATCTAGAAATGATCATCCACACTTAGTGTTCAGCAGGACTTTAAACAACAATGTCACTTTAGTGTCCTTACTACAAATACTCAGTCTTCATAATACCTCATCTACTGTGTTCATATCACCTCTTCCACCTTTCCGTTCTTCCTCTGATCTTGTATCTTTCACCTTCCTTCTTCCTGCCCCGCTAGCGTTTCAAGCCTCACTCTCAGATAATGTAACAATGCGTGCCAAGCCTCATTTTCAGATATTGTAACAATGCGTGCTAAGCATCACTCTCAGATACTGTAACAATGAATACCAAGCCTCACTTTCAGATACTGTAATAATGAATGCCAAGCCTCACTTTCAAATACTGTAACCATGAATGCCAAGCCTCACTTTCAAATACTGTAACAATGAGTTCCAAGCCTCACTTTCAGATACTGTAACCATGAAAGCCAAGCCTCACTTTCAAATACTGTAACTATGAAAGCCAAGCCTCACTTTCAGATACTGTTACAATGAGTGCCAAGCCTCACTTTCAGATACTGTAATCGTGAATACCAAGCCTCACTTTCAGATACTGTACCATGCGTCCTAAGCTTCACTTTCAGATGATATGTAACATACTCTTCTCACTTTCAGATGATACTGTAACCATCTGTGCTAAACCTCATTATCAGATTTTTTTGCATCATGCTTTCCAAGCCTCATTTCCAGGTAGCCTCGCCACGTAATTCTCCATGCGTTCAGATGTTCTGTCAGATAGCCTCTCCATGTAAGTCTCCATGCGTTCCAAGCCTCATTTCCAGGTAGCCTCGCTACGTGATTCTCCATGCGTTCAGATGTTCTGTCAGATAGCCTCTCCATGTAAGTCTCCTTGCGTTCCAAGCCTCATTTCCAGGTAGCCTCTCCATGTAAGTTTCCATGCGTTCAGATATTCCGTCAGATATCCCCACCCCGTCAGATATCCCTACCTCGGAACAGTAACTAACTTTATTCTCATATAGTTGCATGACTTGCATCATGCATTCCAAGCCTCACACTCAGACATTATCTCATGCGTTCCAAGCTATATCATGTATTGGAAGAGCCGCTGTTCCGTGAAAAAACCATACCCGTGAGAAAACCATACCCTCGTCACTTCCGGTTCCGCTACGGAGGGTATGGATTTCTCACGGTAGTTAAACTTGCGGCGCTTACATTAAAACAGCTTATCTGCAACATAAATCATCTCCGCTCTTCGCCCTGTCACTGCCCTCATCTCCAGTAATAAATATAAAAGCGGATCACGGAGCCGCGATCGCCGTCACATTTACATCTCATACACCCGCCGCCGCTTTTATATTTATTACCGGAGATGAGGGCAGTGACAGGGCGAAGAGCGGAGATGATTTACGTTTCAGATGAGCTGTTTTAATGTAAGCGGCGCAAGTATTACATTAGACACAGTGCCGTGAGAATTTCATGCCGACCGAGCATGCGCACTTGTCTAATTCTTTAATGTTCAATCACGTATCCGGGGCTCTGAGCATGCGCACTGCTGCGCTGCTCAGCTGTTTCAGCCCGGAAGTGACGAGGGTATGGTTTCTCCACGGGGTATGGTTTTTTAACGTTACACCGCTTTCAGTTCTTTAGTTATGTGGCTTTCACTCATAAATACCAGGAAGTTAAAAAAGTAGTAGTCTTTCTTTTATGCAGTGTAAAACACCATAGTTGCCAACATTTCCCAAAAAGTTTTAGGGGCATTTTTTTCCAGAAAGGTAGTGTGGGCAGAGCAGTATTTTAACCACTTGACCGTGACCAGGCCATTTTTTGCGATTCTGCAACTGCGTTACTTTAACCATTTAAGCCCCGGAAGATTTTACCCCCTTCCTGACCAGACCCCCTTTTTCAACTTGGCACTTTGTGACTTTAACTGACAATTGCGCGGTCATGCAATGCTGTACCCAAACAAAATTTATGTCCTTTTTTTCCCACAAACAGAGCTTTCTTTTGGTGGTATTTGATCACCTCTGCACTTTTTATTTTTTGCGATATTAATAAAAAAAGGGCGAAACTTTGGAGAAAAAATGACATTTTCAACTTTGTCTTTTAAAAAATATCCAATATACCCAATTTATGTCATACTTTTTGGCCAAAATGTATTTAGCTACATATCTTTGACAAAAAAAATTTCAATGAGCGTATTTTTATTGGTTTGCGCAAAAGTTATAGCGTCTACAAACTATGGTGTAAATACTGAAATTTACGCAGCTTTAGTTTCTGACTAATTGAAACTAAGGTGACCAGCGCTATGGAATATACAGTGAGAGTAGGTACGGTGTAAGCTGCCAACAACCAAACCCAAAAGGGTTAAGGAGTGAAATATGTGCTAGTGGGGTTGTGAACGGCGCTACCGTGTTAAAAAATACACTTGGTGAATAAATAACGTAAAAATGTTGAAGGTGCTTGATATTAAATAAATAGATATAATTTATAAAGTGCACATGTGACTCATAGTTTTCAGAGACTATTTGTAGTGAAGAAACACACATACCCTGTGCCTTTAAAAAGTGCGATAATAAAGTGCATAAGTGCTAGTGCAAAACAAAAGACACAAAACTGAAATAGGGCAGTGGTTTTTTTATTTTTCATTAAACATACCATGTGTGATGTGTGTCCAATCTAAAGAACAAATCATAAAGTGGTTGTGCACAATAAAAAAACTCTCAAAGGTTCTGTGCTGCAGTGAGCAGAAATGTGCAAAAATGAAACATTCAGTTGAAAAATGATTGTGAGTAAAAAGGACTTTAGGGCTGCAGACACCTGCGTGACCGCTAGGTGTCGCACCCTGTATACAACCTGGTGAGGCTTTTCTGCTGGATGGATACCGTGTAGGGGTTATTTCCTCCTCTGGTTTCCTAGTGTGCCGCGTGGTGCCTCAAAAAAGAAACACAGAGACGAAAACCCCCTGGTGCCGTATCTCAAAAACAAGGGCAGAAAAAATGTAGTGACTCACGGTGGAAGATGCAGGCTGTCCGCGATCAGTGTTGTTGTGTGCCGGGAAGCTTCCGCGTTCCACGGCTCTGGCTCCGAGTGCCGGAAATGACGTGTTGACGTCGAAGACTCCGCCCTACCGGTTTCGTCAAATGACGTCTACAGGAGCGGCGTCAACGTACTGACTTCCCGGCCATTAAATAGCGTCCCATCTCCTAGCAACAACAGGGCCTCCCCCGCCGCCATATTGGTGCTGTCAGCTGAAGCCGGACCGAGGCCATCTTGTGCCTCAATGCAATGCCCGCCTCGCTAACCCTAATAGGAGTGTTTAGCTATCTGTTCATCATTTCGGGGACAGCCTGTTCGGATCAATTTAAACGACAATTTAAAAAAAACTTTATTGATGAAAAAAATTATTTTTTAAAAAAGATATGTAAAATAAAAAAATAAAAAATATAAAAAATTAAGAATTATATAAAAAATATTTTAAAATTGCTAAAAGCAACGGTGCATATTCCTCTTTAAAAACATTAGTCTGACTATAAGAAGCGGAGTATTTCTTTTAAAAAAATGTATATATATACCACACACTTAGGGAACAAACCATGGCATCATATATGTGGCAGATGTTGGATGAGAAAGTTCAAAAATAGGGATCAAAAAAACGGTTTACAATCTGATGATATCATGGCGTGTATTGTGTGGGTTATTCACAGACGTGATAAGTTATTAATCTTAATATACAAAAAAAATTAAAATAAAGAAATAAAATAAAGAATATTTTTATAGGATAAAAAGAAGAGAATTATTACAATATGACTGTGGACCAAATTCCATTGAAGAGATTCGTATGCACAGTCAAGGTTTATGATCCACGGGATATCACCGAGATTAGAAATGTAGAATCCGATTGATGCCAATCTTTTTGTTTTTTTGTTTCTTCATATGCTTTCTTGGAAAAACACAAAAAACACAAAAAAACACAAAAAAACCCACAAAAAAAAACACAAAAAAAACCCCCAAAAAAAGGGGGAGAAAAGATGTAGGATGAGAAGGCTAATAATGGAATCTTGTTTCAAGGGTTTTAATCTATATGTTTAAAATCTCTCTATCAAGGGTATGCATGGAAAAGTACTTCTTTTTAACTTCATACTTTTTTGAGAAGTATGTATAAAGAAACTATGTGAAAAAAAGGAGAGAGAAGTGGCTGGGAGGATAATTTTTTCATATAACGTGATGTCAACAAAATGTTTATAATATAAGAAGCTGTTCAAGGTTTTATTGAAGGGTCAAAAAATATTCTTAAAAGATAATTCAAAATTATTATATAAATATTCAGGATAATATATATCTTTATAAACTTATTTCCGAAAGTGGCTTTAAAGGAGTTTTTTTTAAAATTTAGTCTTTTCAAAGATTTGCTAAAAAACTTGGAAAGAAGGAATAAAACGGATAAAAAGGATAAAAAAACTGATAAACAAACTATACATCTGTAATAAAACAGTTCAGATCTATATCTGCGTTCAAACCATCGGGGCGGAGGGATCTCATTAAAAAAATCCACTTGGTTTCATTTCTAGATACCATTCTTTTCTTATTTCCTCCCCTCCAATCCCCTTTTATTTTGTCTATGCCATAAAACACTAATCCTGATGGATCTTTAGAGTGTTTTTCTTTAAAGTGCCTGGATAAATTATGTTTATCAAACCCCTTTTTAATGTTTTTTATATGTTCCCTGATTCTAACATACAGGGGTCGGGTGGTCCTACCAATATATTGCATATGGCAGGGGCACTCAATGACATAGGTCACGTGTGTGCTGTTACAAGTAATGGTATCTTTTATTTTGTATTCAACACCCGTGGTATAGGATCTGAAATTGTTAGTTCGCCTCTTTTGGGATGTGTTATTCCTACAGGGTAGGCATTTTCGGCACCTAAAAAAACCATTAATACTGGTGGGTAAAGAAATGTTTTTTGGTGGGTTAACCACGTTGTGTACCACCTTGTCCTTTAACGTTGGTGCCCTTCTATAGACAAAGGAAGGTTTGTTGGGTAAAATCTTTCTTAGTGTTCTATCAGCTGTGAGAATAGGCCAATGTTTTCTAAAGATTTTTTCCACTTCCTTGTGTTGTCTATTAAATCCTGTGATGAACGCGAACTCATGTTTATTTTGACTCTCTTTTCTTGAATTCTCTTTGATAAGGTCTTTTCTGTCCAAATTCCTATTTTAAAAGAATGGTGGAGGAGGAAATCAGAGCCCTAAAAATTAAAAACAAGAAAGAAAAAGATATTTGGGATACTATTAGAAAGCTTGAAAAGAAAAAGGGAATTGTCATCAGACCTGCTGATAAAGGGGGAGGTTTGGTCATTTTGAACCAGAAGGACTATGAGGAAGAAATGGAACACCTCCTAAGCGCAGAAGACACGTATAAAAAACTACCAAGAGACCCTAAAGCGAAATTTATAAAAGACCTGAGGACATATATTAAGAAAGGAAAAGATCTAGAAATACTGAATACCAAAGAGGCTAAATATTTACAAATAGAAGCAGCCAGGACGCCCATAATATATTATCTACCAAAGATACACAAAAATGAAGAGAAACCTCCAGGCCGTCCAATAATAAGTGGCATCAATTCGGTACATTCCCGTTTGGGAGAATATTTAGACAAATTTTTGCAACCCTTAGTACCTAAGGGTAAGTCCTACTTAAGGGATAGCAAACAACTACTGTCGGATATCCAAAATTTAGAAGTTATGGAAGAAGATTTTCTAGTAACCATTGATGTAAATTCTTTATATACGAATATAGCACAACAAGATGGCCTGGACAGTGTTGAATGGGCACTTTTTAAACAGACTGATCTAAAAAACGCACAAGTGCACTTTATATTAGAGGGCCTCAAGATGGCTATGGAATCAAATTATTTTTGGCATAAGGGAAGATATTATGCACAAACAAAAGGAGTAGCTATGGGGGCAAAATATGCCCCCAGCGTTGCAAATATATTCATGCAAAAATGGGAGGAGGAGCAAGTTTTTAGCATTGAAAGACCCAATCTTAGATATTACCAAAGATATATTGATGATATTATTTTAGTATGGAGAGGTGGCTTGGACTCATTACAGAGCTTTTTTGATGAGATCAGTAGCAACGCCTATGGAATCACCTTTACAGGAAATTGGGATAAACAAAAGATTGCTTTTTTAGATTTAGAATTATTTAAGCAAGATGGAAGACTGGCTAGCAAAACCTTTTTTAAGAAAACCGATAAAAACGGATATATCCCCATTAGGAGCTGTCACCATCCACAATGGTTAGGAAATATTCCTAAGGGACAGTTGCTACGGATAAGGAGAAACTGCAGTAACACTCAAGATTTTGACATTCAAGCAGATATGCTCATTCAAAGATTCATAGAAAAAGGATACAAAAAGAAAAACTTGGAGCATTTAAAGAGAACAATAAGGAATTTGGACAGAAAAGACCTTATCAAAGAGAATTCAAGAAAAGAGAGTCAAAATAAACATGAGTTCGCGTTCATCACAGGATTTAATAGACAACACAAGGAAGTGGAAAAAATCTTTAGAAAACATTGGCCTATTCTCACAGCTGATAGAACACTAAGAAAGATTTTACCCAACAAACCTTCCTTTGTCTATAGAAGGGCACCAACGTTAAAGGACAAGGTGGTACACAACGTGGTTAACCCACCAAAAAACATTTCTTTACCCACCAGTATTAATGGTTTTTTTAGGTGCCGAAAATGCCTACCCTGTAGGAATAACACATCCCAAAAGAGGCGAACTAACAATTTCAGATCCTATACCACGGGTGTTGAATACAAAATAAAAGATACCATTACTTGTAACAGCACACACGTGACCTATGTCATTGAGTGCCCCTGCCATATGCAATATATTGGTAGGACCACCCGACCCCTGTATGTTAGAATCAGGGAACATATAAAAAACATTAAAAAGGGGTTTGATAAACATAATTTATCCAGGCACTTTAAAGAAAAACACTCTAAAGATCCATCAGGATTAGTGTTTTATGGCATAGACAAAATAAAAGGGGATTGGAGGGGAGGAAATAAGAAAAGAATGGTATCTAGAAATGAAACCAAGTGGATTTTTTTAATGAGATCCCTCCGCCCCGATGGTTTGAACGCAGATATAGATCTGAACTGTTTTATTACAGATGTATAGTTTGTTTATCAGTTTTTTTATCCTTTTTATCCGTTTTATTCCTTCTTTCCAAGTTTTTTAGCAAATCTTTGAAAAGACTAAATTTTAAAAAAAACTCCTTTAAAGCCACTTTCGGAAATAAGTTTATAAAGATATATATTATCCTGAATATTTATATAATAATTTTGAATTATCTTTTAAGAATATTTTTTGACCCTTCAATAAAACCTTGAACAGCTTCTTATATTATAAACATTTTGTTGACATCACGTTATATGAAAAAATTATCCTCCCAGCCACTTCTCTCTCCTTTTTTTCACATAGTTTCTTTATACATACTTCTCAAAAAAGTATGAAGTTAAAAAGAAGTACTTTTCCATGCATACCCTTGATAGAGAGATTTTAAACATATAGATTAAAACCCTTGAAACAAGATTCCATTATTAGCCTTCTCATCCTACATCTTTTCTCCCCCTTTTTTTGGGGGTTTTTTTTGTGTTTTTTTTTGTGGTTTTTTTTTGTGTTTTTTTGTGTTTTTTGTGTTTTTCCAAGAAAGCATATGAAGAAACAAAAAAACAAAAAGATTGGCATCAATCGGATTCTACATTTCTAATCTCGGTGATATCCCGTGGATCATAAACCTTGACTGTGCATACGAATCTCTTCAATGGAATTTGGTCCACAGTCATATTGTAATAATTCTCTTCTTTTTATCCTATAAAAATATTCTTTATTTTATTTCTTTATTTTAATTTTTTTTGTATATTAAGATTAATAACTTATCACGTCTGTGAATAACCCACACAATACACGCCATGATATCATCAGATTGTAAACCGTTTTTTTGATCCCTATTTTTGAACTTTCTCATCCAACATCTGCCACATATATGATGCCATGGTTTGTTCCCTAAGTGTGTGGTATATATATACATTTTTTTAAAAGAAATACTCCGCTTCTTATAGTCAGACTAATGTTTTTAAAGAGGAATATGCACCGTTGCTTTTAGCAATTTTAAAATATTTTTTATATAATTCTTAATTTTTTATATTTTTTATTTTTTTATTTTACATATCTTTTTTAAAAAATAATTTTTTTCATCAATAAAGTTTTTTTTAAATTGTCGTTTAAATTGATCCGAACAGGCTGTCCCCGAAATGATGAACAGATAGCTAAACACTCCTATTAGGGTTAGCGAGGCGGGCATTGCATTGAGGCACAAGATGGCCTCGGTCCGGCTTCAGCTGACAGCACCAATATGGCGGCGGGGGAGGCCCTGTTGTTGCTAGGAGATGGGACGCTATTTAATGGCCGGGAAGTCAGTACGTTGACGCCGCTCCTGTAGACGTCATTTGACGAAACCGGTAGGGCGGAGTCTTCGACGTCAACACGTCATTTCCGGCACTCGGAGCCAGAGCCGTGGAACGCGGAAGCTTCCCGGCACACAACAACACTGATCGCGGACAGCCTGCATCTTCCACCGTGAGTCACTACATTTTTTCTGCCCTTGTTTTTGAGATACGGCACCAGGGGGTTTTCGTCTCTGTGTTTCTTTTTTGAGGCACCACGCGGCACACTAGGAAACCAGAGGAGGAAATAACCCCTACACGGTATCCATCCAGCAGAAAAGCCTCACCAGGTTGTATACAGGGTGCGACACCTAGCGGTCACGCAGGTGTCTGCAGCCCTAAAGTCCTTTTTACTCACAATCATTTTTCAACTGAATGTTTCATTTTTGCACATTTCTGCTCACTGCAGCACAGAACCTTTGATAGTTTTTTTATTGTGCACAACCACTTTAGTTTCTGACTGCCTATCTCATTGCATGAAGTGCTAAAATGGCAGGGCAGTATAACCCCCCCCCCCCCCAAACTGCCACTTTTTGGAAATTAGACATCCTGAAGAATTGAAGAATGTCCTGAGAGGCATGGTGAGTCCATGTGAATATTTTATATTTTGCCACAAGTTTCGGGAAAATTATATATATATATATATACTTTTTTTTTTACACAAAGTTGTCACTAAATGATAAATTGCTCACACATGCCAGGGGAAATGTGGAATGACACCCCAAAATACATTCTACTGCTTCCCCTGAGTACAGGGATACCACATATGTGAGACTTTTTGTGAGCCTAGCTGTGTACGGGACCCCGAATCCAATCCCCACCATCAGAATTTCAAAGGGCGTACATTTTTCATTGCATTTTCTCACTACCTAAAATGGTTTAGGAGGCCCTGAAATGTCAAGATACCACAAAACCCCCACAAATGACCCCATTTTGGAAAGTAGACACCCCAAGCTGTTTGCTGAGAGGCATGGTGAGTCCATGGAATATTTTATATTTTGCCACAAGTTTTGGGAAAATTACATTTTTTTTTAACACAAAGTTGTCACTAAAAGATAAATTTCTCACACATGACATGGGTATATGTGGAATGACACTCCAAAATACTTTCTGCCGCTTCTCCTGAGTATGGGGATACCCCATGTGTGAGACTTTTTGGGAGCCTAACTGTGTACGGGACCCCGAAATTCAATCACCATCTTCAGGTTTTCTAATGGCGTAAATTTTTGATTTTACTCCTCACTACCCATCACAGTTTCGGAGGCCCTGAAGTTTCAAGATAGCACAAACCCCCCCAAATGACCCCATTTTGGAAAATAGACACCCCAAGCTATTTGCTGAGAGGCATGGTGAGTCCATGTGAATATTTTATATTTTGCCACAAGTTTCGGGAAAATTACATTTTTTCTTTTTTTTTTTAACACAAAGTTGTCACTAAATGATAAATTGCTCACACATGCCATGGGTATATGTGGAATGACACCCCAAAATACATTCTAATGCTTCCCCTGAGTACAGGGATACCACATGTGTGAGACTTTTTGGGAGCCTAGCTGTGTACAGGACCGCGAAAACCAATCAACACTCTCAGGTTTTCTAATGGCGTAAATTGTGCATTTCACCTCTGCACTACCTGTCACAGTTTCGGAGGCCCTAAAATTCCAAGATAGCACAAAACCCCCCCCCCCCCCCCCAAATGACCCCATTTTGGAAAGTAGACACCCCAAGCTATTTGCTGAGAGGCATGGTGAGTCCATGGAATATTTTATATTTTGCCACAAGTTCCAGGAAATATATATGTTTTTTTTTTTTTTTTTTTTTTTTACACAAAGGTGTCACTAAATGATATATTGCTCACACATGTCATGGGTATATGTGAAATGACACCCCACAATACATTCTGCTGCTTCTCCTGAGTACAGGGATACCACATGTGTGAGACTTTTTTGCCAAGACAGCACAACCCACCCCCCCCACCCCCAAATGACCCCTTTTCGAAAAGTAGACACCTTAAGCTATTTGCAGAGAGGCATGTTGAGTGTTTTGCAGATCTCACTTTTTGTCGCAAAGTTTTGAAAATTGAAAAAAGATGAAAAAAAATGCATTTTCCTGTTTTTTCTTCATTTTCCAAAAAAAATGAGAGCTGCAAAATACTCACCATGCCTCTCAGCAAATAGATTGGTGTGTCTACTTTGCAAAATGGGGTCATTTGGGGGGGATTTGTGCCATCTTGGCATTTCATGGCCTTCAAAAGTTTGATAGGTAGTAAGGAGTGAGATCAACAATTTACGCCCTTAGAAAGCCAGAAGGTGCGGATTGGTTTTCCGGGTCCTGTACGCGGCTAGACTGCCAAAAAGTCTCACACATGGGGTACCCCTGTACTCAGGAGAAGCAGCAGAATGTATTTTGGGGTGTCATTTTACATATACCCATGGCATGTGTGAGCATTATATCATTTACTGACAACTTCATGTAAAAAAAACATACATAAATAATAATAATTTTCCCGAAACTTGTGGCAAAATATAAAATATTCCATGGACTCACCATGCCTCTCAGCAAATAGCTTAGAGTGTCTAAATGGGATCATATGGGGAGGGTTTTGTGCTATCTTGAAATTTCAGGGCCTCTGAAACTGTGACAGGTATTGCAGAGGTAAAATAAGCAATTTACGCCATTAGAAAACTTGAAAATGGGGATTGGTTTTCGGGGTCCCGTACACAGCTAGGCTCCCAAAAAATCTCACACATGTGGTATCCCTATACTCAGGAGAAGCAACAGAATGTATTTTGGGGTGTAATTTCACATATACCCATGGCATGCGTGAGCATTATATCATTTACTGACAATTTTGTGTAAAAAAAAAAAAAAATAATAATAATTTTCCCGAAACTTGTGGCAAAATATAAACTATTCCATGGACTCATCATGCCTCTCAGCTAATAGCTTAGAGTGTCTACTTTGCAAAATGGGGTCATTTGGGGGGGTTGTGTGCTATCTTGAAATTTCAGGGCCTCTGAAACTGTGACAGGTAGTGCAGAGGTAAAATAAGCAATTTACGCCATTAGAAAACTTGAAGATGGGGATTGGTTTTCGGGGTCCCGTACACAGCTAGGCTCCCAAAAAGTCTCACACGTGGTATCCCTGTACTCAGGAGAAGCAACAGAATGTATTTTGGGATGTAATTTCACATATACCCATGGCATGCGTGAGCAATATATCATTTAGTGACAACTTTCTGTAAAAAAAAAAACAAATTGTAATTTTCCCGAAACTTAGGGCAAAATTTAAAATACTCCATGGACTCAATATGCCTCTCAGCAAATAGCTTTGGGTGTCTACTTTTCAAAAATGTTATGCTCAATCTTAGCCACACATCACCCACTCTTCTAACCACTTAAAAACCAAGCCTTTGCTGTGACTTTTTTTTTACATGAAAAAATATTTTTTTTTCTAGAAAATTACTTTGAACCCCCAAACATTATATATTTCTTTAAAGCAGAGGCCCTATAGAACAAAATGGTCAATGTTGCAAATTTTTTTGTCACACGGTATTTGCGCACAGATTTTCCAAACGCAATTTCTGCGAAATAAAAATATATTTTTTTTATTTATTGCACAAATACACTATATAATTCCAAATTGTTTGGTAAAATTTAAAAGATGATCTTATGCCGAGTACATAGATACCAAACATGACATGCTTTAAAAATTGCGCACGCCTGTGCAGCGGCAACAAACTACGTACATTTTTAAAAGCCTTTAAAAGTCTTTACAGGTTACCACTTTAGACTTACAGAGGAGGTCTACTGCAAGGATTACTGCACTCGACCTGGCGTTCGCGGCGATACCTCACATGCATGCTGCAATTGCGGTTTACATATGAAACTATACCAACGCTTGCGTGCGCCTTTGCGTGCAAGCACGGGGGGGCGGGGGGGCTTGATTTTTTTTTTTTTTTTTACTTTTTTATGTTATTTTGACACCTTTCATTTAATTTTTTTTTTTTAATAATTTTTATTGTTATCACAGTGAATTTAAATATCCCCTATGATAGCAATCTGTAGTGACAGGTACTCTTTTTTTTTTAAATTGGGGTCTTTTAGACTCTAGACTCTAGATCTCTCCTCTGACCTTAACGCATCTGACCACACCAAAATTGGTGTGATAAAATACTTTCCCAATTTCCCAATGGCGCTGTTTATTTCTGACGAAACAGAAGTCATGAAATGCTCGTAGCTACCGGTATCTTAGGCCATAGAGATGATTGGAGCCATTATCATCTCCAATCAGCTCTATGGTTAGATAATTGAACCACCGGCTGCACTCTCGGGTTAACCGTTGGGAAAGGAGAGCCAGAGAAAAACCACGGCGGAAGGCGGTGGAAGGCGGTGGTGGGGAGTCCCCTCCCACTGCATGTAAAAGCAGTCTAGCGGCCAATTATCTGCTAGGATTGCTTTTACATGATAGCCAACCGCTGGCTGTAAAAAACAATACCAAGGTGATGCCTAAATCTGCAGGCATCATCCTGGTATAACCACTCAAAGTCCAGCAAGTACCAGTACATTGCTGGTCCTTGTTTGGCATATAGTGTAGGTTTTTTTTTTTTTCATGCAGCCTGTGGGCTGAACGAAAAAAAAGAGAACCTAACAGAAATCAGCACAGGAATATTGTGTAGTATTACACACCATTAACCGCCCAAACAGCCACCCACTGAATTTAATGATGGGTGTACATGACAATATTCCACGTATACCTAAAAGGTATTTTAACTGCAGTGCTGAAATCAGCCTATCACCACAGCTGCTGCCAGCAAAGGTATCCATATATGCTGTTCGCAAACACTGTTTGTGTCAGAATATATAAAATCAATGTGGCAGCCGACGAGTACCTGCAAGAGAAACAGGTTAACAAAAGAATGAAAAACAAACAAAGTACAGTAAAAGTACAGTAGGAAGAGTAGAAGAACATAAAAAATTACTGACACGACAACTGTTTTTGGATTTTTTATTTTTTTTTGTAACACTTTTTTTTGTGAACTGCAATTTTCCAGCTTGGGTCTCTCAAAATGTCGATAGCCATCAAACATCTTTCGAGACCCTGTGTTTGTGTGCCCTACACTGTGTCGTACTGTACCCTACACTAAAACTCCACTAGTGTATGGTAGCGCTCGAAACATTCCCCGATGCAGAGACCAGGTGGGTTAGGACATCTGGGACAATAATAGCGGGTGTCACGCCTAAATCCACGCCTGCTACAGACACGACATCTTCTTTGGGGGTGAGTTTGGGTAGGGGTACGCGGGAGGACATGTGGAAAATGTCTCTCATGCAGCCGGCTCACTGCATCTGGAAGGGGAAGTTGGGCAGGCATACCTCCTGGGTACAGGTAGGCAAGGATGATCGCTTCCTGGAATTCTCAGAAGGATCCAGTTCGTCCTGACGCCCTGTATAGGACAAAGGCGTTCAGCATAGCCAATTGGAATAAATAAACAGACACTTTTTTGTACCAGTGTCTGGCTTTAGGGGCAACTAAATACGGCGCCAAAAGCTGGTCGTTAAGGTCCACCCCTCCCATATTAAGGTTATATTCGTGGACGCAGAGGGGTTTCTCAATAACGCCAGTTGCCGTAGGAATTTGGATCGTCGTGTCTGCGTGAAGGGAGGACAGAACGAAAACATCCTGTGTATCCCTCCACTTTACTGCAAGCAATTTGTCAGTTTTCAAGCAGGCTCTCTCCCCCCGACTAAGACGGGAATTTACAAGCCGTTGGGGGAAGCTCCGGCGATTAGGTTGCACGGTGCCACATGCGCCAATTTGTAATTCAGAAAGATGATTAAATAGTGGCACGCTTGTGTAGAAGTTCTCAGGAGGGATGTGTTGGAGCTGGAGAAAGTCCAGAGAAGGGCAACTAAACTGATTAGGGGGTTGGAGGACCTTACCTATGAAGAGCGGCTGCAATCGCTCGATTTATTTTCCCTGGAGAAAAGACGTCTGAGAGGGGACATGATAGCAATTTATAAATATCTTAATGGGGATCTCAGCTTAGAAGAAAAGCTGTTCATTCGAAGGAATTGCATGAGGACTCGAGGACATACAATGCGATTAGAGGAGAAGCGTTTTAACCTCAGGCAACGTGGGGGGTTCTTTACTGTTAGGGCTACAAGATTGTGGAATTGTCTACCACAAGAGGTGGTTTCTGCGGGTAGTATGGTGACTTTCAAAAGACTCTTAGACTTACATCTCAAGGATCAGGAGATTGAGGGCTATGTTAGATGATTACAGTCACACACACCTACACAGGTTGAACTGGATGGACTATTGTCTTTATTCAACCTCACCTACTATGTAACTATGTAACTATGTAAGTTGTCCACGTACAAATGGTACCCCTTTCCAGGTAAAGGTGACACCAAGTCCCAAACTATCTTGCCGCTGTTCCCTATGTAGTCTGGGCAGTTGGGGGGCTCCACAGTGCTATCTTTTCCCTCATAGACCCGGAAACTAACTGTATAGCCTGTGGCCCTGTCACAGAGCTTATACAGCTTGACCCCATACTTGGCACGCTTGCTGGGGAGGTACTGTTTCATAGCAAGGCGGCCAGTAAATTTAAGCAGGGACTCGTCAATGCAGACAACTTGTTCGGGGGTAAACAAAGCTGCAAACCGCTGATTGAAGTGGTCTATGAGGGGCCGAATTTTGTGGAGCCGATCATATGCAGGGTCTCCCCGAGGAAGACAGATTTAATTGTCGCTGAAATGCAAAAATCGCAGAATTTGCTCGTATCTCGCCCTGGACATGGAGGCAGAGTACATGCGCATATGGTGAAGCGGGCTAGTGGACCAATATAGCCACAATTCACTCTGTTTGGTTATGCCCATGTTGAGGGAAAGGCCCAGAAAAATTTTAAAATCGGAAATTGTTATAGGTTTCCAGCCGAATTGTCTGGCAAGGGGCGAATTTGGGTTGGCGGCGATAAATTGTTGTGCATATAAATTTGATTGATCCACAATAGATTTGAAAAGATCTTCCGTGAAGAACAGCTCAAAAAAGTTCAGGGGCGTAAAACCAGCTGTTTTCACGTGGATTCCAGGTTGGGCAGTGAATGGGGGAAGTACTGGCGCTGTAGAATCAGTGGGTTGCCAATTTGGATATGCCAGCGCATCAGGGAGGGCACTATGGGCTCTACGGGCCTGTCTTCGAATATGCGGTGGCTGCGGGCCACTACTCGTGCTAGCCACCGCACCAGCTTCAACTGCACTTATGGGACTCACCACGTCACCAAGTACTACTGCAGTGCTGGTTGTACTAGGTCCAGGGTGTACTAGGCCGCTGGCGCTTGCCAGGCCACCAGAAGGATGAGCGGCCGTAGTACCGACACTCTGCTCCATACGAGCACCCTGCGATTCCTGCATCTCAACAACTCCAGAATGGGGTCGGGTACACCTGGGTCTAACAGGGACCCATCCGTCGTTGGAGCTATCTGTCAGGGAGCCGCTGCTGTCATCAGGTTCGTATACTGACCCTGATTCTGCTAGTGAGGCTTACCCATCGCTCTCATCTGACATGGTCAGTATACTATAATCCTCTGCACTACTGTACCAACGTTTGGACATTTTGGTAACTAAATTTACCGGTACAGTAGTGTGACTCACAGGTAATAAAAGCACCTGGTTGTCAAGGACTATTTCAAGCGCTACCAAAAAAAACTGCTAATGCTAGCAGGGATCAGGCCTGACTCTGCTAACACAGCGGTTTTGTGTGTTGTGTTTTTTTGTAAGTGACAGTAATCTATTGATTACTACACTTGCCTGGGTGGGGTAGGCTGGGCAGAGGGGTTAAACGCAGGTGCTGGCAGGAATCAGTGCTGATCGTGGAAACACCACGTTTTGGGAACCCTAAACTATGGGGACGCTAGTATAGTTCTGATCAGATCAGATATTGATCTGTTCAAACACTATACTAGTAATGGAAGTGTGTGTGTGTGTGTGTGTGTGTGTGTGTGTGTGTGTGTGTGTGGTAATCAAGGGGTTATTTCTAACTATGCGCCGGGGATCTGCTCTATTTTAGACTGACACCAACACTAGCTAATGTCACCTGTGTCACTAATAATAGTGATCAGAAAAAAAACTGTACACTATAAAAGTGACACTGTGACAGGGCAATGAAGGGGTTAACTGGGGGTGATCAGAGGGTTAAATCTTTATTGGGGGGGTGGCGGAGACCCTAAACCTCCTTTGTGACAGAAACTTACTCGCTAGCGCAAACTCAAGTCACAATCACACTAATACAAAATACAGTAAAACTATATTACGTGTGTATTAGTGTGCAATGTGACAGGGGGAAGGGGTTAACTGGATGTGATCGGGGGGGGGGGGGTCAGGGGGTTAAATCTTTATTGGGAGGGGGTGGCGGGTATCCTAAGGATAAAAGGAACGACCGCAAGCACTAAACCTGGTCACAAGTCACACTTATACGGGTATATAGAAAATGCTATATACTGTATACAGTGTGTGTTGTGGCAGGGGGTGTAGGGGTGATCAGGGGGGGCACAGGGGGTTAAATCTTTATTGGGGGGGTGGCGGGGACCCTAAACCTACTTGGGACAGAAACGAAGTCGCTAGCGCTAACTCAAGTCACAATCGCACTAATACAAAATACAGAAAAACAGTATATTACATTTGTATTAGTGTGCAATGTGACAGGGGGGAAGGGGTTAACTGGGGGGGGATCAGGGGGTTAAATCTTTATTGGGGGGGTGGCGGGTATTTTAAGTGAAAAAGGGGGGGCTGCAAGCGCTACACCTGGTCACAAATCACACTTATACAGGTATATAGGAAAATGCTATATGCTGTATACAGTGTGTGTTGTGACAGGGGGTGTAGGGGCTAACTGGTGGGGCGATCAGGGGTTAAATGTGCCTATCTAAGTGTGTGTGGGTGTGCTTGGTGCAGTACTCACAGTTGGATGTGCTCTCCTCTCTCAATGAATCCAAAAGGGATCATGGGAGGGGAGAGCACGTCTTTTCTGAGCCTGTGTTTACATTACACAGGCTCAGCATGGAATCTGATTGGGCAGGACTGATCAACAGGTCCAGGCCAAAAATCATTGGCCTGGACCTGATGACTGATCGGTTCTGAACTCAATCAAGCCATTGGCGGCGAGGGGGGGGGGGCGCGGGAGCGCGCACCAGACTGGCGGGAAGCAGCGACGTAGTCCTACGTCACTTTGCCTGCATGGGGCTGACCGCCGCAGTAAATAGTCGTGCGACGGTCGGCAAGTGGTTAACTGAAAATTGCGCGGTCGTGCGATGCTGTACCCTAACAGGTTTTATTTTTGTTTTTTTTTTAGTAAATGGAAAATTACCCTTTCTTTTTCTTTAACCACTTCCGGACCGTAGGGTTTTCCCCCCTTAATGACCAGGACATTTTTTGTGATACGGCACTGCGTTACTTTAACTGACAATGGCATGGTAGTGCGACGCTGTACCCAAATAAAATTGATGCCTTTTTTCCCACTTTCTTTTGGTGGTATTTGATCGCCTCTGCAGTTTTATATATTTTGCACTAACAACAAAAAAAGAACGCCAATTTTGAAAAAAAAAAAAAAAAAACAAATAACAGTATTTTTTTACTTTCTGCTATAAAACGAATCCAATAAAAAAAAAATTAAAAAAAAAAATCAAATTTCTTCATCAATTTAAGCCAATACGTATTCTGCTACATAATTCTGGTAAAGAAAAAAATCTAAATAGGCGTATATTGATTAGTTTACGCAAAAGTTATAGCGTCTACAAACTATGGGATAGATTTATAGAATTTAGCATTTTTTGTTTACTAGCATTGGCGGCGATCAGCAAACTATAACGGGACTGCAACATTGCGGCAGACAAATCGGACACTAATGCCTCGTTTTCACTGAGCGGAACGGTTCGGATAGGTTCGGTACGCTATTTTTGGTGTTTCCATTATGAAAGTGGCCCATACAACCGAACCAAACCGCACCATTCGTGGTCCTCCTTCAGATGTAGGGCCATAGGAAATGGTATGGTACGGTTAGGGCGGAGCTACTGGCGTCACACGATACATTCCACTGATTGGTGGACAGGAAAACGTCACTGCTGTCGTCAAACGGAAGCGCAGCTCAGTCCACATATAGGGGAAGGATGCCTGCAAATAACAGCAGGGTCTGGTCGACTCAGGAACTATCCACTTTCCTTACTATAATTGCGGACAGTGTTATTCAGAGTGAGCTTGATGGATCAGTGAGGAATGAAAAGGTGTATAAAGATATTTCCCAGCGGATGGCAGCCGAGGGATTTGAACGGACGTCGGGTCAGTGTAGGGCAAAGCTTAAAGGCCAATATAGAAAAATTAAGGATGCCAACAGCTGTAGTGGAAACAGTCAAAGTACTTGGAAGTGGTACGATGCCATGGACGCCATTTACGGGCATAGGCCGGCAAACCAAGGCAGGGAAGGAGGTTTGGACTCTGCATCTTCATCTGCATCTGCACTTCTCGAATCCATGATAGATCCTGTTGGTAAGTTTTTTTTTTTCCTGCTTGGCATTGGCTTTCCCTAGGCTAACCATTTAAAAAATATAACTGCACAAAACCATTAACTCTGCACCAAAAATGTAATTGTATTTGTGCAGTGGACTGAAAGAAAATGGTAGGGAGTAGCGCTGCACTGTTTTGTATAATTAATGAAAAATGTGTGACTGGTGTTTTGCTTAATTAGTATGGGCTTGATAATATTAATAGGTGCTGAATATGCATAAAACTACTATTAAAGGCTATCATGCATGATTTTAAGCAGCCACAGTGCACTTTAACCAAGTAAAGTTAATCAAAGAATGGATAGGGAAATGTACTGTCTGTATAAACCAACCCCTATTTTTGAGAAAAAAGACAACTGTAGAAAAGATAATGGAGATTTTTGATGCTCTCATTCTACTTTAGCCTTTAAACTGATATAGTTCCATTATTTTTTATTTAAATACCTGTACAGAAGAGTATAGGCATCTCATTTTTTTACCCACTCTGCATCCCATTGTTTACTACCTGATGATAACTGCCATAAGATAGTACACCGTGTCTTCTTCTCGTTTGTGTATAAAACCCTTATACCCTTGTATAAAACCCTTGATATGTGCATTTTCAGATACTGTGGATGGACTCTCCAATGATACCTATAACTTTTCAGACAATGGTCCGTCGACATCTTTCAGCAGCACCAGTACCATTGTGTCAACACCAAGCCAACCACAGAGTACGCCAAATGCACCACGTCACACAGGTAAGACATTATGATCAGAGTGAAAGTTATAATTGTGCATTTTCTTAAATCAATATTCTGGTATTTTGTATATTCCAGGTGAAAGGAGATGGTTGCAGCTGGATCTGCGCACAGTTATTGATGATATGAGGGCAGTAGAGGAAAGACAACAGGAAAGGATGGAGACCCTTTCTGAGCGGTGGTTTCAGGCACTGCGTCAGGATGCCCAGGAAGCTATGCGCCAGGAGGCTGAGATTTCCCGGCAGCAGAAGGAGCAGTTGGCTACCTTCAAACAGGTCTTCCTTGGTGTCCTTGGGCAGCTTGTTCAAGTGCTGGGAGCCAGTCGTGATCCCAGGCCACCGCCAAGGCAATAGTGCCTATCAGCCAGCACAGGACCTGTACCCTTTGTTTTTTGGTAATTTTTCAGTTTTGTTTTATAAAAATGTTTTATTTTTTTGAATTCTTACTTGTAAGAAAATATAGAAAGGATATTTTTGTTGTGGAATAAAAGAGATTTTATAAGAGTCTTTGGGTGTGTCTGATTCATTAATGCAAAACTTTATTAAAACTTTAAAACAATCATGGTAAGAAATTAGGTGTTGAGGTGCCGCATCAGAGCCTGACGTATTTCATTGCACTCATCTTCAATATCCTGTGCTATTACCCGTACTGGCTCTTCTGCAGACGTATTCCAATCCTGGTGGAAGTCTTCTCCATGACTTTCACAAAGATTGTGAAGAGCACAGCAAGTAAGCACCATGGATTTGACAAGTTGAATGTCACTGTCATTCCTCTTCATAAGACACCGCCACCTACCTTTAAGTCTTCCAAAAGCATTTTCAACTACGACCCGTGCCCTGGATGTTTTCTTGTTGTAGGTTTGTTGTTCTGGTGTCAGGCGGCCATTGTCAGGAAATGGTTTCAGGAGCCAATTTTGTAAAGGGTAGGCAGAGTCCCCGAGCACATAATAGCCAACATTCACCCCCCCCCCCAACTGTTCTTAGTGCAAAGAGGGTACAGCCCTCCCTGCCCAACCCAATCCCAAAATGTGGACAATCGTAGAACCCCGAGCATCATGCAAACTCCCAGGTTTTCCAACATTCACACTCCAGAATAGTCCTTTTCCATCCACCACTCCCTGGAGGATGATGGAATGCCAGCCCTTTCTGTTGAAGTAGTCAGTGTGGTATTCTTGTGGTGCTATTATTGGTGACCCATCAATAGCACCAACACACTGTGGAAGGCCCCACCTGTTTTCAAAGTAGTCAGCCATGTCTTTAAGCTTTTCCATGTATGGAAAATGAACAATTTCAGGAGCTAGCAATGTGCAGACAGCATTACAGAAGTCCTGCACACACCGGCACACTGATGATTTACTGACACCAAAAAGATGACCTATTTTTCTATATTCACTGTTGGTAGCCAGCTTTCACAGTGCAATGGCAACTCTTTTCCTCACCGGCAAACTGGCTCGGAAGTTTGTACTTTGCTTCTCCATCACTGGACGTAGCCTTGCACAAAGGTATGAAAAGGTTTCCTCCGACATTCGGAAATTGTGCACCCACTGTGTGTGTGTGAATCCTGGGACGGTCACATCCCACCACTCATTGGCACGGGGGAGAGCCCAAATGACTGGTCGCCGGCGCTGCTTTGACAAAAGGAGAAGCATCTTTAAAAGAAGAAAACACAGATGTTACCATATCACAAATAATAATAACATATTAATACAACATACTATATTTTACACGGCCAGATAGCATCATGTATAAAAGTGAGCAATGAGTACACATTGCAAGTATTGCACCTTATACATAAATAAAATACAGAATCTGCAAGATCTAATATAAGATGGGAAGGATATACAGTACATTATGTATTTAACAACATACATGTTGCACACGTATGTAAACATGCACATTTGAAGTATTACACCTTATACATAAATACTCATTATACTACTAATGATTAGTTATGAATTCGATTTAATACTTCAAATGTGCATGTTTACATACATGTGCAACATGTATGTTGTTAAATACATAATGTACTGTATATCCTTCCCATCTTATATTAGATTTTGTCATATTCTGTATTCTGTATTATTTTACTTTATAATACGGGTAGAAATAAATGACAATTGGCATAATGTTGCTTACCCTATAACGCTGCCGTCTTTGTCTTTGCCGCACAAAGGTGTACTTCTCCTCCTGACTCAAGACCCAAGCCAAAAGTTTTCTTCTCTTTTCTGCTGTGTTTCGCTTTGCCGCTCGTAACCTTCTCTCACACTGTGTGGCATGTATTTTGATTACTAAGAACCAAAAGCCAAGTAGAGCAAAGACAAGCTGCTGGATGACCTCCATTGTTGTTGTTGTTGTTGTTTGTAGCGTCAAGTCTGTTGTCGCACTAGTGTGACGCCACGCCGCAACGCTAGGCATTTGGTGTACGCCCCGCATGGACCCTAGAGGTCCGACTTCCAGTGGAAACGCTCAACTGAATAGACCGGACCATTATCACCCTTCCTATCTGTCCCGATCCGAACCGTTCCGCTCAGTGGAAACGAGGCATAAGTGACACCTTTTAGGGACCAGTGACACTAATACAGTGATCAGTGCTACAAATATGCACTGTCACTGTACTAATGACATTGGCTGGGAAGGGGTTAACATCGGGGGCAATCAAAGGGTTAACTGTGTGCCTAACCTGTGCTTGTGTACACTGTGTGAGGTGCTTGTACTGTGAGAAGGCAGAGATCAGTGTTTCTGCTTTTCAGGATCACATCCTTCTCTTCTCACAGAACAGCGATCTGCCTTGTTTACATAGGCAAGCTGCCATTTTGCCTTTGTCCTGAACAATTGGTGGGTCATGGACATCGCAATAAAAGCGGGAGCAGATCATCGGTGATGCGCATGCGCACCTCAGACCCGCAAGTGCAGGATCGTGTGCAGGTACGTGATCCTGCCCAGGAGAGCCGCCCTGCCGGTGTATATATACAGTATACAGTTGGCAAACAGTTAATTAGGGGTGGGGCAATCATTTTTTGGGTGTGGGTGTGGCTGACTCCCTAAATATGCGGCGCAAGTAGCGTGCTGCGCCAAAAACTGGACGTGGTTCAAATTATGCTGAATATTGGGCGCAGCTTAAAGGAGTGTGGTTGAATAGAGTCTGAGATGACTGTGTGTAGGATGCAGTTGACATTAGGGATAGACCGATATGGTTTTTTCACGGCCGAGTCCGATACCGATATTTTGGCCATCGCATATCGGTATCGGCCGATATTTTGTACATTTAAAGTTTTGAAAAATAAAGACAATTTTTGACACAAATATGGTACTGACCATGTTCATTGTTGTTTAACCACTTAAGCCCCGGAGGATTTGGCTGCTCAAAGACCAGGGCCTATTTTGCGATTCGGCACTGCTTGAATTTAACGGACAATTGTACGGTCGTGCGACACTGTACCCAAATGAAATTGACGTCCTTTGTGTCCCACAAACAGAGCTTTCTTTTGGTGGTATTTGATCACCTGTGCGATTTTTACTTTTTGCGCTATAAACAAAAAAAGAGCGACAATTTTGAAAAAATAACAATATTTTTCACATTTTTTTTATATGAAATTCCCCCCAAAAAATGTAAAAATCTAAATTGTTTAACATTTTAGGCCAATTTGTTTTCTGCTATATATGTTTGGTAAAAAAAAAATAGCAATAAGCGTATTTTGATTGGTTTGCACAAAAGTTATTGCGTTTACTAACTACGGGAAAGATTTATGTCATTTTTATTGTTTTTTTTTGTTTTTTTTTTTAACTAGTAATGGCGGCGATCTGCGATTTTTTTTTTGCGGGACTGCGACATTGCAGCGGACAGATCGGACCCTTGACTGACATTTTTGGGGGTACTAGTGACATTACTACAGTAATTAGTGCTATAAATATGCACTGTTACTGTAAAAATGACACTGGCAGGGAAGGGGTTAACTTTATTAGAGATCAAGCGGTTAAGTGTGTCCCTAGGGGCGTGCTTCTAACTGTAAAGGGGCGTGGCTTTTTATGTAACCACAGAGACATACAATCCTACATAGCAGGATCGTATGATCTCTGCTGTTACACCAGGGAGAATGACAGGCACCTTTGTTTACATTAGCCGCCTGCCTTTCTCCCTCTCCAGCAGGAGATCGCGAGTGACCGGCGGACATCGGAGCCGCCAGTCACTCGCGCGGGGAGGGCAGGGAACGAGGGGGGGCGGGAGCGCGCCTCCGGCGGCACGTGCTCGCCCCCTAGAGGCTCGTGGGCGAGCGACGTAGCCCTATGCCGTTTTGCCTGTACGGGGCTGACTGCCGCAGTAAATAGTCGTGCGGCGGTCGGCAAACGGTTAATGCTTAATGGCTGGCTTGCTGGCACCCTGTGATGGGTGGCTGGCACCCTGTGGGGGGTGGCTGGCTGGCATCCTGTGGTGAGTGGCTGGCTGGCACCCTGCTGTGGGTGACTGGCTGGCTGGCACTCTGCAGTGCGTGGCTGTTTGGCACGCTGTAGTGGGTGGCTGGCTGGCAGGCACCCTGTGGTAGGTGGCTGGCTGGCACAGGGCCTGTGGGTGGCTGGTGCAGGGCCTGTGGACAGCTGTCTGGTACAGTGCCTGTGGCTGGCTGGTACAGGGCCTGTGGGTGGCTGGCTGTCTGGCACCCTGTCTGTGGGTGGCTGGCTGTCTTGCACCCTGTGGTGGGTGGCTGGCTGTCTGCCACCCTGTGGTGGGTGGCTGGCACCCATTGTTGGGTGGGTGGCTGGCACAGGGGCTGTGGGTGGCTGGCTGGTACAGGGCCTGTGGGTGGCTGGCTGGTACAGTGCCTGTGGCTGGCTGGTACAAGGCCTGTGGGTGGCTGGCTGGCTGGCTGGTACAGGGCCTGTGGGTGGCTGGCTGGCTAGCTGGTACAGTGCCTGTGGCTGGCTGGCACAGGACCTGTGGATGTGGGTGGCTGGCTGGCACCGGGCTGCTGTGGGTATATGGCTGTGATACACTCCCACAAGACTAATCCCAACGCCAGACGAGGCAGTCCAAGGCAAGGGAGGCGGCCTAAGAAGGCAGAATGACGTGACAAAAGTATCTGCAATATCGGCCAGTTCCGGGGCCGATACCGATATATCGGGGAAAGTGCATATCGGCCACTGATATATCGGCCTTGCCGATAATCGGTCTATCCCTAGGTGACATGGAGATGACACTGTGCAGGGTTTAAAACTGCACTGCCCAATTTCTCACGGTCAAACAGTCCTACATGAAAAAGGAGATGCTATCTATGTCAGCTAACCCCACTTTTTTTACTTCTATCTAAACTTTTAGTGAGAAGTAATATTAAATCTAAGGAGCGGTTCACCCCATGCCTGCATCTGAATTGTAAACTAACGCGCTGTGCATTCCAGTACAATTCAGCCTGCATGCAAAACACATTGCTTTTGCAATCTGCAGCAGGTGTCAATAAAAAGTTAATGACACCCCAAACGCAGGTCGCAAATGCAGTGCGTTTGCCCTGCACAAGCCAGCACTGGGTCACCATGTGATCTAGTTGCAGTGCATTTTTAAAAAGTAGTGCATACACTACTTTTGGTGCGCTGCAATTTTAGTCCGTTCAAAATAAATGAGCTTGAAATTGCACTGCAAAGACCTGCATGTGAATCTCACAGGAACGTTTCCGATTCAGCTCTGGGCATTGTGTGAACCAACACTAAAAATTTAGATAGAAGTAATAAAAAGTGGGGTTAGCTGACAAAGATGGCATCTCCTCTTTCATGTAGCACACCTTGACTGTGAGAAATTGGGCAGTGCAGTTTTAGAACAGCCACAAACTCTGAAGAACAAGTTCCTAGATAAAGGGTATTCCGACTCTGAGTTGGACCGAGTGATTCAAGAAGTGGCCTGTATTGATAGAACTAGTATGTTGCAGGGACCTGTGAGAGAAAAAGAAACCAATGCTGGATTTGCAACATCTTTTGTGACCTCGTATACCCAACAGTTTTGGGACATAAAAATAATCTTTTCTCGACACTGGAAGGTGTTGAGGAATGATAGGGTTCTGGCCCCAGCTATTGGAGAGCATCCTACGGTGGTCTATAGAGGAGCTCCTCCCCTGAGACTCAGGGTAGCGCCTAACATCGTGGATCAGCCTTTGAGAACAACTCATCTTTTCCCAGAGATAAAAGGCTTCTTCCCCTGTAGGAGATGCATTGTCTGTAGGGCTAATGCCATTAAGGACAGGAAGATCACCTCCTTTTGCTCTAGAACAACGCAAAAGCGTTACCCCATAGATAAATTCATCACATGCTCTACAGAAAATGTGGTTTACATGTTGGAATGCCCGTGTGGATTCCAATATGTGGGCAGGACCACCAGAGCTATGCGGGTTAGAGTGAATGAACATTTGGGCAACATTCGCCGTGGCTTCCCAAAACACAGCGTCTCTAGGCACTATTCAGAATGCCACCATAAGAAATCAGTTGGTACTAAAATAATTGCCATCGACAAGTTTACCGCTCACTGGAGGGGTAGTAATGTGCGAAGAGAGATCTCACGTTTGGAGACCAGGTGGATTTTTGACCTCAAGTGCTATACGCCCCATGGTCTCAACATGGACTGGGACGTCAACTGTTTTATAAATAACAGTTGAGAGATATGCGGACGTCCCACTCGACTTGCGATCTATTTTGATGGAGAGATCCTTTTTTAATGTCTTATTTTCTCTTTGGTACATTTCGAAAAACATTCTCTTATCCAGTAGGTCTGTTCTTTTCCCCTAAATTGGTGGGTTTAGAGGATTGAATATGGTCAATAGGGTGTTGAGTATAAAATTGTGTTTATTTCTTGTGATTTTTAATATAGTATAATTGTGTTTAGAGTTGTGTAGTCATTTGCAACTCTTATGTATTATTGGGGTTTTTTTTTTTACATGTTTTTATATGTGTTTTTTGCCTTAATATACATTTAAGGAGTATTTAATGTTTTTTTACTTTTTAAAAGAAACTGTACAAGAATGTAATTATTCACTGTAAAATGGGTGATGGCATGCTTGGAGATTGATGTAGTATGCTACCGATGCGTCAATTTATGTCTGCCCTTTGTGGTGGTGATGTGTCTGGTGCGGTACTCTTCCCAGGCATTCCAGTCAGCTTTTAGTGTTGACGGAAGTGCTTCATCGCGCTGACCGCAACAGACCGGGAGTGCGTCATCGCGCGCCGTAACCGGAAGTGCGATGCTGCGCACCGGAAGTGGAAGTGCGCGATCACACTTTCAATTAGGGGGACAATAAAAGAGCGTGCTGCACATGGGGGCTTTGCCTTTGACAAAGTCTGATGAAGGACGAAACGTGTCACACGCCAGCCCCCATGCAGATACGCTTGTAGCAGCGGCAAACCTTCCTTACATGCCTGTATCACGCAGCCATCATGTGAGTTTTTTACCTGTATTTTATTTAATAAATTGTACTTACTTCACCATGTGAGCCCCACTTGTTTTCTTGGAGGAACTTCAGTGTCCATCTCTTGGGGTTTATGAAGTTCGTAAAGACATACTGTCCTCTATGAATGTTCCGTGGATTTCTTGCTGATTTGGAGTGGACCCTTCACTGGTGCTTGGTTTATACCTCATGCTTGGTGGACCTTCCGTAACAGGGGGTCTAAAAATCTGGTAAGGAGATCACCTTATTCTATGCACGTGGTGAACATCAGGATTGTGTTTATCTGCATTTATTTCTGCACTTCAGCATTATAATTTGACGGAATTCACGGACTGTGTTCTTTTATCCTATAGTTTTTAATGTGGCGCTGTACTTAAACACAAATTTGCTATATGGTCCGATATTACTGTTGTACTGGCAGCCTTACTCTTGTTAGTTCATTTAGCGCAGCTTTCTCACTTCTAGTGCAGTTTTAAACCCAGTTTCTCACAGTCAGGACAGCTGTGCTACATGAAAAAGCAGACATTACAGACTTTACTTTTGCAGACTTTATATGGCAGTTAATGTGACTGGGCTAACCTGCAGTCCCCTGAAAACCCAGATCCACTGCCACCGCCTTGTTCCTTTCTCAATGCAGCTAATATGTGCACACCAGAAGAAGCCGGGAGCAACCATCCTTGAAGTCGGCCACACCCACACAAGCCCACTCAAACTACAGGAACTCACAATCAGACTCCTCCTCAGAGATGTGCAGCCCGGAGTGAGTCCTCGAAGAGGAGTGGAGGTCGGTGGAGGGATCTTTCTTCTGCCCCCCCGTATTTTTCTATGATTGTATTTGGGCACCCCCGCAGCCAGGTGGACAGAAATCTTACTTTTGTCTCTTAAAGCGGAGTTCCAGCCAAATTTATTTTTTTTTAGCTAAAAATACCCCTAGAATAGTCAGGGCTAGTGCATTTAAATAAAGATATCCTGTAAACTGTCCCTTTTTTGTGTACATGCATCATGAATTACTTCGATTTTGAAGTTCTTGTACAGGGCGGCCATCTGCGGTGTGGGCAGCTGTGGGCATTCTGCATTTCACGAGTCCCAGAATGCTATACCCTCGTCACTTCTGGGGCAGGTGCGTCATCCCACAGCTGGTTCCGCGTCATTGCGCATGCCCAAAAGCTGTTCTCGATCCATCGGCAGAGAATGACGAGCCTGCACCGGAAGTGACGAGGGACACCGGTGATGCCCATTGACTCCTGGGATTAATGACACTCATCTCCCAGGAGTCAATGCAAAGCAGGAAATGACGTAGGCGGCCGCGGCGCAATGAGGAGGAAGTGAAGTTATTTTTCATTAAAAATAAGGTAAAGGAACCTAAAAAAAGCTAAATCGTATTTAGCAAGTGATGAATTTCTGCATGATGTAAAGTTTAATATGTGGCCGGAACTCCGCTTTAAATGACACACATGATGATTGTGTGCAACAGAGATGGGCGCAGGCATGTTCGGGATCCTAGTCTCAACCTACCTGCCCAATCCCCCCAGGAAGCCGTCACTGCACAATGCTAATCACAGGCATTGAGACATTTCCCAGTCCACAGCTACACAGACCGGGAAATATCTCAATGCCTGAGATTGGCAGTGTGCAGTGACGGCTTCCTGGTGGGATTGGGCAGGTGGGCTGGGACTTGGATCCCGAACATGCCTGAGCCCATCTCTAGTGTGCAACAGTGCGGGCATCTGTGACACAATATGATTGTCCGGGACAAAACTTAATTTCCGTGATTCAGCCCGGGCAATTCGTGAGTGTTGGCAACTATGAAACACTTCTTTATTGGAACTTGGTGGTTCTAAAGGTAAAAACAAAAACGTTCCACTATATAATTTTTCTCCACCTCCAAACACTTACCTGACACCTTTCATGATCCAGCACTGTCCTCGCCTGCAGCCCCATTTTCTGGATATACAGGTTTCACTAAGCGAAGCAGAAGCTGTAGGCTCCTGCTGCTGTCAGTCAAATTCTGTGGAAATGGAGTGGAGGATGTGGCTGAGCCATGCTGTGTGCATTTATGGTTGGGAGCACCCCTGCACATGTACCCCTTCAGCACACTTGCTATGGGGCACTTGCAGGAAGCAGGAGTGGACAGCGCCAAACAAGAGGTGAGGGACTGGCATACCTCTCAACTTCCTGAGTTTGGAACAAGGGACACTCATTAGCAAAAGTATGTAGGCATAGGACACAAACACCCTGCCACACCCCCTAACTGCCTCCTACCCAGCCAGGTGGGAGCTTCCCTGCTCTAAGTGAACGTATCTGTATATCGGTAAGAACAGGTCCCCGCGCGAGGGCCCAAGGCTGCACAGCAGCGCGATTCTGTGATGGCTGTGTACTTCAGACACAGCACATCACATATCGGGACATGGGAGCTGTGACTGGCCCCTCTGATCCCTTAATGACTGTGTCCAATCTCTGTGTCGACTCTCCCCGCTGAGCTCAGTGCGGGGAATGCTGCAGCCTGTGTGACAGCTCTCTGTGTAACTGATGAATTAGTGTTCAGTTACACTGAGATCACATAGACTGCAGCCATTCCCACACAGTACACCAAGCACCACTGTCCCTGTCCAGGTGTCCCATGAACATCTGTACCAGTGTCCCATGAACATGTGTACTAATGTCCCATAAAAATCTGTACAAAAACATCTAAACATCTGCAATAGTGTTCCATTGCAACATCAACATATGTCAGTGTCCGCCTGTGGACGATCAACACCTATCAGTGTACTAGTGCACAAAAATATCTGTCAGTGTTTAAACTTATAACCCGATAAAGGCTTAAAAAATGTGGTCTATGGAAATTTTTAAATACCAAAGTTTGGCGCCATTTCACAAGCGTGCGCAATTTTAAAGCTTGACATGTTTGGTATCTATTTACCCGGTGTAACATCGTATTTTATATTTTACCATAAATGTGGGTATTATATTGGGTTTGTGTGCATTGAAATTCTTTAAAGTATATTTATGCGTTAGTGTGTAAAACTGCGTTCGAAAAACCGCTGCACAAATACAGTGTGGCATAAAAATTTGAAAAAAACACAATTTTATTCTCCAGGGCTTCTGCTACAAATATATATCACATTTGAGGGTTCTAAGTAATTTTCCAGCACAAAATGATGATTTTTACTTATAAACAAAAAGTGTCAGAGGAAGTCCTGGTCTTAAAGTGGGTAATGGCTGAAGGTACTCTCTGGATACTGGGTCTCTCTATGTGGCCAGGCTGTAAAAAAGTTCTTACACATAGGGTATATCCATACTCAGGACAAGTAGCAGAATGGGTTTTGGGGTGTAGTTGCAAGTTTACCTATGCCGTATGTGAGAAATTATTTGTTAATGTAAAACAAAAAAAATACATTTTTTCATTTTCCTTGTGGGAAAAAAAATGACAACTTCAAAAAACTCGACATGCCTCTTACTGAATACCTTGGACAGTCTACTTTCCAAAAATGGGTAATTTGGGGGATTTTTGTGCCTTGGCATGTTAGGGCCTCAAGATATGGGAGGAGGCAGTCAGTACATCAGGTGTGATCTATTTTCAATGATTTGCACCATAGCTTGTAGACTCTAACTTTTACACAGACCAAATAACATACACTGATTTTGGTTATTTTTACCAAAGACATGTAGCAGTATCAATTTTGGTCAAAATTTATGAAGAAAAATACTTTTTTGCTAAATTTTATAACAGAAACAAAGAAAAGTGCAAAAAATAAAAAACCCAGCGGTAATTAAATACCGCCAAAAGAAAGCTCTATTTGTGTGAAAAAAAATGTCTGCCGGCCCATGGAACACCAGCCGCCACTGGAATTATGGACTGGCTATGTGCAATGAAAAACATTGGGATAGAAAAAGGCGGGGCTTTGCGGGCCAGTGGGAGTAGAAGGATCAGAACCAAAACCAATTGTAAAATCAAAAAAACATTTTATTGTAGCAAGTAAAAAGCAAGCATGGGTGACCATGCATGTATGATAGCAACAAGATAACATGCAAAATGGTTAAAATCAATTCTAACATCACTGTTTATATAGAAACATATCCCAAAAGGGATTAGAGCGAACAACAAAGCCTGTGTAGGTGGATGATGGGTCTCAAGCTGAATTCGGTCACGGTAGGTCCCCAGCAAGCCAACGCGTTTCGCTTAAGGCTTCCTCAGGGCCTGAGAGACCATAACAGACCGATGTTTCCTTTTTGAACAGTGACTTGTGTTAGGCGGCAGGGCTATAGCGATGCATAGGCAGTTCGGAAGATAGTACCTCCGTGTTCACCACATATACTTTATATAGGTATCAGAAAGAAAATCCTTGCATAAAATCCGACATATTAGGTCCCAGCTGTGTCATCAAGGTCAAAGCTGCTAGATATGGCTCCACTTAAGCATCTTGGGGTATAATCACCCCTCAGCAAATGGGTATCCTCTTCCTGGTTTGTTCATTCATATGTGCGTTCACCCCCAGATCCAATCAATCTAGTGTTTATATTGTCACAAATTAAGCCAGGCTCAAGGGGCTCTTTTTTCTGTGCAGTTTGTGGGAGGGATATCCCCAAACTTGTCCTACAAGATAGTAAAATTGACCTCTCCTCAGACCAAGAAATACTTCAGGCAGGTAAATAAGGCCTATATGTACGGCTATCCAATTATATGGACCCGCAGTCCTGGGCTATCCAAGCCCTCTGTGTGGTCATATGCTCGCCGTCTGCCTACCTGTTATTGCCTAGCCTGAGTGTTATATAGGGGGGGAGGAGGTCCGCCCATCTCGCTTTGTTTGGCGCTATGTGCAATATCATTCCACAGATCTGGTAGGTTTAACTTTTTTTTTTTTTTTTATTATTATTATTATTAAA
The DNA here is from genome assembly GCF_965119305.1 of Pelophylax lessonae. Taxonomy (NCBI): domain Eukaryota; kingdom Metazoa; phylum Chordata; class Amphibia; order Anura; family Ranidae; genus Pelophylax; species Pelophylax lessonae. The sequence continues at coordinate 569,708,534 of NC_138768.1, read as the reverse complement.
AAACTTTGGCTTTACAATCACTTAACCACTTTATTATTTAAAAAAGAGCAAGCTTGTCTGTAGATTTTAAAATGGGCTGCTGGAAAGGGGCTGACACTCCTATTTAGCTCCCTCTGGACCACAAAAGGGAACTGGTGGTCAGATACTTCCTTTTACCTTCCCTTTCTTATTTAACCCTTTCGCATACTGTCTTGTAATCAGTTCTTTGGCCTTGTCCATACTTGTGCTGAGGCCCTTACACGGGTGCTGTGTACAGACAGCCCATTGAAGGCTAATCAAGTCCTTATGTGACAGGCCCCAAACACTCTGCATTTGGGACTGTTCATCCCCTCCCCTTTCATATTAGAACAAGTGGTTGTGTCCATGCGACCACTGCGATAGGCTGCCTGCACACAGTACTTGCCAGCTAGGGACTCAAACAAATGGCCCATGTGAATGAGGCCTTAAGGACACAATATTCCCAAAATAAAAATAATACCAGCAAGTCAGCAATTATAACTGAAAATCTAAAGCTCAACTCTTAGCACCAGATATAAAAACATCCTTGCGGCGTGGCCGCCATTCTAAGAATAGGCTGTATTACTTTATCTTATTCCTTGCTCCAGCATGCTTAAGGCACGCAACTCTCCTCTCAGAAGCTCCATGTTGTCGGTGGGCCCTCACCATCTTCATGTACAGTACAGAGCTCTTTTGGCCCTGCATTGTAAGTGATGATGTCAGTGTTTGACTCCCAGCCAGAGCTCCTTGAAAAAGTGGTTTCAGGAAACCAGTTGCATTGCATGGAGTCAGCCTGCTCTAGCAAGAAGATACTACACTTTTCCTCTTTATCTAAATGTAAAAAAAATTTAACCCTTGCAGTACAAGGGGCTCAGCTGCATTGTTCATGATGTTATTCCCTGAGTCCAGCTTTAGTGTTTGTAAACCCAGGACCCTGCATTCACTATATCTGGTCTCCCACCATACACAGAACACGGAAATGCAATTATTTTAGTAAATATAAACTGCTAAATACCTTTTTTCTCATCAGCAGTATATAGCAGTCTTGTGGCTTCTATCAGTGCCTGGTTAAAGCTTGCAAGAAGAGTTTTCATTCAACTCTGACTGCCCTAAAAGCTGAAGAACCCCTGACCCTCTGTCTGGAGAGCGCTGATTGGCCCTGTGCTGATCACATGCACCCTCCCCGCCACCATCAAAAAAAAAAACAAAAAAAACTCTCTAGCAATACACAACTAACTGAGCATGTGCAGAGTGCCCCCAAGGCTCTGTACTATCAGGAGATGGATTGGGGACTGTGGAACAAGGGGAGGATCAGAGAAGATATGATCAGACAGCCTTTTTACACAGTGTGGAGAGTTAACCCCTTAGGTTCCACAGTGAGTATAAAAAGCGTGCCTAACTGCAGTGTTTTTCCACCTTTTTCACATGGTCCTAAGTATTCAGACCCTTTGCTGTGACACTCATATATTTAACTCAGGTGCTTTCCATTTCTTCTGATCATCCTTGAGATGGTTCTACACATTCATTTGAGTCCAGCTGTGTTTGATTATACTGATTGGACTTGATTAGGAAAGCCACACACCTGTCTATATAAGACCTTCCAGATCACAATGCATGTCAGAGCAAATGAGAATCATGAGGTCAAAGGAACTGCCTGAAGAGCTCAGAGACAGAATTGTGGCAAGGCACAGATCTGGCCAAGGTTACAAAAAGATTTCTGCTGCACTTAAGGTTCCTAAGAGCACAGTGGCCTCCATAATCCTCAAATGGAAGACGTTTGGGACGACCAGAACCCTTCCTAGAGCAGGCCGTCTGGCCAAACTGAGCTATCAGGGGAGAAGAGCCTTGGTAAGAGAGGTAAAGAAGAACCCAAAGATCACGGTGGCTGAGCTCCAGAGATGCAGTCAGGAGATGGGAGAAAGTTGTAGAAAGTCAGCCATCACTGCAGCCCTCCACCAGTCGGGGCTTTATGGCAGAGTGGCCCGACAGAAGCCTCTCCTCAGTGTAAGACACATGAAAGCCCGCATGGAGTTTGCTAAAAAAAACACCTGAAGGACTCCAAGATGGTGAGAAATAAGATTCTCTGGTCTGATGAGACCAAAATAGAACTTTTTGGCCTTAATTCTAAGCGGTATGTGTGGAGAAAACCAGGCACTGCTCATCACCTGTCCAATACAGTCCCAACAGTGAAGCATGGTGGTGGCAGCATCCTGCTGTGGGGGTGTTTTTCAGCTGCAGGGACAGGACGACTGGTTGCAATCGAGGGAAAGATGAATGCGGCCAAGTACAGGGATATCTTGGACAAAAACCTTCTCCAGAGTGCTCTGGACCTCAGACTGGGCCGAAGGTTTACCTTCCAACAAGACAATGACCCTAAGCACACAGCTAAAATAACGAAGGAGTGGCTTCACAACAACTCCGTGACTGTTCTTGAATGGCCCAGCCAGAGCCCTGACTTAAACCCAATTGAGCATCTCTGGAGAGACCTAAAAATGGCTGTCCACCAACGTTTACCATCCAACCTGACAGAACTGGAGAGGATCTGCAAGGAGGAATGGCAGAGGATCCCCAAATCCAGGGGTGAAAGACTTGTTGCATCTTTCCCAAAAAGACTCCTGGCTGTATTAGATCAAAAGGGGGCTTCTACTAAATACTGAGCAAAGGGTCTGAATACTTAGGACCATGTGATATTTCAGTTTTTCTTTTTTAATAAATCTGCAACAATGTCAACAATTCTGTGTTTTTCTGTCAGTATGGGGTGCTATGTGTACATTCATGAGGAAGAAGAATGAACTTAAATGATTTTAGCAAATGGCTGCAATATAACAAAGAGTGAAAAATTTAAGGGGGTCTGAATACTTTCCATACCCACTGTATATATATATACACACATACACAGTGCCTTGCGAAAGTATTAGGCCCCCTTGAACTTTGCGACCTTTTGCCACATTTCAGGCTTCAAACAAAGATATAAAACTGTAATTTTTTGTGAAGAATCAACAAGTGGGACACAATCATGAAGTGGAATGAAGTTTATTGGATATTTCAAACTTTGTTAACAAATAAAAAACTGAAAAATTGGACGTGCAAACTTATTCAGCCCCTTTACTTACAGTGCAGCAAACTCTCTCCAGAAGTTCAGTGAGGATCTCTGAATGATCCAATGTTGACCTAAATGACTAATAATGATAAATAGAATCCACCTGTGTGTAATCAAGTCTCCGTATAAATGCACCTGCACTGTGATAGTCTCAGAGGTCCGTTTAAAGCGCAGAGAGCATCATGAAGAACAAGGAACACATCAGGCAGGTCCGAGATACTGTTGTGGAGACGTTTAAAGCCGAATTTGGATACAAAAAGATTTCCCAAGCTTTAAACATCCCAAGGAGCACTGTGCAAGCGATAATATTGAAATGGAAGGAGTATCAGACCACTGCAAATCTACGAAGACCTGGCCGTCCCTCTAAACTTTCAGCTCATACAAGGAGAAGACTGATCAGAGATGCAGCCAATAGGCCCATGATCACTCTGGATGAACTGCAGAGATCTACAGCTGAGGTGGGAGACTCTGTCCATAGGACAACAATCAGTCGTATACTGCACAAATCTGGCCTTTATGGAAGAGTGGCAAGAAGAAAGCCATTTCATAAAGATATCCATAAAAAGTGTCGTTTAAAGTTTGCCACAAGCCATCTGGGAGACACACCAAACATGTGGAAGAAGGTGCTCTGGTCAGATGAAACCAAAATCAAACTTTTTGGCAACAATGCAAAACGTTATGTTTGGCGTAAAAGCAACACAGCTCATCACCCTGAACACACAATCCCCACTGTCAAACATGGTGGTGGCAACATCATGGTTTGGGCCTGCTTTTCTTCAGCAGGGACAGGGAAGATGGTTAAAATTGATGGGAAGATGGATGGAGCCAAATACAGGACCATTCTGGAAGAAAACCTGATGGAGTCTGCAAAAGACCTGAGACTGGGACTGAGACTTGTCTTCCAACAAGACAATGATCAAAAACAAAGCAAAATCTACAATGGAATGGTTCACAAATAAACATATCCAGGTGTTAGAATGGCCAAGTCAAAGTCCAGACCTGAATCCAATCGAGAATCTGTGGAAAGAACTGAAAACTGCTGTTCACAAAAGCTCTCCATCCAACCTCACTGAGCTCGAGCTGTTTTGCAAGGAGGAATGGGCAAAAATTTCAGTCTCTTGATGTGCAAAACTGATAGAGACATACCCCAAGCGACTTACAGCTGTAATCGCAGCAAAAGGTGGCACTACAAAGTATTAACTTAAGGGGGCTGAATAATTTTGCACGCCCAATCTTTCAGTTTTTTATTTGTTAAAAAAGTTTGAAATATCCAATAAATTTCGTTCCACTTCATGATTGTGTCCCACTTGTTGTTGATTCTTCACAAAAAATTAGTTTTATATCTTTATGTTTGAAGCCTGAAATGTGGCAAAAGGTCGCAAAGTTCAAGGGGGCCGAATACTTTCGCAAGGCACTGTGTATATGTATATATATATATATATATATATATATATATACATACAATATCTCTGAGTACACCCTTCACATTTTGTTATACCTTTTCATGTGACAACACTGAAGAAATACCATTTGCTACAATGCAAAGTAGTGAGTGCACAGCTTGTATAACAGTGTAAATTTGCTGTCCCCTCAAAATAACTCAACACACAGCCATTAATGTCTAAACCACTGGCAAAAAAAGTGAGTACAACCCTAAGTTAAAATGTCCAAATTGGGCCCAAAGTGTCAATATTTTGTGTGGCCACCATTCTTTTTCAGCACTGCCTTAACCCTCTTGGGCATGGAGTTCACCAGAGCTTCACAGGTTGCCACTGGAGTCCTCTTCCACTCCCGATGGATGTTAGAGACCTTGCCCTCCACCACCTTCCATTTGAGGATGCCCCACAGATGCTCAATAGGGTTTAGGTCTAGAGACATGCTTGGCCCATCCATTACTTTTACCCTCAGCTTCTTTAGCAAGGCAGTGGTCATCTTGGATGTGTTTGGGGTCATTATCATGTTGGATACTGCCCAGCGGCCCAGTCTCCGAAGAGAGGGGATCGTGCTCTGCCTCAGTATGTCACAGTACATGTTGGCATTCATGGTTTCCTCAATGAACTGTAGCTCCCCAGTGCCAGCAGCACTTATGCAGCCCCAGACTATGCTTGACTATAGGCAAGACACACTTGTCTTTGTACTCCTCACCTGGTTGCCGCCACACACGCTTGACACCATCTAAACCAAATAAGTTTATCTTGATCTCATCAGGCCACAGGACATGGTTCCAGTAATCCATGTCTTTAGTCTGCTTGTCTTCAGCAAACTGTTTGCAGGCTTTTTTGTGCATCATCTTTGGAAGAGGCTTCCTTCTGGGACGACAGCCACGCAGACCAATTTTATGCTGTGTGCGGCGTATGGTCTGAGCACTGACAGGCTGACCCCCACCCCTTCAACCTATGCAGCAATGCTGGCAGCACTCATACCTTTATTTCCCAAAGACAACCTCTGGATATGACGCTAAGCATGTGCACTCAAATTCTTTGGTCGACCATGGCGAGTGGAATCTGTCCTGTTAAACAGCTGTATGGTTTTGGCCACCGTGCTGCTGCTCAGTTTCAGGGTCTTGGCAATCCTCTTATAGCCTAGGCCAGTGATGGCGAACCTTGGCACCCCAGATGTTTTGGAACTACATTTCCCATGATGCTCAACTACACTGCAGAGTGCATGAGCATCATTGGAAATGTAGTTCCAAAACATCTGGGGTGCCAAGTTTTGCCATCACTGGCCAAGGCCATCTTCATGTATAGCAACAATTGTTTTTAACAGATCCTCAGAGAGTTCTTTCCCACGAAGTGCCATGTTGAACTTCCAGTGACCAGTATGAGAGAGTGAGAGCGATAACACAAAATTTACCACACCTGCTTCCCATTCACTCCTGAGGCCTTGTAACACCAACAAGTCACATGACACTGGGGAGGGGAAATGGCTAATTGGGTACAATTTGGACATTTTCACTTAGGGGTGTACTCACTTTTGTTGCCAGCGGTTTAGACATTAATGGCTGTGCGTTGAGGTATTTTGAGGGGACAGCAAATTCACACTGTTATACAAGCTGTACACTCACTACTTTACATTGCAGCAAAGCGTCATTCAGTGTTGTCACATGAAAAGATATAATAAAGGGGGCATGGCCGGCAACCTGAGGTGATGGACGCTTAGTTCTGAGCTCTGGAATAGCGGGATCGTTTAGGCGGCTCACAGCGACAGGGAAGGTAGCAAATTCATCCCTAGACACCTCTACTATTACCCCACAACTTTACTTTTCACATGGGGAAACGCAAGTCGCGGGAAGGACACCACAAACGTATACATTTCTTCTGTACAGCGGGGCCTCAGAGAAGTCAAAATGGCACCAGCCTCACAACACTGCCACACAGACACACAGCAGCAGCTGCTGCTGTGTCTCATGAGACAGATTCCTTAAGGCAGGAATATACACTAGAGGGGAATGGTTACCCTGGCACCTTGATTTTCCAGAGTACCTCTCCCTCCTCTATAATTACTCCACCTGACACAAATCTCTTTGGGGAAAAACTGGATGCTTTTCCCACTGTTGGCCAGCCCATGGAATTGGGTTACATCAAATAAATTGGCAAAAAGGGCAAAGATACTACATTGCTGTCAGTTCAACCCATGTGAGCTCATGTTTGCGGCCTAAACAGCCCGCCACCAACTTGTGTATACTGTGAACGCCTACTGTACCTCTAGGCATCATATACTACGTTCTTTGCTGTCAGTTCAACCCATGTGAGCTCATTTTTGCAGCATATAGAGGCCGCCACCTACTTGTGTATACTGTGAATGCCTACTGTACCTCTAGCAATCATATACTATGTTCTTTGCTGTCAGTTCAACCCATGTGAGCTCATGTTTGCGGCCTAAACAGCCCGCCACCAACTTGTGTATACTGTAAACGCCTACTGTACCTCTAGCCATCATATACTACGTTCTTTGCTGTCAGTTCAACCCATGTGAGCTCATTTTTGCGGCCTATAGAGGCCGTCACCTACTTGCGTATACTGTGAACGCCTACTGTACCTCTAGCCATCATAAACTACGTTCTTTGCTGTCAGTTCAACCCATGTGAGCTCATGTTTGCGGCCTAAACAGACCGCCACCAACTTGTGTATACTGTTAACGCCTACTGTACCTCTAGCAATCATATACTACGTTCTTTGCTGTCAGTTCAAACCATGTGAGCTAATTTTTGGAGGCTATCTGAGTATACTTTTACAAGTGTATTTGTGTCCTGCAACAATATTGCCTCTTTTGCTGAGTGAAGTCTGATACACACAGTGCCAAACTCACTGGCCAATTTTTTGAACAACTGGTGTGATAAACCAGTGGCCCCACAATACCACATATAAGGAGACAGGGCGCGAGGTAGCGGACCAGGCAGGGAGACTTGCGTCCGCGGTGGCTGAGTCAGACTCTGAGACATCAGTTGAGGCAGGCAGAGGTCGTTTCTTAGCACCTCGCCCTTTAAAGACCACCTCCACCCAGGACACAAACAATTCCAGGACCGCCAAAATGGCACCTGTAGACAGCTGGGGTCTGGAAGGCCCTGCGACCTCCCCCCGGGAACCCCTACTGTACCTCTAGCAATCATATACTACGTTCTTTACTGTCAGTTCAACCCATGTGAGCTCATGTTTGCGGCCTAAACAGCCCGCCACCAACTTGTGTATACTGTGAATGCCTACTGTACCTCTAGCAATCATATACTACGTTCTTTGCTGTCAGTTCAAACCATGTGAGCTAATTTTTGGAGCCTATCTGAGTATACATTTACAAGTGTATTTGTGTCCTGCAACAATATTGCCTCTTTTGCTGAGTGAAGTCTGATACACACAGTGCCAAACTCACTGGCCAATTTTTTGAACAACTGGTGTGATAAACCAGTGGCCCCCCAATACCACATATTGACGTGGGGTGTAATCTGAGTATACTTTCATAAGTGTATTTGTGTCCTGCAACAATATTGCCCCCTCTGCTGAATTAAGTCTGGTAAACACAGTGCCAAACTCACTGGCCAATTTTTTGAACAGCTGGTATGATAAACCAGTGGCCCCCCATTACCGCATATTGAAGTGGGGTGTTATCTGAGTATACTTTTACAAGTGTATTTGTGTCCTGCAACAATATTGCCTCTTTTGCTGTGTTAACTCCGATACAAACAGTGCCAAACTCACTGGCTAATTTTTTTGAACAACTGGTGTGATGATAGACCAGTGGCCCCCCAATAGCACATATTGAAGCGGGGTGTTATTTAACAGTATACTTTTCTAAGATTGTATTTTAGTCCTGCAAAAATTTGGCCTCTTTTGCTGTGTTAACTGTGCTACACACATTGACAACAGATACTGGCCAATTAGTTGTAGAACTGGTTTGATAAACCTGTGGACCCCCAATACCACAGATTGAAGCGGGGTGTTATCTACACAGACACATGGTCTAGCACACACAGGCAGGGAAGGTATATCACACTTTTACTGCCCACTGGGTGAACCTTCTGACGGCCGTTAAGCATGCAACCCGTGGCACCCGTGTAGATTTAGTTGTACCGCCACAGATTGCAAGCAGGCCTGCCTCTCCTTCTCCTCCTCCTCCATCCTTCCTCTCCTCCTCGGCTGACCCCTCCTCTTCCGCTGCTACCGTCACTTCTCCTGCGCTGTCCAAGATCCCCAGAACCTATTCCACATGCCAGGTGAGACGTTGCCATGCTGTGCTGTGTCTGTTGTGCCTGGAAGTCAAGAGCCACACTGGTCCTGCACTTCTTTCAGCTTTGCGTTCACAGGCAGATCAGTGGCTGACACTGCTGAATTTGTCAGTTGGTAAAGTGGTGTGTGACAACGGTGCCAATCTGCTGAGCGCGCTGAAACAGGGCAAAATAACACACGTGCCACACTTCCTGAACTTGGTGGTGCAGCGATTCGTTGCAAAATACCCTGGGGTCCAGGACGTCTTGCGGCAGGCCAGGAAAATCTCAGGCCATTTTCGAAGATCTTACGCAGCCATGGCTCGCCTTGCTGAGATTCAGCAGCGACACAACCTGCCCCTCAGGCGTCCTATTGGTGACTGCCCGACGCGATGGAACTCAACGTTACATATGCTCGATAGGCTGCTCCAGCAGAAACGTGCAGTTAATGACTACCTGTTCGAACTCGGCGGCAGGACAGGTTCTGGGGAGCTTGGGTTTTTTTCACCTCGCCAGTAGCTGCTCATGCGGGATGCATGCAGACTTCTGCGGCCATTCAATGAGATCACCAAACTGGTCAGTCATGGCCAGGGCGCCATAAGTGACATCATAACTTACACCTTCTTTCTGGAGCGTGCATTTCATTGTGTCATTGATCAAGTCGTCGAGGAGCAGGAAGATGAGGAAGTCGCAATGTTGGATGAATTCCCAGGGGGTGCTACTCCATCTGAGACAAATAAACAGCAGGAGTCTGAAGAGGAGTCAGAGGAGGAGGATGGTGCTGGGGGGGATGAGGAGGAGCAAGAAGAGCATGCTTTAAACCTTTCTGGGATCCCTGGTGTTATCCGTGGATGGGGGGAGGAGAACGAGGACGACATTATCCTGGATGATGAGCTGGAAGCAGGCCACTATACCGCTTCCAGTTTAGTGGGAATGGGGGCCTACATGCTGCAGTGTTTTAAGGGGGACCCCCATATAAAACGCATAAAGGCCAAGGACCAGTACTGGGTGGCAACGTACTTAGACCCCTGGTACAAACACAAAATGGCGGAAATGTTACCACAATCACAGAGGGCGGTCAGAATGCAGCACTTCCAGGCCTTGCTGTGGGAAATGCTGCATTCTGCTTTTCCGTGAGCTGGCAGAGGAATTTCCAGTCACAGAGAGACAGTTGCGGGTAGCAATCCAACAGCGCCTGCAAGAAGAGGGCGGTTGGAAGATGTCTTGGTCACTTCAGATGAGATCATTCTTCCAGCAGAACCATCGACAGCTGTACTCCCGATCAAGCATGAGGGAACACCTAGAACGACAGGTGTCCGACTACATCAGGTTAACGGCCGATATGGACACTCTGAGGAGTGATGAACCCCTGGACTACTGGGTGGGCAGGCTTGACCTCTGGCCAGAGCTTGCACAATTTGCTCATGACAGTGTAGACTACCTCACATTTATAAAAATGAATTAGGCATGGATCTCTGAGGAATTCAACACATGTGACCAGTAGACCAGGTTTCATCGAAATTCCTCCACCCAAAACAATTCCTGGTCCTTTGGCTTCGCTACATACAGCGGCATAAAAGGCATTTCATGTCCATTGAATGGCAAATTTTTGGGGCCTTTCAGGGCTGACAATTACTGTGAATGCCTAATGTACCTCCAGCCACCAAATACTATGTTTTTTGCTGTCAGTTCAAACCATGTGAGCTAATTTTTGCAGCCTATACAGGCCGACACTTACGGTTCTGTGTACTGTGAACACCTACCATACCTCTAGCCATCAAAAACTAAGTTTTTTGCTGTCAGTTCAAACCATGTGAGCTAATTTTTGGAGCCTATACAGGCCGACACTCATGGTTCTGTGTACTGTGTGAATGCCTAATGTACCTTCAGCCACAGAATACTACCTACTTAGCTGTCAGGTAAACCCATGTGGGCTAATGTTTGGGGCCTGGAATGGGCGACACTTACTTCTGTATCCTGTGAATGCCTAATGTACCTTCAGCCACAGAATACTACATTCTTAGCTGTCAGGTAAACCCATGTGGGCTATTTTTTGGGGCCTTTTATGGCCAACACTTACTTCTGTATCCTGTGAATGCCTAATGTACCTTCAGCCACAGAATACAACGTTCTTAGCTGTCAGGTAAACACATGTGGGCTAATTTTTGGGGCCTGGAATGGCAGACACTTACTTCTTTCCTGTGAATGCCAAATTTTTCAGACTGGAAATGAAAAACAATGGGTCTGTAAAGGTTCCGCCAAATTGTGGAATGGATGCGGACCCATTTTACAGATGTGTGAATGGACCCAATAGACAATGTATTTACCGGCTGCTGTCAGTTCTGGCTGATTTATAAAAAAAAAATATATATTTTTTTTGCTGTAAAAAAAAAAAAAAAAATTTAGGGCAATTTTTTCAATTGCAATACTTCTGTTATGACATTGTCCATGTGCTGGGACTATTTGTGCACAGCTAGTACGTGTTTTGTGGCTGCAAATATGACCTAAAGGTTTTTAAAGTTCGCCTCCCATTAAAGTCAATGGGGCCCGCCGCAAACTCGCGGTTCGTGGACTTTGAGAAAATTTGCGGCTGGCTGGTGGTCGCGAACCGCTCCGGCCGATGTTCGCCCATCACTACTCCCAGACATTCGATTGTATAACCTGGCTTGTTTAGCTAGATATTGTCTAGACTGGCTGTCGTCTTCTTCTTCTTCAAAATACACAAATTTAAAACTGGAAATGGACTGCGTCTCCCCGTACACATTGAATGGCCTACTTCACTCTTCCTGATTCTCTCTACCCTCACATCTTCGTAACAACGTACTTTTCAGAGATACAGTTATCACCTGGAGAGAGATCAGGAAAAAACTGAATTTTTGTAAAATCTTACCTGTAAAATTCCTTTCTCTGAGTCCTCCGACAGTCGCCGCCCACTTCATATTCATCACAATGGGGTTATGACCTTTGCTCCGTAGGAGTAGCTAGGCAACAGAATATGTTAGTATTAAGGCTTTTAACATATCCCACCCCCAGGGGGTGGTCCCCTCAGTCTATAACCCTCCACTTCCTGTATCCAACTCAGTTTCAATGTCTAGCTTGTCAGGAGTAGCTGGATGTCTCTGTGCTGGGGCACTTGTCTCAGCCTTCTTTCCTTTTTTGGATTTTATTTGAGTTTTTCTCTCTTTCTTTATTTAGCTGTTATTTTTACCAGCGTTAGTTAGGTCTTCTGATGAAGAGGATACTGCGGGCTGCGTCTCGGGCTGACCCCACTGGTCGCAGGTTGTGGGTCAGGGGTTTCTCAGCCCGCCATTGAGCGTTCAGTCAGGTACCGCTCCTGAGTTTTCTGAACGACCCATCCCTGTTCCGTGCAGGGATGCTTGGGTGAGGTGGCTACCTCACTGGACGCTGTGCGACTGTGAGCAGGATGGAAGATCGGCCCTTGCGACAGGAGATCTTCTCGAAGAGGCAGACGCCACGGGGCATCGATCGCCAGATTTACGAGGTCTGCGTACCAGGACCGGCGAGGCCAGTCTGGTGCCACAAGAATCACCGTGGTTGGTTCCGAGTGCAACCTGCGAAGGAACCTGGACAGCAATTGAATCGGTGGAAACGCATATATCAGCCGGTATTGATGCCACGGAGCAACCAACGCGTCTGACGCGTCTGCCCGAGGATCGCGCGACCTTGCCACAAACCGTTCCACCTTGTGGTTCAGCCGAGATGCGAACAGGTCCACCTCCGGGAGACCCCACTTCGCGCACAACATCTGGAAGACATCCGGGTGAAGGGACCATTCCCCCTGGTCCAGGGTCTGACGGCTCAGATAATCCGCCTGCCAATTCTCCACCCCCGAAATGTGAACTGCCGATATTGCCGGGACGTGCGTCTCGGCCCAAGACAGAATGTTGGCCACTTCCCGAGCCGCTCGGGCACTCCTGGTGCCCCCTTGGTGGTTGATGTAAGCCACCGCCGTGGCATTGTCCGTCTGCACCCGAACCGGACAGCCCTGTAGTCTGTCCGTCCAACGTCGAAGGCAGAGGTGTATCGCTCGCATTTCCAGAATGTTGATCGGAAGGGAGGACTCTTCCTCCGACCAAGTACCCTGGGCGGAAAGCACTCCCAGAACACCACCCCAGCCCGACAGGCTGGCGTCCGTGGTGATCACCGTCCATGTTAAGGGACAAAAGGACTTGCCCCCCGACACCGACGGGGACTGGAGCCACCACAGAAGATCCCTTCTGGTCCGAAGACTCAACGAGATCCGAAGATCCAAGGATTGCGGTCGCCCGTCCCAGCAGGACAGAACCTCCGCTTGGAGACCCCGCGTGTGAAACTGGGCGAAGGGAATCGCCTCGAAAGCCGAGACCATCAATCCCAGACACCGCATGCACGTCCGAATGGACGAGGATGGAGCGTCCCTGAGGGACCTGACATCCTCCTGAATAGTCCTGAGTTTGTCTTCCGGTAGGAAGACCTTCGCCTGGACAGAGTCCAGAATCATTCCCAGGTAGGGAAGACGAACCGACGGGCACAGTGTGGACTTTGGAAAGTTCACCGTCCAACCAAACTCCTGCAGAGTTTGCAACGTGACGGACAGAGCCTCCTCCAGACCCTGGTTGGTCGCAGAACCGGACTGGCCGGACTTTTGCTTACCAGTCCACGGCTTCTGTGGGAGCCGTGACCCTTGGACGGCTTGCCCCTATAGTGTGACCGAAAGGCACGAAAGGACCCCTGAGGGGGCCGAAAGGAAGCATGCTTCTTACCGGGAACCGTCTTAACCTTGTGGGATTGGGGCAAGAGCGTGCTCTTACCACCCGTGATCCCCTTAATTAACGTATCTAGGGATTCACCAAAAAGGCGAGAACCATCATAGGGCAGATTAGCCAAGGTCTTACGCGAAGATTGGTCCACCGACCAACACTTCAACCAAACTAAGCGGCGAGACAACACCGCCACACCATGTACACGTGCAGCCAACGGAACCATATCCAGGTCCGCATCACACAAATACATGACACCCTGATGGATTTGATCCACCATATCCAAAGTCGCCTGGGAGGCAGAATCAGCCACCAGGACGCGTCTAAGCACCTGCGTCCAGCTCGCGACCGCCTGGGCCGCCATAAGCGAAGCAAATAAAGCTTTCAGCATAGAACCCATAATAGAATAGGTATGACGGGCAAGGGACTCCATCCTCTTGCCCGTGGCATCCCGGAACACCGGGGTATCTTCAGCAGGAATCGCAGTGGACTTATTTAAAACTGCTATCGTGTGGTCCACCGGAGGCGGGACACACCAACGCTCATCAGTAGCGGGCGTAAAAGGATAGCGCAGCTTAAACCTACTCGGTACAGCAAAAGGCTTGCGTATATTACGCCATTGCTCCTTAACAGCACAGTGAAAATCATCAGTGCAGGGAAATACCTGCGATGTTTTGCGTCTTTTCTGCGTCCCATAAGCTGCCAAGGCAGCAGGGGGACATGGTTCATCCTGCAAACGCAGTGTTTGCTTGATAGAAGCAACCAATTCATCCATGAGTGCAAGCTCTTCAGACGAGCCAGGGGGAGAATTATCAACCCCCTCAACCTCAGCCTCCACCTCTGACCCTACAAGGTCCAGGGAGGAACGGGACCCCGACAAGGAGACCCCAGCCACAGCAGCCCCATCACCATCACCCTCTGAATCAGAGGAAATAGAAACTCTGGGCCTTTTTGAGGATTGAGCAGCCACCAGCATTTGCACCTGAGTCGCAAGGCTAGCCACAATCGCAGCCAAATCCCCCCCTGGGGGGGAAGCAGCAGTCCCCTGGCTTCCCACCAATGTGGCAGGAAATTTGCTTTCCTGAGAATCCATGCCCCAAAAGAGTAAAATTAAATGGGTGACCGCCCCTTTAAATAAGGCGCTGCGAACGTAGCCCACCGCCACACAAGCACACCCACACCAGGGACCCCCACAGGGAGAAGGTATACTCAGGCAAGGATACAGTGAAATAGAGGGAAAAAAACCTGGAGAGACCGTTGCTGCTGCTGCCTAGATCGATGCTCCTGGAGAAAGGAAATGCTGTATGCAGGGCGCTCTATGAAAGCCTATGGGAGGCTACAAGAAAATGGCCGCCATGCATGTGTACCATGCGGCCGGAGCGAGTACAGCCAAAATGGCGCCGTTTGGCGCCGAAAACCGCCGCTCCCCCACCTCATGAAGGTGGAATAAAAATACACCACAAGTTATAAATAACATGGTGAACCGCCGCAGCGGCGCTGTAATGTGCCCCAAACATGATAGCATCAAGTTCCACAGCACACAGCCGTTCACACACTCAGACTGACACAGAAGTGCAGCACAGCCCCCCCTCCTTGCAGCCCACAGCATGCAGTGTGAGAGATAGGGAAACATCAATAGTGTGAACACAGGGCAAGGTAACACAGTCCCAGACTGACACCCCCCAGACAGACAGGTCCCCACATAGATACACTTACCTCTTGCATGGCGTGGGGGACCCGCACAGGCGAACAAGCCGCTGTACATGAGACAGGGAGAGTCGCATCCAAGACGCAGCAGAAGGTGGGTTGAGAAACCGCACAGCGTCCAGTGAGGTAGCCACCTCACCCAAGCATCCCTGCACGGAACAGGGATGGGTCGTTCAGAAAACTCAGGAGCGGTACCTGACTGAACGCTCGATGGCGGGCTGAGAAACCCCTGACCCACAACCTGCGACCAGTGGGGTCAGCCCGAGACGCAGCCCGCAGTATCCTCTTCATCAGAAGACCTAACTAACGCTGGTAAAAATAACAGCTAAATAAAGAAAGAGAGAAAAACTCAAATAAAATCCAAAAAAGGAAAGAAGGCTGAGACAAGTGCCCCAGCACAGAGACATCCAGCTACTCCTGACAAGCTAGACATTGAAACTGAGTTGGATACAGGAAGTGGAGGGTTATAGACTGAGGGGACCACCCCCTGGGGGTGGGATATGTTAAAAGCCTTAATACTAACATATTCTGTTGCCTAGCTACTCCTACGGAGCAAAGGTCATAACCCCATTGTGATGAATATGAAGTGGGCGGCGACTGTCGGAGGACGTAAGAGAAAGCTCAATTTTCACCTTTCGTCTCAAGACTTCTCCCCATACATGGAAACCCCATGTTTCCTCAAAGCTCTAATTACACAGCCTATAATCTTTGGAAGGACCATTCACTTATACTTGCTGTGGCAATTGTTTAACCCTGTATCGTAAACTCCTCTGCGATTTACAGAGGTTATGACATAATTCAGCTTACCATCTCACCATACATTTTACTATAACCAGTGCATTACCTTTGTTCAATTTAAATGCCCATCAAAGCCCAAGAGATTTTCTCCCTCCTTTCTTGATGACCTTATTCAACTACGCTCCTACTCCATCTCTGACGTTTACAAACGTCTCCTGCTACACCAGTCTTCTCCTGGAAAAAACCTTACAACCTTGTGGAATAAAGACTTCCCTTTTATCAATGAACAGATCATACGTGGATACCTCAGGACTTGCAAGCATATGATTAACCAAAATTGGAGGGAAACTCAATTCAAAATTGTACATAGAGCCTATGCCCCGTTCACCTCTTCTGACGAAAATAGGCCTTTTCATCTCCAATGTTCTAAGTGTGGCCTTCATAAACCTTCTTTACTACACAGGCTTTGGGAATGCCCACCTATTGCGGACTTTTGGGACCAAATATCCATCTATCTCACCAACATCTCTGGAAAGAACACTCCCAAGTCCCCCCTCCTTTTACCTTTTCAGCTGTGACCGGCGAGACACGGCTATTAACTCACCTTGGACTTACATATGCCTACTTGCTGCCAGGAGGGCTATTATGAAAACTTGGATTGTCTCAACCTCCCCCCACGGTTTCCATGGTACGCAAAGACCTCATTGATCTTCTTTTCAAGGCGAAATTGGACACTGAAATCCAAAACTCTGCTCCCACCCAAAAAAAAATGTTCTCGTTGGCAGAATTTTATTGAGCATTCTTTCTCCAGCACGGAAATAACTGCACTTATGTCTTCTTTCCGCTATACAGACTGGTACCGAAAGGCTGACATCCAATTCTCTTGGTATACTTCGACAGAGTTGGGAGGAGTGACTTGTCCCATCTCTTCCACCCTTTACCCCTTCCTCCCTACTCCCCTTCTACCCTTTTCTCCTAACTACTCGTTAGTAGTCAGAAGACTTCAGGCCTCGTTATTCTTCTCAATATATTTCTAACATACATGTCTAGAGCATAGGTTGTTTTAATTGCACTAAACTAGATTTCCAGGTCTCTAGTTTTCTCCCCTTAGCCTCCTCCGAGAGAAAACGGTTATTTTGTTTACATGGCTTAATCTATATTTGGATTTAGATTTCTGAGTATTACTTTTTACAAGACGCAGCTTAAGGTCATCCCCTTGGCCCCTCAGGGGTCCAGGTATATAAGCCTGCCTTCCTACTATCCCCCCCTCCCCCCGTAGGCTGCCTTGCTCCTTCATATAGTTTGGTGGAGAATTCCTTTCCTTTATATGGTGAGCGCTGTCTTGTTACCTACAATGTTATCAATTTTATGTTTGTTGTTGCTTTTTCTTTTTAAGAAAAATTTTAATAAAAATATGATTAAAAAAATGTATAAAAAATGTATAAAAAATAGTGTGCTGTTCCTTTAAATGAGAACTTGAAATTGGCGCTAAACACCAGTGTGACTGCAAAAAGTGAAAAATTATTTGGTAAATATAGAACAATTGGTAATATGCTTAGAATGACAATGCATCACAATCCAAGTCTAGGGATGCACCGAAATTTCGGCCACCGAAATTATCGGCCGAAAATGAGCCTATCTCATTTCGGCCGATAATGGGTTAACATTGCCGAAAATAAATATGGCCGCCGTGGGGAAGGAGGAGGGCGCAGCGCAGGGCAGGTTTTAAAAGTCCCGCCTCTGGCCGGCCGTCCGCCTCTCAATGACGTCCCTACTACGATCTGTGCATTATGAATGGACATACCAGGCGGGGGGGGGCGGGGCGAGCGGCCGCTATAGAGAGAACTAATGTGATCCATCCCTGTCAGCTCAGCACGACTATGTGTGAATGAGAACAGAACTGACCTGACACCGGGCGGGGGGAGCGGCAGCTATTAGCTGTAACTATGTGAGAGCTTCACTTCCTTGTCAGAGGAGATACATGCCTGTCAGGGAAGTGAAGCTCTCACATAGTTACAGCTAATAGCGGCCGCTCCCCCCGCCCGGTGTCAGGTCAGTTCTGTTCTCATTCACACATAGTCGTGCTGAGCTGACAGGGATGGATCACATTAGTTCTCTCTATAGCGGCTGCTCGCCCCGCCCCCCCGCCTGGTATGTCCATTCATTAATGCACAGATCGTAGTAGGGACGTCATTGAGAGGCGGTGCCGCCGGCCAGAGGCGGGACTTTTGAATGGACACCCGAGGAGGGGGACGCTGAGGCAGTGGGGGGGGGGAGATGGGGGGGGGAGCTGAGGCAGCTTACCAATGGTATTTGTATTATGAAGCATGAGGGGTTAATGTATTGTCACTGCTGGTCACTCATCTATTAGTGACCGACCAGTGGCAGGTAATTAACCCCTTTGTGCTGCATTAGTGCAACCAGTATCAGTGTTAATTAACACTGGTTGCACTAATGCAGCACAAAGGGGTTAATTACCTGCCACTGGTCAGTCACTAATAGATGAGTGACCAGCAGTGACAATACATTAACCCCTCATGCTTCATAATACAAATACCATTGGTAATTAAATTAACCTCTTGCCAACCCGTCACAGTACATATACTGTGACAGGGTGGCAGCGACAGGTGTACGTCGCTGCCTGTTTTTGGTGTATGCCCCTGTTCTATCCATTTTAAAAAATTTTTGGGGAAAAAGTCATTTTCGGTTTCGGGTTTCGGCCAAGGGCATCCTGCATTTTCGGCCCAAAATTTTCATTTCGGTGCATCCCTATACCAAGTCCATATGATATTCGTAGTGATATATATGTAAATGAAACAGTCCATAAGGTGCCAAAATAAAGTGCCTGGTTCTCTAAAAAAACAGCCACTTTAAAATTGTGCTCCAGTGAGCCAAACACACGCCTTAAAAAAAAAAAAAAAAAAAGACTTACTGGATAATGTGGATCTCAGTTACAGAGATCAAATGAGTCTATGCAATCTCTGCAAGGAAGCCCCAATGCTCAGGAGTAGTTGTGATGCTACTAAAAAAAAACCTTCCTATAGAGAGCCATTTTTTTTGGCACATGTAGGTAGATACAAGCATGGAGAGACCTCATAATGTGGACTGAAATGGTAACTTTTATCCATGAGGATAAAAATGCCAAGCAATGTGAAAAAAACAGCCGTGGTGTCATGTGCGCTCATGCCACAATGATGTCACATGTATACTAGGACCGACGCATTTCCCCAAAAATGGCGTCTTCTGAGATGGGAGGATCCAAAACTACAATTTTGGTACACACTAGGTCTCTCGCTGCTTGTATCTACATACATGTGCCTGGAAAGGGGCTCACCATCAGAGGGGTTTGATCCTTTTCCCAACAGCGAGAGCATCACAACTACTCCTGAGCATTGGGGCTTCCATGTGGAGATTGCACACAGGCTTCTTTGACCTTTGTAACCGAGATCCATATTATCTGGTAAGAGGCTGAATTTTTAAGGAACACGTTTGGATCACTGGAGCAAAATTTTAAAGTGGACATTTTTTGAGCACCAAGCACTTTATTTTGGTACCTTATGTACTTCGTTTCATATACACATTTGTCACCACAAAACTCATATGGATTTAGAATGACTATACATCACAATCAAAGCAAATTATCCATTGTTTTATATTTACCAATTATTTTTCACTTTTTGGAGTCACACTGGTATTTTCACCAATTTCAAGTTATTGAAAGCACCATTTTTTTTAACACAGTAAAGCACATGGCAGCTTCACTATGGCCTCCCGGACACTGGAAAGGACTTGGGAATTTTAGTTCGCAGCCATAACCAAATGCCAGTGACTTTAGAGGAAGAGGATTCTGTCATCTCTAGTAAAAAGTTGGTGTGTACCACGTCCACTAAGAATCTCACCATGTTTCTTCTATCTGTGACAACCCTAGACTCCTCCAAGAAAAAATATTGTCTAAAGGATTCCTGATCCTCAATAGCTTCCACCAAGCACAATCAGCACCTTTAGACCCTAGAAAAAAAAATCTGAGGCTTGGCTGAATTGGGAGGGGTTATGCCTGTGCAGGACTTCCTTCCTTTTTACGGCCACATAGCCCCAGTATTCATGAATAATTAAGTCCTCTGTGCCATGTGATGTATAATTATGGTGTACTTAGTACCTTGATTTAAACAGAGCAATAATAAAATAAAAGGCTAACAAAAATACAGTAAAACATTTTTTTAGAAGAACTAAAGAAAAGGTGTCCAACTTCATAGGACAGTAGAAGAAAAAGAGAAAAAAAATAGGAAGGGTGAGAAGCACCAAGAACCCAGTGTAGTATATCTGTTTATTATGAGTATTAAAATCAGCGTACAACAGTTACACTCACATGGTTTTGCAGGAAAAATTTGATTTTTGACTTACTGTAAACCATTTCTCGGATGTTCATTGATGGACACAGCTCCTGTCATTCTTGACTATTGGGTTATACTGCTCCATACAGGAGTAAGACACTACTGCAGAAAAAAAACTTGGCTGCACCCATGGGCAGTCCCAGGGGATATATTCCATCTCCTTGCTATAGTCACTCAGATTTGTTACAAGCAGCGTCAGAAGAATTAGAGCGCCACAGAGGGGTGGGTGCTCTGTCCGTCAATGAACATAAGAAAAATGTATTTTACGGTAAGCTCCTGTCATTCTTGAACATTGGAACATCCCAAAGCAGTGTTAAACATGAGGGGTGGGAAACAGCTAAAAATTCCCAAGGCTAAACATTAGCTAACCAGGCAATAGGGGCTCAACCAAAACAACTGAAGCCCACCTGAAGAAAACAATACACCGTCAAAGAGGATCAGGTCCTCAAACAACAGCCTGCAAAACCTTGCGGCCAAAGGAAGCATTCGCAGATGCCAACACAACCACTTTATAAAACTTTGTAAAAGTGTGTTTTTCGACGACCAGGTGGCCTCCTTGCAAACCTGCGTCACTGATGCTTGATGACGGAAGGCCCAGGAGGCACTAAGTGCCCTAGTAGAGTGCGCCTTGACAGGGAAAGGAGGAACCGAACCCCTGATAGAATAGGCCTGAATCACCGTCTGTCTGTTCAATCTGGAAATGGTCGCAGAGGAAGCGAACAACCTTTTGCGAGGTCCATCCGTGAGCACAAATAGAAGCTGACTTCCTAAAAGACTCCATAGCTGCCAGGTATACCCAAATTACCCAGACCACATGCAAGGCATGCAAGGCAATTTCCTTAGGATGTTTAGGCCTGGGACACAGGTAAGGCAACACAATGTCTTCATTCTAATCATAGTCAGAAACCACCTTAGGAAGGAATGATGGAAAGGGGCGAAGCACCACCTTCTCCTTGTGAATCACCAGATAAGGTGGACAGGATAACGCCACCAGTTCTGACACCCTGCATGCAGAGGTGATAGCCACCAAGGCATCTGCCTTCTGGGATAGAGTAAGCAGGGGAATCTCCCGAATATTTTCAAAGGGTGGCTGCTGTAGAGCTGACAGCACCAAATTAGGATACCAAGGCGGCAACAGAGCCCGCACTGGAGGAACCAAATGTCGGACACCCTGAAGAAAAGTACGCACCAGGGAGTGTGTGGTCAAAGGTCGTTGGAAGAAGACCGCCAAAGCAGACACCTGGCCCTCGATGGTACTCAAGGCTAATTTCTGTTCAACCCCCCATTGAAGGAAGGTTAAGATTCGAGCGACAGAGAAGGAGCGAGGATGAACCCCAAGAGACTCCACACCACGCAATGTACGATGGTAGATCTTCCTGGAAGTAGACTTCCTAGCTTTTAACAGTGTAGGAATCAACGACTCCGATAAACCTCTATCCTTTACCACCTGGCGTTCAACAGCCAAACTGCCAAAGCCAGCTGGAAGATCGGTCCTTGGGACAGCAGATCCTCTGAGAGGAAGCTTCCAGGGAACGTCGGTGACCAGCCGCACCAGATCGGCGTACCAAGCTGAGCGAGGCCATTCCGGAGCCACTAAGATGACTGGAATCCCTTCTGCGTTGATCCTGCGTAGAAATTTTGGCAGAAGCTTGAGGTGGAAGGAAGGTGTAAATCATAGGATACTGACCCCACGGGGCCACTAGCGTGTCTGTGGCATCCGCCAGAAGATCCCCTTGACCAAGCCACAAACCTCTGCACCTTTCTGTTGAGCCGAGAAGCCAACAGATCCACCTCGGGAGTGCCCCACCGGAGACACAGCTTACAAAACACCTCAGGATGAAGGGACCACGCCCCTTGGTCCAACACCTGCCGACTGAGGTAATCTGCCTGCCAATTTTCCACAGCCGGTAATATGCACAGCGGAACCGTTCTGCCCAACTTAGAATGCCAGGGCACTTCTTGTGCCCCCTTGTTGATTGATATAAGCCATGGCATTGCCTAATTGGATGCGCACAGGGCATCCCTGAAGACGATCCGTCCAATGAACTAGACAGTCTGATCGCTGAGTTCCAGGACATTGATCGGTAGTCTGGACTCCTCCAACATCCAGATCCCCTGAGCAGAATGCTTGCCTAGGACGCCTCCCCAGCCAAAACAGACTGGCACCTGTGGTGACCACTGTCCAATACAAGGAGAAAAAGGACTTTCCCAGCCGAAGCGCCGAAGCCACCATATCAAGGATTCCTTTGTTCCCCGACTCAGCCAGGTTGGATTGTCCAGAGAAAGCGGAGTCTTGTCCTATTTGGTCAAAATCTCCCTTTGCAGGGACCTCGAAGGTAGATACCATCAGTCCCAGCACCCGCATTGCAAGTCCGGAGCCCCCCCCTTTTAGCCCCCCGTGCTCTTTTAGCCCCCCGTGCGCTTTTAGCCCCCCCCCGGTGCTCTTTACCTCCTCCCTGCTCTTAGCCCCCTCTGTGCTCTTAGTCTGGCTCCCCCTCAGTGATTTCCTATTCCCCCCCAGACAGTGCTCTCCAGTTCCCCCCCCCCCCTGTGCTCTCAATCATCCCCGTTTTCCCTGCCTGTCCCCCCCCCAGTGCTCTCCACTCTGACGGACACCGGCCTGACACCCCCTCCCCCCCCCCATAGTGCAGAGATGTGGGCGGCCCGACGGACACCGGCCTGACACCCCCCCATAGTGCAGAGATGCGGGCGGCCCGGCGGACACCAGCCTGACACCCCCCAGTGCACGCGCCCCCCCGCCCCGCTGGTACGTCCCTGAGAGCGGGACAGTAAATGCACGATTTCTCTGTTTCAGTGGATCAATCCGCCGCAGAGTTCCCAGCCTGTCCCGGTCTATTCATATTGAAGAGACCAGTGATCAGGCTTCAGCTGTGCAGTGCGCTGCGGCTGATTAATCCGCCTAAACCAGAAACACAGAAAATAGTCCACTTACTGTCCCCCGCTCCCACAGAATACAGGGGTTCAAGAGACAAAAATAAATAGTTGCACAACACTTTTCCATGACTTTTCCAAAACTTAGTAAGTTTGCCCATTTTCCAGGACTTTTCTAGGCCTGGAAAGTGTCATGTCAAAATCCCATGACTTTTCCAGGATTTTCATGACCGTACGAACCCTGCCAGTCCAGAAGTTGATAGTAGATCTCACAGGAAAAATCCAGCAGGAAAAAATTATCTAAAAAATTCTGCCAGGACCAAAAACCCCAGCAAGGAACTAGATCCTTACTCCTGACTAGGCAGAAAAAAAAACTGAATGACTGCCGCAGGCATACTCCCTGGACTGCCCATGGGTGTAGCCAGAAGTTTTTTCTGTCTAGAGTCCTACTCCTGTAGGGGGCAGTATAACCCAATGGTCAAGAATGACAGATGCTGTGCCCATCAGTAAACGAAAGAGAAACAAGCTTGTCAGGATGAGGCTGATGAAGAAAGTAATTAGATCTGCTAAAACATGTTTGTTTCCCCACAGTACATCCCCACCTCTGGTGTTTGCTCTGGGCAATCAGGGTCACCCCTCTCACGGCAGTCAATTTTAAAAACCATCTGGGCTCGGGACGTAGCAGCAATCCTAGCGGCTAGAGCGACCGCTTTGGTACCTTCGGCTGCACCACAGGCAGCGGTCCTCGCATGACTATTTGCTGCTTGCCATTACCACCTGTCAGCGGTGTGCACGCACCAAGCTGCTTGACACTTCCCTCTGACAGCAATCCTTCCCATCCATTGAGATAAGGGACTAGCAATGATCCTGAAAAGCTTGTTTTCCTGTAAAATCACATCCAAGGAGTGCAAGCAACTTTCTTAGGATGCTTAGGCTTTGAACACAGGGAGGGCAACACAATGTCTTCATTCAGATGAAAATCAGACGACCTGTGGAAAGAACGACAGACAAGGACGAAGAACCACCTTAACCCTGTGAACCACCAGGTAAGGTGGACAGGACATCGCCGCCAGTTCAGACAGCCAGCGTGCAGAAGTAATGGCCAAAAAGGCCACCTTCTGAGACAACACAAGCTGGGGAACCCCCTGGAGAACTGACAACACCAAATTGAGGTTCCACGGCGGCAATGGAGACTGAACTGGGGGAATCAAGCATCTCACACCCTGTAGAAAGGTATGCAGCAATGAGTGTGTGGCCAACAGATGTTGAAAGAAAACCACCAAGGTTGAGACCTGGCCACTAGGGTGACCCGAATCTGTACAGCAAACAGGGCTGGAACAAATCGTTCTGCCCACCTTAGAATGCCAGCTACTTCCCGAGCCACCAGGACAGGTCTTGTGCCCCCTTGGTGATTGACATAGGCCACAGTCGTGGCATTGTCCGCTTGAATCCGTACAGGCCACCCCTGGAGACGTGTCCAATGATCCAGACAAAATATGATCGCTCGGAGCTCCAGTGCATTAATCAATAGGCCGGACTCTTCTAGAGACCAGACCCCCTGGGCGCACACTGTGCAGAGGAAGCCTCCCCACCCGGGTTGGCTGACATCCAGGGAGACAACCGTCCAGTACAGGGGAAGAAATGATTTTCCCTGACGAAGTGCCAGAGAACGAAGCCATCAAACCAAGAACCCTCTCGTACTCTGGCTCAACAGGATCAGATTGTCCAGAGACTGAGGATCCTTGTTCCATTTAACCAGAATCTCCTTTTGCAGAGATCCCGTGTGGAACTGCGCAAGCGGAATCGCCTTGAGGGTAGACACCATCAGGACCAGCACCCGCATGCAAGTCCAAAGAGATGACCGTCTGCTGGATAGCAGAAGCTGAATTGCCTACTGCAACTTTTGAAGTTTCTTGAGAGGAAGAAACACTCTGGCTAAGGACAAATCCAAAGTCAGGCCCAGATAGTCCAGGCTTGTGGACGGAACCAGAGCAGACTTCTGAAGATTCAGAATCCAACCGAACTCCCTCAGCGATTGCAGAGTAATCTTCAAGTTGTTTAACAAAGCAGCCAAAGACTTTGCTCATAAGAGCAGATCATCCAGGTACTCCAGTAACGCGATTCCCCACTGATGCAATAATGCTAGAACCGGGGCCAACACTTTCGTAAAGACCCGAGGAGCAGAGGCAAGACCAAAGGGTAAGGCCACAAATTGATAATGCTCCTCGCCCACTGCAAAGGAAGCGCTGATGGGTGACACATATTGGGATGTAAAGGTAGGAATCACTGATGTCAATGGAGGCGAGAAAATCCCCCTGATGTAAGGATGCCACCACTGTGCGTCCATCCATTCGGATCTTCACTACCCGCACAAAGCGGTTTAGCGTCTTGAGGTTCAGTATTGGACGCACTTTGCTCTCCTTCCTGGGGACTGTAAACAGGTTTGAGTAAAAAGTCTTGAAAACATTCCGACTTTGAAACCGGAACAATCACCCATTGTTGAGATGATACGAGATGTCATCCAAGGAAGCTCCAAACAGGCGATCCCCCAAGAATGGAAGATCAGACAAGACCTTTTTAGAAGCCTGGTCTGCAGACCAGCATTTCAGCCAGATAATGAGCTGCAAGACAACTGCTGAGACAGTCTAGAAATCAGGGGAGCGGCATCACAGAAACTGTAGCCCTTGTACCAACTGATCTGCCAGCTCCACAATGGCAGCGGGGAGCCTTCTCTCCTCCAGGTACCGGCTTAGCATTTTAGCCCATTCAGTCATAGCTTGTGATATTAGGGCAATGGATAATACCAGCCTAAGTGCCGACCCAGCCACAGTGAACAATATGATCTGTCCCTGGCTAATCTTTTTATGGCCCAGTGGGAGGAGGGTGTCATCTATGCCCACAGCAGACCCCAGGTTCTTCTGTGGGCTAGGTATATAGATGACGTCCTCCTCCTTTGGGATGGTACTTTTCTTTCCTTTATGGAGTCTTTAAATTCAAATTCTAGGGGTATTCAATTAAATTTTGACTGTAGTCTATCAATGGTCAACTTTTTGGATATCACTATAACCATTAAGGAGGGTAGGTTTGTTACTTCCACTTATTTCAAGACTACTGACAGAAATTCCTATATCTCGGTACATAGTTGCCATTATGCCCCCTGGCTGCAGGCAGTGCCTATGGGACAATAGTTACGCATTAGACGTAATTGTACCAACTATCAGGATTTTTTGACCCAATCTCAAGTCCTTACCGATAGCAAGTCAACATATGAGTATAAAAATTTGATTCACCGTCATTGGCATATCCTAAATAACAACCCTGTCCTTCAGAATGTCTTACCGGTTAGACCTCGGGTTGTATTTAGGGGAGTACCTTCCTTGAGGCACAATCTAGCCCCTAACGTTTTAGAACCTCCATTACCTAAACAAAGCTTTTTGCAACAACTCACAGGCTTTTACAGGTGTAACAGATGCCAAGTATGTCAAATAAATAGTAATAGACAACGTAATACCAAAAGTTTCATTGCTACCAGCACTGGGAGATCCCATATTATAGAACCTTTCATATCCTGCAAGAGCACTGGGTTAGTTTATCCTCCAGTGCTCTTGTGGATATCAATATATAGGCAAAACAAAGCGCCCTTTACATACAGTGGTAATCAAAAGTTTGGGTACCCCAGGTAAAAATTTGTATTATTGTGCATAAAGAAGCCAAGGAAAGATGGAAAAATCTCCAAAAGGCATCAAATTACAGATTAGACATTCTTATATGTCAAAAAAAAAATAGATTTTATTTCCATCATTGACACTTTCAAGATTACAGAAAACAAAAAAATGGCGTCTGCAAAAGTTTGGGCACCCTGCAGAATTTATAGCATGCACTGCCCCCTTTGCAAGGCTGAGACCTGCCAGTGTCATGGATTGTTCTCAATCATCGTCTGGGAAGACCAGGTGATGTCAATCTCAAAGGTTTTAAATGCCCAGACTCATCTGACCTTGCCCCAACAATCAGCACCATGGGATCTTCTAAGCAGTTGTCTAGAAAACTGAAAATAGTTGACGCTCACAAAGCTGGAGAAGGCTATAAGAAGATATGGAATTTTTGTAAAATCTTACCTGTAAAATTCCTTTCTCTGAGTCCTCCGACAGTCGCCGCCACCTCTAAGTCATCAATATTGGGTATTGACTTCCACTCCGCAGGAGAAGCTAGGCATAAGCCTTAGTCAAAAGAACAAAAGCATTTGCATAGACACACCCATGGGGGCTGTCCCACTGGTCAATACCCCCCTGCAGTGATCACTCCCAACTCAGTTTGGTAGCATAGCAGTAAGTGTACAAGAAAAAACCTCAAGAGGGGCGGGGGCGGCGACTGTCGGAGGACTCGGAGAAAGGAATTTTACAGGTAAGATTTTACAAAAATTCAGTTTTCTCTTATGTCCTCCGACAGTCGCCGCCACCTCTAAGTCATCACTATTGGGATGTCCCAAAGCAGTGTAGACATGAGGGGTGGGAGACGCAACCGCAGACAAGGCAACGCAGTACCCACATCAGAGAAAGGAACCTTACACGCACAGTAAGAGGACCTTCTGGGCAACAGAAAAAAAGGCTCATCAGGAGCAACAGCCCAGGAAAGCAAATAACCCAGGGGATAAAACAACCCCAACAGTCAGGGACCCACAACAAAACAAGGGTCCCTCAGGGCACTGCCGCACTGAGAACTTTGGATCCAAAGGAAGCATCAGCTGATGCCAGAACATCCACCTTATAGAATTTGGAAAAGGTGTGTACCGACGACCAAGTCGCAGACTTGCACACCTGTGTCACCGAGGCTCGATGCCAGTAGGCCCAGGACGCACTCAAAGATCTGGTAGAGTGCGCCTTCACAGGGAAGGGTGGAACCCATTCCTTCAAAGCATAGGCCTGTTCAATGGTCTGTCTAAATCCACTTGGCAATGGTCGCTGCAGACGCAGCCATGCCCTTCCGAAGGTCCCTCAGGAAGGACAAAGAGGGAATCCGTCTTCCGAAAGGACTCCGTAGATGACAGGTAAACCCTGATCGCCCTGACAACATCCAAGGAATGCAAAGCAATCTCCTTAGGATGCTTAGGCTTCGTACAAAGCGAAGGCAGGACAATGTCCTCATTAAGGTGGAACTCAGAGACCACCTTAGGAAGAAAAGACGAATGTGGTCGCAAGACCACCTTATCCTTGTAAATTACCAAGTAAGAAGAGCGGCAAGACAACGCCGCCAGTTCCAATACTCTGCGAGCCGAAGTGATCGCCACCAAAAAGGCAACCTTCTTAGACAGCAGAGGCAACGATATCTCCCATATGTTTTCAAAGGGAGCACGCTGTAACACGGACAGAACCAAGTTCAAGTCCCATGGAGGTAAAGGCTCCCTCCTGGGAGGAGCCAAATGTCGCACACCTTGAATGAAGGTGCGAATTAAGGAATGAGACGCCACAGGGCGATGGAAAAGAATAGCCAGTGCAGACACCTGGCCCGTTATCGTGGCCAGCGCCAGGCGCTGGTCCACCCCATACTGGAGGAAAGCCAACACTCTCGACACCGAGTACGAGCGAGTTGAGAACCCCCTGGACTCACACCAGGCGAAATAAGCTTTCCAGGTACGGTAATAGATTTTACCAGATTAGGTTTTCCTAGCCTTGATCAGAGTAGGAATGACCTCAGGGGAGAGACCCCTGTCTCACAGGACCTGGGTCTCAACAGCCAGGCCGTTCAAGCCAGCGACTAAAGCAGGATGGAAGATCGGTCCCTGAGACAGTAGATCTTCCCGCATTGGCAGCCGCCAAGGAGGCGCCACTGCCAGGTAAATGTCGGCGTACCAGGACCGGCGTGGCCAGTCCGGCGCTACCAGAATCACCAGGTGCGGTTCCGAGGCTAACCTGCGAAGGAACCTGGACAACAACTGAATCAGAGGAAAGGCATACATCAGACGATACTGATGCCAAGGGGCCACCATTGCATCCGAGGCGTCTGCCAGAGGATTGCGCGTTCTTGCCACGAACCTTTCCACCTTGTGGTTTAGCCGAGACACGAACAGATCCACGTCCGGGGATCCCCACTTCGCACACAGCATTCGGAAGACCTCCGGGTGCAGGGACCATTCCCCCTGGTCCAGGGTCTGGCGGCTCAGATAGTTGGCCTGCCAATTCTCCACACCCGGAATGTGAACTGCTGAAATCGCCGGGACAGGAGTCTCGGCCCAAGACAGAATATCTGTCACCGCCCGGGCACTCCTGGTGCCCTCTTGGTGGTTGATGTAAGCCACCGCGGTAGCATTGTCCGTCTGTACCCGAACCGGACGGCCCCGAAGACGATCCGACCACTGGAAGAGACAGAGTTTGATTGCTCTCAATTCCAATATGTTGATCGGAAGGGAGGATTCCTCCCCCGACCAAGTGCCCTGGGCAGACAGGTTGCCCAGGACTCCACCCCAGCCCGACAGGCTGGCATCCGTGGTATTCACCGTCCACAGCAACGGACGGAAGGACTTGCCTTCTGACACAGCCGGGGACTAAAGCCACCACAGAAGATCCGTTCTGGTCCGGCGACTCAATGAGACACTCAGATCCAAGAACTGGATCCCACCTGGCCGACTCTCCGCTTGAAGAGACCGTGTGTTAAACTGAGCAAAGGGTATCGCCTCGAAGGCCGACACCATCAACCCCATGGACCGCATGCAGGTCCTGAGTGACGAGGACGGCCTGTCCCTGAGGGACCTGATCTCGTCCTGTAAGGTCCGGAGCTTGTCCTCCGGCAAGAACACCTTCGCTTGAGCAGAGTCCAGAACCATTCCCAGATAGGGAAGACGAACCGAAGGAGACAAGGTCGACTTCTGCACGTTGATGGTCCATCCGAACTCCTGGAGCGTCTGTACCGTAGTGGACAGATCGTGCAGCAGGTCCTGGCGGACACTCGACCTTAAGAGGAGATCGTCCAGATATCCCAAGACCGCAATGCCCTGAGCCCTTAGCAGGCCCAGAACAGGCGCCAGCATTTTTGGTAAAGACCCTTGGAGCCAAAGCGAGACCGAAAGGTAACGCCACAAACTGATAGTGGTCCTCCGCTATTGCAAACCGAAGGTACCTCTGGTGACCCTCGAAAATGGGGATGTGTAGGTACGCATCCTTCAGGTCTATAGAGGCCAGGAATTCCCCTGGACTCAGGGAGGCCACCACCGAGCGGAGAGATTCCATACAGAACTTTCGAACGCGCACAAAGCGGTTCAGAGCTTTCAGGTCCAGAATAGGACGCACCTTGCCCTCCATTCTGGGCACAGTGAACAGATTGGAATAAAACCCCCGAAACCTGTCCCGATGAGGCACCGGGACAATCACCCCCTGGGCAAGGAGGTCCTGCAGGCGCCCTGGGGTCAAATGAAGATTTGAGGGAAAAAATCTGTCCGCCGGCTGAGAAAGGAATTCGATCTTGTACCCTGATCGAATGATTTCCAGAACCCACCTGTCCAGAATTTGAAGCAGCCAAGGTTGGAGGAAACCGCGCAAACGTCCCCCCACCCCAGAAACGGTGAGGGCGCCCCTTCATGCAGAGGCGGATTGACCTGCCGCACTGGCATTGCCGGACTTCTGCTTGCCCGCCCAGGGCTTCTTCTGGCTACCTTGGCCCTTGAAGGGCTTGCCCTTGGTTTGATTCCGAAAGGCACGAAAGGACCCCTGATTGGGTTGAGGGGCGGAACCCCGCTTGCCACGAAAGGACTTGTTCTTCGGGTTCTGGGGCAGCATGGTGCTCTTGCCCCCCGTGACACCTTTTACCAAGGTATCCAACGCCTCGCCGAAAAGGCGAAAACCAGCGCAGGGAACATCGGCAACTGTTTTCCGTGATGTCTGGTCAGCCGACCAGCTCTTTAGCCAGATCAGTCGACGGTTAAGCACCGCCACACTAGATAGGCGTGCTACCAAAGGGGCCTCATTTAAGGCCGCATCGCACAAATACATGACTCCTTGGTGAATTTGATTCACCGTAGCCAGCGTGGCAGAATCAGACGCGAGGTTGCATCTAAGCACCTTAGTCCAATCAGCCACCGCCTAGGGCTGGGCGATTTTGCCTAAAAAAAAAATCTTCGATTTTTAAAGAAAAATTCGAGTTTCGATTCGATTTTCGATTTTTTTTCCAATATACTTAAAAAATGACTACAGACATCAGATATAGTGTCAAAAGTGCAACTTTATTGCTATTTTAACTCCTCAAGAGTTAAAATGCATAGAATCCCAAAACAAAAAGTAAACGAGGCTCTGTCATTCAACAATTCCAAGTTTTAACCCAGGTTTAAGCAAAACTAAAGTGCAACAACTTCACAGTAGCTTAAATTTTCTGTTCAAAAAATCAGATAATTACAAATTTTGTAACATATAATATTACACAATTAAAAAAATAAACTCTTCTCAGTGTGAACTGTGAATATAAAAAATGAAACATGCCTGGCCCTGTGGCAAACATATAGCCTGCTCAAAGAGTGAACAAAACAAATGTAAACTAAGTTTTATCTATAGCAACAAAACACGTGCTTGTTAGATCTCTGAAACATTGCGCATGCTCAGAGTCATTCTAAACATTTTTTGCAAGAAAGATGAGCCTGTCCACAACCTCTGGCTTAAGGCAGGCCCGGTTGCAGGTAACTATTCCCCCACCCACACTAAATACCC
Source organism: Pelophylax lessonae (assembly GCF_965119305.1). Classification (NCBI taxonomy): domain Eukaryota; kingdom Metazoa; phylum Chordata; class Amphibia; order Anura; family Ranidae; genus Pelophylax; species Pelophylax lessonae. The sequence continues at coordinate 569,676,564 of NC_138768.1, read as the reverse complement.
TCTCTGAAGGGGCACTAGTGGCTGGAATAGAAAGATATTTTTTAGCCAGTAAGCTTAGCCTTGGAAAGTTGGGCTGATGCAGCTTCCACCATTCAAGAGGATCTGTGTCAGGCTCTATGTCTGGAATAAGTAAATACGTTGCAAGCTCAGTCTCAATTTTAGCTTTCTCAGATTGTGGGTGTGGCGTGGTGGATGGTGCACTGTTTTTAAAGAAGGCACCCAGAGTCATTTTCTTTTTTGGTGGCAATGGTGGTGGGGTGTTCTTCTCTTGAACAGCTGAGGGACCAGCTTCCTCTGTGTTAGAGTTGCAGAGAGCAGAGATCTCAGACACCGCTCTTTTTTTGACAACTTCCAATTTGCTAGTATCAATGTAGGTTGTACGGAACCTCGGGTCTAAAAGTGTGGCCATGTCCAAAAGTTCCTCTTTCTCCAAATCAGAGTATTTACTTTCGAGGTAACGCATGATGTCAGCTTTGATTGTTTTTGTTAGCTCCAAATCTTCCTCCTCTGGCAGGAGGAGACTTGTTTTAAACAAATGCAGCACTGGTTTGATGCAGGACACACTGACATATGATTCCCCTGACAGTGCATCAGTGAAGTCCTGGAGAGGTTTCACTGCTTTGTTGGTGGCTTCTAATACTTCCAAATCTTGCCACGTGGGAACAAGATGACGCGTTTTCTTGTCCGCACCCAGGACACGAGTTATTGCCTTCTCTTGCTCAAGAAAGCGCTCAATCATCTTTTGACGAGACCCCCAACGTGTTGGGGATTCTGAGATCAAAAGATGCTGGGGAAGTCCAAGCTCAGCCTGCAACTCTGTCATGTCTCGCCTTTTTTTCCAGCTGTAGGAGAAGGCTGATACAGCTTTTTTGCAGACCCCTATGGCCCGATCGATCCTTGGATCCTTTACACCATTCTCTGTAATAAATGTGAAAAGATATTTAGTATACAGTTCTGGCTATTTAAATTATGAGCAAACAGTACTTTACAATGTGCAACAGTGCAAGTATTGTGCACCTATTTATTCTTACACCAACTCTTACCTATAGCATTGTGGAGTCTGTGGCCAAAACACTGCAAGCTGGGCCAGTTGTTGTCTTTAAGGGCTTTTATGATGTTGGTGCCACTATCAGTTGTCATGCAGACGAGTTGTTCCTCCGAAAGTCCCCAGGAGCTGAGAGCGTCTTTTAAGCCATGGGCAATTATGTCACCAGTGTGGTTGTCGGGGAAATACGCTGTCTGAAGGCAGATGCTGCGCAGAGTCCAACTAGCGTTGATGTAGTGAACTGTCAGACTCAGATATGGCTGCATCGTCCGGCTGGACCACAGGTCTGTTGTGGCTGAGAAAAACTGCATCTCCTCCATCTCACTGCGGATCTTTTCCCGAGTTGTATTGTACAGGTGAGGCAGCGCTACTTCGGCGAAATACTTGCGACTGGGGACAACGTACCTCGCATCTAATACTTTCATCATGTGATTAAAGCCTCGCTTTTCGACAGAATAAATTGGCAGCATGTCTGTGGCAATATAATACGTGATCGCCTCTGTAATCGCTTTCCATCGCGCTCCGTTCTTATCATAAGGCACACAGTTTGTAAAGCTGTCAGGAAGTGTAGTTTGCTTTTTAGCAGCAATAGTAGCCTTAGTAGGTGTGCTAGAGGAGCTGTTTTCGCTACGGAGCCGGCTGCACTTCTCCCATTCTTCGCGATGTTTATTCCTCAGGTGCTGGAAAAGATTTGTTGTACTGCTGCTTCCAGTAGCAACAGCCTTGAAACATATTTTGCAGCAAGGCTTCGTCTGTGTATTGTCTGCTGCATCAAAACCAAACCAGTTCCAAATTACAGAATTACCTGTGCCTTTCTTTGGAAGTAGTTCTTTGCTGGTGCTAGTAGTACTACACGCTGCCATGTTGTTAATTTTTTGACTGTGTTCTTTTAATAGACTACTAGACAGATTAGACAGTAAAAGAAGACGCGGGGGCGTCGCGCTGAGCGGGGAGGGAGGAGAGCTCACTGTGTTGAGGGAGGACTGAGGAAAGAGAAGCGCTGTATATGTGACTCTGACGGACCACCGCCGCGCCTGGATGTTGTGAGGTCAGCTGCGGGCGGTGCGTCTGTACAGGGGCTGCGCTGTGATAGGTACAGTCCAGAGAACGAGTCCACACAGTAACCGGCCACCTTTTTTAGTTTGACACAATTTTTTTTTTTTTTCAAAAATTTGAGTTTTTTTCTACAATATGGTTACTTTATTCTGCCTTGTGCAGCCAGCCCCTGCCTAACTACACACGCTGGGTCACACCCTGGGCCTGGGCTCAGCCAGCTCATAGTCTGCTGCACAGGAACTGATTCTGAACTAGTCCACCACAGTCAGTAACGTTTAGTTGAAGACAGTACTTTGAAACGTTTTTTTTTTTAACTCGAGTTTTTGTGTACAATACAATACTTTTCTGCCTTGTGTGCACTGTGTGCAGCCACCGAACTCCCCACCGCCGCGCCTGGATGTGACGTCAGCTGCGGGAGCGGGCGGTGCGTCTGTACAGGCCGGGGCTGCAGCGCTCTGTGATAGGTACAGTCACAGCGACAGTCTCCCCGGCCTGCATGTGACGTCAGCTGCGGGGTGGGCGGTGCGTCTGTACAGGCCGGGGCTGCGGCGCGCTGTGATTGGTAAAGTCTCCCCGGCCTGGATGTGACGTCAGCTGCCGAGAGAGGAAGTGGGCGGTGCGCCTGTACAGACGCACCGCCCGCTTCCTCTCCCGGCAGCTGACGTCACATCCAGGCCAGGGAGACTTTACCAATCACAGCGCGCCGCAGCCCCGGCCTGTACAGACGCACCGCCCGCCCCGCAGCTGACGTCACATCCAGGCGCGGCGGTGGGCAGTTCGGCTGCAAGGGAGAAAAAAGGATTATACAAAAAAACTCGAGTTTCCCAAAAAAAAAACGTTTCTAACCAAAAAATCGATAAATCGATTAAATCGATTTATCGCCCAGCCCTACCACCGCCTGAGCCACCAGAATGGACGCGAAAACAGGTTTGAGCAAGGAACCCGCCACCGTGTAGGAATGGCGGGCTAGAGACTGCAACCTTCTGTCCGTGGGATCCCGAAAAACCGGGGTCTCCTCAGTAGGAATCAAGGTAGCCTTGTTTAACACGGCCACAGTGTGATCCACCTGCGGAGGCACACACCATCGCGATTCCGTAGCCAGCGCAAAGGGATAAAGTAATTTAAACCCACTAGGAACCATGAATGGACGTTTTTAAAGTGTGCCACAGTTCATTCACAGTGTAAAGAAATTCAGCGGGGCAGGGAAAAATCTGCGCCGACTTGCGGGTCCTGTGTGTACCAAAAGAGGACACAATGCCCGGAGGACTGGGCTCATCCTCCAAATGTAGTGTTTCTTTTACAGAAACAATCAATTTATCCATGGTCACGCGCCAGAGCCCCACAGAGTGTTACCACTTTGATCGCTGCTTCAGAGAAAAAGGAAGTGAGGTCAGAAAAGGCTGAACTATAAGCTGTAATGACCCAGGGAAAATGGCTGCCCATAGAAATTAATGGGAGGCTTCGGGAAAATGGCCGCCAAACATGTGCTCAGAACGATCGGTCTGCCACACGCAGGATGGCGCCAAAACAGCATGTAATGTAGCCTACAGTGAAGCCAGACATGCCTGCCCATATTAAAGATGGCGGACCGTGTGGTTTTACCCTGCTGCGGCCGCCACACACATCGTCTGCACCCCCCGTAAAAAACACCGAAGTGACAGGGGAAGGGGCCCCCAACAATACACAGCACCGCAGCACATGTACAAAAGACCCCCGCAGGGATCGCCACAGGGAGCCCCACACAGGCACAGACATGGGGGACACACAGCAACACAGGACTGCCACCCCAGACAGAGGCCCCACACAAGTACTTACATGTACCAGATGGCGTGGGGTGCCTCTATGAACGGAAAGCCGCTGTCCTCATCTGACAGGGAATGCCGTTTGCCAAGGACAGGACACTGCAGCACGGCAGATGTGTCTAGTGAGGTAGCCACCTCACAGGCTGCATCCCTGCTGCGAGCAGGGATGGGTCGTTCATAATGCCAGGACGAACACATGGCTGAACGCTCGATGGCGGGCTGGGGGTCCCTCTGACCCTCTGCCCTGGAGAACCAGGGCGGTCAGTCCGATTCCCAGCTCCGCAAGAATCCATCTTCATCCCAAGAATCGACTAAAACTACAGCTGACAAAATAAACAGCTAGTGTATCAAAGAAAAAACTGACATTTTCAAAGAAAATCAAAGAAAAAAGATTAGAAAGGCTGAGACTGGAGCCCCAGCACAGGGAAAGCCTAACTACTCCTGACGCTAGGCAGAAACAAACTGAGTTGGGAGTGATCACTGCAGGGGGGTATTGACCAGTGGGACAGCCCCCATGGGTGTGTCTATGCAAATGCTTTTGTTCTTTTGACTAAGTCTTATGCCTAGCTACTCCTGCGGAGCGGAAGTCAATACCCAATAGTGATGACTTGGAGGTGGCGGCGACTGTCGGAGGACGTAAGAGAAAGCAAAGCGTTTTCAGATGTCAATATCCTCTGTTCGGAATGTAATTAAGAAATGGCAGTCATCAGGAACAGTGAAGTTAAAGCAAGATCTGGAAGACCAAGAAAAATATCAGACAGAACAGCTCGCAGGATTGTGAGAAAAACAATTCAAAACCCACGTTTGACTGCACGATCCCTCCAGAAAGAACTGGCAGACACTGGAGTTGTGGTACACTATTCCACTATAAAGAAATACTTGTACAAATATGGTCTTCATGGAAGAGTCATCAGGAGAAAAGCTCTTCTACGCCCTCACCACAAAAATCAATGTTTGAACTTTGCTAATGAACATATAGACAAGCCTGATGCATTTTGGAAACACGTTCTGTGGACCGATGAGGTTAAAATTGAACTTTTTGGCCGGAATGAGCAAAGGTACGTTTGGAGAAGAAGGGGCTCAGAATTTAATGAAAAGAACCTCTGTCCAACTGTTAAGCATGGGGGTGGATCAATCATGATTTGGGGTTGTATTGCAGCCAGCAGCACAGGGAACATATAACGAGTAGAAGGAAAAATGGATTCAATGAAATTTCAGCAAATTTTGGATGGTAACTTGATGCCATCTGTGAAAAAGCTGAAGTTAAAGAGAGGATGGCTTCTACAAATGGATAATGATCCTAAACACACCTCGAAATCCACGGGGGATTACATCAAGAGGCGTAAACTGAAGGTTTTGCCATGGCCTTCACAATCTCCTGACCTCAACATAATTGAAAATCTATGGCTAGACCTTAAAAGAGCAGTACGTGACAGACAGCCCAGAAATCTCAAAGAACTGGAAGACTTTTGTAAGGAAGAATGGGCAAAGATACCTCAAACAAGAATTGAAAGACTCTTGGCTGGCTATAAAAAGCATTTACAAACTGTGATACTTGCCAAAGGGGGCAGTACAAGATATTAACTCTGCAGGGTGCCCAAACTTTTGCAGACGCCATTTTTTTGTTTTCTGTTATTTTGAAAGTGTAAATGATGGAAATAAAATCAAACTTTTGTTGACATATTATAAGAATGTCTAATCTGTAATTTGATGCCTTTTGGAGATGTTTCCATCTTTCCTTGGCTTCTTTATGCACATTAATACAAATTTTTACCTGGGGTGCCCAAACTTTCGATCACCACTGTATAAGGCTTAACGAACATCTGGCCAATATAAGGAAAGGTTTCAAATTCCATTCTGTCTCTAGACATTTCCTGTTGACACACAAGGACCCCAAAGGTATTATATTTTTGGGGATTGACAAGTTCACTCCACATTGGAGGGGACAGCCCTTTGTTAGGGGATTGTCCCAATTAGAAATGGCCTGGATTTATCGGGCTAAAACTTTTACTCTGTTTGGATTAAATATAGATGTTGATCTGAATGCATTTATTGACAATTCTTAATATATTTTTTTTATACCATTTATTTACAAGTTTTTCCTTACCAATTGATCTATTTCTTAAATTTACCTTAATCCATTTGTGTTCTCATATAATTTTTGTCCAATATTTTGACAATATTTATATATAATTTTATATAATTCTATACATATACATTCTTTATATATATTTGTATTTATTTTTACTTTTAGGAATCAAGATTTTGTATCATTAATCATTATGTGCCGATATGTGAACCGCAACTGATCTGCAAGTTTTTTAAATAGTTTTATATATTTATCTATATAATTGGGTAATTAGTGTCAATAATACTGATGCATTGATTTTTGTTACAATTGAACCTTTGTTCAAAATTAGTCCATCTAAGGGACTGTTTTAATTTGGTGCCAGATCTGCTCATTATTGTTTACTGGTCCTGGTTTGGGCTAATTTCCCATAACAAAGAAGGCGTTTTTAGTGACGCTTGCATTCAATGTGTTTGGTCCAGATATTCATAGTTCTAACATCGTATAAATAGCAGTATATTGGGGTTAATGTCCCATTTGGTTTTTAGCTCATTAGTGATGGCGGTATCCTGGCCGGGCTCAGGCTCTATTGGGTCGCTAAATAGGAGATAGGCAAATTTTCCCTGAATCAAAATGGCTACATCTGATGTTCTTACATATCAGGTGCAGTATATTGTAGCCTTTTGTCTTTATAAAACGTCAGCTCTGACGAAACGTGTTGGGTCACAGCGTGCTGACGTCACCCTCTACATCCAGGAAGTGCGGGCAGTAAGCCGTCCGGCCGGCGGCTCCAGCTTTTTTCACTCAAGGCATTTTGTTTACTTCATAAGAGTGTAATTTTTTTAAAGTTTGTTTGGTTTTATGCTATGGCGCCCCCCCCTTTTTTATTTATGATTGCGGAGTTCATTGGTCCACACGTGCCATATCTGTGAGGAGTGACTCCTTGTGACCGTTGGGTTCCTTTGATTCACCTATCAACAGGTTACTGTCTTGAGTTCAAGCAATTTCCTTACTAGTATCTGGTAAGGAGTTAATTTATCAGGTGTGGCTAATATTGGGGGTGAGTGTCCTTTCATTCCTCCTTTCAACGAATGAGGTTTCTTACCTTTTGTCCTTCACCGTCCTTACCTGCTGGAGGTTCCTAAATGCACACTTCTTTCTACATCTGGTAAGGAGTATTTATATAGATCTACACATAACACTGTGGTGTTTATTTTTTTTAATATATTCACTACTTTTTTTTCATTTTACACTTGGTGTGGAGGTCTCACTATTTTTCATCCCACATCAATTTGGAGTGCACTAGCTTCCCATTAATTTTTGGGGTTTTATGCTATGGCGTCTTTTTTTGTCATTCCATGTTCATCATCTAACATGATCGAAACACCTCCATCAGTTATTTTGACGCCATCATCACACTGTATGCATTGGATTTCTCCCTGACATCTTGATTCCTCATATGTGGTGGAGATGAATACTTATGCCATTTATTCATCTATTTCTGGTAAGCAGAGCATTCATCAGATGTGGATTCCTGCACCTAATCACTTGATTGATTTACTTTGCACCTAAGGATTTATGAACTTATTTTTGTGGACTCCAATTTCACAATTGATTATATTTAGATTTTGCTTTATCACTTAGCGTGACTAGTATTTGTTATTTATTTAACCTGGAAAACCAGGCAGTCCACCACAGGAACTACTGTCCATTTTTTAAGGAGGGACTCATCGTAAGGGTACCACATTGCAAAAGGCTTAGGGATTGCAAGGTTGCGTTTTGATCACCTCCACTGTTTTGAGACAATATTGTCAAAAGGCAGTGGGAAAGGGGAACACCCTCGCCGCTTTTGAGGACCTGTGGGTGCCAAAGGTGACCCGAACCTCTGATGCTGCGTTGGTCGCATCTTCCATATGCAAAGTTTCCCACACTGATACAATCAGTGCATCCACTAGCACCTTTTCATGTGCGGCTAAAGGACCAGAGGAATCATCCTCACTATGAGTACGCAGGGTGTGTGGAAGCAGACCCCAAAGGGTAACTTGCATCTGCAGCGGCCAAATCAGACTCTGGATCTGAGGAGACAGAAGAAGCAGGTGAATGCTAGCCCGTTTGCCCAGGATCAAATCTACTTTGGACATCAAGGACTCCACGACCGGAGTCAGTGCAGACAGTTGTTGGGCCCCAGGGGGGTCCCGCAGCCTCTGAGAGGGGGGTCGTCTGGTGAAACATGTGCCATGGACTCCATGAATGAAGAGGGGAACCCACAAAAAGTGTAAAACACTGCAAAAGGGACACCCCACTGCGCTGTGGCACTACAAGGCCCAGCACAGAGCACTACCGCTGCAAGAGCAGGAAGAGGGAGGGAAAGCTCCACAAAAGGAACTCACTACCACCAGTCAGGCACTTACAGCTAGACCATCTGCAAACCATGCGGCGATCAGGAAGAGTAGTATCGCCGAATCAGCACTAGGGGTCGACCGCTGAATCACCACCCATCTGAAATCAAAAACATGGCCGCCGCTATTTACAATGGGAGATGATAGGAAAAATGGCTGCCGAGGCTACACAAACATGGTCGGTGGGCACAGGCTGCAATAGACCACTGGGGGGGTCAACGCAAACTGGGAGGGAGTGGAGCCTGGGGGTCCAACCCTCCCAGGGAGGGGCCCACGTCCACCCCAAAAACCACCAGGGGTAGTGGAGGGACAGCTACTTACCAAACCAGGAACATGGGGGGAAGGGAAACTGCTTCGGACAGGACACCGCTTCATTGTATTAGGTGTGCTATCAGCTAGGAGGAAACGCTGAAGCCAGTTCGTAGGTGTCCTCGTGCAACGTTTAACTCACAAGCCAGCCCCAGTCCAGTGTGGCTATGTCGCGGCCGACCTAGCGCTCGCTGGCCAGACTGGGGGGACCCTAAGGATCTAGATCAGTGTTTCTCAACTCCGGTCCTCAGGGCACACTAACAGGCCAGGTTTGCAAGAAAACTGAAATACATCACAGGTGATATAATTTGCTGCTCAATGATTGCAGTATTCTAGTCTGCATCTCCCCAAGGTAATACTTAAAATCTGGCCTGTTAGTGTGCCCTGAGGACCGGAGTTGAGAAACACTGATCTAGATTATCCAGTGCTTCACCCAGTCTGGCACTTGATTGTAGATTCTCACAGGAACAAAATAAAAAGAAAAATTCCCATTTAAAAAGAAAAAATAGAATTTTTGTAAGAACTTACCGTAAAATTCTTTTCTCCGAGTCCTCTGACAGTCGCCGCCCGATGGTATTAGCCTTCACTAATGGGTAATGGCGCCCTCTGCAGGAGCAAGGCTAGGCAGATAATTAGGTTAATACAAATAACTTTTTATACCTCGGCACGCCACTAGGGGCCATCCCTCATCCATTATCCTGAACCCAATCTTTACCTCAGTTTGTAGCAAGCCGTACCGGAAGGCAACAACCCCCAGATCCAAAAAACCAGAGGGGTGGGGGCGGCAACTGTCAGAGGACTCAGAAAATAATTTTACGGTAAGTTCTTACAAAAATTCTATTTTCTCTTACGTCCTCTGACAGTCGCCGCCCAATGGTATTAGCCTTCACTAATAGGACGTCCCAAAGCAGTGGAGGTATGAGGGGTGGGAAAAAGAAAAAGCAGCCAACTCAGAAGGTAATGCAAACAATCGGGCCAGTAACAACCTGAGCCCACAGAAAAAACTGGAACAAATCCAGAAACAAAAAAAAAACGCCCCAGAAGAAGGGACAGAATAAAAAAAAAAAAATGTCCCCTCAAACTGCCGCACTCAAACCTTTGCGGCCAAAGGAGGCATCCGAAGATGCCAAAAACATCAAGTTTGTAGAACTTTGTGAAAGTGTGCACGGACGACCAAGTCGCAGCCTAGCACACCTGAGCCACAGAAGCCTGATGGCGAAAAAAAACCCAAGAGGCGCTGACGACTCGAGTAGAAAGGGCCTTAACCGGAAAAGGAAGAATCTGACCCTTAATAGAATAGGCCTGAACAATTATCTGTCTGATCCACTCAGACTGCCGAACTGACTCCGTGGCGAACAGGTAAACCTTGACCGCCCGGACCACATCCAGGGAATGCAAGGCAAGTTCCTTGGAAAGCACGGGCCACGCACACAGCAAAGGCAACACAATATCTTCAATGAAGTGGAATGAAGAAACCCCCCTAGGAAGAAAAGACTGATTGGGTCGCAGAACCACCTTATCTCTATGAAGTACCAGATAAGAAGAACGGCAAGACAAGGCCGCCGACGCCAAAGGACATTGAAAAAAAGACGGCTAAGGCCAACAACTGACCCTTCCGCAGGAAGGCCAAGACCTTCGCCACCGAGAAAGAATGAAGATGAAAACCATGCGCTGCGCACCAGGCGATAAACGCTTTACAGGTGCAGTGATAAACCTTCCTAGAGGTAGCTTTACAAGCCTTTAACAAGGTAGGGATGACCGCCTGTGGAAGACTTCTATCCCTCAAGACCTGGCTTTCAAACAGCCATGCCGTTAAAGCCAGAGACTGTAAAGCAGGATGGAAGATCGGTCCTTGAGACAGAAGATCATCTCACAGTGAAAGCTGCCAGGGAGGTTAGATGATCATCTGAACGATGTCAGCGTACCAGGACCGCCGAGGCCAGTCCGGGGCCACCAGAATGACTGACATCAGTTCCGGCGCCAACCTGGACAACAGTCGAATCGCAGGAAAGGCACACAGCAGCCGATAGCGGTGCCAAGGCACCACCAACGCACCCACTGCGTCCGCCAGAGGATCACGAGTTTCGGCCACTAATCTTTCCACCTTTTTGTTGAGACGGGACGCGAACAGAACCACATCCGGAGTCCCCCACCGGGCGCACAGGAGGCAAAATTCCTCCGGATACAGGGACCATTCCCCCTGGTCCAAAGTCTGGCGACTCAGATAGTTCGCCTGCCAGTTTTCCACCCACGGAATGCGAACAGCTGAGATAGCCGGTACATGCGATTCGGCCCAAGACAGGATCTCGGCCAATTATTTGTTATCCTGGTGCCCCCTTGGTGATTGAGATAAGCCACAGCCATGGCATCGTCTGTCCGTACCCGGACCGGACAACCCTGAAGCAGAGACAACCAACGGAACAGACAAAGCTTGATCGCTTGGAGCTCCAAGATGTTCAATGAAGTCTCCACCGCCGATCACGTCCCCTGGGCACAAAGCACACCCAGAACTCCTCCCCAGCCCTACAGGCTGGCATCCATTGTGAGAATCGTCCACAACAGAGACCGGAAGGCCTGGCCCTGCGTCAAGGACGGCGACCGGAGCCACCACAAGAGATCCGACCGAACCGGACGACTCAGAGAAATCCTCCTGACCAAGGACTGAGGCATCCTGTCCCACCAGTCCAGGATCTCCGCTTGCAGAGTCCTGGTGTGAAATTGAGCAAACGGACCTGCTTCAAAAGCCGAAACCATCAGGCCCAGAGCCCGCATGCAGGTCCGCAAGGAGGAGAGATTGTTGTCCCTGAGAGACCTGATCTCGTCCCGCAGAGTCCCGAGGTTTTCCTCCGGGAGAAAGACTCGAGCCTGAGTAGAGTTCAGGACCTTCCCCAGGTACCTTCCCCTAGGTACGAGTTGGAGTCAGTGCCGACTTCCGAAAATTGATGGCCCACCCGAACTCCTGGGGTGTCTGAAGCGACATGGCCAGATCACTCGCTAAGGTCACACATGAGCTCGACCTTAACAAAAAGTCGTCCAGGTAACCGAGTACCGCAATGCCCCGTAAACACAGCAAAGCTAGAACCGGAGCCACTTGGTGAAAACCCTGAAATGAGACTGAAAGGTAACGTCACAAACTGGTAGTGCTCCCCACCGTGAAGCGGAGATATCTCTGATGACCCTCGAAAATAGGGATGTGCAGATACGCATCCTTCAAGTCGATGGAGGCCAGGAAGTCCCCGTGCCTCAACAGTGCCGCCACCAACTGGATGGATTCCATCCTGAGCTTCTGTACCCGCACAAAGCGGTTCAGAGACTTCAAATCCAGAATCGGACGCACCTTGCCCTCTTTTCTGGGCACCGTAAACAGGTTGGAGTAAAACCCGCAAAACCTTTTCCGTGAGGGAATAGGTACAATGACTCCATGGGCAAGCAGATCGTGCACTGCCCCATGAGATCTCTGAGACAAATCGGGGGACAGCTGGAGATTGGATGGGAAGAACCCGTCTGCGGGGCGAGATCGAAACCCGATCTTGCACCCTGAACAAATCAGCTCGCGAACCCACCTGTCCTGAATGCCGGACAATCCGGGTTCCTGAAAACAACACAGACGTCCCCCCACCCCGATAACGGGTGAGGGCGTCCCTTCAGGAAGAGGTGGACTGGGTCGCCGAGCCAGACTGACTGGCGTGTGGCTTACCTGATCACGTTCACTTGTGACCGCCGGACGGCCGAAAGGAACAACGCTGAGTCTTGAAGGAGGGCCCCCGCCGCGTGCGGGAGGGCTTACCCTTAGCGACCTGGGGCAACAGAATACTCTTAACTCCTGAGAGCCTCGTAATCAACTCATCCAGAGTATCCTCAAAAAGACGACCCCCCCACATAGGGGACCTCAGATACTGTCTTTTCCGACGTGTGGTCAGCCGACCAGCTCTTCACCCAGGTAAAGCGGCGGATCGCGACCCGACAACCAACGGGGCCTCTTCCAAGGCCGCGTCACACAAGAACATCCCAATCTGGGTGATCTGATCCACCATGGCAAGGGCAGTCGGAGACAGACTCCGCCACCAGAGTGCGGCAAAGCACCTTGGACCATGCCACGAGAGCCTAGGTGGCCATCGCGGAGGCAAACAGGTTATAACAGGGAACCCGCCACCAGATAAATGTGGCGGGTGAGCGCCTCCACATGCCTATCTGCCGGATCCCTGAATACCGGGGGAATCCTCTACTGGCATCAAGGTGGACTTATTCAGCCTAGACACCGTCCGTTTGTCCACCACCTCCAAAAAAGGATAGCGGAGGGAAAAATGCTTAGGCACCACCAACATGTGCTTAATGCGCAGCCACTGGTCATTCACCTGAATACCTTAGGGCAGGGATAAGAACCTGACCTTACTCATGGGGCCTTCGGAAACCCGAAGGCGGACCGCTTACTTTACGGAGATGGATCGTCAAGATTAAGAGTTTCTTAAATAGCGCTAATGAGAGCATCCATTGTAGCGCGTTCCAACGCTACCGAGAAGTGAGATGCCTCCTCCTCCTCCCCCTCATAAGCGGAGGACCGGGACCCCTCAGGAGGGCCATTGTCCGTGGCAACCAATTCGGGCTCAGAGTCAGAGGACTGGGAGGGCACAGGCCATTTTTTTGGAGGAGCGTTTTCGACATCAGCAGATCCACCTCGGACGCCAAAGTAGCAAGAGCAGCAGATATAGAGGCCATGGTAGCGGTTTCAGGGGGACCTGGAGCCCCCACCAGGTCTGCAGGGAATTTGTTGTCCTGGGAGTCCATTTTTGCCATAAAAAATTAAAAGGGACGCTGGCCCTTTAAATCGGCGGTTCCCGTGGACCCCCCCCCCGCGCAATCTGCACTAACTGAAAGAGCCCCTTTAGAAAACACACTAGCCACGAGTAAAAATCTTTTTGGTAGAAAAAAGGCAGAAGGATGATCTAAAATCCACCAGCCTGTCAGTACTTGCCAAGCGTTCTCTCACATGATATTTGTGAAGGAGGAAGTGACCTCAGGCCGCTAGAGTCCCAGCCCTCGAGCCCAGACAAAAGGTGCCTATTGAAACTATGTAAAAGGACACAGGGAAAATGGCCGCTTGCCCTTAATAGGCATGTGCCCACATCCAAGATGGCGCCAGATCGGGAGTCAATAAACATTGCGGCCGCTCCAAATGACAGCAAAAAAAGCACATACACACATTATGGCGACCACAGGGGACCTCAGGGAGACCCCCAGAGCTATGGAGCATCCCCCCCCCCCCCCAAGTACCCCATACCCTCAGTGGGAACAGGGAGGGAGGGAAATAACCCAAAGACGGCCCGAGGGGGGATCCTACTAGCCCTGCTACCCCTTAATAGTGGGCCAACAACCCCCCAAAAGTCCCCAGGGACAAGGGGGTATCAGTACTCACCAGTCCAGGAAGCGGGCACCACTCTGACGCGGGAGACCTTCCACCCTTAGTGGGGGTGCCATCAGCCAAGGAGGGATGCTGGCAAAACGCGGGCATTCCAGGTTGAGACACCCTCAGCGAAGACGCAGCTCCACAGGCTCGTCCCCATTCCCGAGGGGCACGGTCGTTGCAAGGCCTGGGTGTACCAGTAACCTGCGACGCTCGTTGGCAGGCTGGGACTCCATAAGGATTACCCAGTACGAGGCCCAGCTCTGCAGTCACTTGCAGTCCTCCAGGAAAAGAATCCCTGACTAACTAGTGATAGTGAGAGAAATAAAAATCTATTGTGCAAAGAAAAAACACATGATTTCAGAAAAAAATATAAAGAAAACCGAGACAAGGTCACGGCTAGGAAGACCTAACCTGCTCCTAAGCTAGGCAGCGTAAAACTGAGGTAATATCAGATTGGGTTAAGGATAATGGCTGAGGGATGGCCCCCTAGTGGCTTGCCGAGGTATAAAAAGTTTTTTGTATTAACCTAATAATCAATTATCTGCCTAGTCTTGCTCCTGCAGAGGGCACCATTACCCATTAGTGAAGGCTAATACCATCGGGCGGCGACTGTCAGAGGACGCAAGAGAAAATTGCCAAGACTAGAGATCCCAGCAAGGAACTAAGTACTTACTCCTGACTAGGCAGAAAAAAAAAAAAAACTGAAGACCTATAGCAGGAAGTGGGAGTATACCCCCAGGGGCTGCCCCATAGGCGTGCTCAAGCATTTTCCTCAGCCTAGTGTCCTACTCCTGTAGGGGCAGTATAACCCTATGTTCAAGAAGATGAACTGCTGCGTCCGTCAATCAACAAAAGAAGAGCTGAGTTAGACTTACTGGTAACTCCTTTTCTGAGAGTCTTCCAGGAAAGTCCAAGAAGCCCTAGGTCTCATGGGCTGTCCTGGAAGACGACTTGAGAAATTGAGATTAACTGCTGCCTAGAACCGCCCCTAAATGTCACTGGAACTAGCTTATCAGTAACAGTATCTTGTGTTGAAGTTACTAGAGGTTAGGTATATTATGGGGTGCTCTGTATTGCTGCATCTCTTTTGCACTCATACCAGAATTGTTAGCTGCTTATTAGAAAACTAATGAATTCCAAGATCATATTGGGCTGAAAAGAGCAGAATGGTCACTCAAAAAAAAAAAAATAAATAAATATGCACTTCAATTATCCAAATATCGAAGAAAAATAAGCATCTATGAGTATTTCAAAGCAAACAATGATTGGATGACTAAAGTGAATATTCACACTGTATGAAAACCCTCAAATCCTTTAGCAAATCAGCCTCAGTATGTGCTTTCCCTAAGCTGGCTGTAGTGTTCTGACTTACAATTACAATGTTTCAATATGATTCCAGTGTACCAAGATAGACAGTCACTTTTTTGTTCTACAGCAAACAAGTAAATGATCAGAAACTTTTCAAATAAAAAGAAAACAAAAATGTTATGCTTATTAATAGTTTAATGTATGAAGGAAACATCCAGATTTCTGAATATGAAGGTACATCTCACATTAATTTAAGTCTACATAATGTAGAGCCTCTATACTGACATATTGAATTCTCTGCTTAGCCATTTCTGTTATGTAAACAATTGTACATTTATTTGCCATTCTAAAACTTCAGAATCAGTTATGTAATTTTGCTAATTTGTCTGTGTTTGCTCAGAAGCAGTTTACAGTACTAAAACCAACCAGCCAAACAGCTTCAAGGAAAAAAATAAAGTTATGTTTATAAACAAAAGAAAAGGGGGAAAAGAAAAGCAAAAGATAAAAGAAAAGGAAAATAAAATAAAGGTGGGAGAAGGCTAACTATAGTGAGATTTATGTTGATGAGAACTGGGCTGTCACAACGGTCACAGAAAAAGGTCAGTTAGTAAATTCTTCTGCAAAAAGCCTACACACTTCAGTCAAGCACATCAGTAGAATGATCTGGGAGTATGTCATCTCTTTTTGCCTCTGTGGGATGAAGGTATCTGTGTTTGAATTTCCTACTCGCTGAAGGATTTTCCATGCTGGCGACACCATCTAAATCAACCCATCTGGTTCATGTGTACACTGTTCATGTGGGGAGTCCAGGTTCCAGTCCATACCTGGAAAGAAATGTGACAATTTTATGCAAAAGCTTTGAACAGAGTAGCAAACCATTCGGTACAATTTCATGTCATTAGAGAGGTCAATTACCAAAGTAAAACTAAACTCCAGTTATAATCATTGCTGGCAGGTTTTTAATGCAGAAGAGACTATAGGAATTTTTACTTTCCTTTAAATTCCTCATCTTGAAGTACAATACAAGACTTGTAATAATAGACCATGTGTTATTTGCAGCGTCTTGTATGCATGCCCTTTGACGGTAAATGCCTATTTCAGGAATCCCTTGATAAATTCATCAAGGAAGTTACTGGGTGAAAGGTGCTCCTACCACACAAGAAAAAGACTGTCACACTTCTACGGCTAACTACCACTATTCAGCTAAAGGGGTCTCTTGCTCTCCCTAGACTTCAACTTCACAACTATGGCCTAGTACCTTCTGTTGTCACAAGCCTTGGGCCCATAAGCCCTACTCACAAGAGGAGGGTGGTCTTGGCCGCAATACAACCTTGTTGTTGCAAAAGTTTAAGCAAAAGTTTATTTACAGAAAAGGGTCGCCAGTTTGGAGGCGTATGACAGATCCAGCAGGTAAAATTAGTATTGAACACATCACCATTTTTCTAGGTAAATATATTTTTAACCACTTCTGGACTGGAAGGATCTGCCCCCGTAATGACCAGGCTGTTTTTTGCGATTCGGCACTGCGTTATTTTAACTGACAACTGCACAGTCGTGCGACGCTGTACCCAAATAAAACTGACGTCCTCCCCCCACCCCCCACAAACGAGGCTTTCTTTTGGTGGTATTTGATCACCTCTGCGTTTTTTTGATCATGCGCTATTAAAAAAAAGACTGACAATAAAAAAAAAAGAAATCACATTTTTCATCATTTTTCATTCAATTTGTATTTTGCCACATATTTTTGTTAAAAAAATCCCAATAAGTGCATTTTAATTGGTTTGCGCAAAAGTTATCACGTCTACAAACTAGGGGAAAGATGTAATTTTTTTTTCTATTAATTGCGGAGATCTGTGATTTTTAGCAGGACTGCGACATTGCGGCAGACAGATCAGACCCCTAACTGACATTTTTGGTGGGTCCAGTGACATTACTACAGTAATCAGTGCTAAAAATATGCACTGTTATTGTAATAATGACACTGTCAGTGAAGGGGTTAACACCAGGGGCGATCAAAGGGTTATATGTGTACCTAGGAAGTGATTCGAACTGTGTGGGGGCCAGACTTGGTGTGGTGGCCAGACTTGGTGGATGGAAACAGGGCTCCTGTGTTCTGAAATAATAATAGATGAGCGGTGTGCCGCCTTCTGTCAGTCCCTGCAGCTATTGCCGGGTTCCCGGTGGCCGCGATCCTTTGCTTAGCTGCAGGGCTAGAGAGCAGGCACTCGAGACCCGCTCCCACAAGTTGCCGTACAGTATATCTGCGGCGGCTGGTCTTTGAGCGGTTAAAGGTGCTATTGACATGAAATTTTTAGCACGTCTGTAACAATCCATGCAAGCATTACATACAAAGAAACCAAAGCCAAGAATGAGCTCAAATCCATCAGTGATTCGAAAGCAATCCTGCCCCTTGTCAGTGCAAGTTAATATCAGCTGGTTCAGTCTCAATTGATGGTCTATAAAAAGGTGTCTCCTTACCAAGTTGCCACACAAGAAACCTCTCATATTTGGTAAAAGCAAAGAGCTCTCTCAAGACCTTCACAACTGTATTGTTGCAAAACCTACTGATGACATAGGATACATTCGGATTTCTAAACTTATGAATGTTCCAGTGAGCACTGTTGGGGCCATAATCCGGAAGTGGAAAGAACACAATTTCATCATAAACCAACTACGACCAGGTGCTCCTCGCAAGATTTCTGACAGAGGAGTGAAAAGAATTATCAGAAGAGTTGTTCAAGAGCCAAGCACCACTTGTGGAGAGCTTTAAAAAACCTGGAATCAGCAGGTACAATTGTTTCAAAGAAAACAATAAGTAATGCATTTAACTGCCATGGCCTGTATGCACGCTCACCATGCAAGACTTCATTGCTGAAGTAAAAGCATGTTGAAGCTTGATTAACTTCACTTCAATACAGGGCATTTTCACCCCCTTCCTGCCCAGGCTAATTTTCAGCTTTCAGCTCTGTCACAATTTGAATGACAATTGTGTGGTCATGCATTGCTGGACCCAAATTATCTTTTTTTAACATTTTTTTCACACAAATAGAGCTTTCTTTTGTTGTTATTTAATCACCGCTGGGTGTTCAAAACTTTCTTATTTCGGTCAGTTAATTTTGTAAATAGGTAATTTTTCTCCTTCACTGATGTGCGCTGATGAGGCGGCACTAATGGGCAGCACAGATGAGCAGGCACTGACTGACATCACTAATGGGTACTGATTGAGGTCACTGGTGGGCATTGATTGGTGTCACTGATGGGCACTGTTTTTATTTACTGTAATCAGGGCATTGATGATCATTGCCCCGATTACCTGTCCTGGATTCCCCTTTGAGGAGCCACTGATCGGCTCTCCTCACCACACACACTGACAGTGTGAGGCGAGAAGCGCCAATAAATTGCACTTCCTCATTTACATGTGACCGGCTGTGATTGGACACAACCAATCGCATGGGTAAAAAGCCACGTCATTGCCTCTTTACCAAGATCAGGGTTGCGTTGTGTCTTAGGAACACAGCGCGATCGCCGTGCTGCTTGCCCCCGCAAGAGCGGCCTTTCTGGGGCGCCGTCATAGGATGTCCTCCAAGAACGAGAGCCGCACTGCTCTGCCGTCATTTTACGGTGGGCGGCAGCAAGTAGTTAAAGTTTGCTGCACAACATTTGGACAGGCTTTTGAATTACTGGTAGAGTAAGGTCAGATGACACCAAAATTGAACTCTTTGGATGCCATAATACACATCTTGTTTGGAGGTCAAATTGCAATGCACATCATCCCAAAAACACCATAACAACAGTTAGGTTTACAGGTGGGAACATCATGGTGTGGGGCTGTTTTTTATCATACGGTTTGGAGGAGCATAACCCAATGGTAATGACGATATGGAGCTGCGTCTGTCGAACGATAGAGAAAACGGAACCAAGACATTCTTGATAAAAAATCTCCTGTCATCTACCAGGACGATGAAGATAAAACAAGGATGGACATTTCAGCAAGACAATGATCCCAAACACAAAGCCAAGGAAACTTAACTGGTTTCAAAGAAAGAAAAAGCTGCTAGAATGGCCCAGTCAATCGCTTGACTTGAATCCAATAGAAAATCTATGGAAAGATCTAGAGAAAAGAGTTCATAGGAGAGGAACACAGATTATTCCAAGATTTGAAGACCATTTGTGGAAGAATGGGCCAAAATCACACCTGAACAATGCATGAGACTAGTTTCTCCATACAGGAAGCGTCTTGAAGCGGTCATTACCAACAAAAGATTTATATGTATAAAGTATTAAATACATTTCAGTTAGCGTGTTTAAATACTTTCTCTGTGTCATTCCATTTTATTACACATAACTTCATTTTTTAACTTCTTGGTTTTGGTTTATTTGTGCGTATGGATTGCATGGGTTGTTCCCAACATGTGCTGAACATTTAATGTCAATATCACCTTTAGAAATAAATGTACCTAGAAAAATGGTTCAATACTTATTTCACCAGCTGTATGGCTACCAAAGAGGCTACATTGCTATAAATAATCTATAAGGGAATATCCCTAGTAGGTTAAAAAGGCAGTTTCTGCAAGGCAAAGAGAACCAAATCAAGGTCCCGGGAAGCACGTAGTGCTGCAAAGGGGCCCTATAGGAATAGGCACTAGGCAGGAAAAAAGCTTAACCACACCTATGGGGCTGTCCCTGCAAGCATAACCCCACACACCCTGCTATCAAGCAGTTCAGTTGCAAGCAGTGTTTAAAATAGAAAAAAACACATTCAAAGGGCGGGTGCTGCATCTGTTGATGAACTTCAGAGAAAAAGATTTTACGGTAAGTTCAAAAATCTAGTTTTCTTTATCGTTCGACAGATGCAGCTCCATCTAGTCAGACTATATAGGGATGTCCCAAAGCAGTATATTCATGAGAGGTGGGAAGACAACACAAAATGGAAAGGTAACTCCCCAAAGGCTAAACTTAGCCAATCAGGTAACATGGAGCTCAACCAGAACTGGAGCTCACCCTGAAAAAACACACCATCAAGAGAAACAAAAAAAAAGAAAAGAAAAAAAAAAAACAGTTCTCTTTAAACAGCAGCCTGAAAAACTTTGCGGCCAAAGGAAGCATCCGAAGATGCCAACACATCTACTTTGTAGAATTTTGTAAACTTATGCACAGATGACCAAGTTGCCATCTTGCAGCACCGACGCCTGATGGCAAAAAGCCCAAGAGGCCCTCAGCGCTCTCGTAGAATGCGCCTTCATGGGGAAAGGAGGGACCTTACCTTTCAGTGAATAAGCCTGAACTACCGTCTGCCTGATCTATCTGGATATGGTCGCCGCAGAAGCAGCCAATCCCTTACGAGATCCTACGGTAAGAATAAAAAAAAAAAAGAGTGTCTGATTTTCTAAAAGTAGGAATCAAAGCATGCGTAGCTAACGGGCATTGGAAATATATAGCCAAAGCCGACCCTTGGCCTTTGATAGTGCCCAAAGCCAACCTGTGTTCAACTCCTTTCCGCAGAAATGCCAAGAGCCTAACTATGGAAAACAAGCGACGGTGTACCTTCAGTGATTCACACCATAAAAAATATACGATTTCAAAGTACGATAATATATATTTTCCTAGAAATGGACTTCCTAGCCTTCAATAGCGTAGGAATCACAGCATCAGAAAGACCTCTATGTCTCAACATCTGGCTTTCAACAGCCATGCCGTTAGAGCCAGCGTCTGTAAAGCAGGATGAAAGCAAAGAGCTCTCTCAAGACCTTCACACCCTGTTTTTAACCTATTTTGTTAGACAGGTTTATTTGGTTTGTTAGCAGACTGGTGGGTAAGTATATCAAACTAGGGACCGGCTGGTTTCCACACACCTTCTTTAATACCCCTTGCTTTTCAATTTTGTTATACACAGGGATGGAGACGCTGAGCAGTGCTCGCTGGTGTCTCATCTAAAACTGCCAATTTTTTGTATGTTATCAGGGAGGGAGACGCTTGCTTTACAGGCAGGTGTCTCAATTTTGCCTTCACCATCCATACTAGGGATGGGGGTGTGTTTCCCAGCTGATCACTTTTAGTTTGCACCCTATGGCAATTACATAGCCATTCCTTTTTCATTACCAGTCATGGATGGGAGCAGGTTGGGGGGAGGATTGGGCCATCTCCAAGCCCACCTGTTTCCCATCCATCCATCATCATTCACGTGCTTCCATTGTGGAGACACTCAGACACTCAGGTTGAGTAGTGTTAGGAAGTGTTAGGACTGCAAGATACCCAGAGTGCCTTGTTGTTGGCCTTGCAGCTTATACATGCGTTTGCAAATGTGTGTTAACTAAACCCCTGTTTTTAACCTATTTTGTTGGACAGGTTTATTTGGTTTGTTAGCAGACTGGTGGGTAAGAATATCAAACTAGGGACCTGCTGGTTTCCACACACCTTTAATCCCCCTTGCTTTTCAAGCAGGATTTAAGATTGGACCTTGAGACACCAGATGTCTCTGCGACCAACCTTACTAGGTTTGCGTACAAAAACCAGCAAGGCCAGTCCGGAGCCACCAGAATGACCGGAATCCCTTCCACCTCTATCCCGCGCAGAAGCCTCAGCAGGAGATACAAGGGAGGAAAAGGCATAAGCCAATACTGACCCCAAGGAGCCACCAGAGCGTCTGTGGTGTTGGCCAGAGGATCTGGAGACCTGGCTATGAATCTCTGAACCTTCTCGTTGAGGCGAGAAGCAAACATATCATCCTCAGGAGTCCCCCACCGCACACACATAAGATGAACATCTCCGGGTGCAGGGACCACTCCCCAAGATCCGATACCCAACAACTCAGGTAATCCGCTTGCCAGCTCTCCACACCTGGAATGTTTACAGCAGAGAGGGCTGGAATAAATGTTTCCACCCAGGCCAGAATCTCGGCCACCGCCTTGGCTGCCAAGACACTCTTGTTTCCTTCCTGGTGATTAATGTAAGCCACAGCCGTGGCGTTGTCCAATGGCTCAGACAAAGCTTTATTGCTTTGAGCTCCAAAACATTGTTGGTAGTTGCGACTCTTCCATCGCCCACGTGCCTGGGCACAGAGTTTCCCCAGCACCTCGCCCCAGCCCGATAGGCTGGCGTCCTTGGTCACCACCGTCCAAAACAATGGGAGGAAGGACTTGCCCTGACATGGTGCTGGAGACTGAATCCGACACAACAGAGCAGACTGAGTTGTGGCTTAACCGAATCAAAGAGTCCAAGGACTTTGAAACCTTGTTCCATTTGACAAGAATCTCCCTTTGCAAAGGTCTGGTATGGAACTGAGCAAATGGAACCGCCTCAAAGGTTGGATACCATCAGACCAAAGGCCTGCATGCAAACTCAAAGAGGACAGATTGTTAGCCAACAACAACCGAATCGCCGCACAACTTTTGCAGCTTGTCCAGGGGAAGAAAAACCTTGGCCAAGGCTGAATCCAGAGTCAAGCCCAGATAATCCAGTCTCAAGACAGTTGTCAGCGTGGATTTCTTGAAATTGATGTTCCACCTGAAATCCTGCAGAGTTTTGACAGTGACCGTTAGATCTCCTCACAAGACTGAAGGAGAGTCTGCTCAACAGGAGATCGTCTAGGTACCCCAGTACCGCAAACCCCCAGTGGGGCAGCAATGCCAATACAGGTGCTAAGACCTTGGTAAACACTCTGGGAGCTGAGGCGAGACCACAGGGTAAACGCCACAAATTGATAATGCTCCTCTGCGACCACAAAGCGAAGAAACAGCTGGTGTCCAGCGTAAATAGGGATGTGAAGTTTTGCGTCCTTGATATCTATGGAGGCTAAGAAATCTCCCTGGTGTAGTGACGCCACTACAGTGCGGATGGATTCCATCGGAAACGTCTGTATCCGCACGAAGCAGTTCATGACCTTGAGATCCAGGATGAGACGCAACTTGCCTTCCTTCCTGGGCACAGTGAAGAGGTTTGAATAAAACCATTGAAAACGTTCCTGAAAAGGAATCGGTACAATCACTCCTTGCGACAGAAAATCATGTACCGACCCTTGCAAGTCCCTTAACCGGACAGGGGATATTTGAAGATTGGATGGGAAGAACCTGTCCGACGGGCAAGACCGGAATTTGATCTTGTACCCAGATCGGATCAGTTCGGGAACCCATTTGTCCTGAATCAAGGAGGACCAGGGTTCCAGAAAGAAACAAAGACGTCCCCCCCCCCCCACCCCAGAATCAGGTGAAGGCGTCCCTTCATGCAGACGAGGACCTGTCTGCAGGTCCAATTTGGCTAGTCTTTGTTTTGCCCGACCACAGCTTCTTGGAACCCCCCCAGAAGACCTGAATGATTTACCTTTTTCTTACAACCTGGAAGCACGAAAAAGACGTTTAAGAGCATTAAAGGAAGGCCCCCGCCTAGGACGTGGTGCCTTACCCTTAGAGGATTGGGGAAGATGAGTGCTCTTACCCCCTGTGATACCTCTGATCAACTCATCCAGAGAGGATACAAACAGCCTCTCCCCTAAGAAGGGAAGATCAAGGCCTTTTTAAAAGCCTGGTCCGCCGACCAGCCTTTCAGCCACACCATGCACCTAATAGCAATCCCCACTGCCGACGCCCTCGCAACCAATGGGACTGAATCCAGGGATGTATCACACATGAACACCAAGGCTTGAGCCAACTGGTCCAGTAGTTCCAACACCGCAGGGGGAGCCGTTCAGCTTCCAAGTTACTTTTAAGTAACTTCACCCATTCCGTAGCAGTCTGCGCTACCAAAACATTCACAAAGGTAGTCTTTAATATGTGACACATGTAAATGGCGGGACAAGGATTCCACCCATCTATCCACGGGGTCTGCAAAAAATGGATTTTTGTAAGAACTTACCGTAAAATCCTTTTCTCTTAAGCTCATTGACAGACGTAGTCTTCTTGATTCTCAAGAGCTGGGTTATGTTGTCTCCGCAGGAGTAGGACTAGGCAGAATGACAAAACGTTCTGGCTCCACCCTAGGGGGCAGTCCCTGAGGGTATATCCTCCCTCTCTCTGCTACAGGGAATCAGTTCTGTTTAAAGCAGTACAGAGAAATTAACCCAACCCAACTCAATGATAGAGGGGCGGGTACTACGTCTGTCAATGAGCTTAAGAGAAAAGGATTTTACGGTAAGTTCTTACAAAAATCCATTTTTCTCTATCGCTCATTGACAGACGTAGTCTTCTTGATTCTCAAGAGCTGGGACATCCAGAAGCAGTGCCACAAATGAGGGGTGGGATTGACAAAATCAAATCCAATCTAGTGGGCCCAACCGGTGCCAAACTAGAAGTTTTAAAGGCTCATTATAAACAAAGAATGAGACTAAAGAAAAATTTTCCAACGGAAAAAACCCTCGAGGTAGACCACTGGTCTCCTCAAATTGCGGCCTGCAAAACCTTGCGGCCAAATGAGGCATCAGACGATGCCATTACATCAACTTTATAATGTTTAGAGAAGGTATGCACCGACGACCAGGTAGCCGCCTTGCACACCTGGACCACTGACGCCTGATGGCGAAAGGCCCATGACGCACTAAGTGCCCGAGTGGAGTGCGCCTTAACAGGGAACGGGGGCTCCCGACCCTTAATAGAATAAGCCTGCACTACCGTCTGTCTGATCCATCTGGAAATGGTCGCGGCAGATGCAGGCAACCCCTTTTTGGGTCCATCTGGGATCACAAAAAGTGAATCCGTCTTGCGAAACGAGTCTGTCGTTTTCAAGTATACCCTGATCGCCCGGACCACATCCAAGGAGTGCAAAGCAAATTCCCGAGGATGACTGGGCTTAGGACACAGGGAAGGTAATACAATTTCTTCATTCAGATGAAATTCTGAAACTACTTTTGGTAGGAAGGATGGATTCGGACGAAGAACCACCTTATCTCTATGAACCACCAGATATGGTGAACGACAAGATAATGCGGCCAGTTCTGACACCCTGCGTGCAGAAGTAATAGCCACCAAGAAGGCCACCTTCTGGGACAACGTGGGTAGAGGAATCTCCCTAATATCTTCAAAGGGAGGTTTCTGAAGAACCGACAACACTAAATTAAGATCCCAGGGGGGTAACGGCGCGTGCACTGGCGGAGCCAGATGTCGCACCCCCTGGATGAAATTCCGCACCAAGGAATGAGTAGCCAAAGGCTTCTGAAAGAAGATGGCTAATGCCGAGACCTGACCCTTGATAGTACTCAAGGCCAGTTTCTGCTCAACCCCTTGTTGCAGAAAAGCCAATATTCGACTAATCGAATAAGACCGAGGACGGAACCCCAAAGGTTCACACCATGCAATGTAGGACTTCCATGTGCGATGATAAATCTTTCTGGAAGTCGCTTTCCTTGCTTCAACTAGAGTAGGAATAACTGAAGCTGACAAACCTTTGTCCTTCAGCACCTGGGTCTCAATAGCCAGGCCGTTAAAGCCAGCGATCGTAAAGCAGGATGGAAGATCGGTCCCTGAGACAGTAGATCCTCTCTGAGAGGAAGTCTCCACGGGACGTCCGCCACCAGTCTGACCATGTCGGCGTACCAAGCTCGACGAGGCCAGTCCGGAGCTACCAGGATTACTGGGATTCCTTCCTCCTCTACCCTGCGAAGAAGTCTTGGCAGTAACGCGAGAGGAGGGAAGGCATATATTAGCTGGTATTGCCCCCACGGGGCGATCAGTGCGTCTGCGGTTTCTGCTAGAGGATTGCGGGAGCGAGCCACGAATCTCTGAACTTTCCTGTTGAATCGTGATGCCAACAGATCCACATCCGGGGTGCCCCACCGTAGGCACAACTGGTGGAAAACGTCTGGATGGAGGGACCATTCCCCCTGATCCAGGGTCTGACGGCTGAGATAATCTGCCTGCCAATTCTCCACCCCCGGAATGAACACCGCAGAGATTGCTGGAACAAATCGTTCCGCCCAGCGAAGAATGCAAGCCACTTCTTTGGCCGCTCGGACACTCTTGGTGCCCCCCTGGTGATTGACATAAGCCACGGCCGTGGCATTGTCCGACTGGATCCGAACCGGGCTGCCCTGGAGCTGCTCGGTCCAGTGAATCAGACAAAGTCTGATCGCTCTCAGTTCCAATACATTTATCGGTAATCTGGATTCTTCCGGGGACCAAAGTCCCTGGGCAGATAATTGACCGAGAATTCCTCCCCATCCGGATAGACTGGCATCCGTGGTCACTATCGTCCAATATATTGGCAGAAATGACTTTCCCTGGCTGAGCATTGGAGACCGAAGCCACCAAACCAGAGACTCTCTGGTCTGTTTGCTCAATCGTATCTGATTGTCCAGGGATTCCGGATTCCGATTCCATCTGAGGAGAATCTCTTGCTGAAGAATTCGGGTATGGGACTGGGCAAATGGGACTGCTTCGAATGAAGCCACCATCAACCCCAGAACCCTCATGCAAGTCCGAAGGGAAGACCAGCTGTTGGACAGTAACAACTGGACTGCTGATTGAATCTTTCGAAGTTTCCCTACCGGAAGAAACACTCTTGTCCTGACTGTGTCTAGAATTAGACCCAGATATTCGAGCCTCTGGGTGGGAACCAGAAAAGACTTTTGCTGGTTCACCAGCCACCCGAATTCCTGTAAAGAAATCATAGTAATTTCTATGTTTTGTAGCAAGGTCTGAGGAGACTCTGCATGAAGCAGAAGATCGTCTAGGTAACCTAGAATCGATATACCTCTTTGGCGCAGAAGTGCCAACATTGGGGCCAACACTTTTGTGAAGACCCGCGGAGCCGTGGCGAGACCGAAAGGTAACGCCACAAACTGATAGTGGTTCTCCTCTACGGAAAAGCGTAGAAAACGCTGATGTCCTGCGAAAATGGGAATGTGAAGATAGGCGTCCTTGATGTCTATGGACGCTAGGACATCCCCTGGATGCAGGAAGGCTGCTACCGTGCGAATGGACTCCATTCTGAATCTTCTTATGTTGACGAAAGAATTGAGTGCTCTTAAGTCCAGAATTGGACGCACTTTGCCCTCTTTCCTGGGTATTGTAAACAGGTTTGAATAAAACCCTTGAAACCGTTCTGTCCAAGGAACGTGGACTACCACTCCTTGTTGTAGTAGATCTGTGACTGCTCTCCGCAGATCTTCTAGACGATCCGGAGATAGTCGGATATTGGAAGGGAAGAATCGCGCCGGTGGGAGAGATCGAAACTCGATCTTGTACCCTGACTTTATGACTTTGCAAACCCATTTGTCCGGGATTCTGGAAAGCCATGGATCCGGGAACCGGCGAAGACGTCCCCCCACCCCAGTTATGGGTGGGGGCGCACCTTCAGGCTTTGGATAGTTTATCTTCAGGTCTGGAGGGGGCGGGCTTTTGCTTGCCCGACCAACGACCCCTGACGCCTCCTGTAGGAACCTTGGAGGACTTAGTTTTTTCACCCGCTGGACGAAAAAACCTCTTGTGAGCAGAAAAAGAAGGCCCTCGTC
Source organism: Pelophylax lessonae (assembly GCF_965119305.1). Classification (NCBI taxonomy): domain Eukaryota; kingdom Metazoa; phylum Chordata; class Amphibia; order Anura; family Ranidae; genus Pelophylax; species Pelophylax lessonae. The sequence goes on along the minus strand of NC_138768.1, from coordinate 569,648,737 downwards.
TTTGACGAGTTCCTCTACCTTTAAAATTTTGCGGTAAAAAGGTGCTTTTTCCACCGGTGAGATCCTTAATGATCTCATCTAAGTTGGCTCCAAATAGACGTTCTCCTGAAAAGGGGATATTAGCCAATGCTTTTTTGGAACCTTGGTCGGCTATCCAACCTTTTAGCCACAGTGTACGCCTGAGAACCACTGCTGAGACTGATGCTCGCGCCATTAATGGAGTGGCGTCTAACGCCGCATCACATACAAACTGTAACCCCTGTATCATTTGTTCCAACAAATCTGATACCGCCTGAGGGACTTCTTCTAAGTCCCGGCGTAACCACTTGGTCCATTCAGTTACAGCCTGCGAAACCAGACCAATAGCAATTATTGGCCTGAAAGCTGATCCAATCAAGGAAAACATGGTGCGAGACATAGCTTCTATCTTGCGATCCACTGGATCTTTAAAAGACGGAGCGTCTTCTAAAGGAATAACCGTGGCTTTATTCAATCTAGCAATTGGTGAATCCACCACAGGTGGTTCTGTCCATTTCTTAATAAGGGTTTCCTCAAACGGATAACGCCTGTCAATGCGTTTGGAAATATTAAAAGTGCGTTTTGGCAGACGCCATTCTTCATCGATTGGATTGCCAAAACATTTGGGCAATGGAAAAACCTTTGCCACTTTGATGCGCTTTTTAGTCCCAAAAGGGATCTCAGTTTCAGCTATTTCTGATGGAATACCCTGTAACCTTAAAGTCTCTTGAACAGATACAATGAGTGCGTTTACCAACGCTTCCTCTCGGGCTATGGCAGATGCCGAAACATCCTCCTCACTGTCTGAAGAGACAGGACCCGAGACACCAATACCAGATGAAGTACCTGCAACTGCAGAAATAGGCTCAGAGTCTGAATCCGAGGTTTCAGATAATAAGGGGTTAGGCGGGGGTCGCTTTCTTGCGCCCTGTCCCTGACAAGCCACTTCCACCCGGGACACAAAAGTTTCCATAAAGGCTGACAAAGATTCAATTGTCAATGGGGTGCTGGAGGATCCCGCAGACCCCTCGAGGGGATCCGGAGGAGATACATGAGTGGCAGGGTCCATGTTAATACAGGACACTTTTGCCAGCAATAAACAAAAAAACTTTTTTTTTTTTTTTTGTGTGTCTCCCCCTAGCGCAATAGCGCCCCTCAGAGTACCTGCTTCTCGATCCCAGAGAGAGAGAGAGGGACCCCCAAGGCTCACCAACCGATGCAGTGCAGTTTCCAACAAACTGCAGCCAGCGTCTGTCTTACACAGACTGGAAGGAGCTGTTTGCTTTTTCCCGGGCAGAAGGCGTGGCTCCGCCCCCTGTGTACGCCTTCCGGCGTTCCCAGCCCTCCACGAGGAAGCTGGGCTCACAAAACATGGCCGCCCCCATAGAAGAGACATAAGACTCCAAAAACATGGCGGCCGGCGTGACCTGAGGACATACATGCATTCGGTCTACGGCAAAATGGCGGCGGACCGCCGATATCGTCTTCCCAGCACATCCACCTGCACTCTGCTGAGAGGTGACATATGGATCTACAGAGATACACTGCACATAAGGTAGGATTATACCTCCTATGTTTGCTGTAATGTTACAGTCTGCTGGGTAGAGTGTTAGCTCTTGAACCAAGTCCACTTCCCACAAACACATGCTGTATTACAAGGGGGACTTGTAAGTGTCAGATATATACTGACCATATATGGAGGGGCCCATAATATATACTGCCTCATAAATGAGGAAAAAAGGGAACGTTTTACTCACCATACCGAACCGACAGGCACCCTCTCTTCATAATACCCTCTCCACCGAGGTGGGGGTTTGTGGACGCCTCGACTCTCTGGTCCTGGCGTCCAAGCGAGCTTTTAACTCGCAAAGTCAGTCCCTTTACTGGGACTCCGTCGCGGCCGACTCAGCGCACTGGTCTGCACGCGCTTTTAGGCAGAAACCGGGGTGACCACTGGATCTCACATCCAGCCCGTCGCCCGGCCCCGCATACTTACTTGAATATGTCGCGGCCGACCAAGCGCAATGCCTGGTCTGCACGCGCTCGTAGGCCGGCTGGGGTGACCACAAGTTCTTTTTCTTAAAGAAAAAAAGTCTTGCCAGGACCAAAAGATCCCAGCAAGGAACTTAGGTCCTTACTCCTGACTAGACAGAAAAAAACTGATTCCCTGTAGCAGAGAGAGGGAGGATATACCCTCAGGGACTGCCCCCTAGGGTGGAGCCAGAACGTTTTGTCATTCTGCCTAGTCCTACTCCTGCGGAGACAACATAACCCAGCTCTTGAGAATCAAGAAGACTACGTCTGTCAATGAGCGATAGAGAAAGTTGGAGACTCTTCCACCGGTACCAGAGTCGCTTTATTCAACCTGGACACCGGGGGGATCCACTTTTGGTAGTACAGTCGACCTAGCGGACAATGCCTCCACAAAGGGGTAACAGCGTGCAAAACGCTTAGGCACCACCACCATGTGCTTAATGTGCCGCCATTGTTCATCCACAGTAGCATGAAACAATTCTGTTCAAGTAGAAAACATTGGGATAGAAAAAGGCGGGGCTTTGCGGGCCAGTGGGAGTAGAAGGATCAGAACCAAAACCAATTGTAAAATCAAAAAAACATTTTATTGTAGCAAGTAAAAAACAAGCATGGGTTACCATGCATGTATGATAGCAACAAAATAACATACAAAATTGTTAAAATCAATTCTAACATCACTGTTTATATAGAAACATATCCCAAAAGGGATTAGAGCGAACAACAAAGCCTGTGTAGGTGGATGATGGGTCTCAAGCTGAATTCGGTCACGGTAGGTCCCCAGCAAGCCGACGCGTTTCGCTTAAAGCTTCCTCAGGGCCTGAGAGACCATAACAGACAGATGTTTCCTTTTTGAACAGTGACTTGTGTTAGGCGACAGGGCTATAGCGATGCATAGGCTGTTTGGAAGATAATACCTCCGTGTTCACCACATATACTCTATATAGGCATCAAAAAGAAATTCCTTGCATAAAATCCGATATATTAGGTCCCAGCTGTGTCATCAAGGTCAAGGCTGCTAAATATGGCTCCACTTAAGCATCTTGGGGTATAATCACCCCTCAGCAAATGGGTATCCTCTTCCTGGTTTGTTCATCCATATGTGCGTTCACCCCCAGATCCAATCAATCTAGTGTTTATATTGCAACAAATTAAGCCAGGCTCAAGGGACTCTTTTTTCTGTGCAGTTTGTAGGAGGGATATCCCCAAACTTGTCCTAAATGATAGCAAAATTGACCTCTCCTCAGACTGAGAAATACTTCAGGCAGGTAAATAGGGCCTATACGCACAACTATCCAATTATATGGACCCGCAGTCCTGGGCTATCCAAGCCCTCTGTATGGTCATATGCTCGCCGCCTGCCTACCTGTTCTTGCCTAGCCTATATAACACTCAGGCTAGGCAAGAACAGGCAGAGTCCGAAGACTCTGCTGGTGGAGATGAGGGCGGAGGGCGTTTGTGGCTGGCAGCACTAGCAATGACAAAGTCAACCTTCAACACCAGATTTTGCAAAAAAAAAAAAAAAACAACTGCAATCTCTGGCTGAGACTGTGAACCAGAAGGTCCCACAATCGCTCCCAGGGGGTCTGCAGGTGAAACATTATCCTGGGACTCCATGTTACACTTTTTAAAATATTTGGGCAGTGTCTCTTTAAGACCGCCAAAAACGCAGCTCCGCCGCTATAAGTGCGGGCTCACAATCCGAGTGAAGTAAAACCCATAGGGAAACCTAGGAAAACGTTACAAGACCACAGAGGAGACTTCCAGCACGATCTGTGCAAAAACTAAACTGACAGTACAGGAAGAGGAAGAGAAAACTCAACCTCTATATATTAAAAACCATGCCGCATGCCTGTCCAGCCTATGGACCTCAGGAAAATGTCCGCTCATTGCATTTTCAATGGGGAATTATAGAAAATGACTGCCCATTAAATCTAATAGGAATATAAAAATCATGATCCACAGCAAAATTGCGGCCCCCCATGGAGCACCATGCGGTCTCCAGGACGACCAAAAGGGGGCCCAGAACAAAGGCATCGGAAGGTCCCTGACCAGGGGCCCACACAGGACAAGTGACCCCCCTCAAATAAGTGAAACGGCCACATTATTACCGCCCCTCAAGGTAAAAACCTGCTAGGGGTAGGGGAATGCTGAGGGGTACACAGGACTAGTCATCCGAAGTGCCAACACGTCCGTCCCAAGAAAGCCAGGGGTTTTTGGGGGGACAATTTACTCACCATACCATGGTACCAGGTGGGCGCCATTGCGAAACAGATCACCTCCCACCCGGAATGGGGCCGCTGTGGGGACAAGGGGAAGCTGTGACTCAGGGTGTTCCAGGTTGTGTGCATCCCAGCGAGACGGTCCACTCGCAGGCTCGTCCCCATCTGTCGGGGCTCTGCCGTGGCGAGGCCTAATTCTAGACTATAACCCACTCACACTCGCTGGCCAGGCTGGGAGACCCTAAGGATCTAAGTTATCCAGTGCGAAACCTCAGCCGGCTGTTGCTTGTAGTTCCTCTGGATCTTGGTCCTCAAGAACTAACTAGTGAAAATAAAAAACAAAAAAAAAAAAAAAAATCACAATCGAACAAACTTTCCCATAATAGCGAAGACCGAAGTCCCAGCAGAAAGCTAGGTCCTATTCCTTAAACTAGGCAGAAAAACTGCTTGATGATAGCAGGGTGTGTGGGGTTATGCCTGCATGGACAGCCTTCATAGGTGTGGTTAAGCTTTTTTTCCTGCTTAGTGCCTATTCTTGATAGGAGCATGTGGATGCTTGTCCCATTTAACCAGAATCTTTTTGCAGAGATCTCATGTGGAACTGTGCAAACGGAATCACCTCGAAGGTAGACACTATCAGGCCCAGCATCCGCATGCAAGCCGGGAGGAATGACTGTCTGCTGAACAGAAGCTGAATTTCCTCCAGCAATTTTCTGGCCGAATCAACCCAGATAGCCCAGTTTTGTGGACGGAATCAGAGCAGACCACTGAAGGTTCAGAACCCAAACAAACTCCCTCAGAGATTGCAGAGTAATCTTCAAAGCGTCCATTAGAGTAGTTGGAGACACTGCGCGCCGAAGATCGTCCAAATACCCCAGTACCGCGATCCCCCGCTGACAAAAGAATGCTAGCACCGGGGCCAACCCTTTGTGAAGACCCAAGGAGTGGAGGAGAGACCAAAGGTAAATGCCACAAACTCCTAATGCTCCCCCTGCCCACGGCAAAACGGAGGAAGCGCTGGTGACCAGCACATATAGGAATGTGGAAGTAGGCATCCTTGAGGTCGATGGAAGCAAGAAAATTCCCTAGATGTAGGGACGCCACTACCGTGCGGAAGGACTACATTTGGAACTGCTGTACCCACACAAGGCAGTTTAGCGCCTTGAGGTCCAGAATTGGACGTACCTTGCCTTCCTTCCAAAGAACTGTAAACAGGTTTGAGCAAAACACCTGAAAACATTTCGAAGCCGGAACCAGGACAACCACCCCATGAAGTAACAAGTCTTGCACTGCTATAAAGTGACCCTGTAAGTGATCTGGGGACAAGTGCAGGTTAGAAGGGAAGAACTTTTCCAGAGGAAAAGGCCGAAACTCGATCTTGTAGCTGGACCAAATGACTTTGTGAACCCACTTGACATGTATCAGAGGTACACAGATCCAGAAATCAGCAAAGACGTTCCTTCCACCCCAGACACGAGTCAGGGCGCCCCTTCATCAAGAGGAAGCCTTGTCCGCAGGTCTAGAAGAGCCCCTCATGGCTTGCTAGACAAAGTCCCCTTGGAACCTTCGGGGGGAGGCCCCGAAGGACTTTTAATACTTGAGGGACGAAAAGGGCCTCTTATGAAGTAAGAATGGCCCACTTCTACTAATGAGGTCATCCAAAAAGGTCCAAACAGGCAATCCCCCACAAAGGAGAGATCAGATAAGGCCTTCTTAGAAGTTTGGTGAGCAGACAAGCATTGTCAGCCAGATAAGACGCAGAAGGACCACTGCTGATACAGACAGCCTAAAATCAAAAAGGAGCCACATCCAAAGAGGCATCACAGATAAACTGTAGCCCCTAGATCAACTGATCCGCCAAGTCCGCTAGGGCAGGGGGAAGCAGTTTCACCTCCAGGTCCCGGCGTAAAAGTTTAGCCCACTCGTCAGAGTTGGCGACACCAAGGCAATAGTAATAACCGGCCAAAGCCGAACCAGCCATAGTGAAACATATGGCGGGCTAGAGCCTCGGCTCTCCAATCAGATCTTTAACCACTTCTACCAGAAGGTTTTCCCCCTTGATAACCAGGCCATTCTTGTTTTGCGATTTGGCACTGCGTTACTTTAGCTGACAATTGCGCAGTCGTGCAATGCTGTACCCCTATAAAATTTACGTATTTTTCCCCCACACAGAGAGCTTTCTGTTCGTGGTATTTGATCACCTGTGCGATTATTGTTTTTTGCGTTTTAAACAAAAAAGTGCAACCATTCTGAAAAAAAAAATATATATTTTTTTTTACTTTCTGCTATACAACATTCCCATTAAAAAAAAATAAATAAAAATCAAATTTTTTCATCATTTTAGACCAATTTGTATTCTGCCACATATTTTTGGTAAAAAAAATTCCAATAGGTGTATATTGATTGGTTTGCGCAAAAGTTATTGCATCTACAAACTAGGGGAAAGATTTAGGTCATTTTTATTTTATTTTTTTTACTAATAATGGCGGCGATCAGCGATTTTTAGCGGGACTGCGACATTGCAGCGGACAGATCGGAAACCTAACTGACATTTTTGACACTTTTGTGGGGACCAGTGACATTACTATAGTAATCGGTGCTAAAAATATGCACTGTTACTGAACTAATGACACTGGCAGGTAAGGGGTTTAACACCAGGGGCGATTCAAAGGGGTTAAATGTGTCCCCCGGAGGGGGGGTTCTGTGTGGTCGATGGGCTTAAGGAATTAACACAGGGACCTGTGTTCCTAAATAGGAGGAAAACAGGAGCCCTGTGTTAATTGCTGACAGAACAGCGGTCTGCCGTGTTTACAGCGGCAGACCTCCATTCTGTCTCCGCAGAGAAGCAATTACGGGTGCAGCTTCCCCTGTGGCGAATGGGCGTGAGCCCCCAATCACGGCCCCGCAAAGCAACGTACAGGTACGTTGTTTCGTGGGAATGAGCTGACCTGCCGCCGTATATGTACGTCGGCTGGTCAGCAAGTGGTTAAAGGTCAAGGATTCCTCAACCTGAAGTAAGGTAGCTTTATTTAACCTGGAAATCTGTGAGTCTACGACAGGTGGGACCGTCCACTTTTTAAGCAGGGAATCCTTAGAAGGATACCAGATAGCAAAACGCTTAGGGTGCGTTTTGGACAACCCCAATGTTTATGTGACAATGTTGTCAAAGTAAGCGGGAAATGGGAACACCCTCGCCACAGTGGAGGACCTGCGGTGCCAAAAGGGGCCGACGCAGCATCTGACACAATCGGTGCATCCACCAGTGCCTTTTCATGCACAGCTATAGGAGCAGAGAAAACATCCTCACTGAGCTCTCAGGGTGAGTGGACGCAGACCAAGTAGGGTGACTCGCTCCCGCGGTGACCGAAAGATTCAGGATCCGATAGACAGATAAGGCAGGGGAGGGCAGTGGATGCTATATACTAAGGTCACACGGAAAACCAATCAGGGGAGTGCTGCCAACTGCGATTGTGCAAGGGGGACGCCGACCCAGAGTCCACAAATGGACCACCTACTGGACCCCGCAAAAAACGGGGGGAGTGGTTGGGGGAGGGGGGTGTAGCCCTCCGAGCCCCTCCATAGAGGCACACACAATAGGAAATAGCCCCCTAAAAAAGGGGCCGATCGCAGTGACGCAGAGTATTCTGATGGTCCCGCATCGCTTAAAGGGGTAGGTGCCCTCCACAATAATGGCGGCATGGTTGCCATCAAAGAGTAAACTGCCCCCACAGCGCCACTCCTTCCAAGGGAGGTGCCAAGCTGGCGGCATGGCCTAGTAGGCTGCAATCCGTGGCCTCAATTTGTGTGGAGGCCCAGCCACAAGTGCACTCATCCCATGCTAGCCAGGCTCAGTGGGGAAGGTAGTGGCTTCAGCCATCCTCACTGGGGCCGCCCCACATAGCTCCCGATCAGTAATCCGCAAAGCCACGTGAGGCGCAAGCCCGCGGATGCCAAACCATACGCTTCCCCAGCCCTACTGCAGCAGGGAGCCCAGAGGACATCCCTGCCCTAGTCACCAACCGCCAGGGTAGCAGGGGAACCCTGCTCAACCCCCCGAAGACCCACAGTGACCACCAAATTTTTAGTGGGCTGGGGGGGGTTGGGGGGGACGACGACGACTCAGGGGTCCCACTGTCCCAGGGAGGGGCACACGTCCACCCCAAAACCCTCCAGCGTAGAGGGGGGGGACAGCTACTTACCATACCAGGAACAGGGTGGGCACCGCTTCTGACATACCACCGCTCCATCAGGATGTGGGTGGCTGTTGGCCAGGAGGAATGCTGCGAGTCAGGCCGTATTCACCCTCGCGAGATGTGTAACTCGCAGGCCAGTCCCTGTCCAGTGGGGCTATGTCGCGGTCAACCTACTGTGGAGCTGAGGTCTGCACGCGCTCGCTGGCCAGACTGGAGGGACCCTCTGGATCTACATTATCCAGTCCGTCAGTTGATAGTAGATTCTCACAGGAACAAAATAGCAAAAAATCTATTTAAAAATAAAAAAATTGCCAGGACCAGAGATCCCAGCAAGGAACTAGGTCCTTACTCCTGACTAGGCAGGAAAAAAAAAACTAAAATAAAAAATAAAAATGGGTGCATATAGCTGAGTGTGGGTGTATACCCCCTGGGACTGCCCATAGGCGTAGTCAAGCTTTTTCCTGCCTAGTGTCCTGCTACTGTAGGGGGCAGTATACCCCAATTGTAAGAAGAATCAGGAGCTGTGTCCGTCAATGAACGAAAGAGAAAAATGTTTTTTGAGTAGAATGTATAGTTGAAGTGTTCATAAGTGGAATTAGGCAAAAAGTGGAGAGGCAACCATTGGACCAAAAACTCTCATTGCAAATTTCACTGTGGATTTCAGTTATCGAACATTCGCTCCTAACAAAGTTTTTTTTTAAAGAATGTATTGTGCTTTGAGAGGTATCCAGGATTAGACCCAAGTACTCCAGGTAGTAGGTGTAGGTTGAAAAGCAGATTTGTGAAATGGATCTGCCAGCCAAATTCCTGGGTCAGTTGAAGAGTGCTAATCAATGTCACTAAGCACACTGCGTGAAACACCCCCTTCAACATAGTGGCAATGAGGGGGAAAGAAATCATCTGCAGCTTCTCCCAACATTGCCTCAACAATCGTAATTCCCTTCGGATTCTAGTCCCACTAGGACTGGCATATCGGGCTCTGAATCTGGTTGGGAAAAAGCAGCAGAAGTGCTGGGGTGTTTTTGAGCCTTGGACAAAGATAGTTGTATTAATGTCATAATCTATCCAAGAAATTATGCCAGATGCAGAAAACTGGATTTTTGTTTTACCGTAAAATCCATTTAAAAGCTCCTGTTGGTTGAGCTTATGTTGCCCTGTTGGCTACATTTTTTTTCTGGCCTTGATGGATCGTTACCGTTTAGTTGGTTGCCTTTCTTCCCACCCCTTATGCCTACACTGCTTTGGGACATACCATCTGTGAGGAAACTATGAAGTGGCTGCGTCTGTCAGAGGACGTAAGAGAAAATAGGATTTTTGTACTTACCGTAAAATCCATTTCTCTGAGTCCACCGACGGACGTAGCTGCTGCTTATTCATAGATGGTTGGGGTAATAAGCCCCTCCCACTAGGAGTGACCAGGCAGAGCAAAATTTTTGACACGCCCAGGAAGCGGTACCCCAGACTATTACCCTCGGCCTCATTTCAAGTTTAGTTGCAAGCAGTGGAGAATATCCAAAAACCCTCAGAAAAAACAGAGGGGTGGGAGCTACGTCCGTCGGACTCAGAGAAATGGATTTTATGGTACAAAAATCACTATTTCTCTTTCGTCCACCGACGGACGTAGCTACTGCTTATTCCTAGACGGTTGGGACGTCCAAAATCAGTTACCACAGAGGGGTGGGAAAGGAAAAAACAAACCCAAAGGAATGCAATTCCCACAGCTAACATAGCCAACAATAAAACATGGAGCCCAACAAGTAACAACTGCGGCTCAAAAGCAACAAAACCATAAAAAAGGAGGAGTGAAAAATAAATCGCTCCTTACACGGCGGCCTGCAACACCTTGCGGCCAGAGGACGCATCTGCAGACTCCAGCACATCCACTCTGTAAAACTTGGTGAATGTGTGTACGGACAACCAAGTGGCCGCATTACAAACCTGCAGCACCAACGCCTGATGGTGGAAGGCACAGGAGGCCCTCAACGCCTGCGTAGAGTGAGGAGTGTCAGGGAAAGGTGGAACCTTGCCCTCACCACCGTCTGCCTGATCCATCAAAAGCTGGCCGCTGCAGACGCAGCCTGACCCTTCCGGTGTCCATCCGTAATTTCCTTGCGATGGGAAGGTTTTGGGCAGAGTGACGGGAGCACTGTCCTCATTCAGATGAAAATCAGAAACAACCTTAGGCAGGAAAGACGGATTAGGTCGCACCACCACCTTATCCCTATGGATCACCAGAGAACGGCAAGACAACGCCGCCAGTTCAGACACCCTCCGAGCAGAGGTGACAGCCACCAGGAAAGCAATGAAATGCGCCAAATGTTCTCAAAAGGAGGATGCTGAAGAACCGACAGAACCAAATTAAGGTCCCAAGGAGGCACCGGGGACATTCTGGGGGGAGCCAAATGCCGAAACCCCTGAAGAAAAGTACGAATCAAAGAATGAGTAGCCAACGGACGCTGGAAATACACAGCCAAAGCAGAGACCTGACACTTAAGAGTGCCCAAAGCCAAGCGTTGGTCAACCCCTTTCTGCAAAAAAGCCAGGATCCTGCTGAAAGGATCTGGGATGTAGGTGGGACGCCTCACACCAAGCAATGTACGCTTTCCACGTATGATGATAGATCTTCCGAAAAGTGGACTTCCTGGCCTTGAGCAAGGTAGGGAATCACAGAGTTGGACAGACCCCTGTCCTTCAACACCTTGCTCTCAAAAGCCAAGCCGTTAAAGCCAGCGACCATAAAGCAGGATGGAAGATGGGACTCTGTGACAGAAGATCTTCCCGCAAAGGAAGTGCCCACGGACCTGCAACCCGTATCGAACCATGTCGGCGTACCAGGATCTCCGGGGCCAATCAGGTGCCACCAGAATCAACAAAATCCCCTCCAGCTCGACCCTGCGGAGGAGACGAGGCAAGAGTTTCAGCGGAGGAAACGCATAAAGGAGCCTGTACTGACTCCAGGGAGCAACAAAGGGCATCCACGGCCTTGGCCAGAGGATCTCTGGACTGAGCCACAAACATCAGAACTTTTCTGTTTTGCCTGGAGGCGAAAAAATCCACATCCGGGATTCCCCACCGAAAACAACTGGCGAAACTCCTGCGGATGCAGAGACCACTCTCCCTGATCCAGAGTCTGACAACTCAGGTAATCCCCCTGCCAGTTGTCTACGCCAGAAATGTACACAGCGAACAGGGCCGGAACGTAAGACTCCGCCCAGCTCAGAATTTGGGCTACCTCCAGAGCCACCAGGGCACTCCCGGTGCCCCCATGATGATTGAAATATGCCACGGCCGTGACTTTGTCCGACTGGACCAGGACAGGACACCCCTGGAGAACAGCCTTCCAATGAAGCAGGCTCAACTTGATAGCCCTCAGTTCCAGAACATTGATCGGAAGATTGGACTCCTCCATCGTCCAGGTGCCTTGAATGGTCAGAGTGCCCAGTCCGTCGTCACTACCGTCCACAACACTGGAAGGAAGGATTACCCGTGGAGAAGGTTCGAGGAGCTGAGCCACCAATGTAGGGAGTCCCTGGAGCTCTGACTCAGGCGAATCAGGCTGTCCAAGGACGCGGGGTCCTTGTCCCATTTGACAAGGATCTCCTGTTGTAGAAGTCTCGTGTGGGCCTGAGCATAGGGCACGGCCTCGAAAGAGGACACCATCAGGCACAGCACATGCATAGACGACCGAAGAGACACCAGATCGCAAGCCAACAGAGACAGAAGCACCTCCTGCAACTTCGTCGGCGAAATAAACACCTTCACCTCAGTAGAGTCCAGGATCATGCCCAGGTACTCCAGTCTGGTCGATGGAACCAGTGCAGATTTCTGAATGTTGAGAGTCCAACCGAACTGCTGTAGAGATTGTATGGTCACCTCCAAATACCGTTCCAATTGCACAGCAGAATCTGCCCGGAGCAGGAGATCATCCAGTTTGAGAAACCAGAATGGTAACCAGGGCTGGCCCTGAGAATAGATCCCAGGGCTGGCCCTGAGAATAGGGTGAGCGCGCCTGCGTCCACCCCAGGCCCGCTAACCAGACGGGAGGACTGACTTACCTGACCACGCTGCTGAGGATGGGCATCCCATCTGACAGACCACCTCCGCACCGCAGTGAGGGCACTGTCGACCAAAGGGCACGCTGCGACGCTGGCAGGCCAGGTGTGTGCGTCCTGGCCGAAAGTCAGCACAGGCCAGTCCCCGTCCATGGGACTATAGTCGCTATAGAGAACCAGCACGGAGCTACAGTCTGCAAGCGCTCGCTGGCACAAACTGGGAGACCGTAAGGCTCTCATATAGCCAGTCCAAAACCCAGCCGGCAGATCCATCAGGAACCAGAGTTAGCAGCGTCAAAAAATAAAAAAAATAAAAATCCAAGAGAAAAAAGTTCCCTTTAAGATGTTTAAAAAAAAAAAAAAAAAAAGCCAGGACAAACGTCCCCAGCTGGGAGCCGTTTGGCCACTCCTAAGACCAGGCAGCTAAAGCTGGAAATGCAGTCGTGAGGCCGAGGGTATTAGCCTGGGGGTACCGCCTCTTGGGCGTGTCAAAACATTTTGCTCTGCCTGGTCACTCCTAGTGGGAGGGGCTTATTACCCCAACCGCCTATGAATTTTTGTAAGAACTTACCGTAAAATTATTTTCTGAGTCCTCTGACATACGCAGCAGCCCCTGCCCCTCTGTTTTGGGTTTGGTTGTCTTTTTCCTTCACTGCCGGCTACGAAACGGATTAGTAAGCTGGATGTCTCTGGGGTAATGTCTGAGGGGACAGCCCCTAAGGGTGTGTCTAGTGAAAAGTTTTTCTAAATAGTTTCACTGCCTAGTCTACTCCTGGAGGTGGTGCATTACCCATTTGTGAGGAAATTATGAAGTGATTGCGTCTGTCAGAGGACTCAGAGAAAAATACAATTTTTGTAAGAACTTACCGTAAAATTATTTTCTCTGAGTCCTCTGACAGTCGCCGCCCACTTATATAATCTGCATGTCTGGGTATTGGCCTTCTCCACAGGAGTAAGCTAGGCAGAAGATTTTGTTAGAATATTCACAAAACCTTGTATAGACACACCTACCAGGGGCTGTCCCTATGGTCAATACCCCCAGCTAGCTTCATTCCCAATTCAGTTTGGTAGCAAGCAGTATAGAGATCCACGAACCCCAAAAGAGGGGTGGGGGGCGGCGACTGTCAGAGGACTCAGAGAAAAGAATTTTACGGTAAGTTTTTACAAAAATTCCATTTTCGCTTACGTCCTCTGACAGTCGCCGCCCACTCATACAATCGTACGTCCCAAAGCAGTGTAGATGTGAGGGGTGGGAAAACGTAACCGTCAAGAAAGGCAACGCAGCACCCAGGTCAGAGAAAAGAACCTTTTCTGAACCAGAAAGGTAAACACTGGGCAACAAGAAAGCTCATCAGGAGCGAAAACCCAGGAAAACAAAGTAAAAAGGGGGAAAAACCCCAACAGAAGGAGACAGGCCGAAAACTACCCGTCTCCCCTAAGGCACTGCCGCACTCAAAACTTTGCAGCCAAAAGAGGCATCCGCTGATACCAAGACATCAAGTTTGTAAAATCTTGTAAGGGTATGCACGGACAACCAAGTCGCCGCTTTGCACACCTGAGTCACCGACGCCTGATGGCGGAAGGCCCAAGACGCACTAATCGCTCTGGTAGAGTGTGCTGTGACAGGGAAAGGTGGAACCTGATCCCTAATTGAATAGGCCTGCACAATCATCTGCCTGATCCATTTTGAAATGGTTGCCTCAGACGCACCCTTCTGAGGTCCCTCAGGAAGGACAAAAAGACAATTCGACTTTCTGAAAGATTCAGTAGATGACAGGTAAACCCTGATCGCCGGTACCACATCCAAGGGATGCAAGGCAAACTCCTTAGGATGCTTAGGCTTCGCACACAGCGAAGGTAAGACAATGTCCTAGTTGAGATGGAAGTCCGAAACCACCTTCGGAAGAAAGGACTGATGAGGGCACAAGACCACTTTATCCCTATGAACAACCAGATAGGGGGGAGCGGCAAGACAGGGCCGCCAACTCCCACACTCAGCGAGCAGCTGTGATCGCCACCAGAAAGGCAACTTTCCGTGACAGCACCGGCAGAGGAATCTCCCGGATGTTCTCAAAGGGAGGACGTTGCAAAACGGACAGAACCAAATTCAGGTCCCAAGGAGGCAAGGGTGCCCTCCTAGGGGGAGCCAGATGACGCAACCCTTGAATGAAGGTGCGGATCAAGGAATTAGACGCCAAAGGGCGTTGAAAAAGAATGGCCAGTGCAGACAACTGGCCCTTAATAGTGGTCAGCGCAAGACGCTGCTCCACACCAGTTTGCAGGAAAGCCAACACTCTGGCAACCGAAAAGGAGCGTGGATGGAACCCCTGCGACTCGCACCATGCGAAATAAGCCTTCCAGGTAAGATAATAAATCTTTCCTGAGGAGGCCTTCCTGGCCTTGAGCAAGGTAGGAATGACCGCCGACGAGAGACCTCGGTCTTTCAGCAGCCACACCGTCAAAGCCAGCGACTGTAAAGCAGGATGGAAGATCGGCCCTTGAGACAGAAGATCCGTCTCTTAGCGGGAGCTGCCAGGGAGGCTCGACAACCAGTTGCATGATGTCCGCGTACCAAGACCGGGGCGGCCAGTCTGGGGCCACCAGAATCACCAACCTCGGTTCCGAGACCAACTTGCGAAGGAATCTGGACAACAACTGAATCAGGGGAAAGGCATAAATCAGCCGATGCACCACCAACGTGTCCGAGGCGTCTGCTAGAGGGTTGCGCATTCGTGCCACGAACCTTCCCACCTTGTTGTTGAGACGAGACATGAACAGATCCACGTCCGGGGATCCCCACTGCGCACACAGCATCTGAAACACCTCCCGGAGGGACCACTCAGCTTAGTCCAGGGTCTGGCGAGTCAGATAGCCCGCCTGCCAGTTCTCCACACCTTTGAATGTGAACTGCCGAAATCGCCGGGACCTGCGTCTCCGCCCAGGACAGAATCTCGGCCACTTCCTTGGCCGCACTTGGTGATTGCACTTGGTGGGCACTCCTGGTGCCCCCTTGGTGATTGATGTAAGCCACCGCAGTTGAGTTGTCTGTCTGCTCACGCACTGCCCCGAAGACGATCCGACCAACGGAGCCTGATTGCCCGCAGTTCCAAGACATTTATCGGCAGGGAGAATTCACCCTCCGACCAAGTGCCCTGGGCAGACAACTTGCCCAGAACTCCACACCAGCCCGACAGGCTGGCGTCCGCGGTGACCACAGTCCATAGCAACGGACAAAAGGACTTGCCTTCCTTCAGAGCCGGAGACTGGAGCCACCACAGGAGATCCGATCTGACTTGGGGGCTCAAAGAAATCCTCCTTTCCAAAGACTGAGGATGTCTGTCCCACCGGACCAGAATCTCGGCTTGAAGAGATCTTGTGTGAAACTGTGCAAATGGGATTGCCTCCAAAGCCGACACCATCAAGCCCAGGGACCGCATGCAGGTCCGAAACTAGGAAAATTTGTTGTCCCTGAGGGACTTGACCTCGTCCTGCAGGATCCGGCGCTTGTCCTCCGGAAGAAAGACCTTCGCCTGGGCGGAGTACAGAATCATTCCCAGGTAAGGGCGGTGAACAGAAGGGGACAAAGTCGACTTCTGAAAATTGATGGTCCACCCAAACTCCTGGAGCGTCTGAACGTAATCGACAGATTGCGCAACAGAGTGGCACTGGAGCTCGACCTAAATAGGAGATCGACTAGGTAACCGAGGATGGCCATCCCCTGTACCCGCAACAGGGCTAGAACAGGAGCCAAAACTTTGGTAAAAACCCTTGGAGCCTAAGCGAGGCCGAAAGGCAACGGCACAAACTGATAGTGCTCCTCCACTATTGTGAATCGGAGGTACCTCTGATGATCCTCGTAAATAGGGATGTGTAGATGCGCATCCTTGAGTTCGATGGACACCAGGAAATCTCCTGGACTCAGGGATGCCACCACCGACCGGAGGGACTCCATTCGGAACTTCTGAACCCGCACAAAACTGTTTAGAAAATTTAAGTACAGAATCGGACGCACCTTGCCCTTCTTTCTGGGCACTGTGAACAGATTCGAGTAAAAACCCCGAAATCTGTCCCGCTGTGGAACTGGGACAACCAACCCTTGGGCGAGGAGATCCTGAACCGCCCGATGGAGATCTCAGAAACGATCGGGGGTTAAATGAAGATTTGAGGGAAAGAATCTCTGCTGGGCACGATCGAAACTCGATCTTGTACCCTGACCAAATGAGTTCTTGAACCCACCTGTCCTGAATCTTGGCCAGCCAAGGTTCTGGAAAATAACGCAGACGTCCCCCCACCCCTGAAACGGGTGAGGGCGCCCCTTCTGGTCGAGGCGGTCTGAGCCGCTGTGCCAGCGTGGGCAGCTTTTGACTTGCCCGCCCAAGGCTTCTTCTGGCCACTAGAGGCCTTGAAGGACTTACCTTTGCCTTGAAGGCACGAAAGGACCCCTGGTTAGGTTTAAAGGAGGGACCCCGCTTGCCGCGGAATGATTTTCCCCTGGACACCTGGGGCAACAGAGTGCTCTTGCCCCCCATGATCCCCTTGACCAGTTCATCCAGAGAGTCCCCAAAAAGACGACTCCCCGCATAAGGGATGTCAGACACTGTCTTCTTGGAAGATTGGTCGGCTGACCTGCTTTATAACCAATCGCAACTGTGACTGCTAAAAGTCGTGCGACTAAAGGGGCCTCATCCAAGGCCGCGCCACACAGGTATAAAACCGCCTGACCCATTTGATCCGCCATCTCCAGAGCAGGAGAGGCGGCGTCAGCAATCAAGAGTGCGCTTAAGCGCCTTGGCCCACTCCACAACAGCCTGAGAGACCATTACCAAAGCGAACACGGGTTTCAGCAAGGAACCCGCTGCCAAATAGATGTGGCGGGAAAGAGTTCCCACCCACCTATCCGGCGGGTCTTTAAACACTGGAGAATCCTCCGCGGCATTAGAGTGGCCTTATTTAACCTAGACACAGTGTGGTCCACCTTAGGAGCCACAGTCCAGCAAGAATCTTAAGGATCCGCAAAGGGATAACTGTACTGAAATCTCTTTGGCACCACAAAATTACGTTTTAAATGACGCCATTGTTCATTCACGGTTTCGTGAAACTCTGCGGGACAAGGAGGTATAGGCTCCCTCCGAGGAGGGGTCAAATGTCGCACACCTTGAATGAAGGTGCGAATTAAGGAATGAGACACCACAGGGCGCTGAAACAGAACAGCCAGTGCAGATACCTGGCCCTTAATCGTGGCCAGCGCCAGGCGCTGGTCCACACCAGTCTGAAGGAAAGCCAACACTCTCGTCACCGAGTATGAGCGAGGAGAAAACCCCCTGGACTCACACCAGGCAAAATAGGGTTTCCAGGTATGGTAATAAATTTTACCAGACGAGGCTTTCCTAGCCTTGATTAAAGTAGGAATGACCTCTGGGGAGAGACCCCTGTCCCTCAGGACCTGGCTTTCAACAGCCAGGCCATTAAAGCCAGCGACTGTAAAGCAGGATGGAAGATCGGTCCCTGAGACAGTAGATCTTCCCGCAGTGGCAGCCGCCAAGGAGGCTCGACTGCTAGGTGAACGATGTCCGCGTACCAGGACCGGCGTGGCCAGTCCGGTGCCACCAGAATCACCAAGTTCGGTTCCGAGGCCAAACTGCGAAGGAACCTGGACAACAACTGAATCGGCGGAAAGGCGTACATCAGACGATACTGATGCCACGGGGCCACCAACGCATCCGAAGCGTCCGCCCGAGGATCGCGTGTTCTTGCCACGAACCTTTCCACCTTGTGGTTTAGCCGAAACGCGAACAGATCCACATCTGGGAATCCCCACTTCACACACAGCATTTGGAAGACCTTCGGGTGTAGGGACCATTCCCCCTGGCAGGGCCGGCCTTAGGGGTGTGCGAGCCGTGCGGCCGCACAGGGCGCCATGGGCAACAAGGGCGCCGTGCGGCCATCACAGCTCGCAGAAGATCAGGCACAGCGGGAGGTAAGCGGTGACCGCGGCCTGGACAGGGTTAACACAGGCCGCGGCAGCCGCTTACCTCCCGCTGTGCCTCGGTCACCTCACCTACTGCAGTGCTGTGCTGACAGTCTGAGGCGAGCTGTGTATCACACACAGCTCAGCCTCCGATCCACCACGGTGACATCCCTCCTCCCTGCAGGGATCGTCCGCTCCTCCTCGCCCGCCCTTCTCCTCCTCCTCCTACCCCGCCAACACTCCCCGGGGATGTGTGGGCGGGAAGTTTAAAGAAAAAAAAAAAAGCTGCAGAGCAGACATCGTGAAGTGAGGTCTCCTTAAAAAAACGTAAGGGGGGTCTCTGATGTGGGGGGCTCTGTGTGACGGGGGCTCTCTGATGTGGGGGGCTGTCTCTGATGTGGGGGGGGCTTTTTGTGGGGGGGCTCTGATGTAAGGGGGCTTTTTGTGGGGGTCTGTGATGTAAGGGGGCTCTCTAATGTGGGGGGCTCTGTGTGAGGGGGGCTCTCTCTGATGTGGGGGGGGGGCTCTGATGTAAGGGGGCTTTTTGTGGGGGGGCTCTGATGTAAGGGGGCTTTTTGTGGGGGGTCTGTGATGTAAGGGGGCTCTCTAATAAGGGGGGCTCTCTGATTTGGGGGGCTCTGTGTGAGGGGGGCTCTCTGATGTGGGGGGGCTCTGATGTAAGGGGGCTTTTTGTGGGGGGGGGGGCTCTGATGTAAGGGGGCTTTTTGTGGGGGGGGGGGGCTCTGATGTAAGGGGGCTTTTTGTGGGGGGTCTGTGATGCAAGGGGGCTCTCTAATAAGGGGGGCTCTCTGATGTGGGGGGGGGGCTCTGATGTAAGGGGGCTTTTTGTGGGGGGGGGGCTCTGATGTAAGGGGGCTTTTTGTGGGGGGGGGTCTGTGATAAGGGGGGCTCTCTGGTGTGAGGGGGGGCTCTGATATAAGGGGGCCATTTGTGGGGGGTCTGTGATGTAAGGGGGCTCTCTGATGTGGGGGGGGGGGGCTCTGATATAAGGGGCTTTTTGTGGGGGGTCTGTGATGTAAGGGGGCTCTCTGATAAGGGGGGCTCTCTGATGTGGGGGGGGCTCTGATGTAAGGGGGCTTTGTGTGGGGTTCTGTGATGTAAGGGGGCTCTCTGATGTAAGGGGGGGCTTTGTGTGGGGGGTCTCTGATGTGTGGTGGGCTTTGTGTGGGGGGTCTCTGATGTGAGGGGGGATTTGTATGGGGGGTCTCTGATGTGAGGGGGGATTTGTGTGGGGGGGTCTCTGATGTGTGTGGGGGGGGTCTCTGATGTAAGGGGGCTCCGTGTGTGGGGTCTCTGTGAGGGGGGTTTTGTGTGGGGGGTCTCTGATGTGAGGGGGGTTTTGTGTGGGGGGGGTCTCTGATGTGAGGGGGGTTTGTGTGGGGGGTCTCTGATGTGAGGGGGATCTCTTATGTTAGGGGGGCTTTGTGTGGGGGGGTCTCTGATGTAAGGGGGCTTTGTGTGGGGGGTCTCTGATGAAAGGGGGGTCTCTGATGTAAGGGGGGCTTTGTGTGGGGGGTCTCTGATGAAAGGGGGGTCTCTGATGTAAGGGGGGCTTTGTGTGGGGGGTCTCTGATGAAAGGGGGCTCTGTGTGTGGGGTCCCTGATGTAAGGGGGGCTAAGTTATTAGTGATCATAAAAAAGAAGTCAAACAAAGTGCAAAAAAGGTGCAAGAAAATGGGGGCGCCACAGGATCAGCTCGCACAGGGCGCCTGAACACCTAAGGCCGGCCCTGCCCCCTGGTCCAGGGTCTGGCGGCTCAGATAGTCGGCCTGCCAATTCTCCACACCCGGAATATGAACTGCCGATATTGCTGGGACATGAGTCTCGGCCCAAGACAGAATGTCGGTCACCTCTCGGGCACTCCTGGTGCACCCTTGGTGGTTGATGTAAGCCACCGCGGTAGCATTGTCCATCTGTACCCAAACAGGATGGCCCCGAAGTCGATCCGACCACTGGAGGAGACAGAGTTTGATCGCTCTCAGTTCCAATATGTTGATCGGAAGAGAGGATTCCTCCTCCGACCAAGTGCCCTGGGCAGACAGGTTGCCCAGAACTCCAACCCAGCCCGACAGGCTGGCATTCGTGGTAATTACTGTCCACAGTAACGGACGGAAGGACTTTCCGTCCGACACAGCTGGGGACTGAAGCCACCACAGAAGATCCCTTCTGGTCTGGCGACTCAACGAGACCCTCAGATCCAAGGACTGAGGAAGTCTGTCCCACCTGGCCAGAATCTCCGCTTGGAGAGATCGAGTGTGAAACTGAGCAAATTGGATCGCCTCGAAGGCTGAAACCATTAACCCCAGGCACTGCCTACAGGTCCTGAACAACGAGGATTGGTTGTCCCTAAAGGACCTGACCTCGTTTTGAATGGTCCGGAGCTTGTCCTCCGGCAGGAAAACCTTCGCTTGAGCGGAGTCCAGAACCATTCCCAGATAGGGAAGGCAAACCGAACTCCTGAAGCGTCTGCACCGTAGTGGACAGATCGCACATCAGGCTCTGACTGGCACTCGATCTTAACAGGAGATCGTCCAGATATCCCAAGACTGCAATGCCCTGTGCCCTCAACAGGCCCAGAACAGGTGCCAGCACTTTGGTAAAGACCCTTGGAGCCGGAGCGAGACCGAACGGTAACGCTACAAACTGATAATGGTCCTCCGCAATGGCGAACCGGAGGTACCTCTGAATGACCCTCGAAAATGGGAATGGGTAGATACGCATCCTTCAGGTCAATAGAGGCCAGGAATTCCCCTGGACTCAGGGAGGCCACCACTGAGCGGAGGGATTCCATGCGGAACTTCCGAACGCGCACAAAGCGATTCAGAGCTTTTAAGTCCAGGATTGGACGTACCTTGCCCTCCTTTCTGGGCACAGTCAACAGATTGGAGTAAAACCCCCAAAACCTGTCCCGATGAGGCATCGGGACAATCACCCCCTGGGCCAGGAGATCCTGCACCGCTTGATGCAGGTCCTGTAAACGCCCTGGGGTCAACTGAAGATTTGAGGGAAAAAATCTGTCCGCCGGCCGTGAAAGGAATTCGATCTTGTATCCTGATCAAATGATTTCCTGAACCCACCTGTCCGGAATACGGAGCAGCCAAGGTTGGAGGAAAGCGCGCAAACGTCCCCCACCCCTGAAACGGGCGAGGGTGTCCCTTCAGGCAGAGGCGGGCTGAGCCGCCGTACCGGTATGGCCGGACTTTTGCTTACCCGCCCAGGGCTTCTTCTGGCCACCTTGGCCCTTGAAAGGTTTGCCCTTGAATTGCGACTTAAAGGCATGAAAGGACCCCTAAGTGGGCCTAAAGGCGGGACCCCGCTTGCCGCGAAAAGACTTGTTCTTCGGATTCTGGGGCAGCAGAGTGCTTTTGCCCCCAGTGACCCCTTTTACCAAGGTATCCAAAGCCTCGCCAAAAAGGCGAGACCCAGCATAAGGAAAGTCAGCCACTGCTTTCCGAGACGTCTGGTCAGCCGACCAGCTCTTCAGCCAGATCAGTCGACGGTTAAGTACCGCAACACTAGACAGGCATGCAGCTAAAGGGGCCTCATTTAAGGCCGCGTCGCACAAAAACATGACCCCTTGATGAATTTGGTCCACCATTTCCAGCGTAGCCGGTGGAGCAGAATCAGACAGCAGAGTGCGTCTAAGCACCTTAGTCCAGTCCGCCACCGCCTGAGCCACCATGACAGAAGCGAAAATAGGTTTGAGCATAGAGCCTGCCACCGTATAGGCATGGCGGGCCAAAGACTCCAACCTCCTGTCGGTAGGATCCCGGAACACCGGGGAATCCTTAGTGGGAACCAAGGTAGCCTTGTTTAACACAGCCACAGCGTGATCCACCTGGGGAGCCACGCACCAGCGTGCATCCGTAGAAGGCGCAAAGGGGTAAAGCAGTTTAAACCAACTAGGCACCGTGAAGGGGCGTTTTAAACTGCGCCATTGTTCATTCACAGTGTGATGAAACTCAGCGAGGCAGGGGAAAACCTGCGCTGACTTGCGGGTCCTATGTGTCCCAAAAGAGGACACAATGGCCGGAGGAGTGGGCTCATCCTCCAGATGTAGTGTTTCTTTAACAGAAGAAATCAGCTCATCCATGAGAGCGTGTTCTTCAGGCGACCCCGTGGGAGACACATCAACCACCCCTACCTCCGCCTCCCCCTCAGACCCCAAAGAGTCCAGGGACGAGCGAGACCCTGAAAAGGGCACGCCAGCCACATCACCATCTGAATCAAAGGAGAGAGATAATCTGGGCCTTTTCCTAGCAGCACGTTCAGCCATCAGCACCTCCATTTTTGACACCAAAGACGCCACTACAGCGGCCAAATTAGGTATAAGTGGGGGTTCAGCAGAACTGGGGTCCCCCACCAAGGCTGGAGGGAATTTGCTGTTTCCCGAGAATCCATTGCCAAACAATGAGTGAAAAAGTACTGGCCCTTTAAAACCGCTGCGGATAGCGCAGCCCACCACTATAAGCACTGTGTACACAGACCCTCAAAAAGGGACAAAACTGAGCCAGGAAGGATAGCACAGAGAGATATGGAAGAGGCAGTCTGCAGAGCCCCACAGAGTGTTACCACACCGATCGCTGCTCCAGAGGAAAAGGAAGTGAGGTCACCAGAGGCTGAACTATATGCTGCAAGGCCCAGGGAAAATGGCAGCCCATAGAAGTGAATGGAAGGCTTCGGCAAGATGGCCGCCGACATGTGCTCGGAGCGATCGATCTGCCAGACACAAGATGGCGCAGGTTGGCGCCAAAAACACTACATAGCAAGCATTGCAAAAGCCCATAGTAAAGCCAGCATGCTGCCCACAACCAAAATGGCGGACTGCGCGGTTCTCAGCCTCAGCGGTCGCCTCACACATGTCTGCATATCCCAAAAACACTAGCAAGTGACACAGGAGAGGGGCCCCCACCCACACAGCGCTCAGCAGTGAATTAAAGAGGACCCCCGCAGGGATCGCATCAGGGAGCCCCACAAATGCACAGACATGAGGGGAACACACAGCAACACAGGACTGCCACCCCAGACAGAGGCCCCCACACAGAAAAGTACTTACCCGTACCGGATGGCGTGGGGTGCCTCCATTAACGGAAAGCCTCTGTCCTCAGATGACAGGAAATGCCGTCAGCCAGAAACGCAGGACACTGCAGCACAGGACTGCAGAAACGTCCAGTGAGGTACCCACCTCACAGGCTGCATCCCTGCTGCGAGCAGGGATGGGTCGTTCATAGCGCCAGGGCGAACCATAGCCGAACGCTCGATGGCGGGCTGGGGATCCATCTGACCCTCTGCCCTGGTGAGCCAGGGCGGCCAGTCTGATTCCCAGCTCCGCATGATCCATCCTTATCCGAAGATCCACTAATCTAAAGCTGACAAAATAACAGCTAGTAAAGAAAAAACTGACATTTTAAAATAAAAATCAAAAGAAAAAGATTAGAAGGCTGAGACTGTAACCCCAGCACAGGGAAGCCTGACTACTCCTGACGCTAGGCAGAGGCAAACTGAGTTGGGGTGGCTTAATGCAGGGGGGGTATTGACCAGTGGGACAGCCCCCATGGTGTGCTATGCTTACCTGTCCTCCCTGGACAGGTAAGTGTCTATATATTAAAAGCAATCAGCTACAGTATTTGTAGCTGCTGACTTTAAATTGGTTTCCCTCAGCTGGATCACCCAAATCTTGCATGAATGTAAAAATCTCAGCTGAAAGGCCAGAGGATCCAGCTACACCTGACTGCGCTAACAAGGACAGCAACACGATTCCAGGTTTCAGAACTCGGCACCTCAGGCACATTGCAAGCACTAGAGCCATAAGTACAGTGTGATATAGAGGCATCCAGTACAGTGGGACTGTCCCCATGTCTAAAGTCATGGTACTGTGTGGTGGTAAAGCAATGCAAAACCCAGGGTAAGAGGTGAGGCAAAACGTACGAATGAAACCAGGTGAGGGATGAATGGCTAGAAGTGACCAGAACTCACTGTAGGTTGGCAACAAAAACAGATTGAAGTTCCACGTGGTGCTTTGCAAGTAGAAACAGTAGCAAGAAGAAGCTTCTTTGATGCTGTATGGTAGAAATAGAGCATTAAGCTGTATGACAATGCACTCAGCAGATCAAACAGCATTATGCCCTTTGGAGGCAAAACCCCCAGGAAGCAGAACATTTTAAAAAGCATTCAGCTACCTATGCAACTGGGGCAAGCTCCCAATGCTTCACCCGATTGGTTTATTCACAAAGTGAGTCTTTAGAAACAAGGCAAGCGCTGAGATAATGCCAGGGGCTCTCTGCTAGGCTGAGAAATGCCACGCCAGACAGGCAATCCATCTAGACAAAATTCAAACAGGAAAGTCTGGATTGAGAAAGACCAGTCCTGAAGAGTAAGAAATGGGGCTAGCAAAAACAGATTTGTCTTCCACTCAGCAGAGCGAAGGCCTCATGCACACTGGACGTTTATGGAGCTGCTGTTAGCAGCGTCAGACGTTTTTTTTTGCAGCTGCAGAACGCCCATCCATGTTATTCTATGGCCTCATGTGCACACAGAGCTTTTAGGAGCTCCAAGTGGCATAGGCGTGTTACAGCTCCAAAAAAAACCCAGGAACTGTGCGTTCTGGAGCTGCAGCGTCAAGCTGTAAAAACGTCTGACGCTGCTAAAGGCTGAATAACGTTGCTTAACGTGCGTTAAGCCACGTTATACATTTTTTTTTCTTCCATTCAAAATCAATGGTTCCCTATGGGAGCCTATTGATTTGAATGGAAGTCGCACCGCAAGTCGGATCAGGGTGATCCGACTTGCGCTGTGAGAATCTTGAGGGGGAACTCCACGCCAAAATGGGGAAAAAAACGGCGTGGGGTTCCCCCCCAGGTTCCAAACCAGGCCCTTCGATGACATCTGGCGGCCACGCCCCTAATGGCTATATATTAAGCTGCAGAGACCGGCATAATCGCCGGAGACGTCGTCGGAGGAGGACCGGAGGAAGAAGAAGAGCCGACAGCAAAAGAGCAGAAGACCGGAGAGGAGAAGACAAGACAAGAAGAGCTGACAGCAAAAGAGCAGAAGACCGGAGAGGAGAAGACAAGAAGAGAGGACAGCAAAAGAGCAGGAGACCGGAGAGGGAGAAGACGGGATGAAGATTTTTAATAAACTTTCCAAAACGTCTCCTGTCGTTATTTACACACACTGCCTTTTATGGGGTGAATGGGTAGGGGTACAGTGTACCCCATACCCTTAGGTAGGGGGTCCGGGATCTGGGGGGCCCCCTTGTTAAAGGGAGCTTCCAGATTCCGATGAGCCCCCTGCCCGCAGACCCCCACAACCACCGGCCAGGGTTGTGGGGATGAGGCCCTTGTCCTCATCAACATGGGGGCAAGGTGCTTTGAGGTGGGGGGTGCAGAGCCCCCCCTGCCCCAAAGCACCCACACCCCCCCCCCATGTTGAGGGCGTGTGGCCTGGTATGGTCCTGGGGGGGGTGGGGCCGCTCGCTCATACATTGAATACATTGAAAAAGCATCCCTAAGGCTACTGAATAACGCTAACCCAGTTTTGTTTTTTCAGTACTTACACAGAAAATACATCCCATTATGAATTTTACTTACTGTTTGAGGGCCATTCTCTGTTGAGTTTGAAACCATTTTTATAAGTGAATTCCAAGATGGATCAGCAGCATGAGGTCCATTGTATATTGTTCCCCCAGTACCATCTGGCATTGGCGCTACAGGAGGAATCATTGCATTTCCATACATTGAGAATGGCATACCCTGTAAAAAAGAAAAAAATAATATATATATTTAGGATTTTCTGAGAGTCCATTCAGAAACACAGGAAGTCTATCACCTTTGGAATATACTTCTTCCTACAGGATTGGACACTGCCAAACACTGTAGGCCAGCTGACAACCACTCCTAACAGCGTGCCCCAACCTTGTAGCAAGGCAACACCGAACATGACCATAAAAACAGAGGAGAAACCCCTGTCCCACAATGGATTCCAAAGAAAAGGTTTAATGGTTAAAAAAAAAAAAAAAAATCCTATTTTCTTTCTTGTCCATTGAGGGACACAGGAATTCAATCCCTTTGGAATGTCCAAAAGCAGTCCAACACTGTAAACAATCGTCAAAAGGTCCAATGTAACAGTAATAAAAAAGATTGCCTGCAACTCAAGAGCCACCTGAAGAACCTTATGTTTAAACCTTGCATGAGATAAAGGCAAAACCCCCACCTGGTGGAAAAACAAAAGACCGCTTTGCAACCCCGTACTGGGAAACATGCTTGATGTCGAAAAGAAGGATGACCAAACCAGTCTTAAGACGAGGCTTGGAAGCTAGTTTACTTGAACCACTTAGAAAGGTGGAATAAGAACTGAGTCACCTATACAGTATCCATCCTAGAAGACCAAAGTCTGTAGATGAAAGATATGACATGCGCATTAACCTTAGTCAAAGAAAGAGAAGCTACTTACAGAGAACTAGAATCAAACAGAGGGTCCGAGGAATGATGGCCTGCTAGAGGAGATTAGAAACTACCCTAAGTCCGGTGGTTTACACTAGGGATGCACCGAAATGAAAATTTTGGGCCGAAACCGAAAATGCAGGATGCCCTTGGCCGAAAACCGAAACCAAAAATGACTTTTTCCCCCAAAAAAATTTAAAATGGATAGAACAGGGGCATACACCAAAAACAGGCAGCGACGTACACCTGTCGCTGCCACCCTGTCACAGTATATGTACTGTGATGGGTT
The DNA here is from genome assembly GCF_965119305.1 of Pelophylax lessonae. Taxonomy (NCBI): domain Eukaryota; kingdom Metazoa; phylum Chordata; class Amphibia; order Anura; family Ranidae; genus Pelophylax; species Pelophylax lessonae. Next base: position 569,621,502 of record NC_138768.1, on the reverse strand, counting down.
GGCAAGAGGTTAATTTAATTACCAATGGTATTTGCATTATGCAGCATGAGGGGGTTAATGTATTGTCACTGCTGGTCACTCATCTATTAGTGACCGACCAGTGGCAGGTAATTAACCCCTTTGTGCTGCATTAGTGCAACCAGTGTCAGTGCAACCAGTGTTAATTAACACTGATACTGGTTGCACTAATGCAGCACAAAGGGGTTAATTAACTGCCACTGGTCGGTCACTAATGCATCAGTGACCAGCAGTGACAATATATTAACCCCCTCATGCTTCATAATACAAAAACCATTGGTAAGCTGCCTCAGCTCTCCCCACCCCCCCGCCTCAGCATCCCCCTCGGCAGTACACCCCCCCCCCCCTCTGGCTCAGCGTCCCTCCTCGGGTGTCCTTCATTCAAAAGTCCCGCCTCTGGCCGGCGGCCCGCCTCCCGGTGATGTCACTACTACGATCTGTGTTGAATGAAGTGACATACCGGGCGGGAGGGCGGGGCGAGCGTCCGCTATAGATAGAACTATGTGATCCATCCCTGTCAGCTGAGCGGGACTGTGTGTGAATGAGAAGTTACCTGACACCGGGCGGGGGGAGCGGCCGCTTATAACTAGAACTATGTGAGCCTTCACTGTCAGCGGAGATACATGCCTGACAGTGAAGTGAAGCTCACATAGTTATAGTTATTAGCGGCCGCTACCCCCGTCCCCCCGCCCGGTGTCAGGTCACTTCTCATTCACACATAGTCGCGCTGAGCTGACAGGGATGGATCACATAGTTCTAGTATCTATAGCGGCCGCTCGCCCCGCCCCCCTCCCCCGCCTGGTATGTCCATTCATGCCCACATCTAGTAGTAGGGACGTCATTGAGAGGCAGGCGGCCGGCCAGAGGGGGGCGGCCGGCCAGAGGCGGGCGGCCGGCCAGAGGCGGGCGGCCGGACAGAGGCGGGCGGCCGGACAGAGGCGGGACTTTTAAAACCTGCCCTGCGCCCTCCTCCTTCCTCACGGCGGCCATTATTTTCGGCAATGTTAACCCATTATCGGCCGAAATGGGATAGGCTCATTTTCGGCCGATAATTTCGGTGCATCCCTAGTTTAGACCTCAATATACAGGATCCAATTTACAGGCCCAAAAGGAAATGGGGTTCTAGGCATTAAACTGAAGTCACACCCTCACAGAGGTTCCTAAGGCGGCAGAGAGAACCAAACTTTGATCCCATAGGGTCACAAAGGGCAATTATCAGAAGCTACATGGAAAGGTCTTAAGCAAACGGAAGGGTTAACATTCTATGGGAGTTCAGACTTGATAGTTCTGAGAGCTGAGCTCTAGCCCAACCTATTTACAAGAAAGGAAGACACCTCAGAGCCAAAGTCCCGTGTCAGACCTTGCTGGAATATTCTCCTTGTAACAATCTGTTAAAGTCCACAAAGCAACAGTAGGAAGTTGACCCCCCAAGGGTCGTTTCTTCAACATCCAGCATTGTAGAAGAAGCCACACGTCTTGAAACTCCAGGATGTAGACCAGGAGATAGGACTTCCCCTGATTCTAGAGCTGGAAAACTGGTCTGCTCAGAAACTGACAACTTGACTCAAAACAAGAGCATATAGTGCTCATACAGTCTAGGAAGGCTTTGAAGTAAAGGAGCTGCCTCAGAGGACCAACCACAGACCTGCAACTTTCATGCAACCATGAGTGAGTGGCAACACCTGGACTGAAGGACAGGCGAGGTGATGAGGATTCAAGCATCAAATTACATTCAGGATTCAACTGAATGAACCAGGAAGAAAGGCCGGGCGGAAGAGGTCAGCCTACAGCGGTGACCGATCGCCACTGGAGGGCTTTGTTCTGAAGTATTTCATAATTCAAAATTCACAAGACACATTTCATAGTATGCAATGCATACTAGTACAATATGTAATTGCCTTCCAGGTGTTTTTTTTATTTTTTTCACCACAGTGCACTGAACATATGTTCTGACAAAAGACCAATACGGAAGACAAGCTGGGATGCTTCCGGCAGGCCATCAAAGCTCCAGCCATTTGCTCCACACTATCAATGAAGAAACCACTGTCACAGTGGAGACATATCTTAAGGAGATTCTGACTATTTTATTATGGTTTACAAATGAAAGTTACAGTCATAATAAAGCAAAAGGGCAGGGCCTAGCAGCAAGAGCTTAGTGTTAAAGAGGAATTCAAACTACTCATTGGTAGGAACTCTGAATGCAGAATGTTCCTCCCATTATGGCGGGCTACTGCTTGTTAAAACCCCTTCCAAGTGACAAGTCTAGTAAAGGCTTAGGCAATGTCAAGGGCATGTCAGTGTTTCCAAACCTCACAGAGGAAGACTTTAAAGAGTGGGTGCACTGGGAAGATGCTCTGTGGGGATTAGGTGTTATCAATCCTCACTGAAAATGGGTGAATTGTGAAGGTCCTTGCAATTGCAGGGGCTCAGACAAACCAGTGAGTGGGGATAGCAAGTTAAAGCGGAGTTCCACCCAAAAGTGGAACTTCCGCTTTCGGGAGTCCTGACCCCCTGACATGCCACATTTGGCATGTCATTTTTTTGGGGGGGGGAGCGGGTACCTAGTTTTGACAGGTACCTGCTCCCACTTCCGCTCGGAGCGCTGCGGCGCCCTGAACGGAAGTTCTCCTCTCCCCCTCCCTCCCTGCAATCTTCTGGGACACGTCAGAGGTCCCAGAAGATTGCCGGCCAATCACGACGCGCAGCGCGACTCACGCATGCGCAGTGGGTACCCGGCTGTGAAGCCGTAAACTATTACAGCCGGGTGTCCACAGCAGTGATGCCGGCGCCGAGGGAGAGGATCGAGGCTTCGGGCGGCCGCATCGCTGGACCGTTGGACAGGTGAGTGAATGGCTGGAACTCCGCTTTAATGCTTCAACTTCAGAGTAGTGTGCACAGCATCAATGACATTAGAGACCGCATCTTTCAATTCTGAAGTAATAGTGGTAGTCTGACCAAGGCACGGTTCGCACTGCTGTGACTTGAGACCCCAAGTCGCATGACATGTGAAATCCCATTTTTGTCAATGAGAGCAGTCTTAATTCGCACTACTGAAGTCGCTCCGGCTTTAGAAAAGGTTTCTGTACTACTTCAAGCCAACTTATATCAGACTTGTGCCTAAAGACTAATTGAGGTCACCTCCAAGTTGGATCCTCATCTATACTGATGCGGTTTGAATCTGACTTTACAGGATTACCCAGGCATTCCCTGAAAGTTGCATCAAAGTAGTACTCAAGTCGCCACAAAGTTGCACGACTTTCAGGTTACAGTAGTGTAAACCGAGCCTCAAGGATAACCTGGTCAGACAGATTGGAGAGAAACCGGTCGCTTCCAGGCTATCCCTGCGACACTCACTCCAGGCCTGAATAAGGCATTCTAAAGTCAGACAGATGCAATCAGCGACCAGCTTTAGCAGCAAAGTCCTCCTAGGAACCCGACAAAAAAAACAGGTATGCTGGTAGTAGGAAATGTTATCATGGGCTAGCCTGCAACATTTATTTTTGCCAGTATCCAATCATCCTGCAGGTGGAAGTATAACCAGACATAATAGATTTCCTGTGTCCCCCAAAGGATGAGAAAGATAAATGTGGTACTACACATAAAAACACCAAAGCATTACAAAGTTATAATGTAGATAAAAATTTTACCCCAACTTTTGGAAAGTCCATGTAGCCTGCAGGTACATGTTGATGGAATGCTCCAGAAGCAGGTACAATGCCAGATGTATCTCTCTCCATTCCTTGATGCTGCGAAAACACTCCTGGATCAGACATGGGCCTATGCATTATGTGATTACCCATGCCTGTGTGGCACCAGTCTGACACTTTATCTATAAAAGACAAAAAAAAAAAAAAAAAGAAGATAAGGACTGTTATAAAAGTAAATGACTGCCTAGCATCAGAGAGGGAAAAAAAAACCCCCCAAAAACTACCTTTAGTAGCAGTCTCTCCAAGGGGCCCTACTTACCAAGTAAAATAACAGTGCTTCACTTTCCTAAAGTCAATTTTATACTTCTACATAAGCCCATAAATTGCATGCAGTGACACCAAATCTGATTCTAAAAATCATAAAACCTAGCTGAAACAAAGCCAATTACCTTATAACAGGCTTTTTCAACCAAGGTGTTTCTTTATCATAATCATGATAATTCTTTAATCCTACAGGTGCATTGGCAAAATGCCTAAAAATTGGCAGAAAACCGTATAAAATTAAGGAGGTGGGACAGAGTCTGCCTTTTAGTTAGACAATGCCACATGTTTTCATTGTACACCAATACAACCTTCTAGTCACTGGCATCCCAACAACCAATGATGTCACTGGTTGAGGAGTACTACTTCATATTCCCATTGCACAAGTTCCTGGAGAAAGCTCTAGAATTTTGGGTGCTGTAGCAACCACCAGCAGGAGACTGGTTTAGAGAGCCACCCCTGTGCTGACAAAGTTGGTCAGGGGAGGAGCAAGCAAGGATGCTGTGTAAGTGCCCAATGTTAAAGGTATTTGCCAGCACACCACAGAGCGGTCAAATGGTGCATATCAGTGTGAAAGGGGCCTAAATGATACAAAAAAAAAAAAAAAAAAAATCATGGTATCAAATTTGTGAAATGCAAGTACATGTGTTTATTCCACACCAGGAATAAACTGTTCATACTTCTGTGGTTACTTGTATCATGCCATGGACAAAAGCAAATCATTACTCAATCCTAGCATAAGTAATAATCATATAGTAGTACAAGCCTAAAATGGCCATAACTGCTAGGCTGTCTTCGCTGTAGTGCATCTATGGGCAGTAGAGCCGTAGGCATATACTCTGATGGCACATGCCTATAAATCAGTAACCAACTACTTTACTGGAAAAAGAGGAAATTATTAGCAATCATTGGAGGGGAGTAGCAGGAGACTCTGTTGTTGCTGCAGTAGTATTACTACAGGTGCATCTAAAAAAAAATTAGAATATCAAAAAGTTAATTTTAGTAATTTAATTCAAAAAGTGAAACTCCTATATTATAAAGATTTATTACACACAGGTGTATTTTTCAAGCATTTCTTTCTTTAAAATTTTGAGTATTATGGTTTACAGCTAGTAAAAACCCAGAATTCAGTATCTCAGAAAGTTATATTGGGAAAAGTTCAATATTGTAGACTCATGATGTCACACTCCAACCAACTAAATAACTCAATGTGATGTGTAGCGCATCTATATAAACTTTAGGAGTTTCACTTTTTGAATTGAATTACTGAAATTAACTTTTTAACGATATTCGTGTTTTGTGATGCACCTGTATATGAACTACAGCAATAGCTCAAAGACTGCTAAAGAAGCTTACACATGTGTTGCAATTTTATGAGGTGGAAAAATGTACCTCTTCAAAAGACCATACTGATTAGGAATAATGGAAAAATGAAAAGTAGAATGAAAAGTGTGAGGACATGTCATGTATACATAACAGGAAATGAGTCACTGTGGGAGTATACATTGTCAAGCTGTTTTTTTTTGTTTTTTTTTAAATCACTAGTTTATTCTACTTAAATTATTTTTGCTGCTGTAGCATGGTAAAACTTTCAGATACTGCCATGGGGAAAAACTGGATTTGTGACTTACCATAAAATCCTTTTCTCTGAAGTTCATTGACAGACGCGGCTCCATATTCTTCTTGACCATTGGGTTATGCTGCCCCCTACAGGAGTAGGACACTAGGCAGGAAAAGGCTTTACCACGCCTATGGGGCAGTCCCTTCAGGCATACACCCACTCTGCTATAGCCTTCAGGTTTGTTGCAAGCAGTGTTTAGAAGAAAACAACCCCATCCCACTCATAATTAGAGGGGCGGGTACTGCATCTGTCAATGAACTTAAGAGAAAAGGATTTTGCGGTAAGTCAAAAATCCAGTTTCCTCTTAAGTTCATTGACAGATGCAGCTCCATATTCTTCTTCACCATTGGGACATCCAAAAGCAGTATTTGCATGAGGGGTGGGAAAAACATGCACAGAAAGAACGTAATTCCCCCAAAGGTTAAACTTAGCCAACCAGGTAACATGGAGCTCAACCAGGAACAACTGGAGCTCACCAAGAAACTCTTTTAGACAGCAGACAGCAAAACCTTGCGGCCAAAAGAGGCATCCGAGGATGCCAACACATCTACCTTGCAGAATTTCGTGAACATGTGCACTGACGACCAAGTTGCCTTGCAAACTTGCATTACTGACGCCTGATGGCCAAAAGACCAAGAGGCACTCAGCGCCCTAGTAGAATGCGCCTTCACAGGGAAAGGAGGAACCCGACCCTTCAGTGAATAAGCCTTTACCACCGTCTGCCTGATCCATCTGGATATGGCTGTAGCAGACGCAGCCAATCCCTTTCGAGGTCCTTCGGCGAGGACAGTCCGATTTCCTGAAAGATTTAGTAGCCACCAGTTAAACTAATTGTAAGAACCACATCTAAAGAATGCAAAGCAATTTCTTGGGATGCTTGGGCTTAGGACAGAGTGAAGGCAGCACAATGTCTTCATTAGATGATTAGGTCGAAGTATTACTTTATTTCTGTGGACCACCAGATAAGGTGAACGACAGGACAGCAACGCCATTTCAGATACTCTGCGGGCAGAAGTAATAGCCACCAAAAAGGCAACCTTCTGAGACAGTGTAAACAGAGGAATCTCCCTAATGTTCTCAAAAGGAGTTTTTTGAACAACAGACAATACCAAATTAAGATCCCACGGTGGTAGCAAGGATCGTCTCGGAGGAGCCATATGGCGAACCCCTTCTATAAAAGTATGAATCAAGGCATGGGTAGCTAAAGGGCGTTGGAAAAAAAAACAGCCAAAGCCGACACTTGGCCTTTGATAGTGCCCAAAGCCAACTGCTGTTCAACCCCTTTTTGAAGAAAGGTCACAATCATAGCCACCGAAAAAAGGCGAGGATGCACCTTCAGCGATTCACAGCATGAGATGTACCATTTCCATGTATGATGATAGATCTTCCTGGAAGCAGACTTTCTGGTCTTCAACAGTGTAGGAATCACAGAAATCAGAAAGACCTCTATCCTTTAATACCTGGCTTTCAACAGCCATGCCGTTAAAGCCAGCGACTGTAAAGCAGTATGGAAGATCTGCCCTTGGGACAGCAGATCTTCCCTGAGAGGAAGTTTCCAAGGAGCATCAGTGACCAAGCTTACGAGGTCTGCGTACCAAGAGGGGCGAGGCCAGTCTGAGGCCACCAGAATGACCGAAATCCCTACCACTTCTATAATGCGTAGAAGCCTCGGCAGGAGTTTCAGCGAAGGGAACGCATAGATCAGCCGATACTGAACCCAAGGAGCCACCAGTGCATCTGTGGAGTCGGCCAGAGGATCCCGAGACCTGGCTACAACCTCTGAACCTTCTTGATGAGTCGAGAAGCAAACAGGACGACATCGGATGTCCCCCCACCGGACACACAGGAGATGAAACCCCTCCGGGTGCAGGGACCACTGCCCCCCTGAAACACTGGACTCAAGTAATCCGTCTGCCAGTTGTCCCCACCTGCACTGCAGAGAGGGCTGGAAAAAAAAATTCCGCCCTTTTCAGGATCTCGGCCACCTCCCGGGCAGCCAAAACACTCTTGGTACCCCCTTCATGATTGATGTAAGCCAAAGTTCCAAAAAGTCTGGACTCTTCTACTATCCAGGACCCCTGGACACAGAGCTTTCCCAGCACTCCTACCCAGCCAGACAGGCTGGTGTTCGTGGTTACCAAAGTCCAATACAGAGGGAGGAAGGACTTGCCCTGGCATAGTGCTAATGAGTGAAGCAACCATAATAGATCAGTCCTTGTGCTTGGACTCAACCGAATCAGTGTCCAAAGACTTAGGATCTTTGTTCCATTTGACAAGAATCTCACTTTGTAAGGGTCTTGTATGGAATTGAGCAAACGGAACCGCCTCGAAGGTTGATATCAGACCCACCAAGGCCCGCATGCAAGTCCGCAGAGAGGACAGATTGCTAACAGCAAAGAAATTGCCCTCTGCAACTTTTGCAGCTTGTCCAGAGGAAGAAAGACCCTCGCCAAAGCAGAGTCCAGAGTCAGGCCCAGATAATCCAGTCTTAAGGATGGTACCAGGGCAGATTTTTTGAAATTGATGCTCCAACCGAACTCTTACAGAGTCTGTACAGTAATGGTCAAAACGCCCAACAGGGTTGAATGAGAGTCTGCTCATTCAACCGTAATCCCACGCTGTCGCAGTAATGCCAACACCGGAGCCAACACTTTGGTGAAGACACTGGGAGCAAACGCGGGACCAAAGGGTAATGCCACAAATTGATAATGATCTTCTCCCACAGCGAAGCGAAGAAAACGCTGGTTTTAGATGTGTCCTTAATATCTATGGAGGCCAAAAAGTCTCTTTGGTGTGTAGACACGCCACTGCTGTGCGAATGGACTCCATTCGAAACTTCTGTACCCGCAAAAAGCAGTTCAGAGCCTTGAGGTCCACGATTGAACGTACTTTGCCTTTTTTCCTGGGCACAGTGAACAGGTCTTTAATAAAACCCCTAAAAGCGTTCCCGAGAAGGAACCAGCACAATCACCCCTTGCGACAGCAGGTCTTGTACCGCCTCTCGTAGATCCCTTAACCGGCCCGGAGATAGGCGTAGATTGGACGGGAAAAACCTGTCCAATGGTCAAGAACGGGAATTCGATCTTGTAACCCAATAGGATCAGTTCGTGGGCCCATTTGTCTTGAATCAAGGAAGTCCATGGTTCCCGAAAGAAGCAAAGACGTCCCCCCCACCCCAGAAACAGGTGGGGGCATCCCTTAATGCAGATTAAGATTTTTCCGCAGAACCAGATTGACCTGTTCTCAGCTTACCTGACAAGGTTTTCTTGAAACCCCCAGAAGACCTAAATGGCTTAGCTCCTTTCTTCTGCGACCCGGAGATACGAAATGGCCGCCTATGAGCAGTAAATGAAGGCCCCCGTCTATTATGCGGTGCCTTGCCCTTGGTGGATTGGGGTAGAAGAGAACTCTTCCCACCCGTAAGGCCTTTGATCAACTCATCCAGGGAGGATCCAAACAACCTGTCCCCCTTAAAGGGAAGGTCAGAAGAGCCTTTTTGGAAGCCTGGTCCGCTTTTCAGCCATACCATGCGTGTAATAGCAATTCCCACCGCAGACACTCTGGCTACCAGTGGAGCGGCATCCAGCGACGCATCACATATATACAGAAGGGCTTGGACCATTTGGTCTGTTCGCTCAATCAGGCCCGGAAAGCTGCTCCATTTCCAAGTCACCTTTTAGCAATTTCACCCATTCTGTGATGACACCACAGTGATCACAAAGATCGGCTTTAATATTGAGCCCGCTAACACATGCAAATGGCGGGACAGAGACTCAATCCGTCTACCTGTTGGGTCTGTAAATACCGGGGACTCTTCCACCGCTACCACAGTAGACTTGTTTAGTCCGGAAACTGGATGATCCACCTTTGGTGGCACGGCCCGCCCACCTAGTGGAAACTGCATCCGCGATGTTGCCTCTCCCTTGCTGTCCAGCGATCGTGGACTCCAAGAAAATGGCCGCCCCATACACTCCTATGGGGGAACTACCAAAACATGGCTGCCCATGCATTCCAATGAGAAACTTTTACATTGATGCAAGGCAGAAAACTACAGCAAAATGGTGGCCCCCACGGCGTGCCACCTAAGTGGGGCCTGGTATCACCGAGAGGCCAGGGAAACCGAGGGATATCCGAGGGTCTGTCCCAGGGAGGGGGCCCACGTCCACCCCGAGACCGCTATAGAAATGGAGGGGACACTTACTCACCATACCATGGCATCAAGTGGGCGCCACTCCGAAAAGACTACCTCTCCACCCAGGGTGGGGGTGCCGACGGCCAAGGGGTACACTGTGACTCAGTGCATCCCAGGTCGCGTGCATACCGGCGAGGTGTTTCATTCGCAGGCCCGCCCCCATCCATCGAGGCTCTGTTGTGGCGAGGCCTAGTGCTGGACTATAACCTGCTCATGCTTGCTGGCCAGGCTGGGAAACCATAAGGATCTAGTATATCCAGTTCGAAACCCAGCCACAGCTGTTGCTTGTAGTTCTCTCAGTAACACCAACTAAAAAAAAAAAAAAATTAAGTCTTACAAAAGGTTCCCAGAAAAAACAGCTAAGACCGAAGTCCCAGCAGGTAACTAGGGTCCTACTCCTAAACTAGGCAGAAACAAACTGAAGGCTATAGCAGAGTGTGTGGGTGTATGCCCACAGGGACTGCCCCATAGGTGTGGTAAAGCTTTTTCCTGCCTAGTGTCCTACTCCTGTAGGAGGCAGCATAACCCAATGGTCAAGAAGAATAAGGAGCTGGGTCTGTCAATGAACGTTAGAGAAATAATATAGTTCGTATTACTATTCTCACACAATGCGTTGTGTTTCGTAATTGTGCGGTGGAGAACCTGTCATTCAGCTGCTGCTCCGCCATTCGCAGAACACGATGCATTGTGGGAGAATAGTACTGAGAGTTCCCTGAATGGCAGAATGGACAAGCTAGCAAAGTCACTCACAAGAACAAACTACAGGACTTTGAAGAAAAAGTACCAGATGTGGCTGTTTGGAAAAAGTCAAGTAACGCAAGTAATCTGAAGCATAGAGATTAACACACAGAAGCAGGCATCAGACTGCTGCAGCATTAGGTTAGGTTTCTATTAAAACTTCTCTAGAAAATCTGGCTGGGGGAATAATGGGATTTTTTGTTACTCAACATAAAATTCCTTTCTCCGAGTTCACTGACGAACACAGCTTCTTATGCTTTACCCATGAAGCAGCAGGGTTTTTATAGCCCCACCTACAGGAGTAGGACACTAGGCAGCAAAAGACTTGGCACCCCCTATGGGCAGTCATCCTCTGGAGGCCTATAGCAGAGAAGGTGTTTTATGCCCATTCAGTTACAAACCGTGTCAAAGGAGAAAACCGCTGGGGAGGGGAGGGTGCTGTGTCTGTCAAAGAAGAGAAAGGGATTTTACAGTAACAAAAAAATCCAATTTTTTCTTACGTTCCCTAACATACATAGCTTCTACTTTATTCATGAACAAGCAGGGATGTCCCCAAGCAGTGCCTCTATGAAGGGTGGGCAAACCAGCCAATAGAGAAGAAACTCAACAAGCCAACACTCAAACTACCAAGAGGAGCCTAAGAGTCCTAAACAGCTGCTGCAAAGCTTTTCAGCCAAGGCTAACATTGGATTATGCCAACACATCAACTCTGTACAATTTGGTAACGTACAACCAGGTTGCCACTTTGCTAACCGTAAAAACAGACACCCGATGTCGGAACACCCAGGTGGTGCTAATTTCCCAGGAGGGGTGCACCATACCAGGGAAGTGAGGATCCCACCCCTTAATGACAAACACCTGTACAATCACCTGTCAAATCCAACCAGAAATAGTGGCAGAGGTGGCAGCTATGCCATTCTTTGGACAATCTGAGAATCGGATCCCTGAGAAGCGGCCGTCACTGATACAAATAAATTGAGTGAACCATGACCAAGGAGTGCAGAAACACCTCCTCAGGATGCAATGCCCGAGAACACAAAGAAAGAAGGAGAAGGTCATAATGCAAGTAAAAATCCGACACCATTATCGGAAGAAAAGAAGGGGGAAGACGAAGCACCACCTAGTCCTTTTGTAAGATCAGAGGAGGTGGATTACAGAACAAAGCTGCCAACTCCGACACCCGCCACACCAAAGTAATAGCGGCTAGGAAAGCAACAGTTCGCGAGAGCGTAAGCAAGGGAATAGCTTTAACACCCTCAAAAGGGGGCTTCTGAAGAGCTGACAAAACCAATTTGAATCCTCTGGTGGCAACGAAGGGCGCAAAAGGGGCAAATGACAAACCCCTTGCATGAAAGTGTGAACTGAGGAATGGGTGGCCAAGGAATGCTGGAGAAAACAGCTGGAACAGAGACTTGACCCTCAAATGTGCTCAAAGCCTCTGATCCACGCCAAGCTGAAGGAAGGCCAACCCTAAAAAGCGCGAGGATGGAACCCCAAGGCTTCGCACCAAACCATATAAACTCACTGGATGTGAGGGAAAATTTGGAAGGTAGAATTACGAGCTGTTAACACAGGCGGGGTTGCCAAGCAAGACAACCCCATCCTTCAGAACCTGACTTTCAATCGTCATGCCATCACTGTCAGCAATGGTAAATCGGGGAGGAGGCAGGGCGTCAGAAGATTTATGTCCAGCATCCCCCAGAGAAAAGTCAAAGCTCATGGAACTCCAGGTGCAGGGATCACTAGCCCCGATTCAGCGTCTGATAGCGGAGATAATGGCTGAAAATCTGCTAGCCAGTTTTCGACACCTGATGTGTATGGCGACAAGAGTCAGAAAAATCTTTTCTGCCCATCGCAGGATGTGAGATGCCTCTAGCGCCACTGCTATACTTCACAGGCCTTCTAGCGGCCACTGCTATACTTCACAGGCCTCCTTGATGATTAACATATGCCACTGTGGTGGTGTTATTCGACTAGATCATGATTCGTAGACTCTTTTAGACGATCCATCAAATGAGTCACCGACAGCCTAATCGCCCGAGGCTTCAGGAAATCGTTGGGCAGTCGAGCTTCCTCTGGAGTCTTCTCTGGAGTCCAGCAACCCTGGGCAGAGTCCCAACCCAGGACTCCTCTCAAGCCTGGCAAGCTGGCATCAGTCTTGACCACGGTCCAGAGAAGGGGAGGACTTTCCAGTATGTAAAGACAGAACCGAAGCCGCATGATAAGCAAGGCCCTCGCCAACTACTCTAGAGGAATCCAACCGTCCAGGAAAGCAGGAGACCTATTCCATTTGGATAAGATATCCTTTCACATCGCCTGTATGGATCTGAGCATACAGAACCGCTACAAAAAGGTAGCCACCATCAGACCTAAAAACCTACAAAAGAGAACTTACTGCTTTAGGTGATTCCAGAAGCCTGATGACACACCGGTGGCACGCCTCCGTGGATAATTAATCATAGAAGAAATCGCTGCACTCCAGGTGTGATCAAAATTCAGGTTTATTGGCTGAACATCCCAATGTGACAAATGTGGTAAGGTAGACGAGTTTCACACACTAGTATGTGTGCTTAATCATTACGCTAATCATTACATTACGGTAATGATTAAGCACACATACTAGTGTGTGAAACGTGCCTACCTTGCCACATTTGTCACATTGGGATGTTCAGCCAATAAACCTGAATTTTGATCACACCTGGAGTGCAGCCTATTCTTCTATGATTAATAGACCAAAAAACGCAGGCGGCCACTGAGAAGACCAGAACAGTCGGACCACCAATCGAGAATCAGATTGATAATGTGCGCCCCCCATTAGCAAAGCATAGGAGACATTGCGGTCCCCCGTAAATGGGAATGTGCAGTTCGGCGTCACTGACGTCTAAGGAGGACATAAAATCTTCCAGGTGGAGGAAGGCCACCTTCAGGGTATTCAGGGTCTTGGGGTCCAGGAATGGGTGAACCCTGTCTGTCTTGGTAACGGTGAGCAGAGTGGATTAAAATCTCCAGAACTGCTCCAAAAGGCAGTCCGGTGACAAGGAATGAAAACTATTTTGTAACCCGAGAGAATGAGTTTGCAAATAAACGACTTAGATGACAAAGGCCTGGCGAAGGCAACCCCCCACCCAGGTAATAGGTGATGGCAACCATCATACCGGTTAAGACTTGGAGGTGTTCTGGGACCAAGAACGCCTGGCACCACTCCTTGAATGCTTGAAGGGTTTGGAGCCTTAGTCAAGGACCAAGGGGAATGAAAAATCAGTTTCTGTGCCGTGAAGGCTGGCCCAGCCATCCAACGTGGTTTCTTTCCCTTCTTGTATAGTGGGCGGAAGAACTCAGTCAGCGAAGCCCTAAAGGGAAAGAACAGGAGAGGAACTGCCGCTAGAGAGGTTTCAAACAGCCAACAGGCCCACCAGATCCACCAGATCCACATACACCAGGGGCACCCAACCTAGCCTTAACACTGTGAGCCACTCAAGTGTTTGAGATTTTTTGGCAAGGGCCTCTCAGGAAGCAGCTCTACGCTGGCGATCAAACACCTAACCAGCGACTAAGTCTGCCGGACCATCCACAAAATCCAAAAGGAGGGAAAATATACTCCTACCAGAAGCAACCTAGGGGTGGAGGGAGCAACCATGGGAGACTCAGTTCACAGCTGTAGAATGGCCCCCACAACCACGGAACGAACTGCAAGACGGTGAAGAACCAATGGCTGGTCACAATCTCGAAGATAACCCAGCAGGAGTACAGGGCGCTAGCTACTCCCTATGCAGCCTCAGACAAGACTAAAACCAGGCAGTTGTCCAGCACCACTCAAGATAGAGTGCCCACCAGGGCCTATTCTGTATGAGAATGAAGGGGAGGACAAGAGATAGCAATTAGATGCAGACATGTTAATATGCACATGAAACAGATTCACCCTTATGGGAGGGTCGGTTCCCACCCCGACAGGTGGAAAACCACTGCCGCACCAGGGAAGGAACATAAAACCACCAACATGGTCTCTGGCATGTTCCCCCAGCCTCCACCCAGATGCCACATGATCTAAAATCAGGGTAGTGAATAAGCCCCACTTAGCACACTCACAGCTATGGAGGTAGAGTCAGGGAGACAAGGCCGCTTGATGGAGGTCGGAGCCAAAGGTCGTTCATTGACGGACACAGTTCCTGATCTTCATGACAATTGGGATATCCCAAAGCAGTGTTTAACATAAGGGGTGGGAACAGCAAAAAAATTTCCAAGGCTAAACAGTAGCCAATCAGGCAACAGGAGCTCAACCAAAAACAGCTGGAGCCCACCTGAAAAAAACAATACACCCTCAAAGAGAATCAGGTCCTTTAAACAGCAGCCTGCAAAACCTTGGGGCCAAAAGAAGCATCCACAGATGCCAACACATTCACTTTATAAAACTTTGTGAAAGTGTGCACTGACTACCAGGTGGCCACCTTGCAAATCTGCGTCACTGACGCCTGACAGGAGGCCCAGGAGGCACCAAGTGCCCGAGTACAGTGCACCTCGAGAGGAAAAAGGAGGAACCTGACTCCTGATGGAATAGGCCTGAATAACCGTCTGTCTGATCTATCTGAAAATGGTCGCAGAGGAAGCAGACAACCCTTTCCAAGGCCCATCCGTGAGCACCAACAGAGAGTCTGACTTCCTAAAAGACTCCGTAGCTGCCAGGTACACCCTAATTGCCCGGACCACATCCAAGGCATGCAAGGCAATTTCCTTTGGATGTTTTGGCCTCGAACACAAGGAAAGGCAACACAATGTCTTCATTCAAATGAAAATCAGAGACAACCTTTGGGAGGAACGACAGACAGGGACGAAGAATCACCTTATCTCTGTGAATCACCAAGTAAGGTAAACGACAGGATAACGCCGCCAGTTCAGACACCCTGTGCGCAGAGGTGATAGCCACCAGAAAAAAAAAAAAAAACCCCCTTCTGAATCAGCGTAAGGGAATCTCCTGAAGATTCTCAAATAGAGGCTTCTGAAGGACCGAAAGCACAAAATTGAGGTCCCAAGGCTGCAACAGAGACCGCACAGGAGGAATCAGATGTCGAACACCCTGAAGAAAGGTACGCACCAGGGAGTGTGTGGCCAAGGGTCATTGGAACAAGACCGCCATAGCAGACACCTGACCCTTGACGGTACTCCAGGCCAATTTCTGTTCAACGCCCCCATTGAAGGAAGGTCAAGATCTGAGCCACCGAGAAGGAGCGAGGATAAACTTCAAGAGACTCACACCACGCAATGTACATCTTCCACGTACGATGGTAGATCTTCCTAGAAGTAGATGTCCTAGCTTTTAACAGCGTTGGAATCACCAACTCAGATAAACCTCTATCAACACCTGGCGTTCAACAGCCAAGCTGTCAAAGCCAGCGACTATAAAGCAGGATGAAAGATTGGTCCTTGGAACAGAAGATCCTCCATGAGAGGAAGCTTCCACGGAACATCGGCAACCAGCCACACCAGATCGGCGTACCAAGCCATGCAAGGCCAGTCCGAAGCCACTAAGATGACCGGAATCCCTTCTGCCTCAATCTGCGTAGAAGTCTTGACATAAGCTTGAGAGGAGGGAAGGCGTAAATCAGATGACACTGACCCCATGGGGCCACCAATGTGTCTGCGGCGTCCGCCAGAGGATCCCTGTGACTGAGCCACAAACCTCTGCACCTTTCTGTTGAGCAGAGAAGCCAACAGATCCACCTCAGGGATGCCCCACCGGAGACACAACTGATGAAACGCCTCCGGATGAAGGGACCACTCCCCTTGGTCCAAAGCCTGCAGACTGAGGTAATCCACCTGCCAGTGTTCCATCCTGGGAATGTGTACGGTGGAGAGGGCTGGAACTAACCATTTTGCCAACCTCAGAATGCTGGCTAACTCCAGAGCCGCCAGGAAACTTTGTGCCCCCTTGGTGATTGACATAAGCCACGGTCGTGGCATTGTCCGATTGAATGTGCACTGGACATCCCTAAAGACAATCCACCCAATGGTCCAGGCACAGTCTGATCGTTCGGAGTGCCAAGACATTGATCGGTAGTCTAGACTCTTCCAGTGTCCAGATCCTCTGAGTAGAATTTTTGCCGAGGATGCCTCCCCAGCCGGACAGGCTGGCATCTATGGTGACCACTGTCCAATATAAGGGGAGGAAGGACTTGCCCAGCTGAAGCACCGGAAAAAGCCACCATATCGGGGACTCCTTTGTTCCCTGGCTCAGCTGGATCGGATTGTCCAAAGACTGCAGGTTCTTGTTTCATCTGGCCAGAATCCCCCTTTGCAGGGACCTCGTATGCAACTGTGCAAACGGAACTACCTCAAAGACACCATCTGGCCCAGCACCCGCATGCGAGTCTGGAGGGATGACCATCTGCTGGACAGCAAAATAGGTATTGCAGCCTGCAATTTCTGGAGTTTGTCCAGAGGAAGGACCACTCCCGCTAAGGCCGAGTCCAGAGTCAGACCCAGATAGTTCAGCTTTGTGGAAGGAACCAGAGCAGACTTCTGAAACTTCAGAATCCAGCCAAACTCCCTTTGTTTGTATGGTGATTTCCAGGTTTTCCAGCAGAGCAGGAGACTCCACTCGCAGAAGGAGGTTGTCCAAGTAGCCCAGTACCGCGATCCCCCGGTAACCATGCTAATATTTTTGCGAAGACCCGAGGAGCAGAGGCGAGACTAAAGGGTAACACCACAAACTGATAATACTCCTTTCCCACGGCTAGACTCTATCCTGAACTTCTGCACCCACCACAAAGCAGTTCAGCGCCTTGAGGTCCAAGATTGAGGGACAAAAAAACTTCTAATGAGCTGAGAAGGAAGGCCCATGTCAACGACCAGGTTCCTTGCCCTTAGTAGCCTGCAAAAGAAAAAGTACTCTTTCCCCCTGTGAGACCTTTAATGATGTCATCCAGGGTAGCCCCAAACAGGCGATCCCCTTGAAAGAGGAGATCAGTCTAGGCCTTTTTAGAAATCTGGTCTGCAGACCAGCATTTAAGCCAAAAGACAAGCCGAAGGACCACTGCCGAAACACAGAGCCGAGCTACTAGGGGAGACGCATCCAAAAAGGCATCACAGAAACTGCAGCCCCTGGACCAGTTGGTTTGCCAGCTCGGCAAAGGCAAGGGGGAGCTGTTCCCCCTTCAGGTCACTGCGTAAAAGCTTAGCCCACTCGGTCAGAGTTTGCGGCACCAGGGCAATATTGAATACCGGCCTCAGTGCCAAACCAGCCAGCCTCCACCTTCCTGTTAGCCGGATCCTTAAAGGCCAGGGACTCTTCGAATCATGGCTGCCTTGTTTAATCTGGAAACCGATCGGTGGAACAGTCCACTTCTAATTAAGGGACTCATCATAGGGGTAACGCCTAGTAAATTGCTTCGGGACCCCAAGGGGACGCTTTGGTCTTCCACTTTAGTGACAATTCTATCAAAATAAGCGGGGAAAAGTAAAAATGGATTTTTGTAAAATCTTACCGTAAAATCCTTTTCTCTTAAGCTCATTGACAGACGTAGTCCTCGTTGATTAATAACAACTCGGGTTATACTGCCCTCTACAGGAGTAGGACTAGACAGGAAAGAAAACGTTCTGGCCACACCCTAGGGGCAGTCCCAGAGGGTATATCCTCTCACTTCCTGCTACAGCAAATCAGTTATGTCACAAAGCAGTGTTTAGAGAATTTAACCCAACCCAAAAACAGAGGGGCGGGTACTACGTCTGTCAATGAGCTTAAGAGAAAAGGATTTTACGGTAAGATTTTACAAAAATCCATTTTTCTCTGTCGCTCATTGACAGACGTAGTCCTCGTTGATTAACAACAACTCGGGACGTCCCAAAGCAGTACCACAAATGAGGGGTGGGCCAACAGAAATCAAAATCCAGAAGGCCCAACCGGAGCCAACCAGAAGCATCAAGGACTCATCGAGCAAAAAGATGAGACCTAAGTGAAAAACCCAACAAACCCTTGAGATAGACCAACAGTCTCCTCAGATTGCGGCCTGCAGAACCTTGCGGCCAAAAGAGGCATCTGACGATGCCATCACATCAACTTTATAAAATGATGTAAAGGTATGAACCGACGATCAAGTCATCGCCTTGAAAACCTGGATCGCTGACGCCTGATGGCGGAAGACCCAGGAAACACTAGGCGCCCGAGTAGAGTGCGCCTTAACAGGGAACGGAGGATTCCGACCCTTAATAGAATAAGCCTGTACCACCGTCTGACTGGTCCATCTAGATATGGTCGCGGCAGACACAGGCAACCCCCTTCTAGGGCTATCCGTGCTCACAAAAAGTGAGTTCATCTTACGAAACAAGTTCGTAGTAGTCAAGTGTACCCTGATTGTCTGAACCCCATCCAAGGAGAGTAATCCCAAGGATGGCTAGTCTTAGGACACGGGGAAGGTAACACAATATTTTTATTCAGATGAAAACTCTGAAAACCACTTTAGGAAGGAAGGATGGATTCGGAAGAAGAACCACCTTATCCCTATGAACCACCAGATATGGGGAATGACAAGATAATGCGGCCAGTTCTGACACCCTGCGTGCAGAAGTAATGGCCACCAAGAAGGCCACCTTCTGGGATAATGTAAGCAAGGGAATCTCCCTAATATCTTCAAAGAGAAGTTTTTGAAGAAATGACCACACTAAAATTAAGATCCCAGGCGGTAAGGGTGCACGCACTGGCGGAGCCAGATGTCGCACCCCCTGGATGAAATTCCGCACCAAGGAATGATTAGCCAAAGGTTTCTGAAAGAAGATTGCTAACGCTGAAACCTGACCCTTGATAGTGCTCAAGGACAGTTTCTGCTCAACCCCTTGTTGCAGACAGCCCAAGATTCGGGTCACCGAATAGGTATGTGGGGGAAATCCAAGAGATTCACACCACGCAATATAAGACTTCCATGTGCTGGAAGTTGCTTTCCTTGCTTTAACTAGGAGGTAGGAATAACTGAAGCTGGCACTCCCTTGTCCTTCAGTACCTGGGTCTCAATGGCCAGGCCATTAAGCCAGCGATGTAAAACAAGATGGAAGATCGGTCCCTGAGACCGCAAATCCTCCCTGAGAGGAAGTCTCCAAGGAGCGTCTGCGACTAACCTCACCAAGTCGGCGTACCAGGCTCGACGAAGTCAGTCCGGAATTTCCAGAATAGCTGGAATTCCCTCCACCTCTATCCTGCGAAGAAGTTCCCGCAGTAACTTGAGAGGATGGAAGGCATGCCGTAGCTGATACTGCCCCCATGGGGCGATCAGCGTTTCTGCTGCGTCCGCTAGAGGATCGCGGGTGCGAGCTACAAACCTCCGCACCTTCCTGTTGAGCCAAGGTGCCAACAGATCCACATCCGGGGTGCCCCAATGAAGGGACAGCTAGTGAAAAACCTCTGGATGAAGAGGCCATACCCCTTGATCCAGAATCTGATGGCTGAAATAATCTGCCTGCCGATTTCCCACCCCCGGAGTGAACACTGCGGAGAGATCCGGAACAAACCGTTCCGTCAAATGAAAGATGCTAGTCGTTTCGATGGCCACCAGGACACTAAGTGCCCCTTTCTTGACATAAGTCACGACCGTGGCATAGTGCGATTGGATCCGAATCGGGCTGCTCGGTCCAGTAAATCAGACAAAATCTGATCGCTCTCAGTTCCGATACCCTATTGGTAACCTGGATGCTATCGGAAGGAATGACTTCCCCTGGTTGAGCATCGGAGACTTCCTGGTCCGCTCGCTCAACCGGATCCGATTGTCCAGGAAATCGGAATTCTGATTCCATTAGAAAAAAAAAATCTCCTTCAGGAGAATTCGGGTATGAGACTGGGTATACGGTACTGCCTCTAAGAAGGCCACCATCAGTCCCAGCCAATTGACGGACAGCAACATCCGAATCGTTGACTGAACCTTCTGGAGTTTCTCCGCAAGGAGAAACTTTCTTGCCCAGGATGTATCCAACATTAGGCCCAGATAGTTCAGTCTCCTGGTGGGAACCAGGGATGATCTTTGGGAAAGCGAAGAAAACGCTGATGTCCTGCGATGATGGGGATATAAGGATAGGCATCCTAGATGTCTATGGACTCCAGGAAATCCCCCTGATGCAGGGAGGCCACCACTGTTCGGATGGACCCCATCTTTCCCCAAGTCCAGAAATTGGACGCACCTTGCCCTCTTTCCTGGGCATTGTGAACAGGTTCGAATAGAACCCCTGAAACCGTTCAATGTTAGAAGGGAAGAATCGCACTGGTGGAAGTGATCGAAACTCGATCCTGTATCCTGACCGTATGACCTTCCTTTAAAGAGGGATTCCTCAAACGGATAGCGCCTAGCCATGCGTTTGGAAATAACAGGGGTTCGTTTCAAAACGACCCCATTTGGGTAAAGGAAAATCCTTCGCCCTTTTGGTAGGCTAACAAGTACCAAAAAGGAATCTCAGTCTCAGCTACCTCTGCCGGTGTAACCTCAAGACTAAAGGTTTCCCGGATGGACACAACTAGTGCATCCACCACTCTTGTGCTATGGCGGAGGCAGAAACGTTCTCTTCACTGCTGAGGAGACATTACCTGAGACAACAGCCCCATAAGAGGGACCTGCAGCTGCATTGACCAGCTCCGAATCCGTATTTGAAGTATCAGATAAAAAATAGGGGTAGGCGGGGGTCACTTCTTGACCCCCTTCCCTGACAGGCCTACTCCCCCCGGGATAGCAAAGACTCCAAAACTGCCGAAAATGCATTAAAAACAAGTGGGGTACTGGAGGGTCCTGCGGCCACCTTGAGGGGATCAGGTGGGGATACCTATGTGGCAGAGTCAATGATTATACAAGACATTTGCCAGCGACAAAAAAATGACAAAGTAAAAAACTTTTTTTCTTTTTTTTTTGTAATCCCCCAGCGCAACAGCGCCCCTCAGTGTTACCTGCCTTTTTGGACCCCACAGAGAGAGAGAGACCCCAAGGCTCATCCCTGATGCACAGAAGTTTTCTATCAGCTTGCTCAGTGCTGTCCTGTTACAGACAGGAAGTCTTTGGCCCTTTTTCCTGGGTAAAGGAGGCGGCTCCGCCCCTTAACACGCCTTCCGGCGCCTCCCTCTGGCTCCACGAGGTGTTTGGTCACCTCAAACATGGCCGCCCCCATGCTGGAGACACGAGGCTACGCCAATATGGCGGCCTCGTACGATCTGCCAGACAATGGCGGCGGCATGTACAGGATTCTATGTTCGCCTGCGGGAGTATCTCGGCCCCACAACCTTCACCCTGATGGTGATAAGCCTGGCCGGCGGTACCGGACCCTGGCGGGCCGCATGCGGTCCGTGGGCCGTCGGAAGGCAGCTCTCTGCCCTTGCTGGAGGAATGGCGATCTGGACTGCAGTGATTCAGGCATAGGCATCGCCCTGTGAACACCTCTGACAGGTAAGATACCTCTTGCTTCATTAGTAATCTAGTACTGCCACTGACTTCAGTCACCTTTACAGTTTTAAAATGACATTAGATAGTCAGCTCCCAAACCAAGCCTCCTGGTTTCTGTTCACAAAAATCACACTCAAATTGGGGGATCTGTGACCTGTTATAGGATAGAGGGGAAACCCATCCTACCATTCCAGAGAGGGGCCCGCGTCCACCACAAACCCGTCAGGGGGAAAGGGGGAACATACTACTCACCATACCGGAACCAGGCGGGCGCCACTCCTGACAGAACCCCTCTCCACCGGGGTGGGGGGGGCTGTCGACCAGTACGGACGCCGTGACTCTTGGTCATTGGCGTTCAAGCGAGACGTTTAACTCGCAGGGTCAGTCCCCGTCCAGAGGGACTATGTCGCGGCCGACCCAGCGCAGAGCTATGGCCTGCACGCGCTCGTAGGCTGAACTGGGGTGACCACTGGATCTCAACATCCAGCCCGTCGCCCAGTTACAGCTTGCTTGAAGATCTCACAGGAACACTGGAGAAAAAAGCTGTCTAAAAAAAAATCTTTCTAAGAAAAAAATCCTGCCAGGACCGAAGATCCTAGCAAGGCATCTAGGTCCTTACTCCTAACTAGACAGAAAAAAAACTGATTTGCTGTAGCAGGAAGTGAGAGGATATACCCTCTGGGACTGCCCCTAGGGTGTGGCCAGAACGTTTTCTTTCCTGTCTAGTCCTACTCCTGTAGAGGGCAGTATAACCCGAGTTGTTATTAATCAACGAGGACTACATCTGTCAATGAGCGACAGAGAAACACCTTCGCCGCTCTAGATGGCTTGTGAGTGCTAAAGTGAACCTGTGCCTCCTTCGCAGCTACGTCCTCCATCTTTAGGGTCTCACACACAGATACAATCAGTGCTTCCACCAGCGCCTTTTCATGCGCGGTTGCAGACGTGAAGGAAACATCCTCATTATCTAAGGATTCCGGGGGCATGGTGAGGATTCCAGAGGATGTGGGGTCCTGGCAGGAACCGCCACCAGGTACAACCCATCCTCCGCAGTCGATTGTCTGGTCACCAGTGGCGCAACCCCCCTGCCCCCAACCCAGGAACAGTGGCCAGACCACCCAAACAGCCCCAGCGTATGTGGAGGGGGCGCAGGATGAGGGACTCGGCAAAGGGGAGTGGGGGTGCCTGCAGGAAGGAGGGGAAACTGGGGGGTCCGACTTCCCAAGGAGGAGCAGCTTCTCAGATCGGGAATCAGGCGGGCACTGCTCCAGACTGAACCCCTCTCCATCAAAATGGGGGTGCTGTCGGCCAGGAGGAACGCTGTGACTCAGGCCGAGACCCAGTCGTATGCGACCTTGCGAGGTGTTTAACTCGCAGACCAGCCCCAGTCCAGTGGGGCTATGTCACGGCAGACCTAGCAAGGAGCCGAGGTCTGCACACGCTCACTGGCCAGACTGGGGTGACCACTGGATCTAGATTATCCAGCACGTCGCCCAGTCCGGCAGGTGATTGCAGATCTCACAGGACGAAAAACAGGAGAAAAATTTCTATCTAAAGAGAAAAATTTGCCAGGACCAGAGATCCCAGAAACTGGGGGACCCTAAGGATCCAGATTATCCAGGGGTTCGCCCAGTCACGCAACTTGATTGTAGATTCTCACAGGGACAAAATAAAAAAAAAGGAGGAAAAATTTCCATTTAAAAAGAAAAACATTGCCAGAACCAGAGATCCCAGCAAGGAACTGGGTCCTTACTCCAGACTAGGCAGAAGAAAAAAAAATGGGTGCCTATAGCCGAATGTGGGTGTATACCCCCCGTGGGACTGCCCATGGGCATAGTCAAGCTTTTTCCTGCCTAGTGTCCTACTCCTGTAGGGGGCAGTATAACCCAATGGTTAAGAAGAATCAGGAGCGGTGTCCGTCGAGTAACTATTGCAGAGTAAGGGAGTATACCCCCTGGGACTGCCCATAGGCGTAGCCAGATTTTTTCTGCCTAGTGTCCTACTCCTGTAGGGTGCAGTATAACCCAATGGTCATGGAGTTCAGGAGCTGTGTCCCTCAATGAACGAAAGAGAAAAGTTAAGGTTTAACATTTTAAGGTACCAAACAATGTATAATCAAATAACTTAAATTTTTACTGTACTCAAACCAATGTATGCAAAGTGCTTTTCTGTATTCAGGAAAAAAAAAAAGTGAAAATCCCTTACCCAGGCAAGTTCTGCCCTGCAGTGAGGAAATGGGTTGGAGCAGGGGTGACTAACCTTTAAGAGATTTATCAATTCGCTGTTTCAGAGCAGATCCAAGGTGTGGGGTCAGTGTCTTGCAACACTAAGTGTTTACAGTGCAGTCCACAGAACTACAGTTATGCTATACAGAAAAAATACTAAACCGCTCCAAAAGGCCCCAATACGAACATTCGAGTAAATAAAACTCTTATAAATACATATTACCATTGTGGAGTAGTGCAATGCAGTACTCTGAAGGAGGCAAGGTTATGAATAGGTTAGGTTTCACATGCATCAAGTACATATTTACCTTGATTGCCTCCCATTCCTTCAAAAGACCAGATTCCACTGTGTCCTACAGAAGTGGCCAAGTTATTCCCAATTACAGAAGGTGTAGATGTTCCTGTCTGCCGTATACGTGCAGAACGTTCTGTTCCAATTGGTACTGGGACTTTCCTGTCATGAGACACCGAGTTAGGTTTCTCAGACACCATGGGAACTCCTGAAGGTGAGGGAGACTGCGCTCGAACACCAGCAGACACAGCCTGGGCTGTAGAATCTAGGGGGAAAAAAAATATTTTTAAATAGCAAAAAAAAAAAACTTAATGTCTTACTATTCTCAATATCACACAGGACCATAATATAAAAGCCAAAAAAAAAAAAAAAACAGGAGACAACCAAGAAGCATTCATTAGGTTAAAGCTAGAAGGAAGACAAATCTTTTTAAAAGACGGAAAAAAAAAAAAAAAAAAACTACCCAAATAATTAGCACTGGATATGAGCTGAATGCAAGGGAAAAAAAAATTATACAATATAGCCTATTCCTATACTACTTACCCAAAAATATTTGTACATGCTTGCTAGTGGTAGAGGTTGGTTTAAAGGCAGGGAACAGTTCTATATTCATGGATATCTACCCTCTACACAGCATAAAGAATCCCAGCTGCTGTTTATGGTCATTTCACCATCATTATGTGACAAAGTGGTTACAAAGAAAAATATTTCATCTCTTGTGGATCCTGCAGAGATTGACTGAGCTCTACACCCAGACTTATGGAATGCCTACAATTGCTTAAAATACATGAAGCTAATAAGATGTGTTTCTCTGATGCATAGTTGTAAACAGAACCCTAGCTTTGGGTAACTAACTTTATCACTTAAATAATAATAAAAAAAAAAAAAAATCAAACACATCTACAAAAGTATACATACCAACGCTAACATTCTATAAATACGCATTAATTGCAACATCTCAAGTATCTGAATTGAATTAGTATAGCACAACAGTAAAAAGCAAAGTTCACACATCATAAATTTTAATCCAATGCACATTTAGCCTGCATTTAATATATATTAAAACCAGGCTTTAATGCACATGCAGAATGGGTCAGTACTGACCTAGATCTTAGCAACTGTAGAGAATATACATACTTGCCCCATGGATGTGTTCACGGGGGGAGTCAACAAATATTAATTTCGATCTATGGACATCACCCGTACCTATTAATATTTACTAATCTGAAAAGCAGAATTACCTAAAGTAAGGAATGTATGCCCCATTGTGACACGTGAACGTAATTACAGAGACAAATGTCAATGTTGACCTGTGAAGTGACCACATGTATGCAAAAATTTCAGGTTTTAACAAATGACCCCATTTAGTAATTTGACATGAACCAGAAGTGGTTCCATATAGCACATTTCACATCTAAGCAACATGTGAAATGCTTACATTGATATAATCTTATATCAATAGTAAAGTTTTTCTTTTTTTTTTTTTCCAAATAGGTTTCAATTTTAAGGACAACTACCAAAAAAAAAAAAAAAAAGCTGTATTCCAATAACTGTATGTAGTTAATATTTGTAACAATGGTAATAAGTAAATATATTTTTTGTTATAACATGACAGATATACATTTTTCTCCAAATTTACATGCAGAACAAGTCCAGAAAAAGTGACATCCACAGGGGTTGAGGGGGATTAAAAAAAACAATCACCCCTGGGTAGTATTACAGTTTATCCATACTTTTCAATTACTTTTGTTGGACAGCTTGGGCTATGTAATGTCTGAAAGGCATGCAGAAAAAAATATAGTTGCACCAATACCAAGTGGCGATACTAAGTAGAAATTCTCCGATACATGAAACCAATACATTTGCTATGCTCCTTTGTGAACCTAGTGACTTCAGCCTGGGTTCACACGGGAGCTGTGTGCAGGAAACTGCATGCGATTCGGACAGAAGAAAAACACATTCCTGGTCAAATTGCATGCAATTCTTTGCAGTGTAATTTGCGCCCATTCATTTTGATTTCTAAAATCGCACTGCAAAGGTATCGGTACTCTATCAGCCAATACTTGTGTACAAGCGTCTGTACTCGTACCTGCTGGTAAAAAGCCAATATGGATGCAACCCTAATTAGTAGATGTATTATCTGCATACAGTTACCAGAAAAAACTTGACAGTGCTCCTTTATGGACTGGAACTCTCACACCAACAGTTAAAGGGCATATATCTATCTCTCCTTACCACTTGATGCTGATGAACACGGGGTCAATAAACTAAGAGGAGAAAAATGTTGTCTGTTGAAATTAGCAGCTGCAGGTGCACCTCCTGGTGCATACATCTGACCTCCAGAGATATTAGAGGCAAAGGTACCCAAATGAGTAGTGGATGATGCCACAGATGTGTAAGATGAATCCATATTCACAATACCTTAAGAGAAAATCATAAGTATCTTTAATGTGCTGCTAATGCTAAAACCCGATCAGACTACTTTATGCCTTCCAAATTAGCCGATACATTTTTACTTAAAGTAGTAGTAAAGGAGCAAGCATTGCGATTCAAATTAATCTAGATATAAAAAGCCCACGTATTTATGGAATTATCAACCAAAACTTACCTGACTGACTTGGAGTTGGTCTTTGCATTGGCGGCCTGAAACCTGGTGCTTTGGAAGTATCAGATGGAAGCATCGACTCTGGATTTGGCAAATATGACGGCTGTGCAGACAGCATGGAGTCTGAAGCAGATGGAGAGGAGACCATAGAACCACCCCAGAAGGGATGTGAGGGATTGGGACCATTTTCAAAAAGTGTGCTAAAAGGACTGAAGGGCAGAGCAGAACTGAAATTGGGGGCCATAGGTTTGCTTGAAGAGTGACCGGAATTCTGAGCAGAACTTTGCGTACTTAAACTGGAGGGATGTGGGCCCGAAGGTACACTTTGGGGGCGTTTAAGATTTGTGTGAGGACCAAGCCCTGATACAGAAGAATTTTGTACTGGTACTTGGCTCTTGTGAGTAGGGTTTGTTCCATGTAAGGGAGGTCTGGCTGCAGAGGATTCCATTTTAGCAGCAGATGAAGTAGATGATATAGAGGAGTGGGACAAGTTGTAGGACGTTGGGATGTTAGAAGGAATGGGGGAAAGCTGGTGAGTGGGACCACTGACAGCCAAGTTGTGGGAAGGGGCCATTCTGGGATCTGGAGGAGGGGGAACTTGCGTCTGCATTAGTGTAGATCTGGAATCCTGTGAAACAGATGTTGGAGGGTGCTGATGCGTGGTGTGTGCTGTGGTACTCCCAGAGGTAGAGCTCGCTTGCTTACTGCTGCCTGAGCTATTTATCTCCATCACAGGTTGGTTGCCCAAGTCCTGATCACTAGAATGTGAGGTCCCTTTGTTTGGAGAACACGTCAGGCAATCAGAGGGACTGTTTCTAGATCCTCCTCCAGGCAAGGAAGGTGGGGAGGGCGATGAAGGTGAAGATGAAGTATGATGTTCTTTGGCAGTGGGAACAGGGCAAGTGGAGGCTGTTGGTGTGGTAATGTGGTTACTTGCAGTTGTGGTAACGGTGGTTGTAGTAGCATTAGGCGTTTTAACAACTGTGACAAAAAGTTGTCTCCTGACTGAAGGTGAATTGAGGCTCCCATTTGTAGATGAGACAGGCACTGAGGCCGCAGAGTTTGTGGTAGCTGTTGGGCTAGTAGATGAAGGGGGTCCTGGGATCACCTGAGGACTGCTCAAATTTTGATTAGCATGGCGAGGCATCACGTGAGATTTCGGAGAGTTGGTAGCTCGTGCAGGGCTTAGAGGCCTGACTGGAAAGGGGCCCCAAGTGGATTGAGCAGGGGGGAAAGGTCCTCCAAAGTGCGTCATGGGTAACCGTGGAGGACGGATTTGCTGGAAAGTCTGAGCAGCAAGTAAAGCATGAGCAAACTGTGGAGGAGGGTACGCCAAAGGTAGGGAGACTGGAAATCCTGGTCGCACGTTATTCACTGGATTTTTCATGGGTTTGTGAGCAGATGTTTGAGAAATGGCTGGCACAGTGAGGGAAGAGGCAGCTTGTGATGATGAAACTGTGACAGGGGTAACTTTGATTCCCATAACTGAGCTGCTAGCAGATGTTACTGCTGCAGAAATTGAAGGTGCTGCTTTTGTATTCGCAGAGGAGGTTTTTAAGCGATTCTTTGGGATAAGTTCATCAATTTCTTTATCAGGATCCTTAATAAGTGCATTGATAAGATGTGTGGCTTGTCTGGTCGATTCTGTTCCCCCCCTGCAGAAATGAAAAAGATAATCATTGACCAATTAGCATAATTTGATAACAGTAAAGCAGTAACAAAACAAAATTCAAAATTCTATTCTGTATATGACAGGGACGCATACAATGCTCAGCTTTCATTCATGTAAAACCTTTTTCCCCCCAGAGGGGGAAAAAAAAAAAAACGGTTTACTCCAACTGCCTTTAAAGTATTGGCTGGAGTTTGGCTTCAATTTGTTGGTGTATTTAACAACTTCTGGACTGGAAGATTTTCCCCCTTAATGACCAGGACATATTTTGCGATTCGGCACTGTTACTTTAACGGACAATTGCGTGGTTGTGCAACGCTGTACCCCAATAAAATGTCCTTTTTTTTGGCATTTGATCACCTCTGCGATTTCTATTTTTTGTGCTATAAACAAAAGAAAAAAAAAAAAGCGACAATTCTGAGAAAAAATATA
Organism: Pelophylax lessonae; assembly: GCF_965119305.1. Classification (NCBI taxonomy): domain Eukaryota; kingdom Metazoa; phylum Chordata; class Amphibia; order Anura; family Ranidae; genus Pelophylax; species Pelophylax lessonae. Next base: position 569,592,343 of record NC_138768.1, on the reverse strand, counting down.
TTATTTTTTTCACTTTCTGCTATACAACATTCCCCCCCAAAAAAAAAAAAAAAGTAAAAATAAAAATTTAACATTTTAGGCCAAATTGTTTTCTGCTACATATTTTTGGTAAAAAAAAAATAAAAAAATAAATCGCAATAAGCGTATTTTGATTGGTTTGCGCAAAAGTTGTCACGTCTACTAACTACGGGAAAGATTTATGTCATTTTTATTGTTTTTACTAGTAATGGCGGCGATCTGCGATTTTTAGTGGGACTGTGACATTGCAGCGGACAGATCGGACCCCTAACATTTTTGACACTTTTGGGGGGACCGGTGACATTACTACAGTAATCAGTGCTAAAAATATGCAGTTACTGTAATAATGACACTGGCAGGGAAGGGGTTAACACAGTGGGTGATCAAGGGGGCTTAAATGTGTACCTAGGGGCGTTGCATTTGTGAAATGATCACAAAGACCTGTAATCCTATATAGAAGGATCACAGTAGCTCTGTGATCATTTCAGAGAGAACGGTCAGCGTTGTTTACAACGGTCACGGGTGTCAGGTTGCAATCAGTGCCGCCTGCCCCATGCATTGGAGTCCCCGCTGCCGAGTGGGGACGTTTCGTGCAGTAGGGCCGCCCTGCCATAGTAAATAGGCAGCGGGCGGTCCGCAAGCGGTTAAATCTGTTTGCACATCTATATACTCCCCTCAGACTGACAATGCTGCTGTCCAAAAGTGCCCCTGTACTTTTTCATCCAGAGTGGAGGCACTCCAATGCAGGCGGTGCGATACTGGCCAGATTCACCAGGTGAAAACAGAGGGAGGAAGCCTAAAAAAAAAAAGAATGCAGCCACGACATCCAATAAATGATAAACTGCTATATTAATTTTTTTATATTGGGTTTAATACCGCTTTAGGCCCTCTGCTTGATCTGCCAAGACAACCAGAGGTAGGACACAAAGAATCAACCTAATGCATAAGACCAAGATAGAAAAGTAAACACCAAAGAGGAATGGCTCAGTACAGAAGGAAACAACTTCTTCTGGATTAAGTGAGAAGCTAGTCAACCACAAAAACCAGAAACAGGCAGAAAAAATTCCTGTTTAGGGAATGAAAGACCCAGAAGCACAACAAGAAATGTGGTCAAGCCGCTAGAAGGAACAGGTGCTAAGAAGGAACCCAAGACAAAGCAGGTCCTGCCAAACACTCCTGAACCCCTTGGCCCAAAGGATGAAAATTCTCATCTACAAGACAGACAACTAATCTTGGTAAGATTCATCAGGAGAATTCTGAAGCCGTTAAAAACACAGCATAAAGGTGTGAAGTGACTCCTAAGTCCTCTACATAATTCAGTAATGCAATCCCACAAAGGGGTGGGGTGCAATGGTAAAGAAGGCAACTCCACAGGGGTATACAGGAAGTGAGAAGTAGACCTCATCCCAGAACTATGTAGCAAAGAACAGAAATCTTATCAGTAAAGCAAAGTATATTCTCTTAACTGAAGTCAAAACAAGGGAAGGTGCCAAAAAGAGCTTCCTCAAGAGGATGTGAATTGGTCAAGGAAAGATGACTTAACCCCAAGTGCCCCCCCCCCCCCCCCAAAAAAAAAAAAAAAAACACCAAGGGGTTTTCTGTTGAATTTGCCTGCAGCAAGAGACTTGTGTGCTCTGCCTTTTGACAATCCAGAGACAAGGGCTCTTCTTCCAATAACCTTGACCTGCCAGACAGGATGTAGGCAGTTTACCACATTCAGACCTAGGAGGGAAATCTCCTTTGGATATTTAAGAACAACACAGAGAGATGGCAGAATAACTTCTATGTTAAGATGAAAGAAACCACCTTGGGAAGAAAAGAAAACTTTTACAATGTAGAATTCCAGGCAAATCATAACTACACTTAAAAATGGTCCCAACACCTATTCTGACTAGCCAGTGTAAGAATCTGTACATGCAACTATTTTTAGGTCTCTCCCATCATATGACCTCCCGTGTCAGCCAGTGGTGGCTGCAGGAGAACAGAGTACTCAAAAACAGCTGACAATGCCTGGGAGTGGTGATGCCACCCATAGGCTTCCTATGGCCTCTGTTGTGAGCACTTCCTCCTCCCCCCTGCAGCCGATGCTGGCTGAAAGATGAGCCAGATCACCTAATCACACAAGAGTGGCCTGAAAATAGTTAGTATACAGATCATTTCTTATAGAGGTTAGTCAGAATGGGTGTTAGGGAGGATCTTTTCCAGGAATAGCATAGATTTGCCAGAAATTATACTTCAAGATCTCCAACTTAAAAACTCGACTTGCAGAAGTAAAGGTGATGAGCTTTTAAGAGTGTAGAGATTACCAAATTCCATAGTCCCCTATCTCAAAGGAACCAGTCTTCAGCAGCCAAGCCATTAAAGCAGGGTGGCAAACTGGCCCTTGGGACAAAAGGTTCCGGACCATCTGGAAGTACTCTCCAAGTCTGCCATGAGCCTGAGGAAGTCTGAATACCATGGCCTCCTGGAGCAATTTGGTGCGATGAGAATAACCAAGTTGCCCTCCATCTCAAATACATAGAGTAGGCAAGGACACAGTTTCAGAGGCAGATAAGCATACATCAGGTTAAATCAAACTCACATGGTCATCAAGGTATCCACTGCAAAAGCTAGAGGAACTCTGGACTTAGAGACAAACATGCTCAATTTGATGTTGAACCCAGAAGCAAAGAGGACCGCATCCTGCAAACCCCAGCTCCAGCAGGACTTCTGGTGCCTCTGTGATGAGGATGTAAGCCATTACTGTGGCATGGTTTGAATCAGGTTGAAATAGACAACGAGAAACCCCTCCTCTTCTAGAACAAAGGACTTTGAACCATTGAGAGAAGAGCAGTGTGAAGTTCTGCCAATCAATGCAGGGATGCCAGCAAGTTTGACCATATGAAGTGGGTGAAGGGAAGGCAGTTTGTAGCCCCTGGATATAAATGTCATGGATCCAAACACCTAAAAAAATTCTGTCCAGGGGACAACCACTCCCCCCCCCCCCCCTCATTTCCATACTAGGCCTCTCATTGTGAAATGTACTTAGGGGTCAAGGACTTTAAGTGAAACCGAGTTTACGGCTTTGCCTTACAGAAAACTGTAGGAACTGTAGGTATACGCGAGAGGTATTTCTTGCACTGATGCTCCGTTGATCAACATTTAAGTTAAATGCATATGTACCAAAAGGAGGCCCATTCAGGATATTTGGAGTATATCATCCCCTAGCCCATCAAAACAATACAGCAGGGCCACAGTCAAGAGAGATGAATGTCGAGATAGGTCAAGAATCTCAGAGCATTACGCTTGTACCAGACAGTTAAGGTCTTGCAAATGGACATGGTGCCAATGTCAGGTTGCACAGCAGGAACTTTAACCCACTTGCCCATCCCCAGCAGTACATATACTGCAGCAAGTTGGCTCCATTGCACGAAACTACGCACCTGTACATCGTTTCGTGCTATAGCCAGTGGGGGGGCGTGCGTGCCAACTGGCAAGAGGAGGAGCCAATCAGCGGGTCGCCACCGGCGATCGCTTCCCACAGAGACAGAACAGCAGTCTGCTGATGTACACAAGGCAGACTGCCATTCTGTCAGAGATGAACACAGTGATCTTGTGTTCCTGCTATTTAGGAACACGAATCTTGGGTGTTCATCTGGTGAGTCCACCCCCCACAGAGTTAGAAAGCATCCCCTAGGGACACACTTAACTCTTTGATCGTGTTAGTACAGTGACCGTGCATATTTTTTATCACTGATTACTGTAGTAAGGTCATTGGTTCCATCAAAAGTGTCAGCTATGTGTCCAATCTGTCTGCGGCAATGTCGAAGTCGTACTAAAAATTGCTGATAAAAAATAAACAAACAAAAAAAAAAAAAAGGAAAAAAAAAGCCATAAATGTATCCCCTAGTTTATAAACGCGATACAATTTGCGAAAACCAGTCAATATACACTTATTGGGATTTTTTTTTTTTTTTACCAAAAATATGTAGTAAAATACATATTGGCCGAAAACATATTTTTTTCAAAATTGTCGCGCTTTGTTTATAGTGCAAAAAATAAAAACCGCAGATGTGATTAAATACCACCAAAAGAAAGCTCTATTTGTGGGGAAAAAAAGGGGCATACATCTTTTTTTTTTTTTTTTTTTTTAGGTACAGCGTCGCACGACCGTGCAATTGTCAGTTAAAGTAACGCAGTGCCGTATCACAAAAAATGGTCTGGTCATTAAGGGGGTAAAACCTTCCAGTCCAGAAATGGTTAAGGTAGAATTAGGCCTTAGCCTTTTACCCACTGGGTCTTAAAATACAGGAATAACCTCAACAGGGACAGTCAGAGTTAAGACAGGAAATGGCTAGGTCCACAACTGGGACAGACCACTTCTTTAGGAAACTCTTCACCATAGAGTATTGCTGAGCAATTGAGGCATTTTCTGGACTAGGCCAATACAGGCCAGGAAGCAACGGAGAATGCACTAGAAAAGTCTAAACAGGTTGAGAGCTCTAGAGAGAAACAAGGCTATTCACGCAAGTCTAAGGGAATTCAGAGATGGACATGGAAGCACCCATTTAACCCCTGCGTCCCAAGTCAGCTATTAAGGCTGTAATTTTGCACAAAAACTCAGACTGCCACAATCAAAAACTGCATATGATGCAGATGTCAGTTGCACTACAACAGCAGTTCTGGCTTTTTAGAAACAAACTGTTACTAGTCTTATTGGTTAAACCTCCCAGCAGATTTTTATATTTCTACATCCTGTATTAGGGGGGCAATATTGTTAATTATGTAAAGAATTCACACAGCCGCATTGTCACTCTGTGGAAAGTTAGATGGACATATAGTTTAAAATTGACTTTAGGAAAAAGTAAAAGCATAAACTATAGCTTTGACCTATTACCTTTTTGGAAAAGCTGCCCCATGTAAACACCCCCGCCAGTGCAATGTAGTTTTTCCTAACCCTGCTAAATGTTACTTTTGCTGGACAGCGTAGTCTATTACAGAAGGTGGAAAATAACAGCTGTACTAGCAGAATTAGACGGTAATAAAACGGTTACACTTTTTCTGTAGAATGTGCAGCTCAGTTTACATTCTGGCACAGTGCCTGTGTGCCAGGATGACTGAGCGCCTGTGCAAGTACCAGTGTGATGTCATCCTGCACCAGCCAAAGTCTGGCACTTAGGGAAAAGATTTTGGCAAGGGACATCAATAGCATCAGACCATTGGAGAAGAGAGGCAAGATTTGTGGACTTCAGTTCCACTTTAATGCCATTTTTTATTTTGTCCATGGTTACACTTACTCTTCAACACGAGAACCTTTCACCTCTGAAACCAAGAATTAGATAAAAACAAGTACTTGCATTTTATCAATGGTAATTTATATATATACCAAACAGTGCAAATAAAATGACAAGTTTTCACCAAACACTGAATTCTCCTACTTGCAGAAGTAGATTTACATGTGTGTACAAAAGCATGGACAAGAAGTACTAGTAAATAAAAAATTCACTCTTGGTACAGCAAGTTCCTTCTTATTTGTACATTTAAATTCAGATTACCTGTAGACCTGTGTAACTAACATTATCTTTCTAACAACTGGTGGTAAATTAGTTATGATGAAATTTACCTGATTGTTATGATTCGGTCACCAGTTTTGTCCTTCTGTTTATCTATGTCAATATGTGCTCCTGTGAACTCTCGGATAGCATTGATATTACAGCCTCCCCTTCCAATAACCCGTGAAATGACTGTAGATGGTACAGATACTTTCTTGGACCTACAAGTGAAAAACATTCTAACATGAGAAGTTACATACTTCTATAGTAATGATTTTAATAAAGAGTACATTGGGTTTGATTTACTAAAACTTGAATGCAAAATCTGATGCAGCTCTGCATAGAAACCAGTTTCTAGGTTTTTTTTTTTTTTGGTTAAAGTTTAATTGAACAAGCTGAAGTTATAATCTGTTTGGTTACCATGCACAGCTGCACCAGATTTTGCACTCTAGTTTTAGTAAATCAACCCCTTTCTGTCCAACCCTCTTTACAAAACAAACCACAGCAAAGAGAATACCATTGGGAACAAAACTAGAAAAGAAGGATAAAAAACAAAAAAAAAAAAAAAACCTATCATTGTTCAATGTTTATCCTCACAAAGATCAGGAACATTTATAGGATAAAACCTGTAACTGAAGCTTGGTCCAAGCTTATCCTCCATGCAGATAAACATCTGATGATACACCAAGGCATCATCAATTTTGTAATAAATAAAACAATGTGCCTATACTACCAAAAATTTCACTTATTTCTCTTTATCTATATTAACACAAACTATAACTGGACTTTAAAATGTCACAATAATTACAAGGTGTACTGAATGATTTAACACAGATAAACTAAATGAAAATTGCATCTAATTAAAATTATGCTAAATATTTGAGAACACTGGTATATTACTGATCTCAGAGTTTCCCTCACTCTGCATGACACAGAAATGACTGTATTAAAGCCGTTCATTAACTGAGAAACTAGCAGTTGGGAGAAGGCCGCTTGTGAGGTTGAGTGGTGTGCAAGCCTTCAACATCGTGAATGTGAGCATTTTTTTCCGTGGCTCTCTCGTCTGGTTTCTACCATAGCTATGGGTAAGGGTAGTCCCTTGTGGGGTACTCATGGAGTAGGGTGTAGAATATACGGCAAGTGTGTCTGGAAGGAAAACTAAAGAACCTAAGCCGTAATTTAGGATTCCGGCATTACCTGTCATGGTGGATATACCCAGCTGGCTCTTCAATAATTGGGTTCCATAGGGAGGGACGGACGACGGCCCTGGACTTGTGTAGTACTCTGACACTAACTACACGTGGTGCACAAAGCACCGAGGTAAGCGCCCATGCAGGATACATTGCTCAAAGCAAGATTACAGGCCATCCCCTTGCCATGGGGCCTAGGTGCGTCTCCCAAGGTTTTACCATGGTTGCACTGATCTAGATGCACTACTTCTTATTGTTGTTGTATTAGAAGACAGTGAAGAGTGGACTGAAGAATCCAACAGATAAAATAAACTCAGAGCGGGATAGGGTTATAGGGCAGGCACCCAAGGGAGCTTATTATCCAGGGTCTACAAATACGTTGTCCGTATTCCATAATATATGATTAAGATATTTGTGTAAAAAAAAAAACAAAAAAAAAAAAACAGTTACCGACTTACCGGTGACGGTATTTCTAAGAGCCTTTCAGGACAGCACTTGGAGAGAGCGTAGCTCCACCCAATTTTCCCAGGAAAGACTGCAGCCTTAAAAAAAATTCCTCCTCTTCCACCATCAGCCTTCAGTTATGAGTAGCCTCCGACATGCAAGAAAACAGAGCAATCAAACCATAACAGGCCATTAAGTCATTTCTTAGAAAATACCCAGGGAGGGTTGCTGCTGTCCTGAAAGGCTCTCCGAAAAAACCCATCACCAGTAAGTCTAAGGTTTTCCCAAATCGCCTTTCAGGACAGCACCTGGAGGGGATAACCGAGAAAATTACCCTAGGGTGGGACCACTGCCTGCTGCACATTCCTACCGAAGGCCTGATCTACAGTCGACAGTAAGTCTAGCCTATAGTGCCGAAGGAAAGTAGAAAAGCTGGACCAGGTAGCTGCCTTGCAGTTTTGTTTAGGTGAAGCATCGGCTCTTTCCGACTAGGAAGCTGCCACTGACCTGGCAGAATGGGCAGCAAAACCCTCAACCTTCAGGTGGATCTTCCCCCCCCTGGGCTTTGTAGGCTTCTTTGATTGCCCATCTAAGCCACCTTCCTAAAGTACTCTTGGAGGCTTTTTCTCCTTTGGGGGACCCTGTGAAGATAATGAAGGGTGCGTTTGATTTCCGGTAGTCTTTGGTTAAGAATAGATATTGTATCGGGCATCTTCTCACATCTAAAGTATGGAAGGCCTCCTCAGCTTTAACTGGAGCCAAAGAAAAGGCAGTTAGCACCATCTCCTGAGTACGATGAAACGACGTGGAAATCTTAGGAAGAAAAGCGGGATCTGTACTGAGAATTACTCTGGAAAAATAACTAAGAAAGGATCTGCGACTGACTAGGCCCGAATTTCGCTAATTTTTCGGGCCGATGTGATCGCTACCAGAAAAAATTGTTTTAAGAACTAAATTCTTCAGGGATGCTTCCTCTAAAAGGTTCAAACTGTGTTTTAGTGAATCCTTATAACACAAGAGACCAATCCCATTTGGGTAAAACTTTAAGGGCTACTGGCCTTTTCCGTGCGAAGGCCCTGAAAAACCGAATAAAGCTTCTTGTGATGCGATAATGTTAAAAAAAAACAAAAAAAAACAGAGTTGCCACTTGGGCATTTAGGGTGCTGGCTTCCAGCCCTTTCTCCATGCCTTCAAGGAGAAATTCCAAAACTGAACTTATTTTCCTAACTTGAAGTCCCTTGAAAGAACACCAGGAATTAGATTTCTTCCACACCTTCATGTAGATAGCCCTGGTCACCTTTTTTTCTACTAGAAATGAGAGTGGTAATAGGCTTCTCTGAAAGACCCTTGGCCCTTAGAAGGTCTTCTTCAGAAACCAAGCAGTCAATTGTAGCTGATCAAACTTCGGATGGTTCAGGGTTCCCTGAGTTAGATCTCTCCTGAGTGGAAGTTTTGTGGCTGGATTTGGAAGCGTCGCAAACCATGACCTCTTTGGCCAAAAGGGATCAATCAAATCTGTGGATTCTTCCTTGATTTTCCTGAAGACCAAGGGTATCAGCTGGAAGGGGGGAATGCGTAGCACAAGGGGAAGTCCCCCGGATGAGCAAGGGTGTCTAGACCCAAGGTCTGATCCTCTGTGAAGAGAAAAGAATATTGGTGCTTTTGCGTTTTCCTGGTTAGCAAATAGATCGACCTTAGGATGGCCCCAGACTTTAGCAACCATCAGGAAGAATTTCTGGATAAGGCTCCATTCTGCTTATCAGATCTGCCAGGAGTTTTTGGGATCCTTTCAGGTGAATTGTTGTAAGAGAAGCTACATTTTGTTCTGCCCAGGTAAGTAGCTGCGTGGTCAGATCTGAGAGACTCCTGCTCCTTGTTCCCCCTTGTTTCGACACATAGGCCACCGCCATCATGTTGTCTGACAGGACCTGAACATGTTGATCCCGGACAGCTTGTTGAAAGGACAGGAGGCCCAGAAAGATGGCCTTCGACTCTCACCAGTTGGACGACTTCCTGGCTTCTGTTATGGACCACAACCCTTGTACAGTACGGTCGTCTAGATGGGCCCCCCAGCCCGACGTACTAGCATCTGTGGTCAGCCGTTTGTTTAGAGGAAAAGACCATGACAGGCCCTTTGTCAGATTAACCGGGTTTTGCCACCACCAGGGAGCCCGCTTCACCCTCGCGACCATCCTGATTGGCTTCTGTAGGGGCTCTAGATGTGACCATTTCTGTAGAATGTCCATTTGGAGTGACCAAGAATGTAGCCTGGCCCACTGGACGGCTGGAATGGATGAGGTAAGTAGCCCTAGTGCTGCCATAGTCACCCGAAACGTCGCCGTGAGGTTGGTCTAAATCTGACCCACTGCGGACTGGACCGTTACTATTTTTTCTAGAGGGGGGGAAAAAACCTTCTGAAGTACTGAATTTACTGTGTACCCCCAAAAAGTGAACCTCCTGTGCTGGAATCAAGTTGGACTTTTCCAAACTTAGGAGCCACCCCAAGCTTTTGAGGTGGGACCAGGTCTCCTGAAGGTTTGCTAACCTCCAACTTGGAGTCTGCAAAGAGCAAGAGGTCGTCCAGATAAGAGACAATGGAGATCCCCCTCAATCTCAGCGGTTCCAGAGCTTCTGCCATCACTTTTGTGTGTGGGGGGGGGACGACAGACGGAAGCGAAGAGCCCTGAATTGAAGATGCCATATCGATTCCCCCAAGACGACAGCGAGCCGGAGAATTTTTGACAAGACAGGGCTATTGGGATGTTTAAATAGGCATCCCTCAAATCTAATGACATCATGAAACACCCTGGGGACAGCAGCTTTGCCACCGAGTTGATAGTGTTTTTCTGGAAGTGTTTGTATTGTATTGATTTTGTTTAGAATCTTTAGGTTTAGGATCATCCAATATTTGCCAGAGGGTTTCTTTACCAAAAAGATGTGGGAATAGAAGCTCCGGCCTTCCTGTTTCTTGAGGACTTGGAATACAACTTTCTGCTGCATCAGCTCCTGTAAAAGCTTTTTCTTCGTCCCTTAGGAGAGGAGTGACCTAAAAACTGCATGGGGGTTTCCGAGAACTCCAGGTTGTAACCCCAGGCAACGATGTTCCTGCCGAAGGGACTTTATTTTCTCTCATTGTGGGAGGAAAACCGATAACCTTCCTACCACTAGGAGGAGGCTGTCATTTGCTCTTGGCGGATTGATCCAGGGGTCTGAAAAGCAACCCACCTGTTCCCTTGCTCCTCTGGGAAGACCACCTGGTTTTCTGGTCTTGTTCTCTACCTCTCTTGGACTGAGGACTTTTCTTGAGAGGCTGCTTCTTTGTAGAAGGGAAGGGCTTTCTTCTTATCAGCTGTTCTATCCAAGACTGTTTCCAGATCTGGCCCAAACAGGAAATCCCCAGAAAAAGGTACTCTGAACAATTCAATTTGGTCTTGGAAGCCGAGTCACCTGACCAAGTTTTGAGCCAAATTGCGTTTCTGGCTGAGTTGACCATTGTTGAGGATCTTGCAGACATTTTGATTGATTCTGCAGCAGCATCAGCCATATACTTGACTGCTTTCAACAGTAATGGGAAGGACTCGAGTAAATCTTTTCTTAATGTCCCCGCTTCCACATGCTCTTTAAGCTGTTCTAACCAGCACTCCAAATTCCTGGCAACCACTGTGAATGCCATAGTCGGCTTAAGGCTGGATGAGGTGGAATCCCATGCCTTTTTAAGGAGAGAATCTGCCCTTTTGACCACTGCATCGTTTAAGATGTCTGTATCCTTGGCTGCATCCACCCTGGACCTTTTTTTCCAAACTTAGGTCTCATCTTCAAAGAGGAACATTCTTCTAAGGGTCTTGGAGAAAAAAAAAAAAAGGACCCTCTCAGAATCTTTCCACTCTTTGTCTCTGACAGAACCTTAAGAACTGGGAATACCCTAGGTTTGAATTAATTCAGCACCTGATACATCCTGTCGTGTACGGAAAGTTGAACCCCCTCCTCCTGGATCTTGAGTGTAGTATAGATTGCTTTAAGAAAATCATCTACTTCTTCTAAAGATAATTTGTATCTAGAAATATCTTCTTCCTCCTCATCCGTATCTGAGGGAAAGAAGTGTACTTGCTACATCTCCCTCTGAGTCGCTGGCCTCTGCCGACTTTTGAGGTGGATGTTAAGGAGCTGGATAAAGTACTTTGCTGGGAGTCTGTCTGTGTTCATGGCACTTTAAGAACAAACTCAACTTAAAGTATCCGTTAACTCCTTCACGGAAGAAAACAAATATTTACATTGCTGTGAAGATTCCTCTTTAACAAGGTCTGCTATGTAAGTTTTGCACAGCGGTTTTGACCATGAATCTCGGGGGGTTTTTGCAAGGACACTTGCTTTGAACTGTGTGAGATCCTTTAGATTTAACTGTGGCTTTGACTTGAAATCAAAAAACAAACAGCTAACAGTCACCTAACAGCTGAGACTAATAGCTATCAGAGTGAACAGACTACCACCACACCTCAGAAGGAGAAAAAAGGCCCCCTGTGCACTACATAGTTACATAGTTAGTGAGGTTGAAAAAAAGACATCAGTCCATCCAGTTCAACCTATGATGTGTGTGTTTGCTGTTAACCGTACATTGTATACCCCTGCATGTTGTGGTCTTTAAGGTGCCCATCTAATAGTTTGTTGAAACTATCGATGCTCCCTGCTGATACGACTGTTTGCGGAAGAGAATTTCACATCCTTACAGCTCTGACAGTAAAGAACCCCCTACGTACTTTAAGGTTAAACCGCCTTTCCTCTAGTTTTAGTGAGTGGTCACGTGTCTTATTGTATTCCCTTTCTCTGAATAGTTTTTCCTCATGCTAGGGTCGCCAGTACAGTATTTGTACATTGATATCATATCCCCCCTCAATCGTCTCTTCTCCAGAGAGAATAAGTTCAGTGCTTGTAGTCTTTCCTCATAGCTGATGTCCTCCATTCCCCTAATTATTTTTGTTGCCCTTCTCTGGACTTTCTCCATTTCCAGCACATCCTTCCTGAGGACTGGTGCCCAGAACTGGACAGCATACTCCAGATGTGGCCGGACCAGAGTCTTGTAGAGTGGGAGAATAATCTCCTTATTTCTGGAGTGAATCCCCTTTTTTATACATTCCAGTATTCTGTTGGCTTTGCTTGCAGCGTCTTGGCATTGCATGCCACTTCCAAGCCTGTTGTCTACCAGTACCCCCAGGTCCTTTTCCATCTTAGATTCACCCAGAGGTTCCCCCCCTAGTGAGTAGCTTGCTTTCTGGTTTCTGGCACCCAAGTGCATTACTTTACATTTTTCAACATTAAACCTCATCTGCTATGTAGTTACCCACCCCATTATTTTGTTCAGGTCCGCTTGTAAGGTTTCCACATCCTGCATAGAAGATATTGGCATGCTTAGTTTAGTATCATCCGCAAATACTGAGATTGTACTAGATATCCCCTCTAGATCATTTATGAATAAACAGGATGGCCCCAGGACAGAACCCTGGGGGACCGCACTTTCCACACCCACCCAATCCGAGTACTCCCCATTAATCACCACCCTTTGCACTCTCCCCTGTAGCCAGTTCTCTATCCAGGTACTCACCTTATGGTCCATACCTACCTTCGTTTGAACAGTAAGTGTTTGTGGAAAACGGTGTCAAAGGCCTTTGCAAAGTCCAGATACACCACATCCACAGGCTTACCTTTATCTAGGTGGCAACTCACTTCATCGTAGAAGGTTAATAGATTGGTTTGGCAAGAACGATTTTTCATAAATCCATGCTGATTACTACTAATAATACCATTTTCATTACTAACGTCTTGTATGTGGTCCCCTATTATCCCCTCCAATCAGCTGGCACCATACTCGTCTGTAAACTATCCTTAAAAATCATGAATAATGGTCAGGCAATCACCTGGCTGAGTTCTTTAAGAACCCTCGGGTGCAAGCCATCCGGTCCAGGTGATTTATTTATGTTAAGTTTCTCTAGTTTAGTTCTAAGTCTATCTTCTGTTCGCCATAGCGGTACTTCCTGAGGTGTATTATTTAGTTTGGCCTTACAAGCTGGGTTAGTGTAGCCCCCCGATTCTTTTGTGAAGACTGAAGAGAAGAAATTATTTAACACTACTGCCTTTTCCCTGTCCTCTGTGGCCAAAACTCCCTTATCGTCTTTTATGGGGGCCAATGTGTTCTGGCCTCGCTTTCTTACTATTTATATACTTAAATAATTTTTTGGGGTTCTTTTTGCTCTTTTCCGCTATATGTCTCTCGTGTTCTATTTTAGCCGCCCTGATTTCGTCTTTACATTTCTTATTACACTCTTTGTAATGCCTGAATGCTGCCAATGACCCCTCAGTCTTGTATTTTTTGAAGGCCTTTTCATATGCATTTTTAAGTTGGAGTTTAGCCACCCAGGGTTTAGTTTTGCTCTTTTAAATGTATTTCCCTTTGGAATGCACTGGTCAATCCCTTTGTTTAGTATGCTCTTGAAGCACTCCCATTTTTCCTCCGTGTTTTTTGTTCCCAGGGTTCTATCCCATTTGATATTTTCTAGCAGAGAGCGCAGTTTTGGGAAATTGGCTCTTTTGAAATTCAGTGTCCTTATATTACCCTTATGTTTTCTATTACTATGATTAATACTGAAACTAATTGACCTATGGTCACTGTTTCCCAAGTTGCCCCGTATTTCTATATCCGTGAGCAGGTCTGTATGGTTGGTAATCAGTAGGTCAAGTACCGCATTGTTTCTGGTCGGTGCATTCACCATCTGACCCATGAAATTGTCCTGCAAAACATTTAGGAACTGCCGAGCCTTGGCTGAGTTCCTTCTGCCCAGTCTATATCTGGATAATTAAAGTCCCCCATTATAATGACATTTCCCATCCTTGCTGCCAATCCCATCTGTAAAAGGAGGTCCGCCTCCCCCTCCTCCCTCAGGTTGGGGGGCCTATTGCATACGCCCAATATTACCTTCCCCACAGTGCCTTCCCTTTGAAGTTCTACCCACTAACCAGCCAACGCTAACACAGTGTCCCTGCCTAAACTGTAACGCTGAGAACAGTAATCACAGCACTTACAGAGCAGGCTCCCACAGGAGGAAGTACAATAACCAACAATAAGGCAAATAGAAGATAGAGGCACCACTGTACCCCTCTTACCTGGGCCTGGCCGCTTGTTTCCGCAGCCCCCTCCCCCATCTCATGCAGAGTGCGTAGTGGAAAGTGACAGAACCGCCATCGGTTTTAAGTCCCCACGTCTTCAGGAGCGGATAACGGAAGCACCGACCTTTCGACCCACACCCTGACCCTTGCATTAAAGCGGCCGGAACCATTGCCTACCAGAAATGATACTCGCCAGTCAGGACTGACATGCGGGGACTGCAGCAAGCATGGCTCCCCGCCTGGATTGCTTGCCCGCCCACAACCCGCGGCTCCCGGGCACACAGGCTAGACCCCCGACGAGGCACTGCTCCCCTAAGCTGCAAGGAGCAGGGGCGCTGTGACGACCCACCCCCCCCCCCCACTACACCTGGAGCATAGAGGTAAGCCTACCCTTTCTACACCTGGAGAGAGCGCAGTCCCCCTAACTGGTACCCTGCAGGATTTCCACCATGGTGGAGGAAACCCAATAACTGAAGGCATGGTGGAAGAGGAGGGATTTTAAAGGCTGCAGTGTTTCCTGGGAAAATTGTGTGGCGCTGCGCTCTCTCCAGGTGCTATCCTGAAAGGCGATTTGGGAAAGAAGTGTTAAAGCCAAGGAGTGGACAGATCTACATTCCAAATGAAAAAGCTACCAAGCAAAGTAATTTGATCAAGTTGTTCCTGCAAAATTGTTATATGAACACACCTTCTGACCACCTCTTTCCAGCCTTCTTCCCTCTTTTGCCCTCTCTTGGGACTGGCTATTGTCAATTTTCCGTTGGGAGATGAAAGCGGAGAAGGCCCAGTCTTAGTGCTTGTAGACAAAGAATTACCTGTTTCAACAACCGATTCGGATAACCTTTAAAACCAGAACATACACAAATGTTAGTGTCGCTCTATTTACACAATTCAAGTAGAATACTATAAACCTAATATAGTTCATTTCTTTTTAAACAGCCCTGGTATTTAAGTGAAAAAGGAAAAAAATAATAAAGTGGTACTATACACACACACACATAATATATATATTAAAATGCTCTTTAATAAAAAACATTCTAAATCAGCATAAACTGGTAGTAAAATACAAACCCCTATAATGAAACAACTTTTAAGAGTTACATTTTTGCCATTAGGTGGCACAGGCCCTGTATGGAAATCTGGGCTAAGCATATATGGTCTAAAAGAAGAGCTGTGTGCATTCTTACTTGAATCTTGGTGGTGTGTGTGTGTGTGTGTGTGTGTGTGGCAAACAAGCATGAAAAAATTACTGCACTTTGCCTTTGTGCCACAGTTTCCAGTAAGAAAGAATGGTCATTGCTGCGGTTGATCAACTTGTTCAGGGGGCTGCCTTTTGTATATGCCCACCTTTAGTTGTCTGCAGGCAGCTTGTAATGGAGAATGTGTAGTAATGAAGTCAACACTACTTTTACAAGGAAATATCTAGGTTTGCAAAGAATTTGGCATGTAAAGTGAATTTTGTTTCGGTCTGCTGAGAAATCTAAAAAAGGTAAACTATTTGTGTTCAGCTTTATCGACTAATGAGGATATTAATATTCTCATATTCTTTAATATCCTCGGTTGATGAGGTTAATGGTGGCTGGAGTGTCGCCTGCAAAGACAGATGCTCTGCTAAAAAACAATCAAATGCTGTGCATAGAGAAAGAATACAACCCTACCCAATTCTCAGAAGTGAATCTTAAAACCCATTCACTAGTTTATAAAGCTAGTAAAATACCATTTCTGTACTTGCCTTAAAATCCTTACTTTGGAGTCAATTAACCACTTAAGGATCAAGTCCATTTCAGACACATGTTTACAAGTTAAAAATCAGTATTTTTTTGCTAGAAAATTACCTAAAACCTCCCAACATTATATATATATATATATATATATATATTTTTTTTTTTTTTTTTTTTGGGGGGGGGGATTACATTTCACTGCATTTTTAAAAAAAATAAACAGTAAAGTTAGCCCATTTTTTTTTTGGTATATTGTGAAAGATGTCACGCCGAGTAACTAGATTGCCAACATTTTACAGTTTAAAAATGCGCACACCCGCAGAATGGCGGCAAACTACGGTCAATAAAAATCTCCATAGGCGACGCTTTAAAAAATTTAAATGGTTACCAGTTTAGAGTTACAGATTAGCCTTTTTTTTTTTTTTTTTTTATTCTTGCTTTCGCTCTGGCGATCGCGGCGATACCGCACATGTGTGGTTTGAACAGCGATTTCATTTGCAGGCGCGACTTCCATATACGCTTTCTTTCATGCGCGAGTTCATGGCAACGGTTACAATTTTTTTTTTTCAGCACCGGTTTAAAAAAAATAAAAAAATCTGATCATTTTGATTGCTGTCACAAGCAATGTAAACATCCCTTGTGACAGTAATAGGCAGTGACAGCTACTCTTTATGGAGGGATTGTGGGTCTAAAAGCCCCCAGACCCCTCCACTGCACTTCAATGTATTCAAAATGCTGAAAACTGCATTTTTGAGTACAGTCACTTTTTAAATTCGGCACCTTTAGCAGCCGAGTAACCCGGATAGGACGTCATGGACGCCGCCTCCGGGTTACGTCATCGCAGACCCGATCAAAGCCGGACTCCAACCAGAGCTGCGGAAGGCGGCGTCCCCTCCCGCTTGCTGGGGTAACGATCGAGTGGCTCCCAAGGCGCATCAGTTGTTAGCGCCTGAAAGCCGACCGCCGGCTCTAAAAAAATGGTACCAGGATGATGCCTCTAGCTGCAGGCATCACCCCGGTACAGCCACTTATTGCAGCCAACGTAGGGCTACATCGATTTGCGGTAAATGGTTAAAGGAACACTGTCTTAAAACCTCAGGTTATACTAATGCCCACAGGAGGATTGATCACAAGCAAACAAAAAAAACTACTACCAGTATGCCAGTTTTGTAGCAAAGCAGTAAACGGTAATCACAAACTAAGAGGAGTCCGTCATGGACTCCAAGAAAAAGATTTTACAGTTCAAAAATAATTTTGCATCCACTGAGGATACAGGAATTCTCTGAAACAGAATGAAATAAGCAGAAAACTGACCTTAGAAAGTATCAAAAGCCAAACACTGACCCAGCTGCAGGAAGGTGAGGATTCATGCTACAGAGAAACACCTGGAGTGGAAATTCTCACTAAAGTGAGGTATCATTTCAAAACTCAGGATACATTCAGAGCCTTGACCGGCTGAGTAACATCAGCCGATAGACTTAAAGTGGAGTTCCAGCCTTTTCTGTGTTTATTAAAAGTCAGCAGCTACAAAGTGTAGCTGTTGACTTTTAAAAAACACACACTCACCTGTCCCACGGTCCAGCAATGCGGCCGCCCAAAGCCTCAATCCTCGCCCTCTGGTCTCGGCGGCACCGGCATTACTGGTGTGGGCACCCGGCTATGACAGTTTGCGGCTTCACAGTTGGGTATGCACTGCGCATGCGCGAGTTGCGCTGCGCGTCTTGATTGGCCGGCAATCTTCTGGGACCTCTGACATGTCCCAGAAGATTGCAGGGAGGGAGGGGGAGAGGAGAAATTCAGTTCAAGGCGCCGCGGTGCTCCGAGCGGAAGTGGGAGCGGGTACCTGTCAAAACTAGGTACCCGCCCCCCCTCCCCAACAAAAAATGACATGCCAAATGTGGCATGTCAGGGAGTTAGGACTATTTAAAGCGGAAGTTTCACTTTTGGGTGGAACTCCACTTTAAGCCTGCTGTTGGCTGAAAACCCTTCACAGGAGTGCAGAACGAACTGCACTCCTGTGATCCATAGAAGTAGGGCCAAAAAAGCTTTGGCCAAATCCTCTGTATATACTACCAGGGCATCCAAGTGGACCTGAAGGTCTCTTATGAAAAGTAGCGGTAAGATCTATGTCCCTGATCTCAATGACCATAGTGGACCAAAGAGATTTAGTGGGTGGGCACGTTTGTTTCCACTGTAGCAGAATACCAGCCTTCGCTGAGTTCCAGGGCGGCAGGTTATTTAATGATGCCTGATACATCCTGCTAGAAGAGTCTTACTTTGGAGTGCTGCCAGAATATGTGAAACATGGTGCCCTTCTCCCTTCCATATCTCTGAAAGTCAATAGAGTCCTGAGGGGAAAAATATTGAAGGCTAATCGCAACCCTGTACCATCCAGTCAATCTTGTAGCTCGAGGACTTTTTCCCATCGAGTTGTAAGCTGGATCCTTACATCAACTTCCAGGTGCAGGTCCAGGTGCTCTGTATTTTGAGGAGCAAGGTGTCGTCTTTAGTAGCCAGCTTCAGCTGCTTTTAGCCAAAAGATTCTGTGCATGTGAATTGAGATTATAGCTACTGTGGAAATTAGTCACATGACATGTCACAGGGCAGCAGCCTCCAGACTATGGCCCTTGGGGCACAATTTCTCCCACTGACACCAACCATGGGGCCCGTTTCCTTCCACTGACCCCAAACCATAGGGGATCATTTCTTCCACTGACACCAATGATCGAGCATAATGCCTTCAATTGAGACCAATGATGAGGAACTATTCCTCCACTGACACAAAAATAAGGGCACAATTCCCCCCTTGACACCAACAATGGGGCAGAATTATTTTCAGTGACCCCAACGATTGGGCAGAATTCTTTTCATAGACACCAATGATGGGGCACTATTTCTCCGACACCAACAACTGGGCACTACTCCTTCCACTGGAATCAAAGATAAAGCACTATTCCTCCCACTGACAGCAAAGACCGCACACTGCTTACTCCCAGTGGCCAGTCTGCCCGCCCTGAAGTCTGAAGAACAGTAAACTGGTCCTTAGTTTAGAGACACCTGTTCTAGGGCATCTACATAGAAAATCAACTATGTGACAGAATGATACTGGAATACATGGTCATGTTGATTTTCGTCCCAGTCAAGTTAACTGCAGTATGATATACTGAAATTGCAGCAAGAGCTGTTGCTAGGCAGTGCCTGCAAAACTAAGATTTTAAGAGCATCTCAAACTTTCTATCTGCAGTATCGTTGAAAGAAGGATCATATGTTTGTTTAGGGCAGAGACAGTAGGATCAATTAGCAGGAATAGCACAGGGGTGGGGAGAGTGAAAACTTTTCAGAAGTGACCCAGGCATAACATTCTAACACATGAACATGGAATTTTATGCAGGGATTTGTAGTTCTCTTGTACCCAAAGGGGCCTCAAAATCCCCTTCATTCACTTCTGTGTCTGCACATTATGGAATCCAATTCTGATTGAGAAACGTGGCCTTTTTGGGTCCTGTATTTAGATGGCTATAATCTATCCAAGGAAATTGGACAAACTATCAGATGCAAGCCAGCTCTGGCTCTGGTGCAAGGGACACATTGTTACTCAGACCAAGTGTTGTGCGGGCCTTTGGCAGAGTGAATGATCGCCTGCAATTTTGCATCGACTCCCTTTCACCTAGTATTCGCCATAGCTACAAATGAGGGTATTCCCCTGTGGGGTACTCATAAATAGTATTTGGTAAGCCTGTCTGTAAGGAGACCCGTGGTAACCCAAGTGTAGACCAGCCTGCTGTTTGAAGCGCCCCAACACCTAATAAAAGCTCTTTGCAGAAGAGGCATTCAAGTATGTGACCAGTGGTGTGATGTAATACAGTGGGGAAAATTCTTATTTGATCATCTGCAGATTCTGTAAGTTTGCCCACATAAAAAGAAATGAAGGGTCTATAATTTTTTATCATAGGTGTATTTTAAATGATAGACACAGAATATCAACCAAAAAGCCAGAACAAACCGATACAAATATTCTAAATTGAGTTGCAGTTCAGAGAGTAAAATAAGTATTTGATCCCCTACCAACCAACAATAATTCTGGCTCCCACAGAACAATTACAGTATGTGCTCATGTGGTACACAGATTAGTCCTGTCAATTTAAGAAGATGCTCCTAATGACAACTCATGTGTAATAAGGACACCTCTCCACAGAACCTCTTTCTTCCATTCAAACCTCACCATTATGGGCAAGAGCAAGACCAAAAGAGCTGTCAAAGGACGTCAGGGACAAGATTGTAGACCTGCACAAGGCTGGAGTGGGCTACAAGACCATCAGCAAGATGCTAGGTGAGAAGAAGAGAACTGTTGGGAGCAATTATTCGCAAATGGAAGAAATACAATAAAAAAAAAAAACAAAAAAAACACAAACCCATCAATCACCCTTGGTATGGAGCTCCATGCAAGATTTCTCCTCATGGGGTAAGGATGATCATGAGTAAAGTGAGGGATCAGCCCAGAACTACAGGGAGGAGCTTGTGAATGATCTCAAGGCAGTCGGGACCACAGTCACCATACAAACCATCGGTAAAACAATACACCGTCATGGACTGAAATCCTGCAGCGCCCGCAAGATTCCCCCCCACCCCCTCAAGAAGACACAAGTACAAGCCTGTCTAAATGATTCAGAGAAGGATTGGGAAAAAGTACTGTGGTACTTGAGCTCCTTGGCATTAACTCGATTCCCTGTGTTTGGAGGAAGAACATTTCCCCTACAGTTGGAAAACATTATGCTTTGGGGCTGTTTCTTTGCTAAAAATACAGACCAACTTTGCTGCATTGAGGGACAAATGGACAGGGCCATGTGTTGTAAAATCTTGGATGAAAACCTTCTTCCCTCAGCCAGAACACTGAAGATGGGTCGTGAATGGGTCTTCCAGTATGAAAAGGACCCAAAAAATACCAGCAAGACACCAAAGCAGGGGCTCAAGAAAAAGCACATTAAGGTCATGGAGTGGACCTTAATCCTATAGAAAATCTATGGGAGGGAGCTGAAACTTCGAGTTGCCAAGCAACAGCCAAGAAACCTTAGGGATTTAGAGAAGATCTGTAAAGAAGAGTGGACCAAAATCCCTCCTGAGATGTGTGCAAACCTGGTAACCAACTACAAAAAACGTCTTACCTCTGTGCTTGCCAACAAGGGTTTTTTCTACTAACTCATGTTTTGCTTGGGGATCAAATACTTATTTTACTCGCTGTACTGCAACTCAATTTAGAACATCTGTATTGTGTGCTTTTTCTGGATTTTTGGTTAATATTCTGTTTCGATCTTTTAAAATACACCTATGATAAAAATGATAGACCCTTAATTTCTTTGTAAGTGGGCAAACCTACAAAATGTGCAGGGGACCAAATAATTTCTCTTTCGTTCATTGACGGACACAGCTCCAGAATCATCTTGACCATTGAGTTATGCTGCCCCTTACAGGAGAAGGACACTAGGCAGGAAAAAAACAAAACAAAAAAAAAAAACTTTACCACACCTATGGGGCAGTTCCAAGAGATATATGCCCACTTCCTGCTATAGGCACTAGTTTTTTTTCTGCCTAGTCAGGAGTAAGAACCTAGTTCCTTGTTGGGATCTCCGGTCTTAGCATTTTTTTTCCTCTCATTTTCTGTTCCCGTGAGAACTACAAATCAACTGTTGGACTGGGCGATGCACTGGACATTCTATATCCTTACAGACTCCCCAGTACCGCCAGCGAGCGTGAACAATCTCAGCTCCGCTCTAGGTCGGCCGCGACATAGCCCCACTGGACAGGGGCTAGTCGGCAAGTTAAACATCTTGCAAGGACGCACAGGCCTAGTCACGGCCTGAGTCGGGGCATATCTCTGGCCCGCAGCACCCCTATTCCAAGATGGTGCAGTGGTCTGCCTGGAGTAGTGCCCACCCGGTTCCATGGTGTGATAAGTATTGTCCCCCCTCTCCCTTGGTAGTCTTCCGGGGTGGATGCCTCCCTGGGATGGTCGGACCCCAGGGGTTCCCCTCCATCCCCTGTGGGCATCCACCTCCCCCCCCCCCCCCCGGGAGGTTAGGTCCACTGGGGCTTGCGTCCTGGCTGCTGGGCAACCTCAAAAACTTAGGCTGCCGCCTGTGGCCTACTGGGCCACGGAGCCGCTGTGGGCACCACCGTTGGGGGTGGGCCTCAATGAGTTTAGCTGAAGCCCCCCCAACTCTCTCCCTGGGCATATCCCGGACTGTGAATCCGGGCAAATGTGGTTTGGCCTCCACTGAAATTTAGGCTTCTGCCTGCGACCTGCTGGGCCATATGGTCAGCCTTGCGCCTCCCTTGAACCGGGGTGGGGGGGGGGGGGGGGGTGGCGCTTCGTTTTTAGGGACAGTGTAACACCCATTACAGGGCGAGGGTACTTTGCCTGGATATCTGCGTCACGGCGAGCCCCCCCTCAAGGGGCTAAGTCCTATTATGTCCTCTATGGACTTTTTTTGCAGAGTCTAATAGGTGGTCCTTTTGTTGACCTTTGCCCGGCGTCTCCTTGCGAGACTAAGGTCAGTGGCCTCCCCTTCTTGTTAGGTTTTCAGGGTGAGCTTCGTATATAGCGACCCTACTGGGTCTGCATTCACAGACTTCGAGTGCCCTGATAGTGAGAGCAATTCCTCTATTACCGCATATGTGCATGAATAGGCGCTGGTGGATGCGGGAAACTTTAAACATGGGGGATGCAGCTGCGTCAGAGGCGCCGGTCCCCTTGGTGCCTGCAGATCCTCTAAAGCAGCAAAGATTTTCCCGCCTGTGATAAAATTGTCAGTGGAGTTGTCCTAAACGCTATATGGCCTAAGCGTGTCAATAGACAGTATCCCTTGAGTTGTCTCTGTTGAATAATTGAGCAGTTCCATCCGTGGTGGACTCTCAGGTCTCCAGGCTAAATAAATCCAACCTTTTTCCAGTGGCGGAGTCTCTGTTTTTTAAATGATCCTTTTGACAGGAGAGTCGAGCCTTTGGTCCACCACGTGTACTGTGGCCGGTTCGGTCCTTAGGGCAGGGTTCACCATAGCATTGGTGTCCCAGACTTTAATGGAGCAGGCAAAGCTTTTGCGCCAGGATCTGGAAGGGGGGACGACGACAGCTTCTCCCTGCCTTTGCGGAGCTAGCGGACCAGTTGGTCCAGGGGTTGCAGTTTGTTAGCTGTCTCTCTGGATGGGGCTCCCTTAGTCTCTAGGCTGTCCGTGACAGCAGTAGTTCTTCGGCGCAGGATATGGCTGAAATGCTGGTCTGCGGACCAGACTTCCAGGAATACCTTATCTGATCTTCCCTTTGTGGGGGATCACCTGTTCGGATCCTCCCTGGATGATATTGTTAAGCAGGATTTCAAGACAAGGGATCCAAGTCTGTAAGGACCTTCTCCGGAGCTTCCAATAGGACCTGGTCTGGTAAGCTGAGAGCGGGTCCTTCCGGATCCCTGATTCAAGACAAGTGGGTCCTCAAGCTTATTCGGTCCAGCTACAAGATCAATTTTTGGGCTTATCCTCCAGAAAGGTTCTTTCCTTCCTACCTGCGTTTATCCCCAGATCGCCTGCGAGGTCTCTTCAAGACTTGCTATTTCAAGGGGTGATTGTCCTGGTCTCAGAATCTGAACCTTTTTTCATGGGTTTAATGCAAACATGTTTACAGGTCCCAGGAAGGAAAGCAAGGTAAGTTCAAAATTGATATAATGAAGAAAACACCCTTCACAACAGTTGGCCAGATCAAGAAAACTCTCCAGGAGGTAGGTGTATGTGTGTCAAAGTCAACAATCAAGAGAAGACTTCACCAGAGTAAATACAGAGGGTTCACCACAAGATGTAAACCATTGGTGAGCCTCAAAAACAGGAAGGCCAGATTAGAGTTTGCCAAACATCATCTAAAAAAGCCTTCACAGTTCTGGAACAACATCCTATGGACAGATGAGACCAAGATCAACTTGTACCAGAGTGATGGGAAGAGAAGAGTATGGAGAAGGAAAGGAACTGCTCATGATCCAAAGCATACCATCTCATCAGTGAAGCACGTTGGTGGTAGTGTCATGGCGTGGGCATGTATGGCTGCCAATGGAACTGGTTCTCTTGTATTTATTGATGATGTGACTGCTGACAAATGTAATAGGATGAATTCTGTCGGCAATATTATCTGCTCATATTCAGCCAAATGCTTCAGAACTCATTGGACGGCCCTTCACAGTGCAGATGGACAATGATCTGAAGTACACTGCGAAAGCAACCAAAGAGTTTAAGGAAAAGAAGTGAAATGTTATGCAATGGCCAAGTCAATCACCTGACCTGAATCCGATTGAGCATGCATTTCACTTGCTGAAGACAAAACTAAAAGGAAAATGCCCCAAGAACAAGCAGGAACTCAAGACAGTTGCAGTAGAGGCCTGGCAGAGCATCACCAAGGATGAAACCCAGCGTCTGGTGATGTCTATGCGTTCCAGACTTCAGGCTGTAATTGACTGAAAAGGATTTGCAACCAAGTATTAAAAAGTGAAAGTTTGATTTATGATTGTTAATCTGTCCCATTACTTTTGGTCCCTTAAAAAGTGGGAGGCACATATACAAACGGTTTTAATTCCTACACCCTTCACCTAATTTTAATGTAAATACCCTCAAATTAAAGCTGAAAGTCTGCAGTTAAAGCACATCTTGTTTGTTACATTTCAAATCCATTGTGGTGGTGTATAGAGATAAAAAGATTAGAATTGTGTCGATGTCACAATATTTATGGACCTGACTGTATGTCAGTCATCTCTGTGCCTCCTCCGCTTGCTGTGGGCGAGGTCGCCTCCGCTTTTCACAAAGTGTTGGCTCCAGTGTTGGCATTGTTGCGCCAGTGGGGGTTTGTGGTACTGGAGCACCTGGATGATCATCTTGTGAGCAGAGTCTCCGACTGCTCTGACAGACAACCGAGAGATTGGTTGGAAATAAATTTCCAGGTATAAGCTCTGGTTCCTTCCACCAAGTTGGACTATCTGGGTCTGCTCTAGACTCGGCCTCAGCCAGGGAGTTTCTCCCATGGGACAAGCTTCAAAATCTGCAGGATGAATTTGGCTCCTATTGTCCAGCAGTCGGTCATCTTTCAGGACTAGCATGCAGGTGCTGGGTCTGATGGTGTCTACCTTCAAGGTGGTTCAGTTTGCAAAGTTCCTCACGAGATATTTGCAAAGAGATTCTTGCCATGTGGGGCAAGAATCCAGTCTCTAGACAATTTGATCCTGTTGAGCCGGGGGTTTGAGAGGGTCTCTGATTTGGTGGCTTCGCTCTCAAGTGCTTGGACAGGGAAAATATTCCTTCCCCTGAACTGGACGGTGATCACCATGGATACCAGCCTGAGTGGGGTGGCGTTTTTGGCACAGATTGTGTGAGGGGGTCTGGACTCTGGAAGAATCCAGACTACTGATCGATATACTGGACATTTCCTATGGAGGTGTTTCATCAGTTGTGTCTCCGGTGGGGAACTCCCGAGGCGGTCCTGCTGGTCTCTCATCTCAACAGGAAGGTGTTTAATTTGTGGCACGGTCTCGGGATCCTCGGGCTGATGCCACAGACGCACTGGTGGCTTCTTTGAGCCCAGTATCTTCTGCAATACGTCTTTCCTCTTCTAGAACTCCTGCCAAGATTCCTGCGTAGGTTCGAGGCAGAAGGGATTATGGCCAGCTTAGTGGCTCCAGACTGGCCTCGTTGGTCTTGGTACGCAGATCTGATACGGTTGGTCGCCGATGCTCCTTTGAGACTTCCTCTTAAAGGAGATCTATTGGCCCAAGGGCCAATCTTCATCTTACAGTCGCTGGCTTAACAGCTTGGCTTTTGGAAGCCGGGTGCTTAAGGATAGAGGGTTGTCTGAATCTGTGATTCCCATGCTGCTGCAGGCTAGTAAATCATCTTCTAGGAAGATTTATTATCGCGTTCGAGGAGCGTATTTTGAATCTCTTGGGCTCACCCCGCACCTTTTCGGTGACTCAGAGATAGGCTTTCCTCCAACAAGGTGTTGAGCAGCGTCTGGCCTCTTGTACCATCAAGGGCCAGGTTCGGCCTTGGCGGTTTTCTTTCAACATCCTTTGGCTACGCATTGTTTGGTTCGCACCTTTGTTCAGGGGGTCCGCCACTTGGCTCCCCCATTGCAGTCACCATTGCCCTCATGGGATCTCAACTTGATGCGATCGGTTCTTCAGTAACCGCCGTTGAAAAATATTTGTGAGATTCCTCTGCTTACATTGTCCCAAAAGAGAGCCTTCTTGGTGGCTTTTACTCCTGCACGTAGGGTGTCGGAGCTGAAAGCTGTGTCTTATCATTCACCTTACTTGGTGGTTCACAGGGATGAAGTGGTGCTTCGTCCTTGTTGGTCGTTTCTTCCTAAGGTTTCTGGTTTCCATCTGAATGAAGAAATGGTGTTGCCTTCCCTGTGTCCTAAGCCTAGGCATCCTAAGGAGATTGCCTTGCATTCTCTGGCTGTGGTTCAGGCCTTCAGGGCATACCTGGCAGCTACAGAGTCGATAAGGAAATTAGACTCGCTATTTGTCCTTATCGATAGACCTTGCAAGGGTTTGGCCGCGTTTTTCGCGGCCATTTCCAGATGGATCAGACAGACGGTGGTGCAGGTCTATTCAATCAAGGTTCTGCTTTCCCTGTTCAGGCGCATTCTATGCAAGCTTGCCACTGATCTTCTGTGCATACTTTCACAAAATGTTTTCAAAGGGGATGTGCTGGCATCTGCAGATTCTGCTTTGGCCGCAAGGTTTTACTGGCTGCTATTTGAGAGGACCAGTCCTCTGAGGGAGTATGTTTCAGGTGAGCTCCAGTTGTTACCTGGTTGGCTAGGTTTAGCCTTTGGGAATTTATTTCTACTGAGTTTTTTCCCACCTCTCATGTTTTGACACTGCGTTGGGACATCCCAATGGTCAAGATGATTCTTGAGCGGTGTCCGTTAACGAAAGAGAAAATTGGATTTTTGTCTTACCGTAAAATACTTTTCTCTGATATTCATTGACGGACAAAGCACCCACCCCTCTTGAATTGGGTTATATTTCTTCTGACACTGCTTGCAACAAAACTGAGTGCCTATAGCAGGAAGTGGTAGTATATCCCCTGGGACAGCCAAATAGGCGTGGCAAAGCTTTTTCCTGCCTAGTGTCCTACTCCTGTAGGGGGCAGCCTAACCCAATCGTCAAGATTCTGGAGCTGTGTCCATAAATGATCAGAGAAAGATTTTACGGCAAGACAAAAATCCAATTTTTTCCCCACTTCACCCGATCATTTAAATGAGAATAAGCGATGAGTAGTTCAATTTTAGCACCAAATTTGAAAAGTTTGCACAGTGAAGTAAATAGATTCCAAACATTGTCCTGCTTTAAAGTAATGGTCAGAGACACAGGGTGATCTAGCTTGAAAGGTCCACAGCGCTAGACTGTATACAAGTTCCAGGCTTTGCCTGTCTTGGTTGGCATTTCCTAGGGATACCCCATGAAGGGGTCTTCAGGAACTGGGTTCCATAGTGATGGATAATGGCCCTGGACAGCACTCTTTTGCTAACTCAACATGTCTCACCAAATGCCAAGGTGAGAGCCCAAGTAGGATCCAATGTCCGAAGCACAATTAACAGGCCGTCTCCATAGTGTGGTATCCGGGTACATCTTCCAAATTTTACAGAGGTTGCTTGAACTTGATACAGTGCTTCTGTGTTGGCATTTGAAGACAGTGAGGAATTGATTAAATAATCAAAGATACAAGAAGAATAATAAAATTAGTTGAGCTAAGGGTGCTTTTCTCATAGAAAGTTGAAGAGGTCCATCGGACACTAGAACAAAACTGAGGACTGAGTGGGGTAGGATTATAGGCGAGAGGGCTCAGGGGGGCATGTCTTCTAAAGCTTTGCTGGTGTCCAATCACATGAAGAAACATGTCTATATCCAGGGTGTATGAATATTTTGGTTGTCTTAAGATTTTAACAGTTTAGGTTACCTTTTACAAAATAAGTTGTACATCAAAACTGACTGGATCAATAGACATTTTACTGCTTTTGTGACAGTGGTTTCACATATTACATTGAACACTATGTGCCTATGGCCATCATTTTCAAGTACAGGCCAACAACTAATTTTTTTTCCATAATTTAAGCCAACTTTTCTTACTTTTTCGGGGGTTTTATAAAGTCGGCATTAATAAAAAAAAAAAAAAAAAGCAACCCCAAAAACTTACTTTATTGAGGTTTTAGATGATATTTTTCTTTCTTCTTTTGGAGAGGAGACTAGCACAGATGGTTTCTTTTTGCTTTGCAAACTGTTGTCATTGGTGGCAGGATGATTGTCACTCTTATTGCTGCTGTTGCTGCTTTCATCACTGCAGCTAGAGATCCTCATGTTATCACTGTCTCCGCTTTCACTGGTACTACTACTTTTGGACTCTCCATTTAGCTTTTCTTGCTGCCCATAGGAAATGGGAAGCTGGTCTTCAAATATAATCTGCACATTTTCAGCAATTTTGTTCTTTCTGCTTTTCCGCTTCGTGCTGGCTGGGGTAATGTTATTGTTTCTTTTTCCATGTGAGCTCGCCAGAGTGGTCCATGTAGCAGATATGCCAATAGTGGTAGTGGTGGTTGCACTAGGTGGTTCTGTAACAACTGGGAGCTCATCTAGATAAATAAATAAAATGTTAGTAAATTTCAAAGTAAATGAGATTCACGGCTATAAATCTAGGTTTATAGAAAGCAGATGAACTAACAATTTCTGTTGCTTTTAAAATGTATGCACATGGTAAACATAAGAACATAAACGTAAGTATACATTTAAAAATAAAACCAAATCGTAAAGGCTTTGAATAACCTTATGCAAGCTATAGGGTCTAAATATTGGACACCTGTGTACACCACCTTCTTCGACCTTTTTTTTTTTTTTGCATATATAAATGAGTGTTTAATTGTTTTTGTTGATCAAGGGTATGTGAAATATAGGTAGGCCAAATTGTGTGGAAATATACTGCATTTGAAAAACAGATGTATATGGACTTTGAGGTTGGGGAAAAAAAAAGGATGCATTTGAAGCCTGGCAGGCTTGTTTTAGCTCAGGAGGCATGCAATTTTTTTTGTTTTAATACGACAGCATTGTTCTGTGAAAAACATATTTTTGTTGCTTTTTCTACAATGCCAGTTAGTTTGATCTTTTTAAACAGAGAATACAGTTGAAGAGGTTCCTGAAAGGGATGTATGAGGAAATGGCTTACAAATTTCACTTTATTAAAAAAGCCTCTGTTTTACAACCTAATAATGCAAATTGCATATTAAGCACAAGAAATAGCTCAAACACTTGTTATTGGAAAGAATATTACAAGGTCTCACATGGTACCCAATACCTGTTCTAGTGACATCTATAAAGACATAAATCACAGTTACCTTCAACCTTCAGCTTTTCTCTCTCAAGAGCAGCTTGAAGCTCAAAGTTTTCTTTGTTTTTAGCTTCAATTTCCTCTAGTTTTCTCCTCTGCTCCTCTTTCTTCTTTCGCCGCTTTTCCTTCCTTTTTTCTCGCTTTGCAGCCAGCGCTAACCTTCTGCTTTCTTCTCGTAGCTAAAAAGAAGATTCAGAAAGTTAGTTCAATAATTTAAAAGTACTGATTTGCCAATAGCTCATGTATTTCACATTCATTACCTTTTCTAAATCAAGCTCTTCCAAGAGGATGCTAGCATTCTTGTTAGCCTCTGCTGCCTGCCTGTCTTTGGCTTGTACAATGGATTCCATACAGAGATGGCACTTCTTTAACATTTCCTGAAATTTAAAATAGGTTCAAACTACAAATACAAACTACTAGACTAAAATGCAACCATTCTATTAATACAACTTATTACCGGAATATTTGAAATCCACAGAAAAGTTTCTAAGCACACACTTCAGTAAAATAATTGCATAATGCTGAATGACTGAATTTGTTTCACCATTTCTCTGATTTACACATGGCAAAATGGACAATTAGTAGCAACTTTTACAGGAAAGCTCCAGGGAACAGTAGAGTGTGTAATTTTGACCTACCTGTAAGTTCTTAGGAGAACAGTATGGGACACAGGGCAAATAGTCATAAGAATGAAAGAAAGAAAAGGCGCTCAGGTGTAGTAGTTAAGCCGGGTGCAGGTCAGATCAGTCATCCGAAATAGTAGAAATCCAAAAGTGTGACCGCACACACAGCAATTAGTTGAAATCAATAAATTCCTTTATTCCTCGTAGGTGAATTCATACAGACAGTGCAAAGACAGACATGTCAGGTTGACGCATTTCACGATACAGATGATCTCTTACTCATAACCACACAATAAGACATCGGCAGTGGGCTAGCATTTGTAGATAAACAAACAGGTGATAATGGAGTGGTGTAATCAAGCACACCTAGAACCAATTATTTACATGATGCACAAGTGCAAGCCGAAAAAACCTTTAGTCTTATATTGAAGACAAATAGTCACAAAAAAGACCTCATAAGAGGAAACAACCACATAACTAAATACAAATTGTTAATAAAAACATGTAGTGTAAAGACATATGCATAACTATCTAACAAGAAAGTTACAAAGTTGCAATATAAAAATCCTTCTTGATTTCTAGTTACAATAAAGAGAAAAAAGAAAAGTAAAATAGAAGAAAATAACACCGATAAATCACCTAGACATACATGTGTCGATTTCATAACTACATAAGCAATAATATAATAAATAAACTTAAAATAAGATAGGAATGAATGTGACAATAATACATCACATATCTAAATGTATGTATAGGTAACCTAGAAGATGCACAGGGTAACACACGTGATCTAAACATATATGTCAAAATAAATGTCAAGATAAAAAGATAAAAAATTGTACGATCAAACATGTGTGCATCAAAAGGTTTTGTTACAATCATAAATATAATTGAAAAAATATAAGAATGTGAACATAAAATAAAATGTACAAAAATGACTAATGAAAAAAGATGTGAATGTGTGTGATGAAATAATGTATATGTAAAAGTGTATATTATATATATATATATATATATATATATATATATACATACACACACACACACACATACATATATACACACACACACACACACACACACACACATAAATATAGGTAAATAACTCCCAAAATGGGTTAGTGTCATAACTGTGGCAAATGACAACATATAAATAATCAAATGTTTTTGCCAGATTATGTGAGAAACTTTTTTGAAAGAACTAGAAAAAGAAATATTATAAGACTAAAACTAGTAAGAATTTGAGATAAATTGTCCGAATGGAGCTATAGGAAGAATTTAGTGTATATAATTATATATGTAAATTGTCACATTATTCATACCCATATAGTATAAATTTGCATCTTGATTGAAAAAAATTGTCAATCTTCAAAAATTACTTCAAAATTATATGAACTCTTGGAGAGATACATAATGGTCATGTCAGATCGTTAAACATAAAATGAAATGTATATAATACATGTAATAATTATGACAAATGTAAATTCAAAAATAACATTAACAAATGAAGAGGAACCCCCACTAGAACACTGGCAACAACATTGCACTATTGTGTATATCAAATTTTATATTAAAGTGACATAGTGCAAGATTAATATGATGCAAATTATCCATGGCTCAGCATGTTGAAACCTCACCGGTGGCTTTCTTATGTAACGACACGAAGGAGACCGATATCAAAAAAGTTTAAAAAAAATGTATACAATACTCAATGCTTATGATAAATATTTGGATCCATAGATCGGGTACAGAAAGCTTACACCGGTTCTTGACAATCCAAGATGCAGAGAAACATGGATACTCGCAGAAGAAATATTATTTGTGAGTATATATTTATCCAGATATACCATAAGAAACCAAACACTTGTTCACCATGCAAAAACGAGAGACAAAGAGCTGAAAAATATAAATGCTAGTAAATCTACAATATGTTGTTACAACACGTCTCAACTGAGAGGAGTGTAACCATGGAAAGAGCGAGTCACTCATAAAAATGAGTGACATCCCACTCAAAGTTGAGACCATGTGGCATGCGTGTATGGAGTCTAAAGATCCAAAAGACCTCTTTCTTGCATAATAATCGAAAAATGTCACCTCCCCTGACAGGTTTAGTGATATAATAAAATAAAAGAAAGCTGCACTAAATGAAAATCCAAAACATGAAGTTTCGGATAAAGTCCCATAAACCATTGAGATATATATAAATTGATAAATTCTTTAAAAATATTTTCCAAATGCATCCAGATATTGACTCCACGGGAATAGATGTTTGGAATATATACTGCTTACCAGAAACAGCAGATAAGTTCGCCTGATAAAGGATGGTAGTGCTCCAAGCCAAACGCAAATCCTCAGAGTGACCCTCAAAGTGGAATTCCAAACCTCAGATGTTGCACCGAGCTCAACAAGCGTCAAATCACTCGCATATAAAAATATATAAATTTCATAGCGTGATACTGTATTTAACTTACACACTAGGAATAGACCCCTTATGTGAATGAATAATGAATGAGTGCTGAATTAGTAAGAAACCACTGCCGACATCTTGATCTGCTTACCAGATATAAAAAGTGATAGCATAACGAAATAAAGTGAAAGCCGCCACAAATTCCGTGCGACAAATTCAATCCGTGGATGTGACCGCCACCGACATACACTACTGCTTACCAGAAGAAATATCAAATATTGCAGATAACCATCCAGGACTCAGGATATGGCTGATAATGGTGCCCCTCACGCTCATAGAAAGGACCAATCCCAATCAGAAAAGAGGTATATCCAAGGTGTCCCACAAATATTGATTTAGGTCACGTGCAGAAAATGAAAAGCCCCATAGCGTAAAACCATTTAAATATTTATTGCCAAACAACAAAAGGTTACCAAACAAGCAAGTGGTAAGCGCTAAATTGAAGCCGCCGGCCGGTCAGCTCCAAACACCCGCCCTCACGTCTCGTAGGTGACGTCAGCACGCCGCGACCGACGTACGTTTCGTCAAAACTGACGTTCTCAAGGTACGATGATATGATCTATATATCATAGCTATAAAGGAACCATGTGACTATTTGTGCCCAAGCAAGTTAAATTCAAACAAAACTAATGGTACTAATAATAGAAATAAAAACATCAAACATTCAAAGAGACTAGCTCCTTCTACAACGTTGTCCCTTCCCTATAGTTTAGAATTTCACAAAGTCAAAACTATCATCCAAAAACATTTACCAGTTCTAAATTCTGACAAGATCTGTGCTAGTATTCTAAATGAGGGAGTTAACATCGTGGCTAAAAGAGCGGCCAATGTAGGTAACTCCCTATCACCCAGCCTTTACTCATCTAAACATCACTCTAAATCTCTAACTTGGCTCCACTGTAAAGGTAATTACACATGTGGCATGACAGACTACCTTACCTGTCCTCATATTATTCGGAGAGACGCATCTACTTCCTCCTCTTAACAAAACTTACCGTATAGACAAGTTTTTCAATTGTAATACTCAATATTTAGTATACCTTATAACACGTAAAGCCTGTTCTATACAGTACGTAGGTAGAACTACACGTAAACAAAAAGGAACGATTTAGGGAGCATCTTAGCGACATAAAAACTTTAAAATCTACCAATGTCGTCTGCCATTTCAATTTTCAACATGGTGGTGACACGTCCCTTGTACAGGTACAGGTCATAGATCATATCACTAAACCTGTCAGGGGAGGTGACATTTTTCGATTATTATGCAAGAAAGAGGTCTTTTGGATCTTTAGACTCCATAAACGCATGCCACGTGGTCTCAACTTTGAGTGGGATGTCACTCATTTTTATGAGTGACTCGCTCTTTCCATGGTTACACTCCTCTCAGTTGAGACGTGTTGTAACATATTGTAGATTAACTAGCATTTATATTTTTCAGCTCTTTGTCTCGTTTTTGCATGGTGAACAAGTGTTTGGTTTCTTATGGTTATCTGGATAAATATACTCACAAATAATATTTCTTCTGTGATTATCCATGTTTCTCTGCATCTTGGATTGTCAAGAACTGGAGTAAGCTTTCTGTACCCTATCTATAGATCTATGGATCCAACTATTTATCATAAGCATTGAGTATTATATAAATTTTTAACTTTTTTGATATCGGTCTCATTCGTGGGTTACATAAGAAAGCCACCGGTGATGTTTCAACATGCTGAGCCATGGATACTTTGCATCATATTAATCTTGCACTGTCACTTTAATATAAAATTTGATATACACAATAGTGCAATGTTGTTCGTTGTCAGTGTTCTAGTGGGGGTTCCTTTTTATGGAGCATTATTTGCCTCTTCATTTGTTAATGTTATTTTTGAATTTACATTTATTGTCATAATTATTACATGTATTATATACATACTTTTCATTTTATGTTTAACGATCTGACATGACAATTATGTATCTCTCCAAGAGTTCATATAATTTCGAAGTAATCTTTGTAGATTGAGAATTTTTTCAATGAAGATGCAAATTATACTATATGGGTATGAATAGTGTGACAATTTACGTATAGTATTATATACACTAAATTCTTCCTATAGCTCCATTTGGACAATTTATCTCAAATTCTAATTAGTTTTATTCTTATAATTTTTCTTTTTTCTACTTTTTTTTAAAAACGTTTCTCACATATTCTGGCAAAAACATTTAGGATTATTTATATGTTGTCATTTGCCACAGTTCTGACACTAACCCATTTTGGGAGTTATTTACCTATATTTATATGTATACATACACTTTTCCATATACATTATTTCATCACACACATTCACATCTTTTTTCATTAATAATTTTTGTACATTTTATTTTATGTTAATTCACATTCTTATATTTTTTCAATTCAATTATATTTATGATTGTAACAAAACCTTTTGATGCGCACACGTTTGATCGTACAATTTTTTATCGTTTTATCTTGACATATATGTTTAGATCACATGTGTTACCCTGTGCACCATCTAGGTTACCTATACATACATTTAGATATGTGATTTATTATTGTCACATTCATTCATCTTATTTTAAGTTTATTTATTATATTATTGCTTATGTAGTTATGAAATCGACACATGTATGTCTAGGTGATTTATCGGTGTTATTTTCTTCTTTACTTTTTTCTCTTGTTTTATAACTAGAAATCAAGAAGAATTTTTATATTGCAACTTTGTAACTTTCTTGTTAGATTGTTATGCATATGTCTTTACACTACGTTTTTATTAACGATTTGTATTTAGTTATGTGGTTGTTTCCTCTTATGAGGTCTTTTTTGTGACTATTTGTTTTCAATATAAGACTAAAGGTTTTTTCGGCTCGCACTTGTGCATCATTTAAATAATTGGTTCTAGGTGTGCTTGATTACACTCCTCCATTATCACCTGTTTGTTTATCTACAAATGCCAGCCGACTACGATGTCTTATTGTGTGGTTATGAGTAAGCGATCATCTGTATCGTGAAACGCGTCAACCTGACATGTCTGTCTTTGCACTGTCTGTATGAATTCACCTACGAGGAATAAAGGAATTTATTGATTTCAACTAATTGCTTTGTGTGCGGTCACACTTTTGGATTTCTGCAAATACCGTATTTATCGGCGTATAACACGCACTTTTTCCTCCTAAAAATGGAGGAAAAAGTAGCTGTGCGTGTTATACGCCGATACAAAAAAAAAATGTCTAGAAAGCAGCGCCGAGAGGTAGAAGGGGGCGGGCGGCGCAGAGGAGGAAGGAAGGATGCGCTGTTATCGGAAGTCCCGCCTCCTATGCCGACGTCAATCATAGGCGCCGGGACTTCCAATGAGAGCGCATCCTTCTCCTTGGTGCCGCCCGCCCCCTTCTACCTCTCGGCGTTGCTTTCTGGAGATTTTTAAAGTAATGTGTATAGTGGCGCTGGCGAAGGCTGCATGTATGGGCGCTGGCTGCATGTATGGGCGCTGGCTGCATGTATGGGCGCTGGCTGCATGTATGGGCGCTGGCTGCATGTATGGGCGCTGGCGATGGCGAGGCTGCATGTATGGGCACTGGCGGAGGCTGCATGTATGGGCACTGGCGAAGGCTGCATGTATGGGCACTGGCGAAGGCTGCATGTATGGGCACTGGCGAAGGCTGCATGTATGGGCACTGGCGCAGGCTGCATGTATGGGCACTGGCGCAGGCTGCATGTATGGGCACTGGCGCAGGCTGCATGTATGGGCACTGGCGAAGGCTGCATGTATGGGCACTGGCGATGGCGAGGCTGCAATTATGGGCACTGGTGAGGCTGCATGTATGGGCACTGGCAAGGCTGCATGTATGGGTACTGCAGTGACGAGGCTGCATGTATGGGCACTGCACTGGCGAGGCTGCATTTAAGGACACTGCGCTGGCGAGGCTGCATTTAAGGACACTGCGCTGGCGAGGCTGCATTTAAGGACACTGCGCTGGCGAGGCTGCATTTAAGGACACTGCGCTGGCGAGGCTGCATTTGTGGGCACCGGTAAGACTACATTTAATTTAAAAAAAAAATGTTCTGAGTTTAAAGCTGTTTATTTTAAATTTCAGCTTTGTTTCCTGAAATTTCTGTCCTAAAATTTAGGCACGTGTTATACGCCGATAAATACGGTAGTCATAACACATGAGTTATATGCAGGCTACATTCAGAAGATTGGATGCTGGCAAGAACTTTGCTGGGACAACTCCTAGTAAATACTAAACAACCTCCACTTATTGTGCGAGACTTCATTTTTTTTTTTTTTTTTTAAGCAGGCAATAAGCAGTAACCACCGGAACACAGGGTAGGGTCCTGTACTGTCCTCCAAGATCAGGAGAATTCAAAAGGTAGGTTAAAATTCTCTTTATCCTAGGAATTTTGACATACCTGTAAATTCTATATCTTGAAATGATATTTGTAGACAATGAATTATAGCTTGGTACCTTAAGGCAATTGACAAAGCTTTTGAACACCCCCTGAGCATAACCTTATAATCCTACCCCATTCCATAAGGTTTTTTTTTTAGAAGCAATGCAACATGTCTCAGGAACAGAGGGGAGAGTGGCCTGTGTCATGTACTGGACTCCATGAAATAGAATTTACATGAAAGAAAAAAAATCCCTTTCATCTTAAATTGTCTGTTTGGCAGACTTCAGTATGCTTAAGAGAAAAATAAATGGTGGGGGGTAGATGTCTGGGATGTCTATGACCCGGAGTAAAAGAAACTGCAACATATCCACTCATTATAAAGACTCATCATGAAGAAGGCTGTTTTGAGGTGGACTTGGGGTCCTTTCACATGGACGTTCCGCCTGGCAGACTCCGTTTTGCTCAGTGGGGGATCGATCGCTGAAACCCAGGAGGATCCAAACAGCCTCTCCCCAGTAAAAGGAAGATCAGTCAGGGCCTTCTTAGAAGCCTGGTCAACCGATCAGCATTTTAGCCATACCATGAGCCTAATGGCAATCCCCACTGCTGACGTCCTGGCCACCAACAAAGCTGAGTCCAGGGACGTATCACACATGAACACCAGGGCTTGGGTCAACTGGTCTATTAGTTCCAGTACCGTCGAGGGAAGCCGTGCCATTTCCAAGTTACTTTTCAGTAACTTGACCCATTCAGTAGCAGTCTCCGCTACTAAAACATTCACAAAGGTAGCCTTCAACATGTGACCTGCTACCACATGTAAATGGCAGGACAAAGATTCCACCCCTCTATCCACAGGATTCGGAAAGGTTGGAGACTCTTCCACCGGTACCAGAGTCGCTTTATTCAACTTGGCCACCGGTGAATCCACTTTTGGTGGTACAGTCCACCTATTGGTCACAGACTCCGCAAAAGAATAGTGGCATACAAAACGCTTAGGCACCACCAACATGTGCTTAAAGCGGAGTTCCGGCCACAGAATAGTTTTTTTTTTTTTTAAATACTTCCCAAACAGTGATCCACTTCCCTTCATACATCAGCTAATCCGGTGATATACAGTGTAATAGATTGCAATCATAAATTCTTACTTTATAAAATGTTTGCAGAGCGCCGCCAGCTTTGTCTGGGTTTCCCGAAGCCGCAGTATGGAAATGTCTGCCCTGCTTCCTTGTTGTAGAGGGAGAAGGCCGGTGAATGCAGCGTGAAATCTCGCCCATACTCAGTACTATGCGATCGGCATAGTATAGGGATGCCTATCATCGCGTTATTTCCTGTTTGCAATAACGCGATGAGAGGAGTGGCCGGCCGCCGTCATCACTGCCCATTGCATCCTGGGAGTGATGACTAAGAGCTCCCAGGACGCATTGCGGGACAGGAAGTGACGTGCGGGCCGCGGCCGAGGAGGGAGGAAGTAGAAGGAAAGGTGAGTATATTTTCTACAGAAACAAGGTAAGTAAAAAAAAAATAAAAATATGGGAATATCCAATACTGTTACAGGTGACAATAAGGAAGCGGATGCCACAAAATCTATTGTAACGATTTTGTGGCCGGAACTCCGCTTTAATTCGCCCCCATTGTTCATCCACAATAGTATGAAACAATTCTGGATAAGGGAAAACCTTGCCCGATTTACGGTATTGGCGGAAGCCAAGACACCTGCGTATCTGACGCTGTAGGTTCATCAGTCTATTTTAGGGTTTCCCGCACAGAAACTATCAGGGCTTCCACCAATGTGCATTCCCACGCAGCAGCTGATGAGGACAGGTCCTCTTCATCATCAGAATGTGAAGACACCGACCCCCTCAAGGTGGTCTGTGTCCGCGGCAACCATATCTGTCTCAGAGTCCGAAGACCCTGCCAATAGAGGTGAGGGTAGAGGGCGGTTGGCAGCACCAGAAATTACAAAATACACTTGACATCAGACATTGCAAAAAAAAAAAAAAAACTACAATTTCTGGCTGCGACTGTAAACCGGAGGGTCCCGCTGTCGCTTCCAGGGGTCTGCAGGTGAATTTGTATCCTGGGACTCCATTGCTCAAATAAAACTTTATGTGTAATGTCCCTTTAAGACCGCGAAAAACACTGTCCCACCACTATTACTGCAATTATAGCAGAACAGAAGAGGAAAAAACCCTAGAAATAACTTGTCTAATCCACCCGGCAAAGGGGCAGGAAGGACAAAAAAAAAACAAACAGGGTCTAGTTTTGCAAATAGAATCCTAAGCTGCTAAAGTAGACCCTAACAACATACAGGTAATGAAAGAATTTCCTTGGCATGTTTAGGAGCAGGATAGAAGGAAGGAAAGTGAGGTGGAAAGAAACTACTACCTTAGGTAGAAAAGGTCTTGGTTTCAAGACCACCTTGTCCAATACAAGAAAAGGCTCAGAAACATACTTAAATGTAATTGCCACTAGGAAGGCAATCTTTCAGGTAAAGTCTTATGAAGAAATCTCTAACTGGCTCAAATGGGAATCTCTGGATTACAGAAAGCACCAGTTTTAGATCCCAGGGTGACACAGAAAGGGTCAGACGCTGGTCAAGACCAAGGGCAAAAATACAGACCGACTCAGAAGTTTGTCCTTGCACTACATAAACCGGCCGAAATAGGGGACTTTTCATAAACAAATCAGGCTTGTTAGGAAGAGGCCAGGCCTTGTTCGCCAGTATATCAGTGTACCACGTCGTCCAGAGCCAATCAAGTGGGAGAAGGATCACAAACTTTTTACCACCATCTTGCACAGCAGTTGAGGGAGAATTTTTATCGGGGACGTGAGGGGAGGCTTAGATTAGCTAGAATAAGAGTACAAGGAATTGACAGAGCATCTACTGTGAAGAATAGAGGATCCCTTGTACTGGTTAAAAATCTTTGCAACTTGTTGCTGAATCTGGAGGCCAGGGTGTCCACATCTGGTTATCCCCATCACTGATCGAGATTCTGAAAGCTTGAAACCATTCCCCAGGTCTATGTGTTGAAAGCTTAGGAAGTCCATCTGCCCACTGCTCACAACAGGAATGTGGATAGCAGAAGAGACCTGGAATGTGAATTTCAGCCCAAAATATTCCAAATGTGTTTCTTTTAGGGTGGCTTGATATCTGGAGCTTTCTCGATGGTCACTGCCGTGGCATTGCTCGACTGCACCTTGACTTGGTGACCTTGCAGAAGGAGATCCAGTGTTAAAGAGACAATCTGATGGCTCTCAGCTGCAGAATGTTGACGGGAGTCTTGACTTCACTGAAGACCATGTCCGCTGGACAGTTAGGGTATTGTACATTTTCCCAAGAACTGGTAAAGCAGGCATCCCCTGTCACCACCCTTCATATTATGGGAAGGAGTGACTTTCCCCAACTCTAGGACAAAGTTGGAGATCCACCATGACAGGGAGAAACTTGTCTGTCTGGATACACATATAGGACAGTCCAGAGGGGAAGTTTGTTTATTCCACGATGCAATGATATTGAGTAAAGAGTGTCCTTATGTAAAAAAACTGGACAAAAAAGACAGCATCCACGGAAGGCCAATATTAGGTTTAGAGCACTTGTGCAGAAGCGAAATGAGGGGTGCCTTTTGGATCTGAATGTGGGTCTTTGAAGGGGTGATCTGTTCTAAAGGAAGATTCTGGCTTGCGCCGTGTCCAAGATTAGACTCTAGTAATGTGCAAGGGCTGGATGGAGAGCAGGCTTTGTAAAGCTGATAAACCATGCAAAGTGTTGAAGGATCCGAACAGTCTTTTGGCTGATGTCGTGGAGGAGTGCTTCATTAGAAGGTCATCCAAGTACTTATATGACATGAATGCCCTGGGTCAACAGAAGAGCAAAAAGCGGAGCAGGTACTCTTTGAACACTCAAAATGCAGAGGAGAGCTACACATTGGAACTGCTGGTCTCTGGTCTGAGAGGGGCAATGACAGATATTGCTGATTGCATCTGTAGTTTTGATAGCCAAAGAAATTTGGTTAGAGCCTTTAAGTCTGAAATGGGGTAGATGCTCACATTTGGTCTGTGGACTGTGAATAAGTGTCAATAAAAACCTCAGAATCTTTCCTCTGAAGGGACTGCTATCTCCACTCTGACTTAAAGAGGAAGTAAATTTCCTCTGCAGACATTTACCTATAGGTAAGCCTAAAAAAAGGCTTACCTACTAGGTAGTGAAAATATCTCCTAAACGTGTACCGTTTAGGAGATATTTAACATCACATGCAGCCAGTGACATCACTGGCGCATGCGCTCTGAATGCACTCTCCGCATGTGCCATTCCTGCCAAGGCCCGTGCAGTGAACAGCAGCTCCCGAGGCCCGCGAACCCGGAAGAAACTCCTGGAAATTTTTCAGCCGTGTGCGGGTGCCGATGGAACAGCTTCGTTCTAACTATTACATAATGAGCAAGTATGCGATACATACTAGCTCATTAGGCTTTTGTCTTACAGGGTTCTTTAAAACTTTTTTGCAGAGTTTACAACAAGTTGTTGCAAAACAATCAGTAAGACCCTACTGCAAGGACCAGTGGTACTCCTTTGTAAATAGGGCTTCTGGGTAGGCTTGATAGACTTCAAAGACTAAAGCTTGAAACAAATGGAAGTAGTAAGCCTTTGTTTTGAGGTTGATGCCTGGGAAGAGCAAGA
Source organism: Pelophylax lessonae (assembly GCF_965119305.1). Lineage (NCBI taxonomy): Eukaryota > Metazoa > Chordata > Amphibia > Anura > Ranidae > Pelophylax > Pelophylax lessonae. Next base: position 569,550,723 of record NC_138768.1, on the reverse strand, counting down.
AGGCCCTTTTCGCTGAGCAGAGGCAGGAGACTTGGGCTTTTTCTTGTTGAATTAAGAGCACCTTTTTCCCAGTGATTTCCTTGATGAATTAATCAAGGGATTCCCCAACAGGGAAGGCATAAAAAAAAAAAAAGCGGTATCATGACCTAAATCAGCTGGAGTATGGGAGAGAAGACACTAAAAGGGACCTTTATAGCAGCGATTTGGTAAGTAAATTATCTTTTCTTTGCTCCTTGGACCTAAATGAGGTAACCCTTGTCGTGTAGGACACAGACCAACTGCAATTTTCAATATTCCTGGAAACCGCCTCTTACCACAAAACCCTGGGCAAATGCACAGACATTCTGCAGACTTGGTGAATTACGTTCACGAGAGTATCCAAACAAAATAATAGGGCTGAGGATAGCAGATGCAATTGTTCTAAGTGAACGAGGTCCTCAAATAGTTTGCTGTTTAGCCCAGTTATCAGTCTGGCAAATGGATACAGCTGTTAACTGCCAGCAGTAGAACTGGGTCTGCAAATTAGGCCTTTAAGAGGGGTTTATAATGTTTATCAACAGAAACCTAAAGAGAGGGAACATCTTTAATAGGAATTGTAAGGTTTTTATTAAGAACTGAAATTGCAGGATTTACAACCAGAACAGCTATATTTCTTCTTAAATTCCTTTTTCAGAGGATAAATCCCAGCAAAATGCTTAGATCGGTGAATATCTTTTAGAAGGCTAATCCCAAAGCACAATTTGAGCATGGATATGACATAATTTTCTTTTATTTTGCCAGCTTTTTAGGGCCCATACAGGCTTGTTTTAGCTAGGGAGATTTAGGTGCTGCTAAGACTAGTTTTCCCCGCATCAGTGTGCCAGAGTGGACAGCAATTGTCAAAAAGCCAAAGACAGATTCATAAAAAGCAGGGGTTAAAACAGTATATGGGCCACCATCACTTTCTTCCATTTCATCCTCAAAGAGGTTTGGAGGTTCTAGCTCTGATTCAGGAACAGAGTTAAAAAAATGGAGGGGGGTGTGGCGGAAGTAACTCTGTCCCCTGAAAACCGAATGTTCTAGGAAGGCCAAAGGTTTTCTGAAGAATTCAGACACGACGACAAAGACAAAATGGGATTTTTGACTTGCTGTAAAATCAATTTATCTGATGTTCATTGACAGACACAGCTCCTGGTATTCATAACCATTGGGTTATACTGCCCATACAGGAGTACAGGTAAGGCCACCTTCTGGGACAACGTAAGCAGGGAAATCTCCCGAATATTTTCAAAAGGAGGCTTCTGCAGAGCTGAAAGCACCAAATTAAGATCCCAAGGCGGCAACGGAGCCCGCACTGGAGGAACCAAACGTCAGACACCTTGAAGAAAGGTACGCACCAGGGAGTGTGTGGCCAAAGGTCATTGGAAAAAGACCGCCGAAGCCGACACCTGGCCCTTGATGGTACTCAAGGCCAATTTCTGTTCAACCTCCCATTGAAGGAAGGTTGAGATCCGAACCACCAAAAAGGAGCGAGGATGAACTCCGAGAGACCCCCCGCCACGCAATGTACGTCTTCCACGTATGAAAGTAGATCTTCCTAGAAGTAAATTTCTTGGCTTTAAACAGGGTAGGAATCACTGACTCAGATAAACCCCTATCCTTCAACACCTGGCGTTCAACAGCCAAGCCATCAAAGCCAGAACCTGTAAAGCAGGATGGAAGATCAGTACTTGGGACAGAAGATCATCCATGAGAGGAAGCTTCCAAAGAATGTCAGGGACCAGCCGCACCAGACTAGCGAGGCCAGTCCGGAGCCACTAAGATGACCGGAATCACCTCTGCCTCTATCCTACGTAAAAGTCTGGGCAGAAGCTTAAGAGGAGGGAACGCAAAAGTCAGCCAATACTGACCCCACAAGGCCACCAAAACAGCTGTGGCGTCTGCCAGAAGATTATTTGACCGAGCCACTAACCTCTGCACCTTTTCTATTGAGACGAAACGCCAACAAATCCCACCTCAGGAGTGCCCCACCGGAGACACAGCTGATTAAACACCTCCGGATAAAGGGACCACCATTCCCCGTGGTCCAACACCTGCCAGCTGAAATAATCCGCCTGCCAATATTCCACCCCGGGAATGTGTACGGCAGAGAGGGCTGGAACAAACCGTTCAGCCCATCTTAGAATGCCTACTACCTTGTGCCCTCTTTATGATTGACATAAATCACGGCCGTGGCATTGTCCTCTCGAATGCGCACTGCACAACCCTGAAGACAATCCGTCCAATGATCCAGACAGTCTGATCGCTTGGAGTTCCAAGACATTGATCGATGTCTGGACTCTTCCAGTGTCCAGATCCCCTGAGCAGAAAGGTTGCAGAGGACGCCTCCCCAGCCAGACAGGCTGGCATCCGTGGTGACCACTGTCCAATAAAACAATGCACAATTTGAGCATGGATATGACATAATTTTCTTTTATTTTGCCAGCTTTTTAGGGCCCATACAGGCTTGTTTTAGCTAGGGAGATTTAGGTGCTGCTAAGACTAGTTTTCCCCGCATCAGTGTGCCAGAGTGGACAGCAATTGTCAAAAAGCCAAAGACAGATTCATAAAAAGCAGGGGTTAAAACAGTATATGGGCCACCATCACTTTCTTCCATTTCATCCTCAAAGAGGTTTGGAGGTTCTAGCTCTGATTCAGGAACAGAGTTAAAAAAATGGAGGGGGGTGTGGCGGAAGTAACTCTGTCCCCTGAAAACCGAATGTTCTAGGAAGGCCAAAGGTTTTCTGAAGAATTCAGACACGACGACAAAGACAAAATGGGATTTTTGACTTGCTGTAAAATCAATTTATCTGATGTTCATTGACAGACACAGCTCCTGGTATTCATAACCATTGGGTTATACTGCCCATACAGGAGTACAGGTAAGGCCACCTTCTGGGACAACGTAAGCAGGGAAATCTCCCGAATATTTTCAAAAGGAGGCTTCTGCAGAGCTGAAAGCACCAAATTAAGATCCCAAGGCGGCAACGGAGCCCGCACTGGAGGAACCAAACGTCAGACACCTTGAAGAAAGGTACGCACCAGGGAGTGTGTGGCCAAAGGTCATTGGAAAAAGACCGCCGAAGCCGACACCTGGCCCTTGATGGTACTCAAGGCCAATTTCTGTTCAACCTCCCATTGAAGGAAGGTTGAGATCCGAACCACCAAAAAGGAGCGAGGATGAACTCCGAGAGACCCCCCGCCACGCAATGTACGTCTTCCACGTATGACAGTAGATCTTCCTAGAAGTAAATTTCTTGGCTTTAAACAGGGTAGGAATCACTGACTCAGATAAACCCCTATCCTTCAACACCTGGCGTTCAACAGCCAAGCCATCAAAGCCAGAACCTGTAAAGCAGGATGGAAGATCAGTACTTGGGACAGAAGATCATCCATGAGAGGAAGCTTCCAAAGAATGTCAGGGACCAGCCGCACCAGACTAGCGAGGCCAGTCCGGAGCCACTAAGATGACCGGAATCACCTCTGCCTCTATCCTACGTAAAAGTCTGGGCAGAAGCTTAAGAGGAGGGAACGCAAAAGTCAGCCAATACTGACCCCACAAGGCCACCAAAACAGCTGTGGCGTCTGCCAGAAGATTATTTGACCGAGCCACTAACCTCTGCACCTTTTCTATTGAGACGAAACGCCAACAAATCCCACCTCAGGAGTGCCCCACCGGAGACACAGCTGATTAAACACCTCCGGATAAAGGGACCACCATTCCCCGTGGTCCAACACCTGCCAGCTGAAATAATCCGCCTGCCAATATTCCACCCCGGGAATGTGTACGGCAGAGAGGGCTGGAACAAACCGTTCAGCCCATCTTAGAATGCCTACTACCTTGTGCCCTCTTTATGATTGACATAAATCACGGCCGTGGCATTGTCCTCTCGAATGCGCACTGCACAACCCTGAAGACAATCCGTCCAATGATCCAGACAGTCTGATCGCTTGGAGTTCCAAGACATTGATCGATGTCTGGACTCTTCCAGTGTCCAGATCCCCTGAGCAGAAAGGTTGCAGAGGACGCCTCCCCAGCCAGACAGGCTGGCATCCGTGGTGACCACTGTCCAATAAAAGGGGAGGATAGATTTTCCCAGCTGAAGCACCGGAGAACGAAGGCACAATATCAAGGACTCCCTCGTTCCCCGACTCTGCTGGATCTGATATTCCAGATACTGAGGAGTCTTGTCCCATTTGGACAGACTCTCCCTTTGAAGGGACCTCTTAGGGAACTGTGCAAACAGGACCGGCTCGAAGGTAGACACCATCAGGCCTGACACCCGCATGAAAGTCTGGAGAGATGACAATTTGTTGGACAGTAGGAGATGAATTGCAGCCTGAAATTTTCTGGAGTTTGTCCAGAGGAAGGAGCACTCTGGCTAAGGCAGAGTCCAGAGTCAGGCCCAGAAAGTCCAGCTTTGTGGATGGAAACAGAGCAGACTTCTGAAAGTTCAGAATCTAGCCCAACTTCCGCAGAGTTCTTACTGTGATCTCCAGGTTGTCCACTAGAGCAGAGACTTCGCTCGCAGAAGGAGATTGTCCAAGCAGCCCAGTACTGTGATCAACCGTTGGCGTAGCAAGGCTAGCACTGGGGCTAACACTTTTGCAAAGACCCGAGGAGAAGAGGCGAGACCAAAGGGTAACGCTACAGACTGATAATGCTACTCTCCCACAGAAAAGCGGAGAAAACACTGGTGACTGGCACATATTGGAAGGTTGATTGTGATAGCCGTGGCTCTCTAATTGCTCCCGCCGGTATCATTTGTTGATTTATGCCAGATTCAAGTCTACCCACTGTAAGTGCAATACTTTTTCCTTTATTAAATGTTGTTGGAATTACTACACTATCAGCAGTTTTCTTTTGCTTGGCCACCGGGGGGATTACACTTACTGACAAGAGCTTGGAGATCCATCCATCCCAGGCAACAAGACAGGCTGCTAATACAGGCGAATTCACCTTGCTCTGCCTACAATCAATAACCATCTGGTAAGAGGCTGACCTGCTCTTCTCTCTTGGAAAGAGGTATTTGAAGGTGTCCCCATCTTCCCTGGGTATTAGTATTGGATCTGATGACACTCACGCCCTTATGTTATTTTATCTGGTAAGAGGCTTATCCAATCACGGTGGAGGTTTCACTGCCCACATCTATACTATTGGATTTTGCACTTCTGAATTCTTTCACATGCATGTTGGTTGAACATGTTTTTGGACATTCACGATTGATTATGGACTCATACTTTGATACATAATTTATGATTGTTTATCTTATTGGAATTTATTCCTCATATAGATTGTTATTTGGTGTTTTATTTTGTGCTAAAGGGTTTGTCCTTTCACCTACTCACCATCTTTGTTGAATTGTCACTATATGATTATATATTTGACATAGTATTAATAAGTTTAGAGCACCTGATTCACATTTTCCACATCACATATATTTTCTAAGGTTGCAGCTTTTCTTATTGTTCCAGCGCACTTTTTTTACACAACATATTGGAATGTGAAGGAATGCATTCTTGATATCGATAGAAGCTTAGAAATCTCTCCGACGCAGGGATGCCACCACCGTTCGAATGGACTCCATTCTCAACTTCTGTACCCACACAAAGCAGTTTAATGCCTTGAGGTCCAGGACTGGATGCACTTTGCCTTCCTTCCTGGGGACTGTTTACAGGTTTGAGTAAAAACCCTGAAAACGGTTCGAAGTCAGAACTGGGACAATCACCCCTTGAAGAAACCGGTCTTGTACCGCCCCAAACAGGCCCTGTAAGTGGTCTAGACAAAGGTGCAAGTTGAAAGGAAAGAACCTTGCCGGGGGACAAGAACGAAACTCGATCTTGTAGCCGGACCAAATGACTTCATGGACCCACTTGTCTTGAACTAGGGAAGTCCATGGGTCTGGAAACCAGCGGAGATGTCCCCCCACCCCCGATACTGGTGAGGGCGCACCTTTATGCTGAAGGAGCCTTGTACACAGGTCTGGAGAAGCCCTATCTTGGCTTGCCAGACCAGGTTCGTTTGGATCCTCAAGAAAAGGCCCTAAAAGGCTTTGAGCCTTTATCAGTTGAACCTAAGGGGCAAAAAAACTTTATGAACTGAGAAGGAAGGCCCACCACGAGGTTCCTTGCCCTTAGTAGCCTGCAGAAGAAAAGTACTCTTCCCCCCTGAGACCTTTAACCACTTGCCGACCACACGCCACAGTTTTACTGCGGCAGGCTGGCTCAGCTGTACGAAAGTATGTAGCTCTAAGTCGGTCCCGTGGTGTTAAGGATGCCGATGCAAAGGGCCGGCGGCCACAATTGCCGCCAGGCACCCGCAATAGCTCCCCGCTGAGAAAGAACGGTCAGCTGTTGTAAACACAGCCGACTGTTCTTCTCTCTGAAATGATCACAGAGCGCCTGCAATCCTTCTAAATAGGATCACAGATCTCTATGGTAATTTCACAAGCCCCTCCCCCCACAGTTAGCAAACACTCCCCTAGGCTCACATTTAACCCTTTGATCACCCACTAGGTTAACCCCTTCCCTGCCAGTGTCATTACTGCAGTAACAGTGCATATTTTTAGCACTGATTACTGTAGTAATGTCACTGGTCCCCTCAAAAGTGTCAAAAAGATCAGGTTAGGGGTCCGGCCTGTGTGACATTTTTTACTAGTTAAAAAAAAAAAAAAGGAAAAAAAATAAAATGAAATCTTTCACCTAGTTTGTAGATGCGATAGCTTTTGCGCAAACCGATCAAAATAAGCTTATTGCGATTTTTTTTTATCACCAAAAATGTGTAGCAGAATACCTAAAATGTAAAATGCATTCTATGCATTAAGGTGAAAAACCTTCTGTTATGTAGCATCTTGGAACGTTTTATTCTGTTTACAAGCACATTGGAAGAATACTCTACAAAATCCAATTGTACTGAAGTCGTGCTTTAAATGAGATTCATACCATGTAACTTCAGGTGATACGCAACTTCAGGTGATACATTATGCTAAATCAATAACTGTAGTTTACTCATCCAGTACTATCCAACCTCAAGGTTGCCTTTTGCCAAGCATGACATGACATCAGATGATTACAAATAAAACTTAGATTTGAGGTGGTCATCAAATGTGTACTATTCAATAGTTTATTCAGATCAATTTACCTTATCTGTAATGGTGGCAATATACCTCATGCACTCAGAGTCTGAGGGAAACTGGTTTACCTCTTTCACAAGGTAACGTACCACTTTAACATGACCCTACAACACAAAAAAAAAAAAACACAGTTAAATGGAAAGCAAACTGATAAATAATGAATGTATTTAAGAAGCATGCACACTACAATCTGTGCAAGTACAATTTTGAAATATTGAACACAGAGGTTACAAAGGAAAAAAAGTACCTTTCTAAAAGCAGCCATGAGGGGGGTAATCTTTCTATTGTCTGCTGCATCTACATCTGCTCCAGCTTGCACAAGTAGTTGAACTACATCCAAATGACCTCCGTTTGCTGCTAGCCAAAGTGGAGTGTTCCCCTTTTTGTTTCGTACATCAATATGAGCTCCCCTGTAATAACAAAACTGTTTAAAAGCACTGCCTTATATCAATGCTGTTGAAATACTAAGAAATAGAACATTCAAATTCAAATCAAATAGTAATTTGTCTTATTTAAGTGTAAGGTAATTAAAAGAGAACCCAGGGTAGGAAAAAAAACTGTAGTAAGAAATGCACAAAACCAACGGTCATTTATGACGGTTTACAGAATTATAGGAGATGTTCTATGACCCTATATGCCCACATGCTGAACATTGTACACAGATCAGTAATTGTTTGTAGTAAAGGATTTTAAAGGCCATGTAGGTAATGGCACCACAAAATCAATACTATAAAATCATAGCATTTGTTACACAAATATTAAAAATAATCTTCTTGGAAACCTATTAAAATGACACGTGGAATGTGGCTTCCTAACTACTGAATGCCCGTAGGACGCCCTTGGGTTAAAGTGGTTATACCGGGATGATGCCTGCCACTACAGGGATCATCCTAGTATCTAATTTTTCAGGTGGCAGAAGAGGGTCCCGGGCTTTACCGTCCGATCACGGAGCCCAGGAGTGCTGCAGCCAGCGGCGATGGCTGCATAGGACTGATGGTGTTCCGCTCTCTCTGTGACCCCGTAAACCGGGAGTAACGAGTATGTCATTACTTGTGGTTCCAGAAAAGCAGCTGATCAGACCGATCGGTTTGAGCGGCTGATTTGGAGGCCAGAGGAGAGATCTGGGGTCATAAATAGAAACGCTGATTGCACCACACGTGAGGTATTGTCTGGAATGTCAGGGGGAGAAATAATTCTACCACCAGACCTCCTGTGCAACCTCTAAACTGGTAACCCTGTAAAGGCGTTTAAAGTTACGCCTATGGAGAATTTTAAGCACCGTAGTTTGCCACCATTCAATGGACAGACGCAATTTAAATCGTGACATATTAGGCATGTATTTACTCAGCATAACAATCTTTCACATACAGAAATAGGGGTAAATGTGTTTTTTTTTTTTTTAATCCATTAACCACTTCTGGACTGAAAAGTTTTTCCCCTTAATGGCAAGCCCATTTTTTGCGATTTGGTACTGCGTTACTTTAATGGACAATTGTGCTGTCGAGCGACGCTGTACCCAAATAAAATTGATGTCTTTTTTTCCCCACATTAGAGCTTTCTTTTGGTGGTATGTGATCAACTCTGCGATATTTACTGTTTGCGCTATAAACAAACAAACAAAAACAATTCAGAAAAAAAAAATATATATATTTTTCACTTTCTGCTATAGAAATATAAAAATCAAATTTTTTTCATTATTTTAGGTAGGCCAATATGTATTATGCTACATATTTTTGGTAAAAAAAAATCCCAATAAGAGTATATTGATTGGTTTGCGCCAAAGTTATCGTGTCAAGAAACTAGGGGAAAAATGTATGTAATTTTTAATTTTTTATACTAGTAATGGCGGCGATGCGCGATTTTTAGCGAATTGCGGCGGACAGATTGGACACCTTTGGGGGGGGGGCGCGGGACCAGTGACAATACTAGTAATCAGTGCTAAAAATATGCACTGTTACTGTACTGACACTGGCAGTGAAGGGGTTAACACCAGGGGAAACCAAAGGTTTAAATGTGTCCCTAGGGGTGCTTTCCAACTGTGGGGGATGTACTTATGGAATGAACACGGGGACCTGTGTTCCTAAAGAGGAGGAACACAGGAGCCCTGTGTAAACACGGCAGACTGCTGTTCTGTCAGAAAAGAACAAAGGCAGACCGCCATTTCTGTCTCCACAGGGAGCAATCGTGGGTGCCCGGTGGCAATCGCGGCCGCCGGTCCTGCAGTTTAGCTTCCCCTATGGCGCATGCCCCCACTCATTCTCTCCCGCGAAGTGACGTACAGTTATGTCGTTTTGCGGGCAGAGCCGACCTGCTGCAGTATCTAAAACCCCCCACGACTCACACAAAGCAATGAACGCCTTCCAAACTCGATGATACACCTTCCTGGAAGTAGATTTCCTAGTCTTCGACAGCTTAGGAATCACCGACTCAGACAGCTCTCCGTCTTTCAATAGCCAGGCCATTTAAGTCAGCGACCATAAATCAGGATGGAATACTGGTCCCTGAGACAGAAGGTCTTCCTTAAGAGGAAGCTTCCAAGAAACATCCGCTACCAGCGGTACGCTGTGACTCAGGGCGTTCCAGGTCATCGCGTCCCGTGGAGACATCGACTCGCAGGCTCGTTCCCATCCGGAAAGGGGCACCGTCGTGGCAAGGCCTAGTGCGGGACTAGAACCTGTAGGTCACGCTCATAGGCAAAGCTGGGGATACCTTAAGGATCTAGATTCTCCAGTGGGAAACCCCCAGCTGGCATTGCTTGCAGATCGCTGGGAGGATCCCTCTGAACACTAGCTAGCAAAGTGAGTAAAGAGAAATAAAACAAAATATTCTGAAAAGAATAAAAAACAGACTAAAGTCCCAGCAGGAAATATAGGTCCTACTCCTTCTCTAGGCAGAAACAAACTGATTTGCTGAAGCAGAGGGTGTGTGGGTTATGCCTGTGGGGACAGCCCCGTGGGTGTGGAGATTTACATTTTTCCTGCCTAGAACTACTCCTGCAGGGGGCAGCCTAACCCAATAGCTAATGAAGATGGAGGCTGCGTCTGTCAATGGATGATAGAGAAACTGGATTTTGTAAGATCTTACAGTAAAATCCTTTTCTCTGATGTCCATTGACAGATGCAGCAGATATGCTTCTCTGCCCATTGGGTTAGGCGCCATCTACAGGAGTAATACTAGGTAGTGGAAAAAAAAAAAAAAATGACACGCCTACCGGGGCTGTCCTTTCCGGCATAACCCCACACACACCCTGCCACAAGCCAGTTTCGTAGCAAGCAGTGAAAAAAAAAGACACAAACCACCCCCAAACAGAGGGGCGGGTGCTGCGTCTGTCAATGGACATCAGAGAAAATAATTTTACGCTAAGTTCTTACAAAAATCTAGTTTTCTCTATCATTCATTGACAGACGCAGCAGCTATGCTTCTTGACCAGTGGGACGTCCCAAAGCAGTGTAGGCATGAGGGGTGGGAAGAACGCAACCAAAAACAGTTAACATATTTCCAAAAGGTTAAAAACTTAGCCAACTGGGTAACAAGCTCAACCAGGAACAACAGGAGCTTACCCAAAATAAAAATAGGATTCCCTGAAAGAGAAAAAAATCAAGTCTCTTTAAACACAGCAGCCTGCAAAACCTTGCAGGCCAAAAGGAGGCATCCGAAGATGACAAATGCACGGATGAGCCGCAGCCTTACATACTTGAGTAAAAAAGGCATGATGGCGAAAAGCCCAAGAGGCACTGAGCGCCATAGTAGAATGTACTTAGTAGAACTGTCTGCCTAATCCATCTGGATATAGCCGCAGCAGACGCAGCCAAACCCTTACGAGATCCCTCAGTAAGGACAAAAAGAGAATCTGATTTCCCGAAAGGACTCCGTGACCAACCGGTAAACCCTGATCGCCCGAACCACATCCAGAGAATGCAATGCGATTTCCATGGGATGCTTCGGCTGAGGACAGAGAAGGCAAGACAATGTCTTCATTTAAATGGAAATCCGATACCACCTTAGGAAGAAAAGACGGATTAGGTCGGAGAACAACCTTATCTCTGGACGACCAAATAAGGTGGACAGGAAAGCGCCAACTCAGACACTTTGCGGGCAGAAGTAATGGCCACCAAAAAGGCTACCTTCAAAGATAACGAAAGCAGAGAAATGTCTCTAATATTCTCAAACGGAGGCTTTTGAAGAACAGACAAAACCAGATTGAGATCCCACGGAGGTAACAGGGATCTCCTCGGGAGAGCCAGGTGACGCACCCCCTGAATAAAAGTGTGAATCAAGGCATTAGCAGCCAACAGACGTTAGAAGTAAATAGCCAAGGCCGACACCTGGCCCTTTACTGTGCCCAAGGCCAACCCTTGCTCAACTCCTTTCTGAAAGAAAGCCAAGACCCTCGCAACCAAAAACAATTGAGGGTGCAAGGTTTGCGATTCACACCAGGAAATATACATCTTCTACGTACGGTGATAAACCTTCCTGAAAGTCGCTTTTTTAGCCCTAAACAAGGTAGGGATCACAGACTCAGACAGACCTCTGTCTCTTAGCACCTGGCCTTCAACAGCCATGCCGTTAAAGCCAGCGACGGCAAAGCAGGATGGAAGACTGGCCCCTGAGACAGTAGGTCCTCCCTTAGAGGCAGTCGCCAGGGAGGCTCAACTACCATCTTTACCAGGTCTGAAGACACAGAAGATAGGGGAAAGTGGGGCTTTACGGGCCAGTGGGAGTAGAAGGATCACACCAAAACCAACTTCTAAAAATAATTTACATTTTATTAAATTGCATCATAAAAGACAAGGGCGTGTCTGCACATGTTAACACAAACAAAATGACACAGAACAATGCTGATAAAATCAATTATAGGGAGTCATTAAATAGAAATACATCCCAGAAGGGAGAAAAAAACCAAGAGCCTGTATAGGATGGAAAGAGTAGGTCTCAGATGGAATGCGGTCAATGTAGGTCCCCAGCAAGCCGACGCATTTTGCTCAAGGCTTCCTCAGGGCCAGAGAGACCATGACAGACCGGTATTTCCTTTTCAATGACTCGGGAGATGGCAGATTGGCGACACAAAGAAAACACTGGATATTGTCCCCTTAATAATTGTATATAGCCTTCAATGTGTACATATATTCACTCATTTTTACCAGGTCTGTGTACCAAGACCGACGAGGGCAGTCTGGGGCCACCAGTATGTAATTTTCACAACATTTTCCACCGCCAGCCTGCGGAGAAACCCTGACAACAGCTGTATCAGAGGGAAGGCATAAATCAGCCGATACTGGCCCCAAGGAGCTACCAATGCGTCTGAGGCATTGGCCAGAGGGTCCCAAGCCCTGGCCACAAACCTTTGAACATTCTTGTTTAGACGAGACGCAAACAGGTCGACCTCCGGGGTGCCCCAACAGACACAAAGGAGACAAAATACCTCCGGATGAAGGGACCATTCCCCTTGATCCAGAACCTGACGACTCCGGTAATCTGCCTGCCAATTCTCCACTCCCGGAATGTGAACTGCGGAGACAGTCGGAACATGTTCTTCGGCCGTGTCAAAATCTCGGCCACCTCCTGGGCTGCCCGGGCACTCTTGGTGCCTACTTGATTGCTGTAGGCCACAGCTGTGGCACTGTCCGGTTGGATCCGAACCAGTGAAGCAGGCAAAGCTTGATTGCTCTGAGTTCTATAACATTTATTGGTAAGGAAGACTCCTCTGTCGACCAGATTCTCTGGGCACAGATATTGTCCAGCACTCCACCCCAGCCCAACAGGCTGGCATCCGTGGAGACCACCGTCCACAACAGCGGTATAAAGGACTTTCCCTGACTCAGGGCGAGAGACAGAAGCCACCAAAAGCATTGGTCTCGAGAGGCGGCTCAAACATACGGTCTAAGGACCGTGGATCCTTGTTCCACTTGAAAAGAATCTCTTTTGTAGAGACCTGGAATGAAACTGAGCGAATGTGACTGCCTCGAAGGTCGACACCATTAGACCCAAGGCTCATGCATGTCCGCAAAGAGGAGAGATCATTTTCCATCAGCAACCGGAACTCTCCCTGCAACTTCTTAAGTTTGTCCCCGGGAAGAAAGACCCTCCCCAAAGACGAGTCCAGAGTCGGGTAATCCAGTCTCACAGACAAGGTCAGTGCAGATTTCTTGAAGTTGATGGTCCATCCGAACTCTTGAAGGGTCTGAACCATGATTTTCAGGTTGCCCAAGAAAGCTGGGTGAGAGTGCGCTCTCAGAAGATCGTCCAGGTATCCTAGGAGCGCAATCCCTCGTTTGCCCAATAATGCCAACACCGGGGCCAAAACCTTGGTGAAGACTCTGGGAACGGAGGTGAGACCAAAGGGTAACGCCACAAATTGAAAGTGCTCCTCTGCTGGGATGTGTAGGTACGTATCTTTGATGTCGATTGAGGCTAGAAAATCCCCCTGATTTAAAGACGCTACTACCGACTGAATGGATTCCATCTGAAACTTCTGCACCCGCACAAAGCGGTTCAGTGACTTGAGGTCCAAAATTGGACGCACCTTGCTCTCTTTCCTGAGCACTATGAACAGGTTTGAATAGAAACCTCGAAATCGTTACTGCGGAGGAACCAGCACAATCACTCCTTGTGTCAAGAGGTCCCTGCACTGCCTCCCGGAGATGCCGCAAGCGTTCCGGAGGCAGACGAAGATTTGAGGGAAAGAATCTGTCTGCTGGGTGAGACCAAATTTCGATCTTGGGTTCACGAACTGATTCGTTCAGTGTACATCTGTCCTGAATAAAGGATGTCCAGGGTTCCTGAAAGAAACGCAGACGTCCCCCCACCTCATAACTGGGTGAGGGCGCCCCTTCATGTAGAAGAGGATTTGTCCGCCGAACCGGACAGGTCAGTATTGGGGCTTACCCGACAAAGTCTTTTTGCTCCCTCCAGTGGCCCTTAATGGTTTACCTTGTGCCCCTGAGGCACGAAAAAAACGCCTATGAGCCGTGAAAGAGGGCCCCCGCCTATCATGGGTCGCTTTGCTTTTGGAGGATTGGGGGAGAATAGTACTCTTACCCGCCGTTAACCCATTAATCAACTCATCCAAGTAGTCCCCAGATGTTGACCAAGAAAAGGGAGATTTGTTAAGGTCTTCTTAGGAGCTTGGTCCGCCGACCAGCTCTTCAGCCAAACCATGCGGCGTACGGCAATCCCTACCGCTGACACTCTGGAAACCAGAGGGGCCGCGTCCAAGGTCGCATCGCACAGAAACACCAGGGCCTGGGTCATCTGGTCCGTGAGTTCAATCAAGGTCGGGGGAACCATCTCAGTGTACAAGTTAACCCTAAGAACCCTAACCCATTCCGTTACCGTCTGTGAAACCAGAATGGACACAAATATCAGTTTTAGTACCGAGCCCGCCAAAACACGCAAGACATGCAAGTGGCGGGAAAGGGATTCCACTAATCTGTCCACCGGGTCCATAAACGACAGGGAATCTTCCACGGGTAGCACAGTAGATTTGTTTAACCTGCAAACAGGGTGACCCACCCTAGGTGGCACTGTCCAGCAGGTCGAGACCGAGTCAACAAAGGGATAACAGCGTTTAAAACGCTTCGGCACCACTAGCACATGCTTAATGTGCCGCCATTGCTCATTCACAATATCGTGAAAATCCTTGGGACAAGAAAACACCTGACCCGATTTCTGGGCTTTGTGGGAGCCAAAAACTACTTGCATACCTGACTGTTTGGGCTGTCAATTTTATAGTTTCCCTCACTGATAAAATCAGTGCTTCCACCATAGCGCGTCCCCGGTGTCAGATGGAGAATTAACTGCTTGGGACTCCATTGCAATGTTTCAGTAAAAAAAAAAAGTGTACTGCCCCTTTAAATAGCGCCCCGCACTGATCAATCATGATGTAACCGGAGTTACCCTTTAAGCCAATGGCAGGTAGCAAGAGTGCGCAGGGAATGCCAAAAAGCCCCCTAATACTGTACCACCTCAGAGAGGTACCAGCAGCGTCTGCAGCATTGAGAGAACTGAGCACGGTAAGTGACATCAAGCACAAGAGGCAGAATTGCCTGTGTAGCTCCAGACTACATGAATACGGTCTCAATGCAAAAGTATAGGAAGCCCAGGGAAAATGGCCCCTGCACCTCACACACAGGGAGCCGATGCCCACACTTAAGATGTTGTCCGAAAAATGTTGTCATATAGTCAGGACCCAGACATGAGGCCACATCAGGGTTCTACCAAGAAGACCCCGCAGGATAAGGTTACACTGTGAGCCCCCATCCCCCCCCCCCACCAGGCGCCAACATATAGCGCCCCCCAGAGCAGGAGCAAGGAGGGCAGGGCCAGAATTCGGACAGGCCAGGAGGATCTTTTAGGAGACCAGGGTCCTACTATTCCCCCAGGAGTGGGTCCACCCAGGAGAATCTTTTAGGAGACCAGGGTCCTACTATCCCCCCCAGGAGTGGGTCCACATCTCTTCCCCCCTCCCCCCCTGAGGCCGCTAGGGGCATGGTCTACTCACCATACCATGGATTGGGTGGGCTCCGCTCCGGACAGACCACCTCCCACCCGGAATGGGGGTGCTGTCAGCCGAGGGGTACGCTGCGACTCACGGCCTTCCAGGTTGATGCGTCCTGGCGAGACATCCACTCGCAGGGTCGTCCCCAGCCACAAGGGCTCCGTCGTGGCGAGGCCTGGTTGAACCATAACCTGCTCATGCTTGTCGGCCAGGCTGGGAGACCGTAAGGATCTATATTATCCAGTGTGAAACCTCAGCCGGCTGTCGCTTGTAGTTCACCAGGAGGATCCCCCTGACACTAGCTAGCGATAGTGAGTATAAGAGAAAAACAGAAATATTCTTATAAGAATAGAAAACTGAGACAGAAGTCCCTCCAGGAAACCTAAGTCCTACTCCTTCACTAGACAGCAAGAAACTAGCGTGGGGTTATGTCAGAAAGGACAGCCCATGTAGACATGTCAGTGAATTTTTTTTTCACTACCTAGTATTACTCCTGTAGATGGCGCATAACCCAATGGCCAAGAAGCATAGCTGCTGCGTCTGTCAATGGACGATAGAGAAATAAGAGGGAAAAAAAAAAAAGTTCAGATGAAGCTCCTGAACTGAGACTTCTACCACTAGCTACTAAGCGACATGTCTCCTACGGACAGAGTAAACACAACTGATTAGTTAAGCAGTACAACTTCCTTTTAAAGTGTTTTTGAGGATACGTTTCCTTTTGGAGGAGCTGCTCTCATGCTGTCCTGAAAGACGACTTGGGAAAGATACGTCAACGTCTACAATTTTTTCCAATCTACAATTTTTGCTCTTCCACATACAAGAGCAGACTGCTGTCAACATTTAGCATGATGAGAAAGATTTAAAGAGTGAAGCTGGCTACATATGTAATTTGAAATTAATATAAAAACTACAAAGAAAAAAAGCGTAAAGCTTTATAATAATAAAAATAAGTGAAATTGCTCATGTAAAAAACACACATTTCCTCCCCCTTAACAGTAACCACTGAAGCTACCTGCTAATTAGCAGCTCGCAGAACTTGTAGTGCCCCTTGTCTGCTGCGATGGTCAGAGCAGTATCCCTCGAAGATGGCACTGGAGGAGCATTGACATCTGCACCTTTATCAAGAAGAACCCGTCCCACTTCTGCATAACCACCAGAAGCAGCTTCCATTAAGGGAGTCAGACCAGTCTGTAAAACAAAAAAATATGGAAGCAGAAGACAAAAGTTAAAGTAATTTTCTAAACCTGTAAACTATTGCTTAAAAATAAAAGGACTAACAGGAGAGAAAAAAGAGAATAAATTAGGGGGAAACAAAACAGTGATAAAAAACTTCTGCGACTTACATGGCTTTAAGAAAAAGGTGACTGGTCTTGCATGAATAAAGTATAGACATTCACAAGAGCTAAATAAGTCATTTACACCATCTATAATAAATCCAATAGCCAGCTAGACAAATGACAATCCCAAGTTGAAGAGCTTTCCTTACCTTTGCTCTGTGTTCCACATTAGCTTTTCTGTCGAGGAGGAGACTGACCACTTCGGTTCTGCCTTGGAAACAGGCCAGTGTAAGTGCTGTGTTTCGGTTTGTTTCTATCTGTGCGTTGATGTCTGAGCCCATGTCCAACAGCAACTTAACAGCAGCAGTATGACCATTCATGGCAGCCAACATCAAAGGTGATATTCCCAACTTGCTACCAGTTCTGTATGTAAAGAGTTACACATGGGAAAAGATTTAATTTAATATACATCAATCTGAACTTGAATTTTTCCAAACAACTGGCACAATAAAAAATTGGAAGTGTTAACGGTAAACCAGAAAAAGGCAAAAAAAAAAAGAAAAAAAGAGGAATTCTGACTTACTTGTGAAACGACATCTTGGAGAACACTACTGGACACAGGCGGTTATATTCTAAGAGCCTGGGTTATAGACTACTACCTGAAGGTGATTGGAAACTGCCAAAACCTTTGGACATGCTCTCCTCGATGTACACCTATAACCCTATCCCGCTCTGTGAGCCCTAGGTTTTTTGGTAGCATCCTTGGGGGATAGACCCCCTTCTCCTAGTTTTCTTAACTAGTTTTTCTTTAGTCTCTTTTGGATTCTTCATTGTCTTATAGTATAACATTAGACAATCCATCCGGATTCAACGCAGAGTAACAGAATCAGAGGGGCCGGTGGCCTGTGCTGCACTCCAAGTTATGTAATTTACCGGCAAAGCCTGGTACAGTTTTTTTTTTTTCTTCCCCATTCAACTCGCTGTTGGCTCCGGTCAGAGCTGCTGTACTATTAGAAGTTAGTATAGCGATCTCCCCTGGTGAGCTATTAAGTTCTGACGGGGGAGGGATGTGGAGGGGGGGATAGATAGGAAGTCTCCTATTACAAGGTTAACGCTACTAAATCCAACATCCTTAGCGTAAATGTTGACACCATATCCGCAAAAACCCTACAAAATGAGCTTCCCTATCCATGGACTACGGACCCTTTAACGTATCTAGGCATCAAACTTGCATACCCTCTTGCAGCTTTGTATAAAACTAACTACGCCCCATTGACAGCCTCAATAGCACAAGACCTCTCCAAGATACATAATTTTTACGTTTCTTGCTCAGGACGCTTAGCTGCATACAAGATGCTTATCTTACCCAAAATTCTTTATATATTTAGGACCCTCCCGATACCAGCACCTTCTCCTTTCTTTTCGGCATTACAAAAACAATTATCCCAATTCGTCTGGGATGGCAAGAGGTCATGTACGGCCCTGCAGTTCCAGATGAAAAATTAGCGGGCGGATGTGGCATGCTGGTACTAAGAGACTATCACGTGGCGGCACTCCTAAGGCAGGTTAGGGATTGGTTTCAGGATGCCCATGTGAAAACATGGTGTCACATGGAATCGGAGTGGAAGGGTAACTACTCTTTTGCCTCTCTACTCCTTGCCCCAGCCTTACTCAAAAAGATACTACACCCAACTATACAAGCTACTATACAGGGGTGGTCGTACTTTCTTAATTCTTCAACTGACTCCTCACGCTCCATCAATGTCCCGATCCCACTATCATCACTCAAGAGGGTTATTCCTGACATATCTTTGGCAATGTGGGAGGGGAAAGGCATCTCAACCCTAGCACAACTTTACAACAAAAATAAGCTGACCCCATTTGTGGTCCTTAAAACAAAATATGACCTCCTACCCACAGATATCTAAGTACAACCAAGTCTGCCACCTTTTGTAACACATTAAACAGTAGTTATATTTCCATACCGGAAGCCCTCTGGAAATTCTGGAATGCCAATACAGTTAAAACCAAAGGTATTGCTTTAATCTACAATATGCTGAACTCTAAACATGTTTTTTAAATCGACTGCGCATAAAAAATGGGAAGTTGACCTGGGCAAATCATTCACAGATCGTCAATGGTCAACAGCAATAGCCACTACTTATAAATACTCTCGGTGCTCCAACTATTGGGAACGGTCTCATAAATTTACCAGGTGGCACTATTCCCCTTATATTACAGCTGAATTCTCCACAGGCCAATCTAATCAGTGTTGGCGGGATTGCGGTCAGGTAGGCACGCTGATTCACATGCTGTGGATTTGTCCTCGCCTGCGGGGCTTCTGGGGAGATGTATTCAACCTGATTAACACGATCACTGGCACTCATCTCACTCCCACGGTGGAATTAGCTATACTAGGAATTGAGGCCACCTCTTACCCGAAACACTCCAGATCCATCGCCATGCATATCCTATGTGCTGCTAGAGCTCTCGTTATGTGCAAATGGAAGACTAATGACCCCCTTTCCATAACAGAAGTTATATCCCATATAAAGGGGATAGATGAATACGAAAAGCTATTGGCATTTAAGGAAGGTCATGTCCTCCTGTACAATACAAATTGGTCACCTCGGCACAGCGCACCGGCTAATGGACTATGTTAGTTGACTTTATTGAGAGTTACTTACCTTTACTATATTAAATGCTGCTGATTATTTGTATATTTCCGTGTTTCCTCGTTTGTACTTCATTTTTACATTTTGATAATTTTCATTTGCTTCAACGACTTCGACCTAGAGCATCCGTGCATCCTATAGCCTCACCTGGCCAGACGCACCTTCCAGAACCGTAGTTGAGAGATCGCTGGGGGTGTGCCGGTCCGGTCATTCTACACCCAGCTGTGGACGCATATGGAGGCAAGCTCTCATGTGTGTAACCATACATTTCACCTTCTCCTGGTCATTTTTTGTCGTTTAGGTTGTACTTATCCTTACTTCACGTACTTCTCTTGTTATACTTTATAATACATGTTACTTGCCGGTTAATTGTTGTGTTGAAACTTTAATAAAATATTTATTTAAAAAAAAAAAAAAAAGTG
This sequence comes from Pelophylax lessonae, assembly GCF_965119305.1. Taxonomy (NCBI): domain Eukaryota; kingdom Metazoa; phylum Chordata; class Amphibia; order Anura; family Ranidae; genus Pelophylax; species Pelophylax lessonae. Next base: position 569,530,701 of record NC_138768.1, on the reverse strand, counting down.
GTTCTAAAGTCAAAATGGTTTATTACCTTAATGCATTCCCAGCATAAGGTAAAAACGTCTGTATGGGATTGGCCAAGGGTCATCTCCTAGAAGTATGACAACAGGTTCTTCTGTGCCACTCTGGTGAAATGTTAACCACCGTTCTCTTCTCTATCTTGCAGAGAAGTCAAGGAAGAACCTGCACTTGAGGGTAGGCATATATTTCCCTGAACAAAGTCCATGGGATTACCAGGGCGGGCATCCAATGACAGTGCTTGATCTTTGGTCCAGGCACAAACCGGGATAACTTGTTGAACCTAGAAGTCAGGTTGTACACATTTGGGATCCCTCATTTCTGACATACGTTACTCCACTTGGTGCCGACTAAAGAAATCTATCTTCTGTTTACTCTTGGGATGCCCCTGAAGATGGGGGTCCAGTGGTGTATGGTATTCCTCTGAGGACCAAAATATTGATGGGGAGCTTTGCTTTCTTGAGTGAACCGGTTTCCTGAACTGTGAGCGATTGAAACACTTCTATGAGACTGATGGCTGTTATCACCATCCATGAAAGTGGGAAAGGATGACTTCATATCCAGGGCTGGACTGGAAATCCACTAAACTAGGTAGCCCTGATGGAGTGTTTGTTCCAACGTCAACAGAATTTTGCGTTGAGGGGACAGAAGAAAAAAAAGACTTAGCAAAGGGAACAGTTTCAAATGAGGCAACCAAGAAACACTCATGGGGAATCTCACAGCAGGTTGTCTTTTGGACCTTAAGGACCCAGCATGAGACCCAAGAGAGAAAAGGTGCTTTGCCAGAAGGAAAACCTTTGCCTGGGTCATGTCTATGATGAAGCTTAGATATTCCAGACAAAGGCGTGAATGAAAGGCAAACTTTTGGAAGTTGATTACCTGAAAGCCTGAGGAATCTGGATAGTAATTTGGACATTTGCAGACAATTGCGAGGAAGATGAATCCTTCATAAGAAGGTCACCTATTCAGTAACTTGGATGCCATGAGCTCTTAGGAGGGCGAATAGGGATGTATATGTACATTGGTGGTGAATACTCCTGCGAAGCACAAAAAATGTTGATAAAAAGGTGGGTAGATGGGAATATGGAGGTAGGCATCCTAAATGTCTACTGATCACAAGCATGTCCCTTGTCTCAGAGAGGCAATAGTTGCCCTTACAGTTTCCATGCAAAACTTGTGAACACAAAGTACTTGTTTAGGGATTTTAGATCCAGAATACGATCAATACTCCTGTTAAGTTTTGGTACTAAGAATAGGTTTGAATAGAATCCTTTAAAGATGTCCTTTAGAGGGGCCAGAACAACCACTCTGGGACAATAGATTATCCAGGCCAGTTTGTATATCTGACTGGCTTTGGAAGAATTTTATTAATTTTTATTTTTTTATAAGATTCTTCGAGTTTATACAACCAATCACACAAAACAGTTTGCCTAATAAAACAAAGGGCATGAGTTCCAAATGTAGAATAGCGGTTAATGAATGCACAGAACGATTTTCATACTTCGATATTTGGTGTGTAGGAAAATCAGTAAAACAAGATATACAGGACACATTAGAACGGGTGTAGAGAATATACACAGTGGATATGTAGGAAGGAGTGTTCTTACTGCTAAGACTTTCCCCTAGTTTGTAGACGTGATAACTTTTGCGCAAACCAATCAAAATACACTTATTAAATTTTTTTTTTACCAAAAATGTACCAAAATACAAATTGGTTTAAAGGGATGAAAATTTTTGATTTTAAAACTTTTTTTTGGGAATGTTATATAGCAGAATGTGAAAAACTGGATTTTTGACTTACCGTAAAATCCTTATCTCTGAAGTTCATTGACAGACGCAGCTCCATATTCTTCTTAACCATTGGGTTATGCTGCCCCCTATAGGACACTAGGCAGGAAAAAAAAAAAAAAACTTTACAATGCCTATGGGGCAGTCCCTGAGGACATATACCCAACTCACTCTGCTAAAGTTTTGTTGCAAGCAGTGTCAGACATAAAAACCCCAACCCACTCAGAAATATAGGGGCGGGTGCTGCATCTCTCAATGAACTTCAGAGAAAAGGATTTTACGGTAAGTCAAAAATCCAGTTTTCTCTATCGTTCATTGACAGACGCAGCTCCATATTCTTCTTAATCATTGGGACGTCCCAAAGCAGTATTTGTATGAGGGGTGGGAAAACAACGCAGAGAAAGAACGTAATTCCTCAAAGGCTAAACTTAGGCAACCAGGAACAGCTGGAGTTCACCTAGAAACAACATACAACCTCAAAGAGAAACAATTGCTCTTTTAAACAGCAGCCTGCACAACCTTGCGGCCAAAAGAAGCATCAGAGGATGCCAACACATTTACTTTGTAAAATTTAGTGAATGTGTGCACAGACAACCAAGTTGCCGCCTTGCAAACTTGTATTACTGACGCCTGATGGCGAAAGGCCCAAGAGGCACTCAGCGCCCTAGCAGAATGCGCCTTCACAGGGAAAGCTGGAACCTGACCCTTAACCACTTCAATACAGGGCACTTCCACCCCCTTCCTGCCCAGGCCAATTTTCAGCTTTTAGCACTGTTGCAAATGAAATGGCAATTGCGCGGTCCCCACAAATAGAGTTTTCTTTTGGTGGTATTTGATCACCGCAAGGTTTTTTCTTTTTTGCTAAACAAATAAAAAAGGGTGAAAAGTTTGGAAAAAAAAAAAAAAAAACTGAATTTTTGTAAAATCTTACCTGTAAAATTCCTTTCTCCGAGTCCTCCGACAGTCGCCGCCTCCTCTAAGTCATCACTGTTGGGTATTGACTTCCCATCCGCAGGAATAGCTAGGCATATAGACTTAGTCCAAAGACAAAAGGCATTAGCATATACACACCCATGGGGGCTGTCCCATCTGGTCAATACCCCCCCTGCATCACCACTCCCAACTCAGTTTGGTAGCATAGCAGTAGGCAATAAGAACCCCAAAAGAGGGGTGGGGGCGGCGACTGTCGGAGGACTCAGAGAAAGGAATTTTACAGGTAAGATTTTACAAAATTCCGTTTTCTCTTACGTCCTCCGACAGTCGCCGCCTGTCCCAAAGCAGTATAGACATGAGGGGTGGGAGACGCAACCGTAGAAAAGGCAACGCAGTACCCACATCAGAGAAAGGAATCTTAGATGCACCGTAAGAGAACCAACTGGGCAACCGAAAAAAAAAAAAAAAAAAAAAAAAACAATGCTCAACAGGAGCAACAGCCCAGGAAAGCAAACGCCAAAAGCCAGGAACCCAGAAAAAAATTCAAGGGTCCATCATGGCACTGCTGCACTGAGAACTTTGCGGCCAAAAGAAGCATCAGCTGATGCCAGAACATCTACTTTGTAAAATTTGGAAAAGGTGTGCACCGACGACCAAGTCGCCGCCTTGCACACCTGGGCCACCGAAGCCCGATGCCAATAGGCCCAGGATGCACTCAAAGACCTGGTAGAGTGCGCCTTAACAGGTAAGGGCGGAACCCGTTCCTTCAAGGCGTAAGCCTGCTCAATGGTCTGTCTGATCCATTTGGCAATAGTCGCCGTGGACGCAGCCTTGCCCTTCCGAGATCCCTCAGGAAGGACAAATAGGGAATCCGTCTTCTGAAAGGATTCCGTAGACGACAGGTAAACCCTGATTGCCCTGACAACATCCAAGGAATGTAAGGCAATCTCCTTTGGATGTTTAGGCTTCGTACAAAGCGAAGGCAAGGCAATGTCCTCATTTAAGGTGGAATTCAGAGATCACCTTGGGAAGGAAGGATGGGGGTGGTCGCAAAACCACCTTATCCTTGTGAATTATCAAGTAAGGGGAGCGGCAAGACAACGCAGCCAGCTCCGACACTCTGCGAGCCGAAGTGATCGCCACCAGAAAAGCAACCTTTTTCGACAGCAGAGGCAACGATATCTCCCTGAGGTTTTCAAAGGGAGCGCGCTGTAACACGGACAGAACCAAGTTCAAGTCCCATGGAGGTAAAGGCTCCTTCCTGGGAGGAGCCAAATGTCGCACACCTTGAATGAAGGTGCGCACCAAGGAATGAGACGCCACAGGGCGTTGGAAAAGGACAGCCAGAGCAGACACCTGGCCCTTTATCGTGGCCAGCGCCAGGCGCTGATCCACTCCAGACTGGAGGAAAGCCAAGATTCTCGACACCGAGTAAGAACGAGGGGAGAACCCCCTGGACTCACACCAGGCGATATAGGCTTTCCAGGTACGGTAATGGATCTTACCAGAGGAGGATTTCCTAGCCTTGATTAGGGTAGGGATAACCTCAGGGGATAGACCCTTGTCCTTCAAGACATGGGTCTCAACAGCCAGGCCATTAAAGCCAGCGACTGTAGGATGGAAGATCGGACCTTGAGACAGGAGATCTTCCCGCAGAGGCAGACGCCACGGAGGCGCTACTGCCAGGTGAACAACGTCGGCGTACCAGGACCGGCGAGGCCAGTCCGGCGCCACCAGAATCACCATGTGCAGTTCCAAGACCAATCTGCGAAGGAACCGGGATAGTAACTGAATCGGAGGAAAGGCATACATCAGACGATACTGATGCCAAGGGGCCACCAACGCATCCGAGGCGTCCGCCAACAGATCGCGCGTTCTTGCCACGAACCTTCCCACCTTTCGATTTAGCCGGGATGCGAACAGATCCACGTCTGGGGGATCCCCACCTCGCACACAGCATCTGAAAGACCTCCGGGTGTAGGGACCATTCCCCCTGGTCCAGGGTCTGGCGGCTCAGATAGTCGGCCTGCTAATTTTCCACACCCGGAATGTGAACTGCTGAGATCGCCGGGACATGAGTCTCGGCCCAAGACAGAATGTCGGTCACCTCCCGGGCCGCTCGAGTACTTCTGGTGCTCCCCTGGTGGTTGATGTAAGCCACCGCGGTAGCATTGTCCGTCTGTACGCGAACAGGCAGGCCCCGGAGACGGTCCGACCACTGGAAGAGACAGTTTTATCGTTCATAATTCCAGCACATTTATCGGGAAAGAGGACTCCTCCGACCAAGTGCCCTGGGCAGACAGGTTGCCCAGGACTCCACCCCAGCCCGACAGGCTGGCGTCCGTGGTAACCACTGTCCACACCAACGAACGGAAGGACTTGCCTTCCGCCACCGACGGGGACTGGATCCACCATAGAAGAGCCAATCTGGTCTGGCGACTCAAGGAGACATCCAGATCCAAGGACTGAGGTAGTCTGTCCCACCTGGCCAGGATCTCCGTCTGGAGAGCCCGCGTGTGGAACTGGGCAAAGGGAATCGACTCGAAGGCCGACACCATCAACCCCAGGCCTCGCATACAGGTCCTGAGTGACGAGGACGGATTGTCCCTGAGGGACCTGAGTTCGTCCCGCAAAGTCCGGAGCTTGTCCTCCGGCAAGAACACCTTTGCCTGAGCAGAGTCCAGAACCATTCCCAGATAGGGAAGGCGACGCCGATTTTTGAACGTTGATGGTTCTTCCGAACTCCTGGAGCGTCTGTACCGTGACGGACAGATCGCGCACAAGGTCCTGGCTGGCACGCGATCTCAGAAGCAGATCGTCCAGGTACCCCAGGACCGCAATGCCCTGGGTCCGCAGCAGGCCCAGAACCGGCGCCAACACCTTGGTAAACACCCTTGGTGCCGAAGCGAGACCGAAAGGTAACGCCACAAACTGGTAGCGGTCCTCTGCGATAGCAAACCGAAGGTACCGCTGATGACCCTCGAAAATGGGGATGTGCAGGTACGCATCCTTCAGATTTATCGAAGCCAGGAATTCCCCTGGACTCAAGGAGGCACCAAACGGACGGAGAGACTCCATTCAAAACTTCCGAACACGCACAAAGCGGTTCAGCGCTTTTAGGTCCAGAATAGGACGCACTTTGCCCTCCTTCCTGGGCACAGTGAACAGATTTGAATAAAACCACCGAAACCTGTCCCGATGAGGCACCGGGACAATCACTCCCCAAGCAAGCAGGTCCTGCACCGCTTGATGCAAGTCCTGCAGACGCCCCGGAAGCAGATGAAGATTGGAGGGAAAGAATCTGTCCGCTGGCCGGGAAAGGAATTCGATCTTGTAACCTGATCAAACGATTTCCTGAACCCACCTGTCCGATATCCGGAGCAGCCAAGGTTGGAGGAAACCGCGCAAACGTCCCCCCACCCCTGAAACGGGTGAGGGCGACCCTTCAGGCAGAGGCGGATTGTCCCGCCGAGCCGGCATTGCCGGCCTTCTGCTTACCCGCCCAGGGCTTCTTCTGGTTGCCTGAGCCTTGAAGGGCTTGCCCTTGGATTGGTTCCGAAAGGCATGAAAGGACCCCCTGATTGGATCTAGGCGCAGAACCCCGTTTGCCACGGAAAGACTTGTTCTTCGGGTTCTGGGGCAGCATAGTGCTCTTGCCCCCCGTGACGCCTTTCACCAAGGTGTCCAACGCCTCGCCAAAAAGGCGAGAGCAAGCATAGGAAAAATCAGCCACAGTTTTCCTAGAGGACTGGTCAGCCGACCAGCTCTTCAGCCATATCAGTCGCCGGGTTAGTACCACGACACGAGAGAGGCGAGCCACCAAGGGGGCCTCATTTAAGGCTGCATCACACAAGTACATGACTCCTTGGTGGATCTGATACACCATTTCCAGCCGGGCAGGGGGCACGTCATCAGACACGAGATTGCCCCTAAGCATCTTAATCCAATCAGCCACCGCCTGAGCCACCAGAACGGACGCGAAAATGGGTCTGAGCAACGAACCTGCCACCGTATAGGAATGGCGGGCTAGAGACTCCAACCGCCGGTCCGTGGGATCCCGGAAAACTGGGGTATCCTCAGTAGGAACCAAGGTAGCCTTGTTCAAAACGGCCACAGTGTGGTCCACCTGTGGAGGCACACACCATCGTGATTCCGTAGCCGGCGCAAAAGGATAAAGCAATTTGAACCGACTAGGTACCAGGAATGGACGTTTTAACGTGCGCCACATTTTATTAACAGTGTAATGGAATTCCGCTGGGCAGGGAAAAACCTGCGCAGACTTGCGGGTCCTGTGCGTCCCAAACGAGGACACAACGCCCTGAGGACAGGGCTCATCCTCTAAATGCAAAGTTTAACAGAAACAATTAACTCATCCATGGTCACCCGTTCTTCAGGTGACCCTGGGGAGGATGTATCAACACCCTCCATTTCAGCCTCCCCCTCAGACCCCGGGGGGTCTAAGGATGAGCGGGACCCTGAAAAGGGCACGCTCGCAGCAGCAGCAGCCATATCCCCATCTGAATCAGAAGAGAGAGACAACCTGGGCCTCTTTCTCGCAGCCCGTTCAGACATCAGCACTTCCATATTTGCCACCAAAGTCGCTACTACAGCAGCCAGATCGGGTTGCAGGGGAGCCACAGGAGAACTGGGGCCCCCCACTAAAGCTGGAGGAAACTTGCTTTCCTGAGAATCCATGGCTCAAGTTATCAGAACAAACTACAGTGCAAAAACGGTGTACTGTCCCCTTTAAGAACGCTGCGGTGTGCGCAGCCCACCGCTACTGCTACAGTGATGAAAGACCCCCAAAGGAGAAAAGAAACTGAGCCAGAAGTGATATTCAGAGGGAAATTGAAAGCGATAACCTGCAGAGCGTTGCTACCAGTGTCCTTGCTGCTGATGGAAAGGAAGTGCTGCTGGAGAGGGCTGCCCCATAGAGATGCATTGGAGGCTAGGCCATAATGGCCGCCGACATGCGGCCGGAACGATCGTTCCACCGCCCACAAAATGGCGGCGGATGGCGCCAAAATGACATGCAGGATCGCCCCAGAGGAGCTATACATGTGTGCCCATATCAAAGATGGCGGACCGCGCGAAAATGCACCGCTGCGGTCGCCACACAAGCACCAACGTCTGCACCCCCAACATGCACCTAAGGTGACACAGGGACAGGGACCCCCAGGCAACATACAGATCTGCACAAGTGATCCCCGCAGGAATTGCACAGGGAGTCACACAGGCACAGACATGGAGAACACACAGCAACACAGACTGCCACCCCAAACAAAGGCCCCACACAAAAAAGTACTTACCTGTACCAGATGGCGTGGGGAGCCTCCATGCACGGAAAACCTCTGTCCTCATCTGACAGGGAGTGCCGTGAGCCAGGGACATGACACTGCAGCACCGCAGATGTGTCCTGTGAGGTAACCACCTCACGACTGCATCCCTGTAGCGAACAGGGATGGGTCATTCGTAATGCCAGGGCGAACCATAGCTGAACGCTCGATGGCGGGCTGGGGGTCCATCTGACCCTTTTGCTATGGAGAACCAGGGCGGCCAGTCCGAATCCCAGCACCGCATGATCCATCTTCATCCGAAGAGAAGACTACACTAGAAGCTGACAAAATAAACAGCTAGTAAAGTAAAAGAAAAAACTGACATTTTCAAAGAAAATCAAATAAAAGATTAGGAAGGCTGAGACTGAAGCCCCAGCACAAGGGAAGCCATACTATTACTGACGCTAGGCAGATTAAAACTGAGTTGGGAGTGGTGATGCAGGGGGGTATTGACCAGATGGGACAGCCCCCATGGGTGTGTATATGCTAATGCCTTTTGTCTTTGGACTAAGTCTATATGCCTAGCTATTCCTGCGGATGGGAAGTCAATACCCAACAGTGATGACTTAGAGGAGGCGGCGACTGTCAGAGGACGTAACAGAAAAAAGTTTGTTTAGGTTATAAAATTTTGTAAATACATACATTCTTTCCTGCACTGATGAGGCCGCACTGACAGGCACCGATGAGGAGGCACTAATATGCAGCACTGGTGGGCACTGATGGCAACGATGGGCACTGGTGGGCGGCACTGATGGAGGGCACTGGCAGGCTCCCTGAGCACTGATTGCTGGTGCTGGTGGCATGGGTGGGCAATCCCCGGTGGCCATAGGTGGGCAATCCCCCAAGGGTCTGCACTGGTAATCACACCTCTGATTACCAGCACAGACCCCTTCCCTGTCAGGAGAGCCGCCAATCGGTTCTCCTCTACTCATGCCTGTCAGGCGCAAACTGAGGAAAGCCGATCAACGGCACTTCCTATTTTCTATGTGACCAGCTGTGATTGGACACAGCTGGTCACATGGTAAAGAGCCTATGTCATGGGCTCTTTACCGGGATCGCCGCTCTGTGCGCCCCTATTTGTCCTGAATCAAGGAGGTCCCTGGTTTCCGGACAGAAAACGAAGATGCCCCCCCCCCTCCCCAGATATGGGCGACGGCATCCCTTCATGCAGTCAAAGATTTGTCCGCAGATCTGGAGGGGCCTGTTATCGGCTTACCCGACCATGTCTTCTTGGAGCCCCCAGATGACCTAAATGGCTTAGGTCATTTTCCCTGCGTACCGAAGGCACGAAGGGGCTGCCTGTGTGCTGAAAAATAAGGGCCCCCGTCCATTACGCGGTAACTTGCCCTTAGCGGCTAGTGGAAGAGGACTACTCTTCCCACCTGTGAGTCCTTTGATCAGTTCATCCAAAAAAAGACCCAAATAGGAGGTCCCCCCTAAAAGGGAGATCTGATAGAGCTTTTTAGAAGCCTGGTCCGCAGACACCACACCATGCGTGGTTACCATTATTGCGTTTTGAACAACTCCACTGACTTCTGACAATTTTGTCACAGTATGTGGGAAAAGGGAGTACCTTTGCCGCTTTTAGGGGCTCTGTGGGCCCCAAGGGGACCAGCGCCCCCCATATTAAAATTTTCTGCACCGATCCAATCAGTGCATCCACCAGCGTCCTTGCATGCACATGTGCAGTAACAAAAAGGAGTCATCCTCACCGCAGAGCACCCGAAGTACGTGGCACCCGAAGTACGTGGACGGAGACCCAGTAGAGTCGCAATATGCTAAGCTCACCCTGAGAACATAAGCAAGGGAAGTCAACGACCACAGTACTGCAAGGAGAAGCCGGCTAAAGTTCCACAAAAAGACCCCAATTAGATCCAAGGGTCGCCCACCATAAATGTCATAGCTTCCTATAAAGGGGAAGAGGGGGGCGGCCCACCATGACACAGACGTGCAGGCAGAGTACCCCCACACAATGCCCCCACAGCTCCCCCCCCCCCTCCGGTTCAAGGGGGGCACCAGGCAGTCCATATGTCCACCCCCCTGAGAGGAGGGGGGGGGGAAGACGCCCATCAGCTGCTCTATAACCCTGGTCAGCAGCTCAAATAGCCTGGTCAACAGCTCAATTAGCAGCTCGGACAGCCAGTCGCCAGTTGTTCGCAAACCCGCGGCCTAAATTTGGGGCCCGATCCGGTTGGGGGTCTGCCGTCAGCTCGATCAGCAGCTTGGACAGCCTGGCCAGTCGCCAAGACAGCTTGGTCTGGGTTTTTGGCCCGATCCCGCCACGTGAGGCATCCGCCGGTCAACTTGGTCAGGCACCTCATCTCGGCCAGCTTAGTCAGGTACCCGGACAGCCGTGAGTAGGCTGCAAAGCCGCGGACTAAATTTTCGGCCTGACCCAGACATGCAAGGCCCAGACCCGCGGATGAAGAAACATCGGCTCCCCCCAAGCCTATAACCACAGCAGGCAGCCCAAAGCACATACCTGCCCCAGTCACTAACCCCCAGGAGGCCTGGAACTTGCTCAAAGACCCCCGTGTGCGATCCGGACAGCCCGTCAGCAACAACTGCATCCACCGCCCCTTACTGGAGCAAGTGGCAAAGCCAGCTCCTACCTATCACCAGGGGGGCATGGGGGTAGGTTGGGGCCAAAAGACCACCATGACTGTTAATGGGGCTGGGGGAAATGGAAGGGAACGCGGGGGGTCCGACCATCCCAAGGAGGGGCCAAAGCCCACCTCGACACCGCAAGAACTATGGGGGGACGCTACTCACCATACTAACGACAATCAGGTGGGCGCCACTCCAGACTACCTCTCCACTTGGGGTGGGAGTGCTGAGGCCAAGGGGCACGCTGCGACTCAGGCCGAACCAGTGTGCATCCCGGCGAGGTGTTTCACTCGCGGGCTAGCCTCCGTTCATTGGGGCTCTGTTGTGGAGAGGCCTAGCTGCACAGGCTCACTGGCCGAACTGGATAATTGCAGTTTCCTCAGGAACATAACTGGCTAAAAAAAAATCAAAATTTTAACAAAAGGTTCACTTTAAAATAAAAAAACAAGCTAAGACCAAAGTCCCAGCTGGGAATTAGGTCCTACTCCTAAACTAGGCAGAAACAAACTGAATCCTATAGCCGTGTTGGATGCATGCCTTCAGGGACTGCCCCATAGGCATGGTAGAGTTTTTTCCTGCCTAATGTCCTATTCCTGTAGGGGGCAGCATAACCCAATTGTTAAGAATATGGAGCTGCGTCTGTCAATGAACGATAGAGAAAATCGTTTTTTTTTCCAGAATTGCCGCTTTTTGTTTATAGCGCCAAAAAAATAATCGTAGAGGTGATCAAATACCACCAAAATAAAGTTCTATTTGTCTGAAAAAAAGGACATCAATTTTAGTTTGGTATAGTGTTGCACGACCGTGCAATTTTCCGTCAAACACAGGGCCGAATCGCAAAAAATGGCCTGGTCATTAAAGGGGCAAATCCTTCCGGTCAAGAACTGGGTAAAAGACTGATATCTCCACAGATTTCTTTCTCAGGCAGATCACACCACCATCTACCCTGAATCTGCCTACATAAGCATATCCTAACAACCTCATAAGCCTTGCAAGATTTGCGCAGAGACAAGGGCTTTTGTCTGATCCGGCCACATCTGGAGTATGCTGTCCAGTTCTGGGCACCGGTCCGCAGGAAGGATGTGCTGGAACTGGAGAAAGTCCAGAGAAGGGCAACAAAAATGATTAGGGGAATGGAGGACATCAGCTATGAGGAAAGGCTACAAGCACTGAACCTTATGCGACCCTAGCATAAGGAACAAACTATTCAGAGAAAGGAGATACAATAAGACACGTGGCCACTCACTAAAACTAGAGTAAAGGCGGTTTAACCTTAAAGTACGTAAGGGGTTCTTCACTGTAAGAGCGGTAAGGATGTGGAATTCTCTTCCACAAGCAGTCGTATCAGCAGGGAGCATTGATAGTTTCAAAAAACTATTAGATGGGCACCTTAGAGACCACAACATACAGGGGTATACAATGTACGGTTAAAAGCAAACACACACATCATAGGTTGAACTGGATGGACTGATGTCTTTTTTCAACCTCACTAACTATGTAGCTATTGGAGCCAACCCTGGGACCTGTAACCAGGGGTCCTATAACTCAAATTTAAAGGGGGTGCCTCCGATTTCAGGATTTGCCTTTGAGGAATTTAGTATTTACTTGGATGCGCCGTTGCTCAAAAGTAGGAGGGAGAGGCACTATTCCATTTCAATGGGATGCATTTATGAGCAAGGAACAGCAGGCAAAAAAACCCAGTCCAGGCATGGGACATAAATAATTAATCAAGAAAACCCAGGATACATGTCAGTTCATTTTAAAGGGATACTTAAAAAACTTGGTTAATTACCGATTTGTTATAGTAGTTACAAGCATCTCAAGAACATATATAGGTGGTCGGATTGAGAGACGAAAACAATGAGGGGTAGAGTCAAACTATTTTGTACCCTTTGAAACTACCAATTGAACCCATAGGTCTGGGACATCTGTGACCCAGAGAAATGCAAACTGTAACAGACAACCCCCCACTCATGGGAATAAAGGCACCCTTCATTGTGGAGAAGGATTTGTAGCAGACTTAGTGGGCTTTGTTTTCCAAATCTTAGACTGAAAAAGGGGCTGCATTTTGGCTTTGAAGATAAAGCCTGAGGAGAGCAGTGTGGTGAACTGCTTTTTGAGGAGGTAGAAGCCCTGAAGGTGGAGCTTTTGGAGCCTTCCACTGTGGGGAGCAGGACATTTCCACCTGTGACATCCTTTATGAACTTAACGTGCCATGACTAAGAGGTCTTCCTTTCAAAAAGCATACGAGTGAGGCCGCTTACAGGCAGCTTCAGATGACCAAGCTTTAGGCCATAAGAATCTAAGCATATGGACAGAAATGTGTCTTGACTTGTTCCATAGCATCAATATAAAGGTGAGGAAGGCAGTGTTTAACTTGGAAAGGAAGGATACTGTTAAATGTTTGTTGCCCTAGTCCAATTGGCTGTAGCCTGACAAAACAAACTGCATCAATAGCTGGTTGGAAAACTCGACCTGCAAAAGCAAATTGAGCTTTTAAAAAAGTGTCTTTATCTGTCTGCATAATCTTTAAATGAAGGAATATCTTCTATAGCATAGTTAGATGCTGTAGACTGAGATAGCAGGGTCTAACCCTGGGACAGTCCATTTTTTTTGTGAACTTTGGACTAGATGTACTTTGCAATGAGTCTCCTTTTTAGGAGAAACAAAATTGTCATGAATTGCCCTTTTTAGACTTTGCAGGTCTCCTAGTACACAAGTACTCAAGGGGGTCGGATGAGATTAAGAAAAATCAAGTGCGACAATACCAAGGTTTTTGTGCACAGCAGAAGTGAGCATACCAACATTGGTAAGCATATTGTGTGCAGACATACCATGTGGCTTATGGGTGGCTGAGGGTGAAAAATGTTTTGCGGTCTCCTCAAAACTTTTTTTTTTTTTACCTTTTCTATTTCTAAAAGGAGGTAGTTCCACTCCTGACTCTGGTAGAGGAGGTAGATACGAAGCTTAGAACTTTTGGGCTCTGAACAGGGTCCTGCTCGAATGCAATGTAGTCAAAAGCAGTTTGAGTGATTTATGGCCCGTCAGCCGAGTGAATTTTTTCCTGAAATTTTGCTGCAATTCTCTTGCTCCTGGTTTCCTCTATTGCCACCAGAGAGGGTATTCCCCTGTGAGGGGTGGAAATGGGGTAAGCGTTTTCAGAGAAGTATACACAGAAACCCAGACCGTCCTGTAGCTAAATCCTTGTGACAACAGGGCAGGAGGATGCGCCCGAGTACCTTAAAAGAGCTCTGGGCAGAAAACTCAAGAAGTTAAATAGACTCCCTGGTTTCCCGCTGGTTTAATGTAGGAAAGAATACTATTCAGGAGACACATAAGTATATTACAAGTAGTGAAGAGGTTAGGTCTCATACTTGCTATAGGGCTACAGAAACGTTCCAATAAGAACAAACCTGTTTTACCTTTCCATGTCACTGGTCATCGCTCATCAGTGGTGCACCCCTGAAGAAGCCTTTAAGGTCTAGGATAGATATGAATGGTCCATTGCCCCGGACTTGTAAAATACCTTGCAGTTATCACAAGCATTGCACAAGTGTGAGATGAGCACCCAAGCAAGATCCAGTGCCTGAAGTAAATTAACAGGCAGTCCACACAGCACGGGGTCAGGGTACAGTACCCAAGGTTTTACAGAGATTGCACCGATCCGGATGCACTGCTTCTATTGTTCTAGAAGGCAGGGAAGAGTTGATTTAGGAATTCAAAATAAAAACTAGTTTAGATCAGAAATTTCTCCCTAGGGAAGAAGGAATCCATTACCTTCAGGACTCCAGCAAAAAACTGAGGTCTCATGGAACGGGGTAGGGTTTTAGGGGTATGCCCGAGGGGTGGGTCCAAAAGCTTTTCCGATGTCGGAACACCTGAAGGTAGCAACCTGTAACTCAGGGTCTATGAATATCCAGCCTGTGTCCTGTACGATTAAGATAAGGATTTTCAAATTTTGTAGAATAAGGCTGGCCACACAATATACAATTTTCTTATTCAATTCTTCTTTAGATTTACCAAAACCATAGAAGGTCAAACCTAAAACACCTTTGATTTTGTATGCACTCAGACAGGCCATTGCACTACATAGTCAAAAGTAAATCTAAAGGAAACTGAATACATTCTTTAAATAGAGACTTTGTTCCTGCTTAGCAGATGTTACTTATTTTTGCAACTAGGACTAAGCAGCACCTTATTCTGTAAAGGTAATGAATGTATGTTTTTTGAATTAGCCGAGTAACGCAGTGAAATGAGTATTACCTAACCAGCCAGCATTCAGTGGTCTCCTGCATTATTTGTTAATGGCAAAGTGTAGTGTACGTAAAAAGGAGTCAGGAGTAAAATACTTTGAGTTACTTTAAATAGTTTTAATACCCAATTGTTAAATTTAAGCAGTTCAGTTTATTGCCCTGTTGAAGATACCCATTTTACTATTTAAATTCCATACACTATATTCTGCAGGGTCAATTCATCTTTCAACACGATTAGATCTCACAGTGGTACCGACTAAAGGACTAATCTGATCATAAATATGGCTGCCCCCACGTACATGAAGAATTACAAACTATACATATTTTTAGCACATCTGCACATATTGATAAGATCTAGTTATCATATAGTGTTTACATGTATATCTAAAAACAGCTGTAAATGCCTTTTAATTTAGTTTTATACATGGTGTGGTACATTTATGTAGAGGTCTTGTTACTACATACTGTAGGTCAAAGTTCAGTGTCATAAAAATGCTTGACTCTTCTTTGTAAAAAAATAGCACATTTGCACATGCTCCTACTGGACATTGCACTAGCACAACCAAAGCATGGAAAAGGCAGAGCAGCCACATTTAAATTTTGTTAAAAAAAAAAGCAAAAAAAAAAAAAAAAAAAAAAAAGGCAAAAATACAAAAATGGCACAATTGAGGAGTCTCTGTAAGGGAAATCAGCAAATGCGCAGGGAAATTCCAAGATGTAGGGAGAAAAAATAGGAAGCTAGCGTCAAAGGTATTTGTTGGAATAATCACAGAAGAGATAAGTATTTTAACATACCTATCATATACAATATTAGAGATGCAAAAAAAAAAAATTATATATATATATATTATATATATATATATATATATATATATATATTTATATATTTATATTATACAGTGGATACGGAAAGTATTCAGACCCCCTTACATTTTTCACTCTTTGTTATATTGCAGCCATTTGCTAAAATCATTTAAGTTCATTCTTCTTCCTCATGAATGATGTACACATAGCACCCCATACTGACAGAAAAACACAGAATTGTTGACATTGTTGCAGATTTATTAAAAAAGAAAAACTGAAATATCACATGGTCCTAAGTATTCAGACCCTTTGCTCAGTATTTAGTAGAAGCCCCCTTTTGATCTAATACAGCCAGGAGTCTTTTTGGGAAAGATGCAACAAGTCTTTCACACCTGGATTTGGGGATCCTCTACCATTCCTCCTTGCAGATCCTCTCCAGTTCTGTCAGGTTGGATGGTAAACGTTGGTGGACAGCCATTTTTAGGTCTCTCCAGAGATGCTCAATTGGGTTTAAGTCAGGGCTCTGGCTGGGCCATTCAAGAACAGTCACGGAGTTGTTGTGAAGCCACTCCTTTGTTATTTTAGCTGTGTGCTTAGGGTCATTGTCTTGTTGGAAGGTAAACCTTCGGCCCAGTCTGAGGTCCAGAGCACTCTGGAGAAGGTTTTTGTCCAGGATATCCCTGTACTTGGCCGCATTCATCTTTCCCTCGATTGCAACCAGTCGTCCTGTCCCTGCAGCTGAAAAACACCCCCACAGCATGATGCTTCCACCACCATGCTTCACTGTTGGGACTGTATTGGACAGGTGATGAGCAGTGCCTGGTTTTCTCCACACATACCGCTTAGAATTAAGGCCAAAAAGTTCTATTTTGGTCTCATCAGACCAGAGAATCTTATTTCTCACCATCTTGGAGTCCTTCAGGTGTTTTTTTAGCAAAAGTCCATGCGGGCTTTCATGTGTCTTACACTGAGGAGAGGCTTCCGTCGGGCCACTCTGCCATAAAGCCCCGACTGGTGGAGGGCTGCAGTGATGGTTGACTTTCTACAACTTTCTCCCATCTCCTGACTGCATTTCTGGAGCTCAGCCACAGTGATCTTTGGGTTCTTCTTTACCTCTCTCACCAAGGCTCTTCTCCCCCGATAGCTCAGTTTGGCCGGACGGCCAGCTCTAGGAAGGGTTCTGGTCATCCCAAACGTCTACCATTTGAGGATTATGGAGGCCACTGTGCTCTTAGGAATCTTAAGTGCAGCAGAAATCTTTTTGTAACCTTGGCCAGATCTGTGCCTTGCCACAATTCTGTCTCTGAGCTCTTCAGGCAGTTCCTTTGACCTCATGATTCTCATTTGCTCTGACATGCATTGTGATCTGGAAGGTCTTATATAGACAGGTGTGTGGCTTTCCTAATCAAGTCCAATCAGTATAATCAAACACAGCTGCACTCAAATGAAGGTGTAGAACCATCTCAAGGATGATCAGAAGAAATGGAAAGCACCCGAGTTAAATATATGAGTGTCACAGCAAAGGGTCTGAATACTTAGGACCATGTGATATTTCAGTTTTCCTTTTTTAATAAATCTGCAACAATGTCAACAATTCTGTGTTTTTCTGTCAGTATGGGGTGCTATGTGTACATTCATGAGGAAGAAGAATGAACTTAAATGATTTTAGCTGCAATATAACAAAGAGTGAAAAATGTAAGGGGGTCTGAATACTTTCCGTACCCACTGTGTGTGTGTGTATATATATATATATATATATATATATATATATATATATATATATATATGTGTTAACTTCATGTACAAGGGATATAGTTGTTTAATATACTGCCATCTTGTGGTCATTTCGGTTACTGCATCTTTTTCAGTGTTCCCTCCTATTCTATGATGTATTTCCCCTTCCTGTTTAGTTAGTGTGTAGGAGAAAATAAAGTACTGAGTGCAGAACCACGTTGTGTCTGTGGAGTTTATCAATGGTAGCAGAGGATGGTTTCCAACTATAGAGTACCACCTAAGTTTGATGAAATCAGACAATACGAGTGCTGGAAAAATGAAATTAGTATTTGGAAACTTGTTACGGATTTGGACAAGAAGAAGCAGGCACTAGCGGTGGTGTTAGGGCTCGAGGGGCGAGCCAGAGAGACCGCTTTGGAAATACCCGCGAGCGATCTGAATGAAGACAATGGTATGGAAACCTTGTTAGCTAAGCTGGACTCTATTCTTGAGAGAAGAAAAAGACCGCGCTTATGAAGCGTACTCTCATTTCGACTCGATTTCCAAAGACAGCGCGATGTCCATGGCAGACTACATCATAGACTTTGAGCAGAGATACAACCGCATGAAGAAATACAACATGACCTTGCCTGACGCTGTGCTAGCGTTTAAACTACTGGACACGGCTTGTCTTGAAGAGAAGAGTAGGCAGCTAGCACTTACAGCGTGCACGGATTTAACATTTGCATCCATGAAGTCAGCGTTAAAACGGATTTTCGGAGGAAAAACCAGTGGAGCAAGTGGAGGCAGCTTGACTCAAGATGCGGCGTTTTTCACGGAGCAGAGGCCACCAGGTAAATTCAGACGGAACAACAGCCAGTCACAGAGTAGACAGTGGCAGCCACAGCAAGGTACAAACCCGCTCGACAAATATGGTAAGCGAACAAAATGCGTAATTTGTCAGAGCACGTACCATTGGGCCAAAGACTGTCGTCATCAGAGAAATGAAGTAAAGCTAGCAGAAGATGAAAATGTCGAAGAGTGTAACATTACACGGTTTACAAAAGTTATGATGGACTCGGAGATCTTCCTAACTGAATCACTGGGATCAGCTATCATTGACACAGCATGCACACGTACTGTTTGTGGTGAAAAGTGGCTGGATAGTTACATGAAAGACCTGAGCCAAAGCCAAATAAACAAACTGATGCAAACAGAATCTTCAAGCTGTAGACCTTTCAGATTTGGTGATGGTCAGGTGGTACACTCCTACAGAAAGGTAAAGCTTCCCGCTAAGATCGGACCAACAAAATGTCACATTGAAACGGAAGTTGTTCCTGTTGATATCCCTTTACTGCTAAGCAAAATGGCTCTAAAGAGAGCAGGAACTGTTTTAGACATGGAGAATGACAAAGTTGTCATGTTCAAGCAACCAGTGCCTCTTGAGCTCACTAGTTCGGGACACTACTGTGTCGACATTAGAGATGGTAATACTGAAGTGGACACCAATGAAAGTGAAGTTCTTGTCATCACAGCAGAGATGTCTACAAAAGAGAAGCGTAAAGTTCTCCTGAAGCTTCACAAACAGTTTGGCCATGCCTCTGCAGACCGGCTGCAGAGGCTTATCCTCAGCTCTGGAAATACTGACAAAGACTATCCAGTTATTCTGCAAGAGTTTATCCGTGACTGTGAGGTATGTCAAAGATATAATAGGACCAAGCCCAGGCCTGCTGTGGGTTTGCCTTTAGCCTCAGAGTACAATGAGACAGTAGCAATGGATTTACATGAGCTGGAACCTGGCATATGGTACCTCCACATCATCGACCATTTCACACGCTTCAGCGGTGGAAACATTGTGAGAACAAAGAAAGCCTCTGAAATTGTCAACTCTTTCATTCACTCGTGGATAAGTGTTCATGGTGCCCCAAAACGGATATACACTGACAACGGTGGTGAGTTCAATAATGAGGAGATAAGAGAGATGGCAGAAAAATTCAACATTGAGATGAAGACCACAGCGGCATACAGTCCTTGGAGCAAAGGGCTGCTGGAGAGACACAACATGACTCTGACTGAGATTCTTCTGAAGGTGAAAAGGGAAAACGGGTGTGGCTGGCAGACTGCTCTAGACTGGGCTTTAATGGCCAAGAACAGTATGATTAATGTGCATGGTTATAGTTCACACCAGCTGGTGTTTGGTCACAGTCCTAATCTTCCCTCCATTTTGGTTAATAAACTGCCTGCTCTAGAAGGCACTTCTATGAGTACTAGAGTAGGACAGCACCTAGCAGCATTGCATGCTTCCAGAAGAGCATTCACAGAGGTGGAATGCTCAGAAAGAATAAAAAGAGCTTTACGAAAGCAGCTTAGGCCTACAGATGAAAAGTATGAGACAGGAGACAGAGTGTACTACAAACGAGCAGACAGTACAGAGTGGAAAGGTCCTGCTGTAGTGATCGGTCAAGATGGCTCTGTAGTGTTTGTCAGACATGGTGGTATCCTTGTCAGAGTACACCAGTCCAGGCTGAATAAAGTTAATGCACAGGATGGGGATACACTTGTACTACCCGATATTCCTGGAGATAGTACAGAAAAAGAAAATGTAATGTACACGGATATGTCAGAAAATTCAGATGATGAAATGAGTGTTAATAGAGAAGTGCAAATCCATGAAAACACAGAAACAGATGATAAGAGAAGATGCGAGACAAACTAATGAGAGGGATGCTACTAATACAGTGGGTTCCACGGGTGTCAAACTGAAAACAGGTCAGACGGTGACATTTACAAACAGAAATGATGAGACAAAACACACGGCCAGAGTTTTAGGCAGAGCAGGGAAAGCAAAAGGGCAATATAGAAACTGGTACAATGTGCAGTATCTTGAACCAAATGGCAACGAGGGTCAAAAGGAAGCTTTAGACATGTCACAAGTTGATGATCTTCTCACTGAATGTGAGAACACCGATGGCGATGTACTTATTACCAAAGACATCTCTTTTGATGCTGCTAAACAGCAAGAGATTGACAACTGGCAAAATAATAATGTTTACCAAGAAGTCACAGACAAAGGTCAGAAATGTATCTCTACTAGATGGGTCTGTACGTTAAAGGAAACTTCTAGTGGTGTTGTTCCCAAAGCCCGCCTTGTGGCGAGAGGTTTTGAAGAAGTCAATATGCATGAATTACAGAAAGATTCTCCCACATGTGCATCAGAATCACTCAGGCTACTGTTAGCTGTTATTTGTCAAAACAAATGGCAAGTGAACTCTATGGATATTAAGTCTGCTTTTTTGCAGGGAATGGAACTCTCAAGAGACATTTACATTCGTCCCCCACCAGAAGCGAGCGTGGACAATGTGTTGTGGGAACTAAAGAAATGTGTGTATGGACTTGCAGATGCTTCCCTCTACTGGTACAACAAGGTCAAAGAACTCATGCTGAAAAGTGGGGGTAAAATGTCACGGGTTGATCCTGCAGTGTTTTATTAGCAGAATGAGCAGTCTGAGGTAACAGGAGTACTGGCATGCCATGTGGATGATTTTTTTTGGGCAGGTTCAGAGCATTTTGTAACCAATGTCATCCCTGTGCTTAAATCTGCATTTCACGTGGGTCGTGAAGTGTGAGAGTTTTTCATATGTGGGGATGAACATTGCTACTGTGGGTGGTGTAGTACAGGTGCATCAGCACAGTTATATTGAAAACCTACAACCAATTCATTTGCAGGCAACACGTGCTGTGCAGAGAGGCCCCACTGAATGAGAAAGAAAGAGAACAACTCAGATCCAAAATAGGACAGGTTCTGTGGGTTGCTAAACAAACAAGACCAGATGTTATGTTTGACACATTTAGCCTAGCATCCAACATTAAGAATGCTACTGTTCAGTCCATACATGAAGTGAACAAAGTGATCCGTAAACTTAAGTCAGAGAAGGTAACACTTAAGTTTCAATACTTGGGTAACAGTGAGGATTTGAGTTTGGTAGTATTCAGTGATGCTTCACTGGGCAATCTTCCAGATGGAGGTACACAGGGTGGGGCTCTAATTGCCCTCATGGAAAAATCAGGAAAGTTCTCCCCACTGTTTTGGCAATCTAAAAAAAATAGACGTGTGGTAAGAAGCACACTGGCAGGAGAAACCCTTGCCATGTCAGATGGTATTGACAATGCTATGTTCTTGGCTATGCTCTACTCTGAACTCACTACTGGTAAAGCTGATCTTAATGCTCTTCCTCTTATCTGTGTTACTGATAACCATTCCCTGTTTGACGCTCTTAAGTCTACAAAACAGATCACAGAGAAGAGACTAAGATTAGAAATAATCGGTGTCAAAGAGCTCATACATGCTAATAAAATCAAAGAAGTGCGTTGGTCAACAGCCAAGTCACAACTTGCTGACTGTTTGACAAAAAAAAGGTGCTTCCTCTCTTATGCTTCTTAAAGCGCTGTATGAGGGTGTATGGAAACTGTAAAATCTGGTCCATTGAGCATATATCTTGGTATTTTTTTTGTTTGTTTAAATACGCAAACTCACTTGAATGCTACTGTGTTCTGAAAATCATTTTTGTGTGACAATGTTTTATGTCAAACTCACCCGTTCTTTTTTTATCTTAAGAAGAGAGTGAGATTGTTAACTTCATGTACAAGGGATATAGTTGTTTAATATACTGCCATCTTGTGGTCATTTCGGTTACTGCATCTTTTTCAGTGTTCCCTCCTATTCTATGATGTATTTCCCCTTCCTGTTTAGTTAGTGTGGAGGAGAAAAAGTACTGAGTGCAGAGCCACGTCGTGTCTGTGGAGTTTATTATATATATATATATATATATATATATATATATATATATATATATATATATATATATATATATATATATATATATATATATATATAGACAGGAATGAGGAGCTACATATGCCACAGCAGCTAATCAAATAACAGCTTTTAGCACTTTACTGTGCCTCTAAACAAATGCTGATCTGTGGTTGACCACTTTGAGCTACTGCATGCCAGAATTAAAATAAAAAAAATATTAGAAGGCTCTGATTTTAGCACCTGAACATTTCACAAACCTCATGAATCTATAAAAAACAACAGTCAGAATCTATTTCAGATAGTCAAAATGAATTGAGTGCATAGTAGATTAACACACCTTGAGTTGATTTCTGCACCCGCATTAAGCAAGATTTTGATAATGTTGACATAACCACCAGATGCAGCTAAGCTTAAAGGCGTGTAGTCTGAAACATTTCTATGCTCCTTATTTGCCCCTCTAGCCAGCAGCAGCTCTACGACCTGAAAAAATAAAAAATAAAAAGCACACACAAATCAAAAGGTCAGAATGATGGAACAGTTCTAATTTATATAAACATTTCTTATACAAAGCATTTTTTTTTTTCATTGAAAGGCATGCAACATTTTGTTTCCTGTCTTTTCACACAAAAGTACAACACTTAGCCATGCTACTAACCCAGATGAGCTGTGATGCTTCCTGTTGCGGTCAATAATTAACCCGATAAGTGGTACTTGATCTCCATGACAACTGAAAATGCTAGTCACTTAAAGCTGTATGGGAGAAAACAGGCTAAAACGCATTAGGGAGGACCGGGTCACAAACCCTGTCATATTGAGAGTTCAAGACTTCCGATGGGTGAAAGTCTTACAGTACACCAAGGTAACATCCAAAAGAGCTCAAGGATTGAATTCATAGCAGAACATAAGATTCACTGCTGCCAACTACCAGTGGTACCCAAATGGGCATGACAATACAGAAGAGACTCAAGTGTAACTATGCCGAAGCTTTGGCACACAGCAGGTGTGAGCCTGTTTTTGGCAAGCATTTTGCATGAAGCCATATTATCCAGTGTATAGGGGGACGAGGATGAGATCTTCTGCAGCCTCCTTTAGCACAGACTCTAGACCCTCTCCCATCTGTCTCGCTACCACTTTTAAAGCAGGTAGATTCACTTCAGACTCCGGTAGAGAAGGTGGGATTGGTGAAGGAGCCTGGAACTTTTGAGCTCTGAACATCGATGGAGATGTCAAGGCCAAGATACTATGGTAGTTGCAAAAAAAAGCACGCTTTGGTCAGATATTGTAGGTTGATTGTTGCAGGTCCAAGAATGAGTTAGAATCAGATGCAGAGACAGGTGTTAAAATAGGGTCCTGCTCCCATGCAAGAGAAGCATCATCACTCCGTGACTTCAAGTGAATGCTTGCTTGAACTTTTGCCAAAATTCCCTTAAGCCTGGTTTCTGTCATTGCTTTACATTAGTGTATTCTCCTGACAGGGTGCAGAAATGGTGTAAGCATGTCCAGAGGAGGATACACAGCAACCCAGGTGTCAAACATCCTGTAGCGAGGTCGAGGTGGCGGTAAAAGTGTGATCTGTGGCGTGATGTAACCATCATCTACCTGAGACTAAAATCTGAATGCTGACATTTTTGGCCCAAAGTTTGAAAATTTAAACACTCCACGCAAGTGAATAAATGGCAACACAGTCAATCCAGTTTCCTGAAAGTTTTTCCACAAGGCAAATACTTTTCAAGAGACACTTAAATAAGCGTACTGCAAGTAAAAGGTGAAATTAATTCTCATACTTGCAATAAGGGCTAAGGTTTTGTTCCAACAGGACAAACCTGTCTTAAATCTTTATGTTGTTGGTCCCTATGTGAGCCCAGGCTTAGCCCTTTACAGTCGGCATAACTTAGGAGGGTCCGAGAACAGCAGGAATGGGCCTTGGCCCTATATAGCACCCTGCGGCTAACTACACATATTGCCCTCACTGCCAAGGTGAGTGCCCAATCAGGATCCAGTGCCTGAAGCAACATTACAGGCCATTCCCATGGTGTGGGGTCCAGGTGCAGGTTCCAAGCCATTACTGAGGTTACAACAATTTGGATGAATTGTTCTAATATTATACTAGAAGGCAGTGAAGAAACCAAAACAGACTAAAGTAAAGTATTTAAGAATAGGAAACTAGAAGAATGGGAGAAGGGGTCCATCACCCAAGGACACTAGTAAAAAAAACTCATGGGGTAGGGTATAGAAAAACACCCAGGTAGCATGACCAAAAGCTTTGCCAGTGTCCAATCGCCTTATGTAGGAACCTAAAACCCAGGGTGTATGAATATCCAACCTTAGTCCTGTAGTGTACAATTAGAACAACATTTTATGCTTCCCCTAAAATCTCTCTTTGAGTCTATTGAGAGACACATGAATCCCGAACCCGGCTGCTTATTACTACAGCCTGCAGGAGTTTGGGACACTGGCAAATAGAAAAATCCTAAGCCAGTGTCCCTGCATAAAACCTTCTACCCAGCATAACTTTTTTCGGAGAAAGCAATGTACAGAACCCAAAATATAAATATGAAAAAAAAAAAAAAAAAAAAAAAAAAAACACATAGGAGGGAGGTGAGGTCCTCAATGGATCAAAGATGGGGGCCAACTAAGCAACAGCCACTGACAGAACCAAGAAGGGATCGGGAACGTAAGAGAAATACCAATGACTGAAGTAGATAACGAATGAGAAAAACCAAGTCTAAAATTCCGCTCATTTTGTCAAATAGAACCATTCTTGGTTCAAAAGTTTTCCTTTCCTGAGTAGTTTTTGAAATTACCTTTAAAAACTGAAACAATTAAGGTCTTCCATAGTGTGGTCTGGTTGTGAGAAATGGTGTCCCACCACGGGTGTACAGAAATTGTCTGCCTTCTGGTTCTAGATGGTGTGCGTGTGTGTGTGTGTGTGTGTGTGTATAAATTCATCCGTGGTTGTAACCATAAAAAAAAAATGTATCAAAGTAAAAAAAAAAAAAAAAAAAAAAACCTAGGAGGGACCTTCTTAAAGCGGAACTTTACCCAGAACAACGTGAAAAAAAAAAAAAAAAGACTAATCTTAAGGAACATCCACATGCTACCAACATTAGTATGTGCTGTAAGCTGCCTCCAGCACTGCTCCTGTTTCTTTATGGAGGCTACCATTTTACTGAAGCCCAGAGCTTTCCGAACATCAGTAAATCATGAGGTGGAACTAAACCATCAATTTAATGGTATAAAAAACAGATACATTCCTGGAATGCCAGGATTGCTAACTGTCCCATTTGCTTGTGTCTTAAACCAAACGGTTTAACCATCAATTGGCTGGTGTCATAACTAAATTACATGTGCAGCACCATGGTAGTTGAAGCCAGCTTCCTTGGCTGTAAAGGATAGGAGGGTTTAATTCTACTTGGCCTCTACAAATTCAGCAGTGCCGAAAAATAGAAAGCAAATGAGCTTGTGCAGAGCAGAGTGAGACAGTATTACTGGATTTTAAACAGTCAAGACTCATTTTTAATGTTTTACAAAGCTATACCTGCAAGAGAGGCCAGCCTGAAGTAATCCAGTAGGACTTAATTTCCTGACTTTAAAGAAAGATCATTTAAGTGATATACAATTTGGATACCAGGAAAAGGTACTAGGATGGACATATGGTCCAACACATAGAAAATGTGTAGGTGTCTCTGAAGACCATTGAGGGATCAGGTCTTTGTTAGGAAAGGTAGCAGTAGGAACTGGTACAGGCTGACCCAGTATATTTTGGGGGACCCCTCTGGAGAAAGCTGAAGGGTTAGCACACAAGGTTTACAAGCATTATCTAAGAATGTAAATTTTTTCTGAAGATGAAGTGAAATTCCACCCTGCACAAGAACAAAGAGGGTCCCAGCCGTCCTGGGAAGACACACTGGTGAGTGTAGAAGCACAGGAAAGGAGATCAGTGGCAGCACAAGACGAGGGCACAGAGTTTGCCAATGGGCAAAAAGTGATGTGTTGAGCACCCAAATGCCCGAGAATCAAACTATCCAGACATATACGCAGTCCCCCACTTGTGAAGATCCATTTATGCACACACTCATGAGGACTTACTGCGTAAGTAGAAGAGAAAAAAGTTTGGTTTTCCTTCGACCATTCCACAGATCTTCTGTATTAAAGGCAAAGGGCAGAAGCATACTTTGACCTACCCACCCGTGGCATTTCTAATGATAGTGTCAGGAGCAGATCTGAAAAGAATACTTCCCTTGAAGAGTAAAACAAACCAAGTGTTCTTTGGACAGCTCATTAGGTTCCAAGCATGCACTAAGAGTGCCCTGCACATTTACACAGACATCAAGTTGTGAGGCTTGTAACAAGCCGACAACCAAAAGCCCCAGGGTTCCAGCCACTCTTTAAAACAATGCCATATCTCCACGGTGGAGGGTTCATCTAAGAAAAAGATGTCCAATCAATTCGAACACCAGCAAAAAACTGAGCTATGCTGGGCAGAGTAAGGGTTATACAAGGCTGGCTTACAAATTTTTCCTTGCCAGTGTACCAACCTCCCGCATGCAGCATTATAATCTGGCAGTTTCTGAATTCCACTTCCTCCAACAGACAATGGAGAAAAAAGGTTTGTACTATGCACGCACTTCATTGTGACAAGACAGCTTTAGACATAGCATTATGCAATCTCTTCCCTGGTAGCTTATGTAGGAAAGAGCAACTGGATATACTGAAAACCTCTACCCCAGGCATTGAGTTTCGATCACTAAATGAGCTGGCACACAGTATCGCCTTCAACGCACATTTAAATCGTGCCCACACATTTGGCTGTCCATTAAAGTCTTTAGCCATCTAAAGACTTAAAAAAAACAAAACAAAAAACACACACTTAGAACTAAAAGATTGTAGAACAAAGTACATATTATACACAGCTTACCCCACAGATTCCAGAATTGTACTTATTCCTTACCATTGGTACTTTAAATGAATCTTAAGATCATGCAATACTTTTTGAGATGTTCCAATAATTTTGCACCTTAAACTCAATACCTATGTAATCTGCTTTATTGGATAAATCTGGATTTTTGTAACAAACATTGCAGTGCCATCAATGATTTAGGTAATTACCTCTTGCCTGCCACCAGAACAGGCCAGCGATAATGGTGTATCTTTGGTCCTCTCAGACTGAGCCTCAATGTCAGCATTGTTGTCCAACAAGATTTCAACTACTCCAACATGACCAGCAGTTGCAGCCAAGATGAGTGGTGTAAAACCTTAAAGACCGGAAGAAAAGAAGCATGCATTAAAATGTCAAATGGTTTTACATATTTTTATTGCCCATTACAACTTCTGTTATAAATAATAACCATAGTTCACTGGTTTCCCAATATAACATTCTCTTCATCTGACAAATTTCCCTTAAACAGTCCCAAAACAGAATAGTTTACGCCAAGGGTTATCAAAACTTTTCACTTTTAGGGTCACATCGTATTTTTTGCACATATTCACAGGCCAAAAAAATCAGCAATGGAATAGAATAGAGCGACAGGCTGCTGGCAGTGGAACTTGATGATACACAAGTATCCTCTGCCTGCACCTAAATGCCAGAGGCTCATGCAGGGGGGTTAAACTTCCAGTGTTTCCCCTGCACATCGTGTCACCATCAGAGGGTCCCCCAAACCCACCCAAACATTTGTGTTTACATCAAAGTTTCATCCTCCCTGCCTCCCAAGCGTATTTGTGTCCCAATGAGAGACACCAAACCCCCCCCTCCCCCCTCCCCCGTGTCAGTATCAAAGCCATCACCCCCTAGCACAATTGTGTCCTCATCGAAGCCAGTGAATCAGTGTACTTTACCACTGTACAATGTGCCCTGCTTATTAGACTGGCTGTGCAGACCTGCAGCACTCCCTGGCTACCTCCCTGCTGTTACACAGGGACACTGACATTACCAGCGGGGCGGGAGTCAGAAGGTGCAGCAGGCCTGCACTGAAGTACTTCATTGGTTGCTAGGACGACAGTCCTAGACCCCAACACAGTGAGGCACCGGGAAGGGTTGCAGGACCTGCGCTGCTTACTGCCAGAATAGTGAGAATGCAGCGCAGGTTCTGCAACCCAACAAAGCTTGAGCAAAGACCATCTCTGCATGAGTATGAGGACTCTAGCTGCAAGCCAGGAAAAAAAAAGTCCTAGTGGGCAGAAAGTGGCCCGAGAGCTATACCGGAGACCCCTGGTTTACGCAGTCTGATGTACAGGACACCAGAATCAATTCATTGACCGTGGGACATCCCCAAGCAATAATGGAGGAGTAGGGAACAAAATAGCTATAACAAACCTCTATTTTTCAGCACCTGGTTTTCAACAGCCAGACCGCCAAAGCCAGCAATTGTAAAGCAGGAAGGAAGATCGGCCCTTGGGACAGCAGATCCTCCCTGAGAGGCAGTCTCCAAGGAATCTTGGTGACCAATCGCATCAGGTCGGCGTACGAATACCGGCGAGGCCAATCCAGGGCCACTAGAATGACCAGAATCCCTTCCACCTTAATCCTGTGCAAAAGCCGCAGCGAAGCTTGAGAGGGAATGCGTAGATCTGACAATATTGGCCCCAAGGGGCCACCAGAGCATCTGTCGCGTCGACCAGGAGGATCCTCTGACCTGGTCACAAACCTTGGTACCTTTCTGTTGAGCTGAGACACCAACAGATCCACCTTGGAGTAGCCCCACCAGGGACATATCTGATGAAAACCGTCCGGGTGAAAGAGCCGATCCCCTTGGTCCAAGGCCTGCCTGTTTTCCACTCCTGGAATGTGTACGGAGGAGAGTGCCAAAGCATTCTGCCCACTGGAGGATGCCGGCTACTTCCAAGGCTGTCAACACACTCTTTGTTCCACCCTGGTGATTGACAAAAGCCACCACTGTGGCATTGTCCGACTGGATCCGTACCGTTAGCCCCCGTATTCAATCCATTCAGTGATCCATACACAGCCTGACTGCCCAGATCGGTAGTCTGAACTCCTCCAGCATCCAACAACCCTGAGCTGAGCGCAGTCCCAGGGCACCTACCCACCTGAACAGACTGGCATCTGTGGTAACCACCGTCTAATACAAAGGGAGAAAGGATTTGCCCTGCTGAAGAGCTGGAGAAAGAAAAGCCACCAGACCGGAGACCCTGGTTTTCAGCTCAACCAAATCGGATTGTCCAGAGACTCAGACAGATGCTTGTCCCATTTCAACAGGATCTCCCGTTTAAGGGACCTTGTATGGAACTGTGCAAACTGAACCGCCTCAAAGGTAGATGCCATCAGGCCCAACACCTGCATGCAAGTCTGGAGGGAGGACCACCTGATGGACAGCAGTAGAGGAATCGCAGCATGCAACTTATAGAGCTTGTTCAGAGGAAGGAACACTCTGGCTAGAGTTGAATCCAGAGTCAGACCCAGATAGTTCAGGTTTTCAGAAAGGAATCAGAGCAGACTTCTAGTAATGGAGTAGCCAACCAAACTCCTTAAGGGTCCGTAAAGTGATATCCGCGTTGTCCATCAAGGCAGCAGGGGACTCCGTTCGCAAGAGGTCGTCCAGGTAGCTCAGTACCGCAACCCCCCCCCGAGCAGCGTAGAGGAGGCCAAATGGTAACACCATGAACTGATAGTGCTTCTCTCCCACAGCAAAACAAAGAAAGCACACGTGTTGGGCAAATATTGGAATGTACAGGTAAGCATCCTTGATGTCGATAGAGGCAAGAAAATCATCCTGGTGAAGGGATGCTACCACCGTGCGAACGGACTCCATTCTGAATTTCTGTACCCGCACAAAGCAGTTCAAGGCCTTGAGGTCCAGAATCGGCCCCAACTTGCCCTCCTTCTTTGGGACAGTGAACAGGTTTGAATAAAAACCTTAAAATTGTTCCGATACCAGAACCAGGACAATCACCCTGAAGCAACAGGTCTTACACCACCATGAAGAGCGATTGCAATCGGTCCGGGGACAGATGCACATTGGAAGGAAAGAGCCTTTCCGGAGGGCAAGTACGAAACCATCTTGTAACCAGGTAATATCACTTTGTGGATCCATTTGTCATTTACCAAGGAGGTCCACGGGCCCGGAAACCAGTAAAGGCATCTCCCCCAGTCCACTTCTTGAGTGGGGACCCTTCAAAGGGGTACCTCAAAGCAAAGCGTTAAGGAACCACAAAGGGGCGTTTTGGACACTCCCAATCTTTATAGACAAACTTGTCAAAATAAGGGGGGATAAGGAAACACTTTTGCTGTGCAAGACGGCTTGTGGGTGCCAAAGGGAACCGGGTACCTCTGCCGCAGTCTAATCAGTGCGTCAACTAGCGCCTTCTCATGCGCAGCTACAGCTGTGGAGGAATAATCCTCACTATCTAACAGATCAGGGAATGTAGCTACAAACCCCGCAGGGTGGCGTAACGTCAGCAGCGAGCGAGCCAGATTCAGGACCTGACGAGACAGATGAGGTAGGGGAGGGCCCGCAGCCATAAAGTCACCTCCACCTGTGAAACAAAGGACTCCAGGACCACCTTCAGTACATCAATAGATGGCTGGGACCCCGATGTTCCTGCTGCCTCCGAGAGGGGGTCAGGTGGGGAAACATGCTCCTGAGACTACATAAAGTAAAAGGGGAATCCCCACAAAAAACATGTTTAGCACCGCTTTGGGACACCCCAACGGCACCGGTAACACCACAGGGGACCAGCAAGTAACGCACCCCACAACCTGCAGCAGAGAGAGGGAGGGACCCCACAACCTGCAGCAGAGAGAGGGAGGGACCCCACCAGACTCCCCTCCCTACCAGAGTAGCACCCTTCTGCACCTGAGATAGCTCAGTATCCATGTGCGGCGTCCAGGGAAAAGAAAACCCAGGAGTCAACACCAGGGGAAAAGGAGGAGCTCCAACAGCCAAAATCACCGGCAGAGGCACCACTGTCATGGCCGCTGATCCAAATGCACGCTGGACCACACATGGGCACGGACTACACAAACATGGCCACTGGTCAATAGAAAGACAGGCCCCAAAAATAGCAACCACACGTGGCACCCAGGAGGGATACCAGGAGCCCTGGCAACAGCCACCATGGAGAGGGAGAATGCGGGCACAGGACCACCATCAGCGGCCAGCGCCCCCCCCCCCCCCCCACTTACCACCATAAAGCCCATCCACCGGTGGAAAAAGCATCGCCTGACCACACAATGGTCAAATTGGGACAGTGTAAAGACTGGCCTTGGTGGGAAAGGAGTGAAAGTGCTCAGAATTAAAGCATTTTAAAAAAAATGGCCACAATGACCATATAGGCGGGTAAAAGTTGAGTGAGGAAATGCGGACCTTCCTGGAAGGAAGGAAGTAAAAAAAAAAAAAAAAGGGGGGGGGGGGGGGCAGGTCCTAAAGAAGACACAGCAAAAGGGGAGAGTTCTCAAAGTACAATATAATGGAAGAGAAAAGGAAAACTGCTTCCAGGTTACCCTGTCCCAAAGTAAAGAGAACAGTTGCTGGTGCGAACAGGACGACCTATTCATATAAGGATCCCCCTGGAAAAAGAGCCATCAAATTTGAAAAGATAGGACTCCGTTTGACCGACGAAGTACTGCAGGGGTCCCATAAATTGACTAGGGAGAGCCTTCGTTTGTAGAAAATTGCACAGAAGGTATAAGTGTCAGGAGATAGAGAGTATATGTACACGTTTGAAAAGGACCTACAGGGTCCTAAATTAAATTTCATACGCAGGGCCAGGCTGCAGAATACACAGAATGAAGGACTACATTGGAGACATTGCTAGGGCTAGGAGTCTGAAGTACTTTTTTGGGGATAAACTTTGCCCTGAGTTTGTATCGTACACCAAGTTGGACATCAAATTTAATCAGATTTACTAAATGTGTCACTATCCAGGGGCTATGTGTTTTATTTCATCTATAATGTGTGTCCAGAAAGACTGAGCTAGGAAGGTAGTGTGGGATCTTTTTGAATATCTTCGTATTGATATTCCGTGTCAGAAGTGCCTGTTATTTTTGCTCCTGCTTATATCCTTCCAAGTAACAGGTAAAAACAACTTCCTGCAAACAGTCCCGTTCTATGTATGCCTTAGTATAAGCGATATATATACAAACATTTCTGTTAATGGTATCAATTCAAAAGATACTCCTACCCTGTATGTAACCTCATGGTCTATGAATACAATCACTGTGTCCTGTACTGTATGCTTACAATAATTGCTTTTAAAGTCTTTAATATTTTAGGACAAATTAACTTAAAATATGGAACTCTAAATGGCTTTATGATTAAGTCAATATCCTGCAACATTCATCAAAGTGCTTTCTAGATTAATATTGACATTTAGAGATTTTACACTAATAAAACTTGCTAAATCCCTTCTGTGGCTTTGGGCCTCTTTCTTCCCATTCAGTTACAGTACTTAAAATAGACACTTTATAAATGGCAAGGAATTACTACAGTGTGCACAAAATGCAAAGTGGGGATCAGAAATGGAAGAATGGTGTGCAGATTGAGATTGGGGGGACAAAAGTGGGGGTGAAGTGTGCAATGTGGTATATACTTAATCAACACCAGCACAGTGGGCTTGCTTAAGAGGAGGAAATTGTGGAAGTCCACCTACAGTATTTACAATGTTTTTAATGTAATACATTAAGGTTTGGCCCACTGCCAAGTCATTAACAGGGAGTAACCCAACAGTGCTATAACCAGCTTTAACCAACAGTGCTACGAATTTCCTTTTTCCAGTCTCTGGAAGGTACCATTGCTTTACTTGTAATAACTCTATAGAGAGGTTCAAAGAATTCACTCCACAAAAAAGGGCAAACTAGCATGTATATTATCGCCAGCAGAGCCCTAGGTATCAGGCCAAGAGCAATAAAGGCACACCAGGGTATTGGGTCCTACTTCACTGAACATAAATAAAAATGGCCTTCAAAGACTGGAAAATAAAAATTTAGGGTGACTGCACACTGAGCCACTGTACCCACAGTTTTAGTGCGTTTTGCCAAAGACAATTACAATTCTATTCTACCCCACCGTTTTGGTTCGATTTCTAAAAGCGCACCAAAACAGTGGGACATTAAAAGTCTATGGCAAACTGCAGCTAACCCGCACCAAAGCTATGGGTACACTCCATCCACGCTGTGGACAAAACTCAAGAGGGCAGTTTGAATACGGTCTTTTGGAACATTTTTATGCATAAAAAGACAAAATTTAAGCCATACATTTTTTTTTTTTTTTTTTTTTTACATGATTGCAGTTTTTGTTGTGTATTAGGCAGCAGAAACCTTGAAAAAGTAGCACAAAAAAAAAAAATATATACTACCTATAAAAGTATCTCTGAAAACACAGAAAAGACATACTCCATTAACCCCATTAAGATTGCCTGCCGCACATTTACTGCGGCAGGCTGCCTCTTCTGCACAAACCAACGTAGCCCTACGTCGGTCACGCGTGTGGTGCCGGGGTCAAAGAGTGTGCCGCTGGCTGCGTGCTCCAACCCCAACTAGGCAGCAGGTATGCCGATGCACAGGGCCGGCAGCCACGATTGCCACTGGGCACCCGCGATCGCTCCCTGCTGAAAGGGGACGGTCAGCTGTTGTAAACTTTCTGAAATGATCACAGAGCACATGTGACCCTGCTATATAGGATCACAGGTCTCTATGATCATTTCTCAAGCCTATCCCCCATACAGTTAGTAAACACTCCCCTAGGCTCACATTTAACCCCTTGATCACCTCATAGGTTAACCCCTTCCCTGCCAATGTCATTATTACAGTAACAGTGCATATTGTTAGCACTGATTACTGTAGTAATGTCACTGGTCCCCCCAAAAGTGTAAAAAATGTCAGTTAGGGGTCCGATCAGTCCATTGCAATGTCGCAGTCCCGCTAAAAATCGCAGATCATCGCCATTACTAGTAAAAAAAAAAAATAAAAAATAAAAATGACAAATCTTTTCCCTAGTTTGTAGACGAGATAACACTTGCGCAAACCAATCAAAATATGCATATTGCGATTTTTTTTTTTTTCACCAAAAATATGTAGCAGAATACAAATTGGCCTAAAATGACAAGCTTGATTTTTTTTTTTTTTTTTTGGGGGGGGGGGGGGAATGTTATATAGCAGAATGTGAAGAATTGATTTTTTATTCCGGAAATGTCACTTTTAGGTTTATACCGCAAAAAATAAAACCCGCCGAGGTGATAAAATACCACCAAAATAAATCTCTATTTGGGAAAAAAAAAAAAGGACATCTATTTTATTTAGGTACTGCATCGCACGACCGCGCAATTTTCCTTTAACGTAACGCAGTGCCAAATGCCAAAAAATGGCCTGGTCATTAAGGGGGCAAATCCTTCCGGTCCAGAAGTGGTTAAGGTAGCTTAACAGTTACTAGTATGAAGGGCACTTTGACAAGATGTGTGATTTTAATAGCTCATCCGAGATCTTTATAGCATTACTGCCCTCACAAAGATGATTTTACTGAATATGAGTTTTAGTGTATATTAAATAACTGACTGTTCAGCTATCCAAACTGTGTGCGTATTTTTTTCCAGTTATTTGGGGTTAGCTACAAGTGATTTCTTGAATCTCCATAATAAAATACCAAATAAAGGAAACATCTAATTTGATTAACATGCATACCTTTTTTGTCTCTGTGCTCAATATTTGCTCCTCTCTCCAACAGAGTTTGCACAAGCTCCTCATGTCCACCAGCACATGCAAGTGTTAGTGCCGTGTCGTGATTACTTTCAGTCTGCCATAAAGCACAAACCAGAATAAGTCATTAAACATACAATTGACAACATTTTTCAAAAAGTATTACCAGGTATTTTGACAGTTAATAGTATGCAATGGCTATTAACATTAAAATATAACAAAAGAAAAAACCTTTTTTATTTAGTTTTGGACAGAGTGGAGAGTGATTAGACCCCCTGTCAATTTTTATTGCTGTCTGTGCCCCCGTTAAGGGGAAATTCACCCTATTTGTCCGGTTTACCATCATCAAAAGTCAAAGAAAATCCCAAATTTTTGGTTGTCCCCAGAAAAGCAATATATGGGAAATCTTACAATTGGGACACTAGTTCTGGTGACCTGGGGGTCCCCAAGAAGTTTATTTTGCAGGGATTTCATCTGACTTCCTGTTTGGCTAAGGGACAGGAAGTGAAGGGAAATCTCTGCAATGGGACACAGATGGTAAAAAAAAAAAAATCTGACAGGAGTTTAACTATCCATTTGCTTTATCCAAAATGAAAAGAATGGGACTTACCATAAAATTCATTTCTCGGATGTTCATTGACGAACAGACCTCCTGATCTTCATAACCATTGGGCTACACTGCCCCCTACAGGAGTAGGATACTAGGCAGTAAAAAAAGTCTGGCTATGCCTATGGGCAGTCCCAGGGGGTATACTCCCTCTTTCTGCTATAGGTACTCCAGTTTTGTTACAAGCAGTGTCAGAAGAATTACAACTCCACAGAAGGGTGGGTGCTGTGTCAGTCAATGAACATCAGAGAAATTGATTTTGCGTTAAGTCAAAAATCCCATTTTCTCTTTCGTTCATTGATGGACACAGCTCCTGATCTTCATAACCATTGGGACGTCCCAAAGCAGTGTTAAACATGAAGGGTGGGAACAGCAAAAAATACCAAGGCTAAACAGTAACCAAACAGGCAACAGGAACTCAACCAAAACTGAAGCCCATCTGATAAAACAATACACCTTTAGAGGATCAGGTCCTCTAAAAAGCAGTCCGCAAAACCTTGCGGCCAAAAGAAGCATCCGCAGATGCCAACACATCCACTTTATAGAACTTTGTGAAAGTGTGCACCGACGACCAGGTGGCCGCCTTGCAAACCTGAGTCACTGACGCCTGATGATGGAAGGGACAGGAGGCACTGAGGGACCGAGTAGAGTGCGCCTTGACAGGATGAACCTGACCACTGATGGAATAGGCCTTAACAGTCTGTCTGATCCATCTGGAAATGGTCGCAGAGGAAGCAGACAACCCTTTCCGAGGACCATCCGTGAGCACAAATAGTGGGACTTCGTAAAGACTCCATAGCTACCACACTCACACTAATTGCCCGGACCACACCCAAGGCTTGCAAGGCAATTTCCTTCAGATGTTTTGGCCTGGGACACGGGGAAGGCAACACAATGTCTTCATTCAAATAAAAATCAGAGGCAACCTTTGGAAGGAACGACGGACATGGACGAATTACCCCCAGGTAAGGTGAACAACAAGACATCGCAGCCAGCTTCGACACCCTGAACGCAGAAGTAATAGCCACCGAAAAGGCCACCTTATGGGACAATGCAAGCAGGGGAACCTCCTGAATATTTTCAAAAGGAGGCTTCTGGAGAACTGACACCACCAAATTGAGATTCCATGGCGGCATAGGAGACCGCAATGGAGGAGCCAAGTGTTGAACTCCCTGGATAAAGGTACGCACCAAGGAATGTGTGGCCAATGGAAGTTGATAACTGCCAAGGCCAAAACCTGGCCCTTGATGGTATTTAAGGCCAGTCGCTGATCAACCCCCCGTTGGAGGAAAGCCAAGATCCGATCAACCGAAAAAGAAGTGAGGGTGAACCCCAAAAGACTTACACCACGCAATGTACATTTTCAAGTGCAATGGCAAGTCTTCCTAGAGAATTTTATAGCCTTTGAGTAGGAATCACTGATTCATACAAACCTCTATGCTTCAGCACCTGGCTTTCAACAGCTAAGCCATTAAAGCCAGCGAATGTAAATCACCAGCCGTACCAGATCGGCCTACCAAGACCGGCAAGGCCAGTCTTGAGCCATTAGAATTCCTTCTGCCTCGATCCTGCGCAGGAGTCTCTGCAGAAGTTTGAGAGGAGGAAAGGCATAAATCAGATGATACAGACTCCAAGGAGCCATTAAGGCGTCTGTGGCCTTAGCTAGAGGATCCCAAAACCGTGCCACAAACCTCTGCACTTACCTGTGGAGATGAGAGGCCAACAGAACCACTTCGGGAGTACCCCACCAGAGTCAGAGCTGATGAAACACCTCCGGATGAAGTGACCATTCCCCCTTGTCCAATGCCTGTCGACTGGGGTAATCCGCTTGCCAATTTTCCACCATTGGAAATGTGTACAGCAGAGAGGGCTGGAACGAAACGTTCTTCCCACCTTAGAAAACCAGCTAGTTCCTGAGCCACCATGGCACTTCTTGTCCCCCCTTGGTGATTGACATCAGTCACAGCCGTGGCATTGTCTGATTTAATTCGTACCGAACACCCCTGAAGATGAATCTTCCAATGATCCAAAGTCTGATCGCTCAGAGTTCCAAAACATTGATAGGTAGCCCGCACTTTTCCTGAGTCCATTCCACTCCAAGCACAATCCGTGCCAAGGACGCCTCCCCACCCAGACAGGTTGGCATCCATGGTGAAGACCGTCCAGTACAGGGGAAGAAAATATTATCCCTGACAAATTACTGGAGAACAAAGCCACCAAACCAGGGACCCTCTCGTACGCTGGCTGAATAGGATCAGATTATCTAGAGACGAAGGATTCTTGCTCCATTTTACCAGGATCTCTTTTTGCAGAGATCTCGTATGGAACTGAGCAAACGGAACCACCTCAAAAAAGGTAGACACCATCAGGCCCAGCACCTGCAAGTCTGAAGAGATGGTTGTCTGGTGGACAGCGGAAGTTGAATTGCCTACTGCACTTCCTGGAGTTTTTCCAGAGGAAGAAACATTCTGGCTGAGGCCAGAGTCAGGCCCAGATAGTCCAGACTGGTGGACAACCAGCAGATTTCTGAAGATTCAGAATCCAATTGAATTCCCACAGAGTTTGCAGAGTAATCTCCAAGTTGTCCAGAAGAGCAGTTGGAGACTGACAAAAGCAGATCGTCCAGGTACCCCAATATCACGATCACCCGCTAACGCAACAATGCTAGCACCGGGGCCAATACTCGTGACGATCCTAGGAGCGGAGGCGAGACCAAAGGGTAGTGCCACAAACTGATAATGCCCCTTGCCCACAGCAAAGCGGAGGAAGCACTGGTGTCCGGCACATATTGAGATGTGAATGTAGGCATCCTTGATGTCGATAAAGCGAGGAAATCCCCCTGGTATAGGAATGCCACTACAGTGCTAATGGACTATTCAAAACTTCTGTACCCGCACAAAGCAGTTTAGCACCTTGAGGTCCAGAATTGGACTTTCCTTCCTTCCAGGGACCTGTAAACAGGTTTGAGTAAAACCCTGAAAAGGTTCCGATGTCGGAACCGGAACAACCACCCCTTGAAGTAACACGTCTTGCACTGCCCCAAAGAGATCCCCTAAAAAATCTCGGGACAAGCGAAGGTGGGAAGGGAAGAATCTTTCCGGAGGATAAGATCGAAAGTCGATCTTGTAGTCGCAGCGAATGACTTTGTGAGCCCACTTCTTCTGTGTCGGATGTCCACAGAGGGCGCCCCTTCATGCAAAGGAAACCTTGTCTGCAGGTCTGGCAGAACCCGTTGTGATTTTCCAGACCAGGTCCTCTTAGAACCCCCGGCGGAGGCCCTGAAGGGCTTAGAACCCTTCTCTTGAGAGCCTGAGGGATGAAAAGGCCGCTTGTGAGCCGAAAAAAAAAGGGCCCCCATCTGCGACGGGGCTCCTTACCCTTGGAAGCCTGTGGAAGAAGAGTACTCTTTTCCCCTGTGAGGCATTTGATGAGGTCATCCAAGGAAGCTCGAAACAGGCAATGCCCCACAAATGGAGGATTGGATAAGGCCTTCTTAGAACCCTGATCCGCAGACAAGCATTTTAGCCAGCTAATATGCCGCAGGACCACTGCTGAGACAGTCTAGAAATCAAGGGAGCCGCATCCACTGAGGCGTCAGACAAACTGTAGCCCTTGGACCAACTAATCTGCCAGCTCCGCAAAGGCAGGGGGGGAGCTTTTCCCCTTCCAGTTCCCGGCGAAGAAGTTTTGCCCACTCAGTCATAGCTTGCAACACCATGGAAATAGTAAATACCGGCCTAAGTGCCGAACCAGCCACGGTGAACATAATGCAGGTCAAGGCCTCCGACCTCCTATCAGCCGGATCTGTAAAGACCGGGGACTCTTCAACCGGGATTACAGTGGCTTTATTCAACCAGGGAGTACACTACAGGAGGAAATCCTCATAAGGGTACCGCATTACAAAGCGCTTAGGGATTGCAAAAGTACACCCCCACTGTTTTGTGAAAATATTGTCAACGAAAGCGGGAAAGGGGAACACCTTAGCTGCCTTGGAGGACCTGTAGGTGCCAATGGTGACCCGCGGCTCCGATGCTGCGTTAGTCGCATCCTCCATCTTTAACCTCTTCCGGACCGCCCGCCGCAGATATACTGCGGCAGGCAGCCCCTCCTGCGTGAACCGACTTAAGCCTAAGTCGATCGCGCACCTGCAGCTAGGACAGTCAGCTGTTGTAAACACAGCTGACCGTTCTCTCTGGAATGATCACAGAGCGCCTGTGAGCCTTCTATATAGGTCTATGATCATTCAAATGCCCAACCCCCATACATTCTATATAGGTCTATGATCATTCAAAAGCCCAACCCCTAGGCTTACATTTAACCCCTTGATCACCTACTGTTAACCCCTTCCCTGCCAGTGTCATTATTACAGTTAACAGTGCATATTGTTAGCACTGATTACTGTAGTAATGTCACTGGTCCCCCCAAAAGTGTCAAAAACGTCAGTTAGGGGTCCGATCTGTCCACCGCAATGTCGCAGTCCCGCTAAAAATCATAGATCGTCGCCATTACTAGTATTAAAAAAAAAAAAAATGACAACTCTTTCCCCTAGTTAGTCGACAGGATAACTTTTGTGCAAACCAATCAAATTACGTTTTTTGCGATTTTTACCAAAAATATGTAGCAGAAAACAAATTGGCCTAAAATGTTAAAAAAAAAAAAAAGATTTTAAAATTTTTTTGGGTATAGTTTATAGCAGAATGTGAAAAATATATATATATTTTTTCAGAATTGTCTCAATTTTGTTTATAGCGCAAAAAAAAAATAAAAAATGTAAAAAATCGCAGGCGATGAAATACCGCTAAAAGAAAAAAAAAAAAAAAAAAAAAGGAAAAAAGGGACATTATGACCACGCAGTCCGTTAAACGCAGTGCCGAATCGCAAAAAATGGCCTGGTCATTAAGGGGGCAAATTCTTCCAGAACAGAAGTGGTTAAGGTTTCCCACACCAATACAATCAGCCCATCCACTAGCGCCTTTTTATGCGCGGCTAGAGGAGCAGAGGAATCATCCTCACTATCTGAGCACACAGGATGCGTGGACGCAGACCCGGAAAGTTAACTCGCATCTGCGGCAGCCAAATCAGATTCAGTATACAAAAAGACAGGAAGCAGGTAAAGGCGAGGGACACTTTTTGCTAGCCCGTTTTTTCAGGACCAAATCTCCAGGACCACAGTCAGTGCAGTCAGTTGTCGGGACTCAGAGGGCCCGGCCGCCTCTGAGAGGGGATCAGGTGGTGAAATATGCTCTAGGGACTCCATTAATGGGGAGGGGAACCCCCCCCACCCAAAAAAAGTATCACACTGCAAGGGACACCCCACCGCACTGGTGGCACTACAAGGTCCATTGCACACCATGTGGTGATCAGGAAGAAAAATATCCAGGAATCAGCACTAGAGGCTCCCACTGCTGATCATCTTCAACAACATGGCCACCGCTATGGTCAATGGGAAACCACAAGAAAATGACCGCTGAGGCTACACAAACATGGCTTCCAATCTGTAGAATAAAAAAGCTACATGAAAATGGTAACACCTTGTGACACCACGTGCCTGGGGAGGACCCAAGGAGCTTGAAAAAGATCCCAACAAAAAAGGGGGCCCTGGCAGGCGCCCCCACCAGGCCCAGCACCCTCACTAGGCCCAGCACCCTCCCAAAGTCTGACCGTCCGGTCGCCGGCGGCACGCTCCCCACCCACCCCCTTCGCCAGCTCAACAACCCAGACCGACCTAAAGTGGTATGTCTACCCCATGGGGGGGATGGGGGATGCCCAAGGCCTGCAGAAGACCAAGAAGGGGGGGGGGGGCTGTCTGGGAAGGAGGGGAGCCCGGGCGTCCAACCATCCCAGGGAGAGGACTGATTCCATCCCAAAACTTTCCAGGGGTAGAGGGGTACAGCTAATTACCACACCAGGAACAGGGTGGGCACCACTACGGTTCATCGTAATGTGGTGGCCGTCAGCCAGGAGGAACGCTGCAACTCAGGCCGAAGCCAGGTGGTATGCGCCCTTGCGAGACGTTTAACTCACAGACCATCCCCCATCCAGTTCGGCTAGGTCACGGCTGACCCAGCGCGGAGCTGCCTTCTGCACGCACTCGCTGGCCAGACTGGGGGGACCCTCTGGATCTAGATTATCCAGTCTCTCTCCCAGTCCGGCAATTGATTGTAGAGTCGTATAAGGAACAAAATAATAAAGCGGAAAAAATTACATTTAAAAAGAAGGGGGGGGGGGGGGGAAATCGCCTGGACCAGAGATCCCAGCAAGGAACTAGGTCCTTACTCCTGACTAAGCAGAAAAAAAAACTGAGTACCTATAGCAGAGAGTGGTAGTATACCCCCTGGGACTGCCCCATAGGCGTAGTCAAGTTTTTTTCTGCCTAGTGTACTACTCCTGTAGGGGCCAGTATAACCCACGTAGTCAAGAAGATGAGAAGCTGTGTCCGTCAATCCTATTTTCGTACAACGGACACAGAGCTCCATAAATAATAACTACAGGGACTTCCAAAAGTAATGCCATAGGAAAATGAGGGGTGGGGAAAATAACCCAAGGCTAACACACAAAAGCCCTTACCAGGACACAGGAGCCCCATCTGGGAAAAAAAAAACGTAAAAAAAAACACCCCTCAAGGAGGGAACTGCCCCTAAAAATCAGCCTGCAAAATCTTGCGGCCAAAAGAAGCATCTGCAGAAGATGCCAAAATGTCAACTTTGTAGAAAGTTATGCACCGACGACCAAGTGGGCGCCCTGCAATCTTGAGAAACTGACGCTCTATGGCGAAAGACCCAAGAAGTACTCAGCACCCGGGTAGAATGCACCATGACAGGGAAAGGCGGAATCCAACCTTTAATAGAACAGGGTTGAGTCACCATGTGTCTGATCCATTCGGTAATGGCAGCCGAAGAAGCGGCCAACCCTTTCCTTTGTTCTTGTGTAACCACAAAGAGCGAGTCTGACCTCCAAAAGGATTCTGTGGCTACCAGATACACCCGAATCACATCCAAGACATGCAAGGCAAAATCCTTGGGATGAGCCGACTTGGAACACAAGACAGACAACAATGTCCTCATTCAAAGGGAAGTCCGAGAACTTTGGGCAGGAATGATGGACAGGGACTAAGAACCGCTTTATCCATACGGACCACTAAATAGGGACTACGACACGATGGTGCCACTAACTCCTACGGGATGATGTGAATGCCACCTTCTGGGACAACTTAATCTCCTGAATAATCTCAAATAGAGGTTTCTGGAGAACTGAGCGCACCAAGTTTAAATCCCACAGCGGTAAAGAGACCGTACAGGCGGAATCATATGTCAAACTCCCTGAATGAAGGTACGAACTAAAGCATGCATGGTTAGGGGTCGATGAAAGAAAATTGCTAAGGCAGACACCTGGCCCTCGATGGAACTCAAGGCCAACTTCTGCTTAATGCCCCGTTGAAGAAAGGCCAAGATCGGAGCCAACAAAAAGGAGCGAGAATGAGCGTCAATCGACTCATACCAAGAAATGTACGTTTTCCACGTACGATGGTATATCTTGCTAGAAGTCGACTTCCTCAGCTTCGACATAGTAGGGCTCACCGATCCAGACAAATCTCTATCCCTCAGTAGCTAGGCCATTAAAGCAGTGAATCACGGCCTGTGGTTCCCGAAGTTTGTCAAGAAGGACCACTCTGGTCATAATTAAAACCCAACGAAGGTAATTCAATTTCCGGACTGGCATAGGGGGGACCTTAGGTAGTTCGGACGTCACCCGAATCTTTGCATAAACAAAACTCAGAAATGGACGAACTTCCTTTTTTGGTACCCCAAAATGATCATTTCGTGGATCCCCCTGACCCTCACGAAGGAGGTCCACAGAGCTGGAAACCAGGGAAGATGTCCCCCCACCCAAGTTATGAGTGAGGGCAGATCTTCATACTGAAGGGTTCTTGTCTGCGGGTCCGAAGAAACCATCTCTGGGCTTACAAGACCAACTTTGTTTGGAACCTCCCAGAGAAGACTTGAAGGATCTAACCCCTATTCTCAGGCCCAGGGGGGACAAAATATTGTTCTATGAGCTGAAAAGGAGGGCCCCAGTCTGCGACAAGGCTCCTTCCCTTTCCTAGGTTGTGGCAGGAAGGTACTCTTCCCCTCTGAGACCCTTAAGGATGTCAAGAGTAGCCCCAAACAGGCGATCGCCTTAAAAAGGCAGTTAAATGAGAGTTTTCTTATTGCACTTTTCCACTGCAAGTACCGGCTCGGCTCTACTCGGACCTGCTTGGCCCGGTTTGCTTTTCCACTGCTGGTACCGCATGGTACGGTGTTGGAACGGTTCGGTACGGTTTGGTATGGTTTGCTTTTCCACTAAAGTAGTACTAAAGTTAAGTGGGTGGGATAACAACGATTCTCTGACCAATCAGTGGCTAGTAGAGACTGCATGCAAAGGATTGTGGGATATGGTACCGGTATGGTACCTCTTGGAACCACAATCGAGGTGGTACTGTTTTAGAGAGCCATACCGTTCAGTTCCATGCAGTGGAAAAGCACCGCCGTACCGTACCGAACCGTTCCTACACCGTACCATGCGGTACCAGCAGTGGAAAAGCACAAAAGCGAGCCGAACCGTTCGGTTCCATGCAGTGGAAAAGCACCATTAGAGGCTTGGTCTGCAGACCAATTCTTAAACCAAAAGCATGCGCTTGAGCACCACCGCTGAAACAGCAAGCTTGGACAGCACAGGAGCTGTATCCAAAGCTGCATCACAAAAACGGCAGCCCCTGGACCAAATGGTCCGCTAAATCAACATAAGCAGCGGGAACCTGCTCACTCCCCAGACCTTGGCGCAAAAGTTTGGCCCATTCAGTTAGGGTCTGAGACACCAGGGCCAAGGCAAAGACTGGTGGCA
Source organism: Pelophylax lessonae (assembly GCF_965119305.1). Taxonomy (NCBI): domain Eukaryota; kingdom Metazoa; phylum Chordata; class Amphibia; order Anura; family Ranidae; genus Pelophylax; species Pelophylax lessonae. The sequence continues at coordinate 569,486,299 of NC_138768.1, read as the reverse complement.
ATGCAGAACCAGCTATAGTAAACATGCTGCATGCCACAGCCTCCGCTTTCCTGTCAGCCGGGTCTTTAAAGGACATGGATTCCTCTAATCGGATCATGGTTGCTTTATTCAATCTGGAAACAGGAGGGTCCACCACTAGTCCACTTTTTTTAAAAGCGATTCCTCAAAGGGGTAAACATACTGAGAAACATTTGGGGACCACAAAGGGTAACCTTGGTTGTTCCCATTCATTAAAGGTAAACCTGTTAAAATAGGGCAGATAAGGAGACCCCTTTGGTGTGCGAGGTGACTTATGCATACCAAAATACACAGCCACATCCTCCATTTTTAAAGTCTCGCACACTGCAGTAATAAATGTGTCTACCAGCGCTCTCATTCGCCGCTGTGACAGTGGAGAAATCATCCTCACTATCGGACGGATTGGGGGGCGCGATATCATGTACCTCACACTGTACACACAAAGTAGGGCATGCACCTAGGTGTCTGCTGCGCCCTCTGCACCAGAAACCCCCCCCCCCCCATACCACCAGGGCAGGACACACCACCCAAAAGACCTTTACAGAAGAGGAATGGCAGGGGGAGACCCCCAGGGGGGGACTTTAGGACAGGAGGAGGAAACCTACAGGTGGGCCCGACCATCCCCGGAGCGTACCCACATCAACCCCAAACCGCACAATAGGAAAAGGGGAGGGACCATACTTACCTTTCCATGGTATGGGTGACCGCTCCAGACAAAACTAATCACCATCGAAGCAGGGGAGCTGTCTGCCAAGAGGAGGCTGCACTCGGGCCAATGCCCAGGCATATGCAACCCTGAGAAATGTTTAACTGGCGTGCCAGCCTCTGTCCATGAGGCTATGTCGCAGCCGACCTAGCGCGTAGCTGTAGTCTGCATGTGTTCTCTGGCTGGGGGGGACCACTGGATCTAGAGATTATCCAGCCTGTCATCCAGCCTGGCAGTTGTTTGTAGATCTCCCAGGAAAAAAAAACAAAAAGATGCAAAGGAGAAAAAATTGCTAGGATCAAGAGATCTCAGCAGGGAGCCTAGGTCCTGACTAGACAGATTAAAACTGAATACCTAGAGCAGAGGGGGGGGGGTTATATGGGCGTAGCAAAGTGTTTTTTGTTCTGCCGAGTCCTATTCCTGGAGGAGGCAACATAACCCAGTAGTTATGATTCATGGAGCGCTATCCCCTTCGATGAATGAGAGAGAAAAAAAAGTTTTGCTCATAGCTCTACTTTAAGTGTTACTCTGATTATGTGTAAGAACTGCATGGCTGAATTCATGTTTTCCCACATTGTGCATCATGAACATCTGAAGCTTTCGTGTGATCCTCCGAACCACTGATATACATGAAATATTGAAAGACTAGCAATTAATGTACAGTTGTCTGCAAACTGCAACCAAACAAATAAAATTCATCCAAATAAGGAAACCATTTAAATGCAGAACTGTTCAACAATATTAAATAAATATATATATATATATATATATATATATATATATATATATATATATATATATATATATATATATATATATATGTGTGTGTGAATGTTGCAACTTTAACATTGCCATACAAGAACAGAACTTAAAGAGGAACTTCACTCACCCCTTCTATTTTCTTTAAGCCACTTAAACATGCAATGCATCTTTGTCCTGGTTTCACATACTCACCCGTACAACGTATCACTGCAATCCTCTGCGTAGGTGTGAAAGCCTGGGTATCATCGTAATATTTTTCAGTGACCATGAGCTGGCTTGCCTCCTCTGGGTTCAGAAAGCCATCTCACGCTGTACTCCAGCTCAATCCTCCGGCTGCCATTTGTCCTGCTCCTGAAGTCTCCCGAAATATGGGATAGGGATACCTCAGAAGGCTGCAGGAGCAAAGACGCGTCATTCTCGCCAATGTGAGAATGGGGGCAGGTAAATATATTAAACAAAGCAGCAAAAAATAAAATATAAAATCAGAAATGTAGATTGTGGAGGGAGAAAGGCATGCACAAAGGTTACATGATTCAGAGGAGTGAAGTTCCACTTTAAAGTGGTATCCTTAAAAAAAAAAAAAAGGGGGGGGGGGGGTTCTCAATTTCACACAAAATGCTTATATATGATTGTTTTGAAATCAGTTTGTCATAAAGTACAATATTTCTTACCTGTGCATCAATATCTATGGAAGGGTATATAGGTAGCATGGCTGAAGGAGAAATGATGGGACTTGGAGTTGGCGTCTGAGGTTGGGATATGGAAGTAGCAATGCTGTGGGTAGGAGTGTTTGAGATTGCAGATGTTCTTCCACTCACTGCTGTTGAATAAAATGTCTACACTTAGTTGGGTAAGAAAGGATTAAAGAATAGTGCTGTACCAATTAAGGAAACATTTTCATGGAAAAAGTACCCACTTGGGAATGGCTTTATAAAAACAGTAACACTTCGGTTCCGTTCACATGTGGGTGTTTTTTTTAATCACGGGTGGAATCGCTGAGATTCTGCCGTTGAAATGTTTAAATGTCAAATTGCACATCAGCGCGTTCAGGTGCCATTCAGTTTTTATATTGTTTAACCTTTCTCAACATAAATGTTCTCCTCACAGCTCCTCCCCCAAAGTACTATTTGAGAAAAACATTTCAGTTTGTCAAGAAAATTGCTGTAAGGACAGATGGGCTCGGTTCACACATAGGCTTTTTGAATCGCGGGCAGAATCGCTGCAATTCTGCCCGATTTCAGAACGTGCTGTTAAAATGTCAAATTGCACATCAGCATGTTCAGGTGTCATTCATTTCAATAGCACCTAAAAATGTGGTGCGATTAAACCGCGATTGTCATGCAACAAATCGCGTTGTAGACGTGCAAAGAAAATTGCACGACACGTCGCCCCAAAGAAAGGTTCTGGAACCTCTTTTGGGCGATACACGTCACGCAATTTGGTTTGCATGTTGGCAATGCAATTTGACGCAGAATTGAATTGTGTTTTTAGGTGCAACTGAATGCGATTCAAAAAGCTTGTGTGTGAACGGAGCTAAATTGTCCTTACAACAATATTCCTGATAAACTGAAATGTTTTTCTAAAAAAAGTACTTTGGGGGGAGGAGCTGAGAAACGTTAAACATTATAGACTGCCTAACGCACATTTTCAAGAAGCCAACTTGAACAAAGTAATGTATGCCTCCATTTTTGACAAGCTTAAGCCGAGTACCTCAGCATTCAAAACTTTTAAAACATAGGCAAGGTCTCCCTCTTGTGCATCTTTTGTGTGCCTCTAACCACAAAAGTAAAGTCTGAGGAAATTTGACCTACTTGGTTTAAAAATCTTGGGGTATATATGGGGTAAGCCAAGAAAATATCTGCCCAAAGCAGAAGATAGCAATTAAGGGGTAATTCTTAAATTGGTAGATATTTCAAACTATTGCATTTTCTTACATCATATAGTTCTGAGGGTTTTAAGTTGTATCAGGCTCTCTAAGTGGGAAATTACACATATTAACAAGTATACAATGCATGTTGCATGTATGCAATGGGACACTACATTGTTTTCAAGTAATGACATTTTGGTTCTCCGTTTGGTTAACTACTAATGACCCACATAAAAAAAACAAAAAAAAAAACAAAAAAACAAAAAAAACACAAAACCTAGCCCCAATATCTCTGCAGGGGGGTTTCCAGTAGCGGTGGAGGTGACATTGAGGTAGTAATGTTCCAAAACCAAAACACTGACTCAAAGACAATGTTCACATCTGTGTGCTTAAAGTGATACTAAAGTCTCTCTTTTTTTTTGCTTAAAAATACTAAAACATGTCTATACTTACCTGCTCTATGCAGTGGTTTTGCACAGAGCAGCCCAGATCCTCTTCTCGGGTCCCTCTTCGGTGCTCCTGTCGAGTGCCCCCACAGCAAGCGAGCTGAGCTGCAGCTCCATGTGTCCATTCATACACGGAGCCCCGGCTAGGCCCGTAATGCATAAGGATAAAAAACCTGTTTACAATCACTGTAATGTGTTGGTGCTTTGTAAAACGCTGTGCTTTAGGATCCATGCACAACGGCTTAAAAAATACGTTGCTTCTACAGGCATTTAGAGTTTTGCCCATAGAAACAACAATGTAATACTATGTGTCCATGTACATTTAGACGTTTAAAGGCATTTATTTCAAGCTCTGTGTTTTTATGCAAAGAAAAAAAAAAAAAAAAAAACGAAAACGCTCCTTTTCTGCCAAGAATTGCCTTTTTTTTTTTAAAGCCCGGTGTGCATGGACCCCTAATCTGGTTTTCTATCAAATGTGAGTTAAAAAGTGTACAATGGTAATGGACTCAAATGCATGTAAAACATGCTTAAAGGGGTTGTAAAACTCTTAAGGTTTTTACCTTAATGCATTCTCTGTATTAAGGTAAATATCTTTTCACATTGAACTCCTCTTCCTACCCCCCCCCCCCTAAATACTTACCTGTGTCTGATATGGATCCAGTGCTGTGACTGATAGCAGCAGCACTGTTCTCCCTCTCCTCACAGGCTCCTGCCAAACGCACACACACAGCCTGGCTCAAAAGCGAGCCTGCACAAGTGCCCCCGTTGCAAGCGGTTCCAGAAGAAGAGCTTCAGGGCTGCTCTGCGCAAAACTATTGCATTGAGCAGGCAAGTATAACATGTTTGGTATTTAAAAAAAAAAAAAAAAAAAAAAAAAAAAAAAAAAAAAAAAAAAAAAAAAAACAACTTTAGAATCACTTTAAAGCCTACATTTTTTTTTTTTATTTTATTTTTTAATGAGCACAAAGGATGGTACAGACATTCATTCAATGCAAAGCATTCCTGGTGCTGATCTCAAGCGTGCTGACCGACCCCTACTCTAGTTATAGCTTGCCTATAACTTCTCTGAATGAAAGGTGCTCTTTAAATGAAGATGGGCCTTGCGTTCGGCCCCCCTCCCCCCTCCATAGATGGTATTTCATTATTCAATTATGAATTTGGGGTTGGGGGTGATAGGGGAATGCCGAGTCAAAGGACTTTGGACTTCAATAGACAGACCAACAAACAAGGACAGCTTACATTAAGTGTAAGTACTGTCCCTTAGGCTGTAAGAATGTAGGCTTTACAACACATTGTACCTATAAGCCCAGCACACCTACAAATCACAGATGTGAACAGAACCTTAAAAAGAAACAAAACTCCTGTGCTATTAACCCATCGGCATTTTATATAGGGGCCAAGAATTTCAAATGGTATAGGATTTGAAATGAAGACTTTTGTCAAAAAGAAAATCTTATATCAGCATAATGGGATTTTTGCATTGTCTGTAATATCCCTTTCTTGGAGTCCACTGAGGAACACCGCTTGATACAACTTAGGAACACAGGGAAGGCAACAGAATATTCTTAATAAAAAGGTGGGAAGCAGAGACTACCTTGGATAAAAAAAAAGGGGGGGGGGGTTCCATGGTCTTTTAACCACTTTACCACTAGAGCATTTTGCTGTCTTACGTCTGGGCCACTTTTTGCGATTCGGCGCTGTGCGACTTTAACTGACAATTGTGCGGTCATGCGACGCCGTACCCAAACAAAATTTACGTCCTTTTTTTTCCCACAAACCGAGCTTTCTTTTGGTGGTGTTTGATCACCTGTGCGATTTTTACTTTTTGCGCTATGAACAAAAAGAGCGTTTATTTTGAAAAAATAACAATATTTTTAACATTTTTTTATATGAAATTCCCCCCAAAAAAGATGTAAAAAACAATTTTTTTTTTAAATTTTTGGCCAATTTGTTTTCTGCTACCTATGTTTGGTAAAAAAAAAAATCGCAATAAGTGTATTTTGATTGGTATGCGCAAAAGTTATTGCGTTTACTAAGGGAAAGATTTCTGTCATTTTTGGTGTTTTTTTTTTAACGCGTAATGGCGGCGATCTGCGATTTTTTTTGCGGGACTGCGACATTGCGGCGGACAGATCGGACCCCTAACTGACATTTTTGACACTTTTGGGGGTACCAGTGACATTACTGCAGTAATCAGTGCTATAAATATGCACTGCTACTGTAAAAATGACACTGGCAGGGAAGGGGTTAATTTTATTGGAGAGGGAGGGGTTAATGTATGCCTGGTGCTTACTGACGTGTGGGGGGGGGGGGGGGGGAGAGGTGACTGTGTGAGACAGGGACAGATCGGATGTTCAGCTATGCTGAACACTCCGATCTGTCACTCCCTGTCACTGAGATCCACCCGCTCTGTTTACACAGGCGGGCGCATCTCCAAACTGGATTCCCCGACGATCGGGGCAGAGCAGCGGCGATCGCCGCCGCTCTTCCCCTGACCCGACTCCCGCTGTGAATAGAAAACAGCGGGAGCGCGCCTCCGGCGGCGCGCGAGCGCCGCCTACAGGGGAGGAGTCTAGCGACGTAGGTCTATGTCGCTAGACGATAACGAGCCACTGTGCCGCAGTAGCAGCACAGTGGCTAGTGTTAAAGTGGTTAAACAACCTTGTTTCGAGATGAAATGAAGCACCCTTCAGGACAAGGCCGATAACGAAGAAACCTCCAAAAAAAGCTACCTTAACAAGCATGAAAACCCAATTTTCATATTCCTGATATGTGCCTACTGTACCATCTAATTGTATGACAAAGTTTCCTGTTCTCTTTGTATTGCTTCTCTTTTGTGAAATCCCTGGTGTTCCTGCCAGTCCCTCTGCTTTTCTATTAACTGACCATGCTAGGCAGGAGAACACCATGTGGTCAGTTTTATAGCTGTGCTAAGAACTCTGCCTGCTTTCCTCCAATGATCAGACTTGTCCTGACATACACACCCATTCACTGGGAAGTTCAGTGTGCTGCTGTCTCTCTTCCCTGAGCTCCTTATCCAGCTGAGAATGGAAATTGTGATCACCAAAAAAAAAAAAAAAAAGAGGGAAAAGTAATTTATAAAGTGTGTGTATACATAAATGTTTTCACTATCATTTCTATTTTAAACTGAATGGATTGTTTTACAAGGTGAGGGTTTACATATTCTTTAAATTATATGAAAACACTTTGCCTTGTAAAACTCCTCGCTCTGTTTAAAATAGAAATGAAATGCAAAACATTTATGTATACACACACTTTATAAATTACTTTTCCCTCTTTTTTTTTTTTTAATGATCACATAACCTCTGTTCTCCACTGCATCAGGAGCTCAAAAAGCTAGGGGAGGCAAAACAGCATGACACTAGTCTTCCCAGTAAATGGCTGTGTGTGTGGTGTCAGGATAAGTCTGATCATTCAAGGAGGGCAGGCTAAGTTCTCAGCACAGCTACAGAACTGACCTTGTTCTGCTCTCATGCCTAGTGTGGTTATTTTGTGAAAAAGCAGAAAGCGGAAAGCAGAAACACCAGGGATTTCACGCAAAGCAATACAAATAAAAAAATAGCATACTTTTTTTTTTTTTTTTTTTACGCAAAGTACAACATGGTAAAGAAAGCACATATCAGGAATCTAAAAAGTTGGCTTTATATATTCTTTAAGGGAACACAAAGCCAATAGGATGCCTGAATGAGTAATAATGGGGTTATTTGTAGCACAAATACTAGAATTCTCACAATGTGTATAACTTTGTGAATCACTGTACAAATCAGCAATAGATTAGTCAGAGACATTGAAAAAGAATGGATAGGGCAGACACCAGACTGTTGATGGTATTAATGATCAAATATTGTTCTACTCCTAATTGTAGAAAGGAAACAAGAGAGTCTACCTAAAAAGATACATGGGGAAACCCTCAAGAAACTATCGCCAGCGAAAGTATGCCACATTTAATTATATCACTTGTGAGAAGTAGATTTACAAGCATTAAAGCCTAACTCCAGGTTTAGCACTACTTTAAAATAAAAATTAATTTAGGTAAAGATACAGGGACTTCTCGTCTGCTTCCAGAAAAAAAAAAAATCAAGTCAGGCTGAGTGGTAATGAAAAAAAATACAAGGCTTCCCATATTTGGCTGAAGTAGAAAAGGTGGGTGGATGACATTGCAATATCCATCCTTGCCAAACAGAGGAAGTCTTTCATTCATTATTAAAATACAAGGCTTTCTTTGAACGCATGAGCAGCGCATAGCCTACCTTGATTTTGTTCTGGGAACGGAAGTTCCTTTACCGCTGGTGGAAGCCATTGCTGTATACTGTACATAGCTGACACTACAAACCGTTTATACAGTGTTGACAGCAAGCACAGCAAATTGTAAAGGAAATCATACGCTTGATTGAGCTTGGCCCAAAAGAACTACTTAAGAGGAACAAAAAGTTAGGCTTTAGGAATGGTTGGAATAACTATCTGAAATGCTCATCTCTCAGAGAACCTCGACTTCAACAGCCATGGAATCAACGCCAGCAAGCAAGAGGAAGGGTGTAAGATCAGTCCTTAGGATAATTTATCTAGCCAACCAGGTAAAGGCCATGGAATGTACACTAACGAGACAGCGTCATACGCTCTGAGGCCAGACCAGAGCTAAGAGAATGACTGCTATAATCTTTGATTCAAACCTTTAACAATTCAGTAGAGGAAAGGAGTAAATTAGGGCACATTGATCTCACAGCACCACCAAGGCATCTTCTGACTGCCATCTGGTCCAATGTCCTTGAGGCAAATCTGTTCAGGTCCTTGGTGAACTGAGAAGCTATCAGATCCATAATTGGCATCCCCAGCACAGACACACAGTATATCCCAGAGCCTCACCAGATGAGAGACCATTCCCCCAGGTCCAGTGATGTCTGCCAAAAAAAAAAAAGAAAAAAATCTGCCTTTCAGGTTCTCCACTCCGGAAATGTGCACCACGGAAATTAACGAAACATGAAACAGGACAGGATAGCCCATCTTTGTTGCCACCGCAATACTCCTGCTGCCCCCCTGATATTGCTTTAAGCCAGAGTTGTGGTGGTGTCCAACTGTATCCAGACCAGACAATCAACCAGAAGGGGAGAGTAGTGAAGCAACGCCAGATGAAATGCTCGTAACTCTTGGATGTTGATATGAAGCTTTGATCCTTCCCGAGACCAACAGACCTGAACAGAAATATGATCCAGAACTCCACCCTCAACCAAGTAGACTGGCATCAGTCATGGCAATCTTCTAATGAAAAGGAAGAATAACCTTGGCCTCCAACAGTGCTGCGGACAGAACACACCATAGCAGACATTTTGGTTTCAGGATGTAACTAGATAATGTCGTCCAGAGAAAGACTTGATTTGTCTCACTGCATGAGAATGTTCAGCAGCAAGTTCTGGAGTGAAATTGATCAATTGGGACAGATTCAAAATCAGAAGTCCCAGCACTCAATTTTAGCTCTGCAATGAAGACTGACAATGAACTGAAGCTACACAACCTAATACTGCAATTGCATCAACTTCTCCTGGGGCAGGAAAGGAAATCTGGAGAATGCCAAGTATTCCAGGCAAATAAGAAAGAATCAGGGATGACTTCTCGAAGGTAAGGAGCCATCTGCTACATTGTGATTCACATTAAAATCCAAGGTCAGAGAGAACTGCTCTTTTAGCAACAGCTCACCCAGGTATCCAATGACTGGAAAACCTTGGAGATAAAGATTATCTAGAACTAGTGAGAGCAACTAAATACTCCTAAAGCCAAACCAAAGACAAAAGGAGAGAGTAACGATGGATAGTGTTTGTCATCCACAGTTTAATGAAGACATCACTGATGGCATGGAAAGATGGGAACGTCAATATTTATTATGCAAGTCGATGGATGCTAGTAGTGTATAAAAATAGAACATGTAACTCAATTGATGCCAGAAATCCCTGCAACGAAAGCAGGCAAAAACCCAAAAAATTCCATCTGAAACTTGTGATCATACAAAGGTATGGAGAGCCTTTAAATCCAGGAAGGGATGAATGCAGCCTTTTGGGTTTTCGGAACTAACTATAGACAGGTTTGTGTAATGTGATTAACAATCCCTAAAATGCTAAAAGTAGATCTGCCAGGCATTTCTGAGACATGGAAAGATGCTAGGCTCTGCTTGAAACAAACATTCTCCAGAAAAGATAAGACCTCAAAGCAAAGGTGGATTTCAATGCAGTTTTTGATCCCCTGTTCAGCCTAGGATGCTTAAACCCCCCCTGAATCTGAGGGGATGGCTGTCAAGCTGCAGGTCTTGGAACGGGAAACAAACTTGGAGAAATTGAATTCTTGGATGATGGAAAGAAGCTACTGACCTGCACCACTGATCCTTATTTTTGCGTAGCTGAAATAAAGCAGGCCTTAATTCTGCTTCTGGCCCTTTAAATTTATTTACATTTTTTTTTGGTGGCAAATACCTCTTATCTAGAAGTAAAAAAAAAAAAAAAACAAAACCCCTTTCTGTAACTGCCTAAAAAGTGTAAGCTGGAATAGGTCTATAATTTGTAAGTCAAGTCCATCTAAATTTGCTAGTACAACTAACACTATATGCCCAGAGTGACAATGCAGCTGCCCAAAGCTGTCCCTATTGCTCCTCCAGTAGATTGGATACACCCTAAGACAGGAATCATGTTACTGGCCAGATCATTTGGTAAAAATATGGGAAAAAAAAATCTTTAAAAAAGAAATCCAATGAGTCACCAACATTTAAGGATTGGTAATCTAGAATATATAAATTTTATGTTTTTGGATTTAAGCAGTATTACACCCAACTTGCTGGATTAAATTAGAAGAAAGCAAGCCTTAAAAATGAAACAAATGCAGCTATCGCATCTGAGAATTGGTAAGCCGAAATATAATAAATGTTTGCCGAGGTAATATTAAGACTATACTTCGAGCAAATTGCAGATCTCAGAAGTGGTCTGTTGTACAGTGGAACATCCAGACTCCACTAAAAACAAAATGCAATGAGTTTCAAATATCATAAAACTCATTTTATCTGTGAAAAGCTGCGCTTAAAAATTGTTGAACGACTTCAGAAAAATGTTCTCAACGTAAAATTGCCAAGACTTTAAATATGTAATCTACAGTACCTTAATATTGAGAGAAAAAAAATCTGAGAATTTGGAGAAATCTGTGTGTAAAAGGACAAGGCAAAAAAACGCAATATTGGATGCATAAGATCTTCGGGCCTTCAGACAGCTCTACATTAAAAACAGGCATGGTTCTGTGATGGACATCACTGCATGGGCTCAGGAAGGTAAAGTGCTATCGTGCAAATCTGAACATGATCCAGAAATGCCGCTATCTTCTCTGGGCCAAAGCTCATTTAAAACGGTACGATGCAAAGTGGGAAACTGTTCTGTGGTCAGATGACTTAAAAATCAACTAGATGGCGGTGGTTCTCTTCTAGGGCAAGAGGGGGATTTCAGAATCTATGAGTGCTCTAGAACAGTGGTCCTCAACTCCGGTCCTCAGGCCCACTAACAGGCCAGATTTTAAGTATTACCTTGGGGAGATGCAGACTAGAATACTGCAATCACTGAGCAGCAAATGAGATCACCTTTGATGTAATTTAGTTATCTTGCAAACCTGGCCTGTTAGTGGGCCCGAGGACCGGAGTTGAGGACCACTGCTCTAGAAGATACCTTACCCCACAGAAAGGTATCTAACAGATTCCACTGTGGAACATGGCAGCGAGCATTTTAAGCCCTTATGAAATGGATCAATTATGAATTGGGAGATCGAATTGTACTTTGCATAAAGAGAAAAAAAAAACACCTCCACAGTGAGGCAGGAAGGAACACCCGAGGAAGTAAAGAAGTTATCAGAAATTGCCACTGACGCATAGGTTTCTGACTGTGACTTGTATAAAAAGGAAAAAAGGCACAATGAGGGGAATCAAAACTGGAGCAGCTGGAATCTGCAGCAGCTGTCCATGGCAACTCAATCAGCTTCAGTCTTTCATGTTCAAAGCTTCACTGAACAAGCTAAAGATTGAAGACGATTGGTTGTCATGCACAGCTGATCCAGTTTTGATAAATTCCCACAAATGTATATGGGCAAGGCAGCACAGTGTCCAGATAGAAGAGTGACCCACAGCTGCAGGGCAACTGCCCTTTTATTTGGTGTCATGCAAGCTGTCTACAAACAAGTGATTACCTGTAAGAAAAGCTGCCCAAAAAGAAAAATAATGGCACTGACCTGCATTGGCCACACCCAAGATGTGAGTCTTCCGAGCCAGGGACAGGCAAAGCTGCCAAAGTTCTGGACCCAAAAACTCAATGAATCTTCGGGAAAAATGGTCTGACCGGAAAAGAGTCCTTTGCGAACTGGATAACAGTCGGATTAGTCATTGCTGACTGCAGAGAACACCAGTATGCTTAAAGTGGTTGTAAACCTTTCCATGTACCCAGCAAAGTGACTGGCCTCAGGTGATACACTGAAGAAACAAACCCTCCTACATAAGTTGTACCTATTTATCTGCTGCCATCTCTTCTCTGTATCCATTGAAATTGCTGGATTTTTAAAGCTAGTCAGAGTTCAGAAAAAAGGCAGCGAAGAGCGAAAGTCACTCTGTAGAGGTCAGTGAGGAAAGCACTGAGAGCTCATTGGAGGGAAGACATCCCTCCACACAGGAATAGTTCTGAGACTGTCAATCAACTGGATGTCACCTCCCCAGTCACCATTTTTCTCTTGACAGGAAAACTTGTCAAAAGTGACTCATGCCAATAGAGGAACGGAGCAGCAGACTTACTGCTCTTAATAGAGACAAGTGAACACTAAAGAGGAATATGTTTTGTTCATCAATCATGTGTGAAGTTTACAATCACGTTATTGAACTGGGATCTTTGGCTGGAGAGACTTCCAGGATCTCCAAAATTCATCCCCAAATCTACCAGTAACTTGTTTTTTAAAAAGAAAAACTATTAAAGCAAAAACTGACAGAAAGGAACATCCTTTCTCCTAAGGCCACAAAACTGAGTAGGTGTGAGATGTGAGGAGTTATAGCCTCAAGTTAGTCAGCCTTCAGTTTTCTTCGTGTCTGCAGTAGGTTGATAAATTATCAAGCTGTGCCAGTCAGTGAACGATAGAGAAATGTATGTTTGCCACATTTCGCAGATGTACGATTTCCCCTTTTCCGAATGTGAAGGTGCCAAATAAAAGCGATCAGTTTAGATACTGGAGAAGCACATGATTTTTTACAGAGGAATGCAAAACAATGGGTTCAAAATTGTATTTCTTTGAATCCTCATGCCTACTGGTAGCCCAACTCTGATTTTACAAAGATCAAGCTAAAAAAAAAAAAAAAAAATCAATACATCAACTATGAAATGAATAAGTGGTAACCTAGCAACGTCAGCAATAAATATAGGATTATTGTACTCACCATAAAATCATTTTCTTGGAGTGCGCTGAGGGACACAGGTTGTTGTAAACATTTGTTTTATACCGTTGCGTACAGACAAGGACACTAGCAGTATAAAGAAAAAAAAAAAAAAACCTAAACAAGGTAACCCCACCTTCCAGCAGCATGCCTCAGTTGAGTAGCAAAGCAGTACCAAGAATATAATTAAACAGAGGGGGGGGGGGGTCTTTGTTCCTCAATGGACTAAGAAAACAAGAAAAAGATTTTATGGTAGTACAAAGACCCTCATTTGATCTTTTTCGTTTATTCAGGTACTCCCAAATCTTTCAATCTTTGGGATATTCAAAAGTAGCAAACAGTAAAAGGCTGGGGGGGTTCACTGGGGACTAGTGGTAGCTGAAACAACCGATTGAAAGCCTTACGCCTGAAGCTGGCATTGGATAAGAGACGCACCATCCAACTGACAGAAGTTAAACAACAAGTAAACAGAAGACCAGTTGGAAGATTTGAAAATCTGAGAAACTGTTGCTTGATGTAAAAAAAATAAAAATAAACCTCAAAAAGCACTCATGGATGAAATGGAGTGCGACTTGATGGGAAAAGGTGGATCCCAGGTCTTTTAAGATTTTAAGCTTAAATGAAGCTCTGGTCTGAGCCACCAAGACATGGTGCAACAAGAAGCCAGTGTACCTTAAGGGGGTCCATCTGGGATAACAAAAAAGGAAATCCATCTTTTTAAAAGCAGTGGCTGAGAAAAGTACTCCCACAGCTCAAGCCACATCCAGGTGAGACGGACATTTTTTTTTTTTTTTAATTTTAATTGGAGCTATACAGAATAACAATGTTTTGGAGGTGAAATGCATAAACTACCTTAGGCAAGAAGGAAGTCCTGGGCTTCAAAATAACCCTGTCCCTACACAGAACCAATAAGGATTCCTTGCAGGATAAGAGCATTTCACAGAATGTGAAGTTATGCCCAGTACAGCATCCAATCTACCTCAACAACCTGGTCCTCAGTGATAGATGAAATTATCTGTATAGAGAAAGGATCAACTTTTCAGTAAGATAAACTGTTGTGCTGTAGCGATCGGGAGTGAAACTGGGCAAATAGGACTGCCTTGAATAAATACCATCAGAATGAAAACTTGCATGTAAAAAGGAGAGTTGGATGACTCCAGGAACAGGCAGCTAAAAGGAAGACCAGAGAGTTTGAAGGTTCTCCTGTGGAAAGAAAAAAGAAAAAAGAAAAAAAAAAAAGTCTGGCTCGAGCAGTTTCCAAGTCTAGACCCAGACGCTCCAGACGAGTCAGTTCCAACAATGATTTCTGAAAGTTCAGGATCCCACCTATGTTTGTAAAGTCTTCACAGTCAACGTCTCATTATCCAAAACTGTCTGCACTCATTGCTCCCACAAAAGGTGGTCATCAAAGCATCCCACAATGGGGATGCTACAGGGTTTTAGAGGGGACAGTACAGGGGCCAAAAGCACTGCGAATACCCGATGAGCAACCGAAGAACAGGGCCTCAATGGCATAGCATAGGAATTGCTGATGAGCTGGAAAGACAAGGAGTATAAATTAAGCACCTTTGACGCCCAAAGAAGTCAGAAAGTATCCCTGGTGATAGGAGTTGCCATTTTTTGTAGATTCCTTAGGGAACGTTTGGATCTGCATAAGGACATTCATAGTTTTGAGATCCAGAATTGGGGTATTGCCGCCTTTAGGCAAACCTGGAGAAGACCTTGCAGTTTGCTCCCTAGGCTTCTTCTGCTGAGGAAGATGGGTGCTCTAGCCACCATTAGTATCCTTGCTGAATCAAACTTTTTTTTTTTTTTTTTAACACAAAAGGTTCCACGGTGCTTTACATATATGAACTACAACCATCCATTTCACATGTTCTATTAGTGAAGGATTGACCCTAACAGTTAAATCTTTAAGAGGTATTTAAACCTGTCAGACATGGTCTGACTAATAAGGTCACAGCAAGAATTGGATAAAGGGCAGGTAACAAAAGCAAGAACAGAGCTCTAGAGATGACTTTAACCACTTATTGGGTAGACCCTTAAAGAAGGGCTTGTTCTCTTGTCTTTAAGACTGTCGAATCATATTTGAAATAGATACAAGACTAATAAGCATTTGGTGAAGACGACGCTTGTGAGGATGTTTCCAGTTTCCATAAAGAGTGGTGCGTACTGCATCAATAAGTGTCTAAAATCAGTCCCATGTTGCAACTGCATGGCATGAAGGTGATATAAAGGCTCAGGCTAAAAGGCAAGATCTTGGTTACTCTTGAAACCCACAAACAGGTAGCAGGTCAGGGTCAGATGGCCGAAGGTGAACAAAGTCACCCCAGGCAGGCAGCAGGAATTGATCAACGCCTAAAGCTCCATGTGGCTGATTTCAAGCAGGAGCAGCAGTGGGGAAATGCTTTCCTCAATGCTGTGGAGCAGGAACACGCTGAGCATGAGTGTGCCATTCCACCTTAGTATGACATCAGTGCCCTAAGACATCAGTGGCCTACAAAACTGTTGGAAACAAAGTCTGGACTCAATATTCCAAAAGTTAGGCTAAGAATACAAATAGTGGCAATCTAAGATTTAAAAAAGGAAGCTCCAGCAGAGAAAGAAAAAAAACAAAGTTATGCTGGTAGAGCGGGGGATTATCTGTACTGGTCTATAGTTTTTTTTTTTTTTGCTTGTCCAATACCGCTCGAGGCAGCAGTATAACCCAAAGATTTCCTGGATCCCCAAATAGATGAGAAAAAATTGTTCTTCCATTAATCAGAAAATTTGCAACTCAGAATATAATTTTGTTTTAGTTTATAACCCTATAAAAAAAAAAAAAAATAGACAGCAGTATGCCAAGCTAAATGTAAAGCAAAAAAAAAAAAAAAAAAGAAAAAACGTATGCCCTAATAAGTGATTTAGGTCATTTGGAACTACAAATAAACTAAAAAAAAAAAAAAAAAAAAAAAATGAATTAGACAACGTTTAATTAGCTAAAATGTAGAAAAGCAATAATTTGATCAAACCAGGTGCTACAAGCCGGAAAACCTCCTCGTGCTATCTCAAGAAAAAATAAATGAATAAATAAAAATCAGAGGGCCACAAAGTGCTCACAAGGCACTGGTTGATTACCAGTGTCCAATAAAATTTTTGGCTTATGTATAAAACTTGTGCCAGAGAAAACTGTAAATGGATGGGTTACTACAGACAGCTCAAAATGTTCCCGCTAGCTTTTCATTTCAGCCCTATAGATTCAAATAAATAACTCCCCCCCCCCCCCCCCCCCCCAATTTACCTTTTCCTCCCATGCAACATAGCCACTTTAAAACACAACACCCCTGTCCTTTTTATCTGTAAACTTAGACACTGCATGTGACTATTCCAGTGTGTTAAGTTTAAAGACACCTCTAGTCTTATGCATGCCCATAACCATAGTAGCACTGCAACAGGAAATCAACTTGTGTCAATAAAATAGTACTCTTACACCAGAAATGACATGATGATAGAAAAGAGTAAAAAATGCAGACTTGAGAAATACAAAAATACAGTACAGGAGCACAGAGTCCTCCTTTAGTTGATAATTTTCTACAGGTGGGGCACACACAAACTTCTAGCAATGGAAAATCGTGTCCAAAACAGAAGAGATTGAGCTAAGGTTAAGAACTATGCACTGGATTAGATATCGGAGCATCCTAGAACCAAATAAGAAGCCAATTCTTCCCAAAAAATAGAAATGTTCAGGGAATTCAGTAAATGGACAAGGGAAGATCCTGATGTTTTCCGGCTACTCCTTTCCCCTTGTCTATTCACAGAACGCCTTGTACATTAAAGGGCAGGTGAACAGAATCCGATTCTTCACTATATGAAACCCCCAGTTTTAACTCGCAGCATTAGAAGAAGAGTGCTGACAATTTCCGGCATCAGTGAAGCTAGGCTTCTTACAGGAGGAAATTTGTTTGGACTTGTGGTATCGGCAAAAACAAAAAGTTTTCCTGGAGGTCTGTTTTAAAGACAAATGTACAGCAGCCATGAGGGAAGCATGGGAGCAGTCATTGCTGGCCTACTTCAAAAATGCTAGTTGCCTAGCTGTGTCTGATATTAATACTTTGACATCATAAATCTGGATCAAGCAAGCTGTAAACAAGCATCTGAGAAGACTCAATCATCGTACCAGTTCAGCAGCCTTCATAATTCCCTTGTCAGGATACATGAACAAAGGAGTTTGAATTTGCAAATGTCTGACGACATTTTCTTTATATTGCTTCTGAAACCTCTAACTCATTAAATCTGGGTTTAGGTCCACAAGCAGATTGAATTTTTCATAGCTATGGTAATTAAGATGCTGTAAAAGCATGCTCAACATATTTATGGGATAGCCACATGACAAAGGCTATATATGATTTCACTAAACCTGGGGTACTTTAAAAATTAAACTCTACCTTTGTAGAAATAAAAAAAATAGGTCTTCTACACATAATGAATGTATTTTACCAGACCACTGAATTTTAGATTACCAACTGCGTCTGTTTTGGACACCACACAAATTTCCTATTTTGGGGATATAAGGTGCATATACAGGTCAGAACAGAGCTTTCCAATTAGTGCAGCATATCGGGCATAAGCCTGTTCCCTTCAAAGACAAATTATCGGTTTAACACAAAGAAAGGGAAGGAAAGGAAAGGTTTCCAATTCCCTAGCTTTAATTAGCAAAAATTATACCACATTTAGAACAGCACTATTTTATTGAAACAAGTTGATTTTCTACCACTTCAATTTATCGATTATGATGTTGCAAGCATCATTAGCTATTGCCTGTACAAACTTCACCCTGTTGCTACTTTTAATGGCAGTGCTGAGAGAGAATTTTGTTTAAAAGGTCCAGTCATTTAGGATCTTAAAAAAATCAGAATAGTCTGATTTTTTTTTCTCTCCAAGACCACAAATTACTTTAAAGAAATGTAGCATAAACCACTGCTTAATTAAGACAGTGGTAGAAACTAACAGGTTATTCCAGTTAGAATTATTTTATATAAGTGTCCCGTATAAGGCTTGCTCTGAAGCTCTGTCCCTGCATGTTTGCTTTTTATTACTTTGGCTAGGGGCTCATGCACACAGCTTAAAACTCCACTGTTAAAAGGAGGAGTTTAAGCCTGAGTGGCAGAAAAAACACTGAACGTGCCTAAATACTAGACGTGTCTAGCATTTCAGCATTAATGCATTCCAATGGCCAGAGTATATACTGGCCTAAAGAATGCATTAACACTCAAAACGCTAGGACATGCCTAAACGTGCATGCAATTTGTGGTTTTTACAGCAGCTTTTTCCTGCCAGGAGTTCTGACGTTCAGAGGAGTTGCCCTGCATACATGAGGCCTAAAGATTTAAGTAACTGGACTTCATAGCCTGCTTTATCTACAAGAATCATCTAAAATTACTAAACCCACCACACGTATTATTTTGACATTTTTCAATAAAAAAAAAAAAAAAATAGTAAAACCTAGAAAAAAATATTTAAGCAAACCAAAGAACACAAAGAACAAAACATTCCAACACCATTTCTTATAAAACAAAGATTTTTCAATTAAAAGCACATGTAATAAACCAGATGAAACTAGTTGAACTATTATACCCACCTGCCATGATGTCGTCCAGAGTGTCAGTGAGAGTCTGGGCAGGACTGGCTATCATTAACCCTTCTTGTGTTTCTGGCAGGACACCTTGCCCAAGCCCTGTTAGTTGTGCTTGACCTATTTCTTGCTGTCCCACAATAACTCCTTGGAGATCTGCAAGATTAGTTACGGGCCCGGGAGATAGTGTACCTGTTGCCAGCGGCAAAGCTTGAGGCATTGCCAAAGGCTGCATGGGAGTGAAGCCCATTGGTACTGCAGTCTGCTGAGGGTCCTCTTTGAGCAGGATGGTATCAACCTGTGGTAAGTGGGCATAGTCTACCTCTGTGATCTCTTCCCCAACCCCTACAGGAGTTAGCAACCCCAGATGTTGACAGGACTGCTGCTGTTGTTGCTGCTGCTGAAGCTGAATTCTCTGAGCTTTCACTTCTAGATACTGTTTTTTCAGCTGTTGTTGGGTCTTAAGCTGCAACTCCCGTTCTACTTTTTGAAGCTCCTCCAGTATCTTTTGCTTCTTCTGGATCTGTTCTTCACGGGTTTTATTCAACTCCTCTATCTTCTCTTTAGTCAGTTGGTCTGCATGAGCCAGCTCCAAGGACTGTAACTGTGCATTCTTTTCAATGGCTTCTTTGATCCTCTGTTCAAGTTCTGTCAGCTTCCCCTGAGCTTCTTCTACAATGCTCTCTGGAGACTGACTGCTGATGTATCCCTGTGCATCCTGGCTGTTTTCTGGCACATGGCCACTGGACTTCTGCTTAGAAGTAGCTGTGTGAAAAAGAAACCCCCTCAGAACCAAATGGAAGCGCAAAATGAATAGAATCCTCATGACTGTCAGACATGAGAAATGTTACAACTACATAATGACTATATCCACAAAACTATCACACACTTGAAAATTGATAGTCTATATAAGCAAAGACATTTCAAATCAGAGAAGAAAAATAACAGAGGAACAAAATAGGGTTAAATCAAAGCAGTATGCAGTGAGAAGCAAAACTGACATTTTACACTAAATTTTGGTCTAGTGGTCAAATAGACTTGGCTCAAAAGCAAGGTGTCTCTTAAGATAATTATAAAGGGCATATTACGACTATTTGAGCAAACCCAGAAACTCCTATTACATCATTAAACAACAGAACCAAAAACATTGAGCTACCATCACCTAAAGATGTAAGTAAAGCAATGCCTAGCTTTAAACTTTTGTCAAAGGATTGTGAAACTAGAAAAGAAAAAAAAGCAGCATAATTTTTTTTACAGATGCTCCTTCTCTCTTACGAAAACACCTAGGGACCCTAAAAGCAGTTCTATGCAACAGAAGCCAATGACTACCTGTATATCAATACTGAATATGACCTGAAACATTTGGTTTATGTTTTATCCATTTGCTGCAATACAGTTATGGAACATATAAGGGGGAAGAGTTTAAAAAGGCAGTTCATCCAAAACTAATATTTGTGTTTTAGGCAGATTTAAACTACCTTACGGTTTCTTTTATGTCTTTTAACTCTGGTGGAGAGTTCTCAGTTTTTGAGGTCCAAGGTCTGCATAAGCGCCTTACCCATTATGAGATTTTTCTGTTTTTCCTGATGAAATTTTCAATTTTTAATTATGTCAATGCTTCAGGAATAGTGGGGGACCACTAAAAGATGAATGAAAAACGCCCAAAACTCCAAGGTGGGCAAAAACCAAGCCATGAAATGCTGTAGTAAACCCAAAATAAGCCACCGGTCATCGACCCTACCATCTGAAAATTACTTTAGGGTAGCTGGATTACCTACTTGATAAAAGTATAAAAGTTGGTCCGCATTATCAGGTGAATGTATGTTTATATACGGTTTAGAAGCTCTGCAAAATAGTAAAATTAGCTCAACGCACCCCCCCCCCCCCTTTTAAATTCGCTAAATTACAAGACCGCAATCCCTTTCTTTTTTTCCTAGCGTGTATGTTCTCTTAGGATTAAAAAACCTTACAAAGTATAACAATGTTCTGGTATTAAGAACACTAGAACAGTCATGCTGGTGGTTTTCAAAATATAAGGATTTCAGTATAAAGAATACCACTGACTTGATTTTAGATCTTAAGCGTATAGGCGGGCATCTTTATAATAATGCGATTGTGGTTTGCTTATTCAGGATTAGAGATTCTCGCAATCTATAAGATTATTTGAATGATTGTATTTGTGTTCGTTTTGATGCAAAACTTTAAAAATGATAAAAAAATGAAAATAAAAAAAAAAAGTATAACCATGTTCTGGTCTTAACACGAGTACAGTCATGGTAGTTTTCATAGTATACGGATCTCAGTATAAAGAACACCACTGACTTGCTTTTCAAATCGGATTGCTGTTCATGCCTTAGGTTACAAAAGTGTTACAAGTTTGCAAGCTTAAAAAAAAAAAAAAAATTGAATCGGGAAAGAGCTGCTACAACTAATTTTAATTGGATTTCTCACTAAAAGTGAATCTGTAAATCATTGTTCTACACAGTCTGGCATCCCAGGCTTGGAAAAAGCTTTGAGGGGGGGTACTGGACAGGAAGCGGACTGTGAGAGAAAGTTCATAATGGTCAGGGAAGATATATATATATATATATATATATATATATATATATATATATATATATATATATATATATGTGTGTGGCACTAAAAAACTAGGGAGACCATTTTTAAAGAGTACTCTAATGTAGACAGCACAAACACCATGCTGCTGCATCCCCTACTGAACCGAGAGATAACTATGAAATTTAAAGCGCTCTCAAATTTCCCTACTTTGTTTCATATGTACCTTAAAATGTTGTGAAAACACTTTTCAGGCTTTTTACTTTTATCGTTAAAAAAAAAAAAAAATGTGAATTTAAAAAATGGTGGATTTTACTATTTCTACCTTTTTTTTTTTTACTACCAAGTTTAGTATAATGCAGATCTAGGAATTCTGTTAAGCCAACACTGAAGCACAGAACTCAGATCAAATGCTGAGTAACCTGTTGCAAGAGCAGGAACATGGAAACTTAAAAAGCACCTGAACAGGATGCAGGATTAGAGACACAATGATATACAAATTAGATGAACATACTAGCACATAAAAAGTGTTTATGATGGGGAAGAAAGTGTAGGAAAAAACATGACCACTTTGTGAGGTCGCTGTTCGGTTACCTACCTACAAAAAAAATTAAGAAGGGGGGGGGGGGAGCGGCCTACTGCAAAAAAACATGCACATATGGCATGACCCAAGAGACAAGAAACACTAAAAGTTAACATACAGCCACTATAAAGAATAATGAGATCACAAACATAATGCAAATATTTCAGGAGAAACTCTGAAACATGCTCAAATTATAGACATTATGCAGACACAATAAGCAATCTTGTCAGCATATTTAATCAAGTACAGAAATCCATAAGGCAGGAACTTTGTGGGAGGAACTTTAAAGGAAATCTCCTACATGATCCCCCTTAGCTAAGTTTCTAATACTACTGAATATTTGAAGTTCGATTTAAAAGTATGGCATAATGAAAAATTTGCCTAACCATTTATATATTGGGAAAAATGAGAACCGATTGTTTGGCAATGTCAATTGAATTGAAGAGAAAAAAAAATAGCTATTCAGCTAAAAAAAAAAAAAAAAAAAAAAAAATTTAGCTAATCAGATTATTAAAGGTCTGCCTGAACAAAAATAATAATTGTGGCTTTAAGTGGAATGTGGGGAAGCTCTCTTTACCTACCAATTTCATATATTTCCAGCAGGCACTGCTAACAAACTCTTTGCCCCCTTTTCATAGCCATTATGGTAAATCTCCCTCAACCCACTGAGGTTTCTGTCCTTTTCACATTACAGAAATGTAACCACTTGAGTGTCCAGTGCTTTCTTTTTTAAAATGGTGCTGAAAAAGTGGCTATTTGTCTCAGCACCGGAAACCAGCATTTTCCTGCAGGCCCCAACAAGGTTGTCAGTGCCAGCTGGTGTCCAACATTAAACCCTGGAGCAGCTCCAAAGCTTGCCATGCTTCTCCAGACAGCTCCATAGGCATGTGCTGCAGAAGCAAAGGTGTTTACATCTGTTGCAGCTCTGTGCAGCCTCCCTCTACAGCAATAGTTCACCGCTGATTGCAGCCAGCAATCGATTAATAGGCGTTCTCTGCTTTTGCATAGGGATGGGGGGGGATGGGAGCTGTATCTGGGTAGTGGTGACCCCCTTTCCCCCCTTATGACAAATAGGCTGCAACACTGACCAGTGTATTCTAAAAGCAGAGTAGTCTAGCTGAACTCTCCGCTGTCAGAATACAATGACACAATGGGGAGGATTCCAGCGTCCACCTCATATGTGTGGATGGGTTAATCTGTTCAGTATTTTCACTAAACGAAAAAAAAAAAAAAAAAAACAAGCCACGAATGGCCACCTTAAGGGTCCTTTCATATGGGCGTCTAGCGGCAAACTCCGTTTTGCTCAGCGAGGGATGGATTTGCCGATCCCCGCTGAGCAGGCAGATGACAAGGTCCATCTCTGCTCGATGTGCAGAGAGGGACCTGTCAGAGCCCCGCTATCCTCTATGGGGAGATCGGATGAAATCGGACCACCTGCCCGTTTTTATCAGATTCGCCAGACGGATGGAAAATAGGGTTACCATCCGTCTGGATTTCACGGACAGGATCAGATGTAAATGGAAAAGAGAAATTTAGGGGAGATATTTTATCAAGAGGGCCACAAACATAAGAAGCCAAAATGGTCATTCAGTCAGCCTATACACACTTAAAACTTTAATCTCAGTTTTGGATGGGTTTTACCTTCAAGTGTATGAGTAACCAAAATCATGTACAGCTACTATTACCACTATTGTTTCTGAAGCAAATTTGGCATGTAGAGACCCAACGCTTTTGTATATCTTTGATTAAACGATTGAGACACATTGCCTCTAAGCAGTAAATATAACATTAGAAGAAGGTGCAAGAGGAAAAAGAAAAACAGGTCTCTTTTTCCTAAAGAAGAAAAAAAGTCTAATGTTACAACTAACCTTTACTTCTAACAGGAAGGCTTGTAGACACACTTGCTGGAGGTTTGTCTGGCTCCTGGGGTGGGACAACCATTGGCAGTGCCTGCATTGGTACACGAGGTGCCTAAAAGCATTAAATATGCAAAGACTACTTTTAGGTAAAAGGAAGAAATGAAATCATACTTAGAAATACCCACATTGTCTTACATTTGCCAAAAAAATTCTCAGAGAAAAAAAAAAAAAAAAGAAGATGACAGTACATTTTTCAGTAAGCAGGTGACAGTACTTTTAAGCAGTACTTTCTGTTCTAGAGTCACCTCTCACAAGTGTGGTCTTCAGGCATCACCGCAGAGGAAACAATACCTTAGCACTAGCTTGTTTGACAATGACTGCTCCATTGTTATGGGCCAGGTAGAAATAGTAAGAATATGCTTCCTAAACCTTAATTTAAAAAAAGGGTGGTGATCCATTAAGGATGGTAAATGTACATTTATTTCACTCACTACAAAATAGCTGTAATTTTACAATCTCAAATTTATGTTTTTAAACAAAGTAGTAACTTATGGACTGGGTTAATATTTTAGGAATTAAGACATATATTACCCGGTTTAAATCATGAGAGGGTGGGGTGAACTGTGTAACGTCAGGAGGGGGAGCAGAGAGGAGGTTATTGGGATAATCCAACAGGTAGCAAACCACACTGGTGTGACCTCCTTTGGCAGCTTCAATTAGCATTGTAGAACCATCCTGCACAAAAGAAAAAAAAAAAAAAAGTCATTAGCATAAAGACAGTGTATTCATGAACTGCAAATAGTACTGAACTATTTTCTTATATTGTGCTGCACCAAAACATTTTGAAAAAGTCTACCAGATTTAAAACTGATGTATATCTTAGTAAAACCAACCTGGTACGGATATGAAAAAGAAGCGTACTGTATGTTTTAGAATTGCCAATGAAAATAGCATTTAAGTATCAATCTGACTGGCTGCCCTTCAATAATACCAACAGTTCTTACAACTCTGATAAGGCTTGGTAAGATTTACTTCCTGATGGAACAGAGCTGGCCTTCCCCTTTTAACACCCCGCTCCTCACAACTGACCAAAGACTAATAGGTGGTTCAACTTGCCAATAGAAAGGATTGGTAAGATGATAGAGCAGATCACATTTCAAGTAGTCAGATTTATATTAGAGCTCCTTGTGACTTAGGGCTCTTAGTAGTGTTCCTAAAGGGGTCTAAAAGCACTAACTGCATTTTTTCTGCAGCTTGTCTAACATGTCATAGTAACTGATATGTGAAATTATAAGAGTAGGGAAAAATTTACCTTTAATCTGTGCGTTGGATCAGCACCATGGGCCAAAAGTAACTCTACCACAGCCAAATGTCCTCCAGCACAGGCAAGAGACAACACCGTGTGATCATTGTTCAGTGTTGTCCGATTGACATTCGCACCTTAGACAGAATCAAAGTGAGTGAATCAATCAGCAGAGCAATACTAGTTTCTGTTGTGTTTTTAAGCATTAACAAGCAGACATGAAAAATGACAAAGTATACCAATCATACACAAGATGCTACTTTTAATATGCTAGCCACTAATACACAGACTATTTTGCATATTTTACAAGGACAAAGAAAAAAAAAATCTAACTTACTCAAGGCACATTACGTGCCGTTTTCATAAAAGTTTTAACGTTAACAGAAGCCAACCTACATTAGACAAGTTTTCTAGTTTAAGTATACACATATAAGGGTAAGAAGGGATAAAAGGCTTTTTCTAACTAGATGAAAAAGTATATAATGGCAAAGTAGCAGTGGTAAATACAATATTGTCTATGTCACTGAAGGTACTGAGCACCCCTATAACTACTTAATGTAAGAGATAGCTAAACAATCTCTAGATTGGGTGTGGCTCAAGAGAAAACTAGGCAAAAAAAGGACATGGAGGGGGGGCGTGGCCTGAAGCGCGATGGAGTAGGACGCACTGACTGAGAGCTCCGCCGGCATCATCCTTTCTCCGTGATCCTGATAGTTACTAGACCCGGTTCTTACCTTCCTTTGACCCTGGTCCCCTCCTGGAGTTTGTGGCAGTATGTCTCCCCCCGAGTAAAAAGTCTGAGGCGGCCGCGAAGCTGGAGAAATTTCGGCACTCGGCCAAGGGAGCGCTGTCGGAAGATGGCACCGGCCAGCCCGGACCGCCGGATGTTCCCGCCGCCACGCTGGCTCAGATCCTAGATGCCATCTCTAACTGCCAGGCGACGCTGACCGCCAAGATCGAGGAGGTGAAGGTAGATGTGTCCCTTATTGGCCAAGATCTACAGCGGCTGCGTGACCGGGTGTCCGAGACCGAACGCCGCTTGGGACATGTGGAGGACGCGGTTCCCCCCTGCAGGCATCCTCTGATCAGGCTGAGCGCCATATTGCCCAGCTCCTCGCCAAGCAGGACGATCTGGAGAACCGGATGCGCCGCAATAACTTGCGGTTTGTCGGCCTTCCAGAGGGTGCTTCTCCAGCTGTCTTTTTAGAGAATCTGCTTGTTACTACGTACGGCCGTGAGCCCTTCTCCCAATCCTTCGTGGTGTAGCGAGCTCATCGAGTGCCTGCCAAACCACCGCCCCCAGGGGCACCTGCTCGTGTGCTTATTGCCAAGTTTCTCAACTACAGGGATCGGGGTGCTATTCTCCCCTTGGCTCGTGATAAGGGGAATATCCCTCACCTCAACACCCAGGTACTTGCCTTCCCTGATTTTTCCGCGGAGGTCCAGAGACGCCGAGGCAAGTTTACCGATGTCAAACGAAAATTGCGTGCTCGCAATTTGAAATACGCTATGCTGTTCCTGGCCCGGCTTCGTGTGGTTGGTGAAGACAGGGTACACTTTTTTGAAGATCCAGATGAGGCTATGATGTGGCTGGACAGACCGAGACCTGCCTAGGGTGTGAGTACTTTCCATGTGTGCCCCGTTTTCTGCTCTGCCAAGCCTGCATTCCCTTGTTACTGGCCCCTGGAAGAACTGGCCCTTTAACGTTGGGAGCCTGTGTACCTGGCCTTGTATGGCCCTCCTATGTGCCTTGGCTTCCCCTTCTTCCCCTTGTGTTCTGCCGCTTTGATCCTACTGCCTACTGTTATTTTTCCATTGGACCGGGTCTGGATGGACTGTTTTTTTTTTTTTTTTTTTGAAGGAACTCCTTCAGACTGCCGTGCGGCTCCCCTCTCTTACCTGATCGGCTCCTGGATGTTATGTCCCCGGGGAGTTGATTGCCGGTTGCATCACCTATGCTCTTTTTGACCTTCAGAGATAGGTTGTCCCCCCTTTACATGACAACCATGCTGCTGTTATTGGTTCTATTATCTGTTCTTTCATGCTTGGTACCCCAGCTGTGGTCGAGTTCGGTTTTTAGGCCGCTCTGCCATGGCTGGTGCAATTTTTGTCATGTTTATGCAACTGTTTTGGGATGTATGCTCGCACAAGTTGGGGTCCGTGCAGAGCTGGGTGGGTCGGGGTTCTATTTTCTGTGGGTTTTTCTTTTTTGTGTACTGCATACGCTATTTGTCTTTTGCTGCTATATTTGTTTTTTA
This sequence comes from Pelophylax lessonae, assembly GCF_965119305.1. Taxonomy (NCBI): domain Eukaryota; kingdom Metazoa; phylum Chordata; class Amphibia; order Anura; family Ranidae; genus Pelophylax; species Pelophylax lessonae. The sequence continues at coordinate 569,458,879 of NC_138768.1, read as the reverse complement.
TGTTTTTTTGGAGCTGCTCTTGTATTTCCTGTATGCCTCTATTAGGGGGATTTTTTTTACTGTTCTATGGACTAGTCCCCAGCTGTATGGTTCTGCGGGCTTGGTCTCCACTGATGCCTATTTCCCCTGCGAAATATGATTTTCTCCCTTTTGCCATGGCTCCCCTGAAGCTGCTACTTTGGAACGTCCGTGGTGCTAGGGACAAAGTTAAACGCACCGCCCTTTTCACTTTTCTAAAAGCCCAAACTGCTGATATTATAGTGTTGGTTGAAACGCATGCCACAGGCTCCCTGGTCCGAGCCCTCAGGAAACCTTGGGTGGGGTGGGCGTATCATACTACATATAGTTCACATTCCTGTGGTGTTTCGGTTCTGGTGGCCAAATCCCTCCCCTTTGCCATCTGCTCGGTGGAGACCGATCCGCAGGGTCGCTATGTATTGCTTTGTGCTACTATTGCTGGGTCCCCTATTTTGTTGTTGGCCTATTATATACCTCCCGTTCACTGGTGCAAGTTTGGCGCCGGGTCTGGATTATTTGGCCCGACACCCCTCGATACCCGATGCGTGGTTGGGGGATTTCAACGCGACAATTGATCCTGCCTTGGACAGGGTTGGCTCAGATACCTCCGTGCCTTGCTCGGGCAGACTGACTCGATTCGGTCGGGTTATGGCTCAATTTTCCCTGATTGATACGTGGCGCCACTTGTATCCGGAACGGAGGGCCTATTCCTGCTTTTCCGCATCACATGCTATGTCCCGCTTAGATTATGTCTTTGTATCTGCCCGACTCACTCCTCAATTACGGGCAGCGGGTTTCTGCCCTCGCATCTTGTCGGATCACGCCCCTTACTGGGTGGTCCTCGATGTATTGTCGAGGCCTTGACGCGGTAATTGGCGTCTCAATCCGTTCTGGCTCACCGTGCTCCCGGACTCGGCAGCCATGGAGGCGGAGTGGGATTCTTTTTTTGTGACCAATGACGGTACCTCAGATTCTCCAACGGTGTGGGATGCGTTTAAGTCGCATGCTCGTTTACATTTGTACGAATGCATTTCTAAATTTAAAAGGCAGTCCCAAGCCCCCTTTACGCAGGTGCTGGAGGAGTTGACCTCTTTGGAGGATCAATATGCCCGTGCGCCGTCCCCAGAGGCTCTTGATAGGCTCCGTTTGCAGACGCGGGTGACTGAGCAGCTTAGTTATGAGAGGGCCCGACACAAACTGTTTTTTTGCCAAGCAGCGTATATTTGAGCAAGGTGAGCGCCCAGGTAGGCTGCTGGCCTATCTGGCGCATCTGGACGCTCGCCCCCCCGTTGTGATTTCCTTGGCTGCCCCAGATGGCTCTCAGGTCAGTGATGCTGCTATGGTCGCCCGGATGTTTGCTGATTTTTTTCGCGACACTTATTCCTCTAGGGTAGCGTATGAACCCCCTGAACTAGCCGCTCTACTGGCTGACCTTCTGCTCCCTCAGTTGTCGGTGGATCAGGTGGAGGCCTTGGAGGCCCCCCTCACCGCTGAAGAGGTGCAAGCTGCCATTTCTAGCTTTGCCCGTTGTAAGGCCCCTGGCCTTGACGGGCTCCCCACCGAATTCTACGCGCATTTTTCCTCTGCCCTTGTCCCTCGACTCCTTGCCCTATCTCAGACAATTTTTGAGGAGGGGGCTCTCCCCGACTCTATGCGCGAGGCTCTTATTGTGCTGCTTCCTAAGCCGGGGAAGGATCTACTCGATCCTGAATCGTACAGGCCCATCTCGCTGTTGCAGGCCGATGTCAAAATTTGGGCTAAGGTTTTGGCTCTCCGCCTGAACAAAGTGATCCTCACGTTGATACACTCTGATCAGACGGGTTTTGTGCCCACGAAAAACACAGCGTACAACACTAGGTGACTGTTTATGAATCTCCAGGCCTCCCATGTTCACATCGGTTCTCGAGTAGTGGTCTCGCTGGATGCGGCAAAGGCCTTTGATTCCGTTGAATGGAATTACTTATGGTGTTGTCTTCGCTCCTTTGGTTTTGGCCCGCGCTTCATCCGGTGGTTGACCATCCTCTACAATGCCCCACGGGCACGCGTATTGGCGAATGGTTGGACCTCGGGCGAGTTTCCCCTCTTTTGGGGCACTCGTCAGGGATGCCCCATTTCTCCTTTACTGGACGCTCATGCGGTTGAACCGCTAGCGGAGGCACTTCACTCCCATCCGGGGGTGGAGGGTGTCTGTGCTGGCCCTTTGGTGGAGAAGGTCAGTCTATATGCAGACGACATGCTCCTGTACCTTTCCGATGCAGGTCCTTCCCTGGCCGCGGCTTTGCAGATTATAGAGCGCTTTGGGCGGTTTTCTGGCTTGCGCATTAACTGGGAAAAGTCCCAGGTCCTTCCCATGGATATTTTCCCCCCTACATTAGAGCAGGCCTCCCTGCCCTTGAAACGGGTTGCCGCCATTAAGTACCTTGGTATTTATATCTCCCGGGTTCCCTCGGATTATATCTCCCTCAATGTAGAACCTCTCATCGCTCTTTTTAAGACTAAACTGCAGACTTGGGCTAGGCTTCCTCTGGGGGTGATGGGGCGCATAGGGCTCCTAAAGATGATACTGTTGCCTAAAGTGCTGTATGTGCTGTGGCATTGCCCGGTTTACATTCCCCTCCGTTACTTTAAGGTCCTAGAGTCTCTATGGAATTCTTTCATTTGGGGTTCGGCTAGGCGTAAGTTGTCCTCGCGGGTGCTTAGGCTCCCGACCTCCCTGGGGGGGGGACTTGCTGTCCCAGACCTCCCATCATACTACCTGGCTGCTCAGCTTTCCCATTTTTACCATCTAGACAAACAAGACAATCTGAGGTATCGCCTTTTGGTCTGCAAGGACCCTGTGTCTACTGTCCCACACCCACACCCGTTCTGTGACCTCTTCCGGGGGCTGGCGGGATCCCCCCGGTTCCCCCTGCGTGGAGGCCTGTTACATCAGTATAAAAGTCTGGGATCTGGCGCTGCGGAGGGTGGGGGGTGACGGTCTGCATGCTGACACACCGCTGTGGTTTAACAGGTCCCTTCCTGAACTTTTGCAATTGCCTGACCCGGGTGCTTGGATATCTAGGGGCGTCTTCCTGCTCTCCCATGTATCACATCGGGGATCGGTGAAAACTTATAGCCAGCTGAAGCAGGAATTCAACCTTCCATGTTTTTTCGGTATATGCAGCTCCGTCATGCCCTGCGCTCCCAGTTTCATGGGGGTTGCCCTTCGGGGGAGTCGTTGGATTTGGCTAGAGTCCTGATGCACACAGATCATCGTGGCCTCATTACGATGATATACGATATGCTGGTGACCCCTGCTGCCACTAAGCTCGCTTAAGACTTAAAAATTAGGTGGGAGCCGTTGCTGGGGGAGGTTGCGGATGAGGATTGGGGAGATGTCTTACTGTGTGCCAAATCTGCTTCCCCCAAAATGTCTGACTGTTTCACTCAAGCCTGTATCCTTCATCGAGCGTACCTTACCCCTGAACGTCTGGCCCGCTTTTGCTCTACCCGGACATCTCAGTGTCCCAAATGTCTGCAGTCGATTGGCACGTTTGATCACCTCTTGTGGCAATGTCCGAGCGTGCGGGGATACTGGGCACAAGTGGTCCAGTTCCTCCACGATCGGATGGGTGCTCCTGTGTCTCTCAACCCTAGAATGTGCCTTTTGGGGCTTTTTTCAGATGAGGATTTAGACAAACACACGGTTAACTTTTTGCAAGAAACGCTCTTTTTAGCTCGTAAAATCCTGGCTCGAGTGTGGATCAAGCAGGCTGTACCCACTCTGGCGACTTGGATTAAAGAAGTTAATGACACTTTCCCGTATAAGAAAATAATCTATATTAATAGGGGCTGCCCTGGGAAATACAATAAAGTTTGGGACAGGTGGTTGAACTCTTCCACTACTTGTATTTATTAGGCTCTGGTGTGTAGCTTTTATGGCAGCTGTGTGGTTTTAGTTTTCTCTGCTATGCTCCATATTGTTTCTCCCTTGTTTTCTTTTTTTTTGCTTATATACTATGATTATTTGTCTTCTTGATTGCATTGTATTCTTGCATCCCACTGTGATTGATGTTGTTACTGCAGCCAATTTTCTTGATGTCTGTAATTTGCATTTCTTTTGGTACACAAATAAAGTGGTTTTGATTTATAAAAAAAAAAAAAAAAAAAGGACATGGAAAGCCTGTGTTGCATTTCCAGACCTAAACATGTGGTCCCTTTTACCCTGCTTTAACCACTGCTAATCCAAACGAACAAGTCATTGCATTTAAATGAGTGTAACCTACTCAACATCCAGATGCTTCAGTAATAGATAGTAATTTTTTTTTTTAAACATTTTCGCATTTGGGGTGAAGAAATAAACAAAAATGCCAATAATATTGAAATAAGTCTGGTGTTTTCCATAAGGGTGCTATCTATGTGGAACTATGGCAAAAAGCTAAATGTGAGCAACCACAAACACAAAAAGTGCCATTATCACAAAAGATCTACTGACAAGGGCTCAAATCATTTAACAGACCTTAAAAATCAAATCGAAACTATAAACTTTTATAGTAAAAAGTAAACAGAAAAGAGGTAATGTGGATGCATTTATAAACAATATAATACCTTTACTTATGAGGAATTGAACAGTACAGACATGACCAGCTCTTGCAGCTTTCATCAAGGGGGTCCTCCCGCCTTCAGATTCATGCTCCTTAAACACATAGCAATAAAACTTAGGAAATGTTTGATGGTCTAGTAATATGAACTAACAACAAAAGGAAATCGCTTACCAAGTCAGCACCAGCTTGAAGCAGCACATCTGCCACATCTGTATGCCCATTTTCACAAGCATATGTCAGAGCTGTGTCACCTGTTGCAGTTGTTGCATGAACATTAGCTCCTGCAGAACAAGAGCAGCCATTTCAATAAACAATATATGAAAAAAACGTACACCCCAATACATGACAATCATAAGTAGCATTTTTTTCCGGTCAATTAAAGCAGAACTGTTGCTTGGAAATTGCAATTTAAAGAGTGCATGCATGCAAACTTGTAAAACTAGGTGTCTCGCAGCTTTTCCAGGTCTTCCTGCTATTGTGCAGGCACAATGAAGGACCTTGATTCTCCATGGCTAATTGGTTTCAGCTCTGCTGGCTGAACAGCTCACAGGCCACACCCCCATCTTATGCTCCTGTACTTGTATGAGAGACAGAGACCACTGTTTCAAAGAAAGTGTGGAACCTACCAGTCCTTCCTGTGAGAGAATGATTATATCAGTTTCTTCAGATGGTGGCAGCCCTTCATCACCTTCTACTACTCATGCTGATTACAGAGTAAGAGGTAAGATGGCAAATGTATCATTTGAAAAAAATGGATAATGTAAAAAGTAATAAAAAAAATTAAAATAGATTTGCATGTATGAACATTTTTAAGCTTGCAATTTCAGTGGATTTAAAAAAAATTAATAACAAAAAAAATCTAATTACGATTTAAACATTGCTTTTATTATTAAAATAAAAATTGTGCAACATACCTGCTGCAAGCAAATATTTCACCAACTCTAAGTGACCCTCTTGTGCAGCTTCCATCAAAGGAGTGGAACATCCAAGCTCTATATCTGCACCAGCTTTAATAAGGAAATCTGCTACCTCCAGAAAACCTCCACAACATGCCAAGGTGAGGGCGGTCTCTTGAGTCTCCTCTGTCTGCGCATTAATGTTTGCACCTTTAAAAAACAATTGCAACATTAATACATTGAAAACACTTAAATTGAATGCTAATTCACACATGCAAATCTTTGCTCTGCTTTGATAATCTTACATACAATTGTTCATGTGACATTTTTCGTTTTGACACTAGAACCAAAACTTTTTACAAGAGTGGAGTGCTAAACCTCTTTTATTTGCATATAATAGGCTGCCCAATGAAGAGAAATTATTTCACTTGCGGTCACCAGGACACAGACGGCTATAAAAAAAAAAACACTTATTTGCAGAACACTATCAAATTTTGCTATTTTCTACAAAACAGAAATCCATGTTTTTACCATAACCAGAAAAAGCAAAAAAACTGGCAAGATCACCAAACACCAGGAAAATATATTTAGGCATATGCCATTAATGCTCACCTTGACCAAGCAACAGTGCAACCATTTCCTCATGTCCTTCTCGTGCAGCTTCCATAAGAGGTGTATAGCCTTCATCATTCACCTCTTCCAGGTTAGCACCTCGCTCTATTAGCAAAGCTGCCAGTTCTACATGACCACCACAAGCCGCAAGAGTCAGAGGAGACTCAAAAGAGTCAGCAGGCATATTCACCTGGGCTCCACTGTCAAGGAGGAGTCTAGCTACCTCTACATGGCCATCCTGTGTGTGAAATACAAAAAAGGAAATTGTTGTTGACACAAGCATGTTATGCAGGATAATGGGATTTAAGTACTCGCCATAAAATCTTTTCTTGGAGTCCAATGAGGGACACAGGAAACCTTTAACCTTAAGATTATAACACTGCCTACAAGTAGAATGGACACTAGCAGACAAAAACCACTGAAGGCCTCTACATTCACACTATGTGAAGTAAATTTTCCACGTCCGGTGACAGAACATACAGGAAGTAGACCTAGCATTATAGGAATCACAGACTCAGATGTTCGTTTATTAGTTCCCATATTCAAGCCCTGGTGTCACAAGGGTCACCAGAACTATTGTTCTAACTGGAAGATTTTCTCTCTATTAGTGTTCTAATGTCAACCCAAAATTTTGGATTTTCTTTTACTTTCACTTTTGAAGATAACTGTAAACATGACAAATAGAGAGTTAACTTCCCTAAGGCCCTGTTTAAACCTGAGCGTTTTTCAGCTCGTGAAACGCTCATCTCTAAAGTCTCAAAACGCCCAACAAGCAAAACCATATTCATTTCAATGGCCCCTGTTCACATACGAGCGTCTTGTCGTCTGAAGCTCAAAAAAGTACATGAGCTTCTTTTTTGGCAGATTACAAGCGTTTTTTGTTAGATGTCAATGCCTGCCTCCAAACACCTGCAAAAAACGCCTGAAACAGCCAAGTTTGGCTGTTTTGAATATAATAATTTAAAGTATAAGTTAACCTTTGGAATGTGTTACATGTTCCACCCGTATTGAGTGTGGAAAAAGTTAACATGTGCCAGCTCTTGCTGTCTCTCCCTCCGAACCCCCCTACCCTGTTGACAGTGAGTGGAGTTCTTCTCCTGCACCTGCTGTCACTTTTTGGAAAAAAAAACACTGTTGGGCTACACCTTCGCAGCCACTTCATTCATTCAGTTTCCTGTGAATGATCAAACTACAAGTACCACCTGAGAGCAGTGCTACAAATACCACTCCTCTCAAAGTGCAGTGGCATGTCCTCCAGCTTACAAAGACCGTACAGAGGCGCAGGCTAAAACCCGAAGGACATGTCTGTCTGCATATTGATGCTCTATTGTTTGCGGGTGCAATGCTTTCCAGGCTTTATTAATTTTTCCATGAAGGCGCACTTAGCCTTTATGCTAAACTTCAAACATAAATGAATGCATCCAGTTAGAAAATTGAGTTTTGAGCAATAAATTCTAACGAAAGCTTACAGTGCACCTTTACCCATATGTTTCTGTTCATCAACACTTTGTAGATACTCTTGTTTACATTAAATTTAACAAGTAACTCCACTTTTGTTGAGAAAAAAAAAAAAAACATTCCCCTCTATGATCTATGTACATTGCAAGGATTTGAACAAACTTTGTTGCAGATTCCTACCTTTTGTTATTCTGAAGAAATCAAGTTTTTTTTGCTCTGTGCCACATCTGAGTGGTTTTATAATTATCAATCAGCTGCTGCACCTGGAGGGCTCTAATGAAGAAAATTGCAGGATCTGCATTCCTTAAGACGTGATTTCCTATTGGGAGTATCTCGCCAAAAATCTGACTTGTATCTTTGTGCAGACTTCAGGGAAAATTAGTAAGCCAATCACACAAGCAGTAAATTATGTTTTTAAGGGGGCATTCTGTACACCTTCTGTGTACAGAACACCTCCTGGTAGCCTTATTGCATTTTAATTTACAGAAAATTACAGAGCTGTAGACTGAAAAGGAAAGGTAGTTTTTAATAACATTCAATTACAATAGGACTTGTGTCGCAATGGTATAGGTGATTAATTTTTGTTTGCTATTTTTTTTCCCACAAAAGTGGAGTTACCCCTTAACTATTACAATAATGTTAAGCAGGGTGGCACTGCTCAAGACAGGATGCAGCAATGCTAGACTACTAGAGGGCGAATTGGAAACCAGGCTCTAATATGACAGCACAAAACTTGTCGCAAGGATAAATTGTTTTGAAGGAACTAAATACTACACAGCAGCTAGAAGGTAGGCGACTTACTCCCCAAGAAAAAAATAAAATTAAATATTCATCAAAAAAAAAAAAAAAAAACTATTCATTTTGTATTTCTGCAGTTACACTAACCAAGTACACAACATTTTGAGTCTGGATTTAAGCTTTAAATAATGTCATTACCACAGCCTCTAAAGTACAGGTAGCAATTACTTACCATGCAAGCTTCCATTAAGGCAGTGTGCATTTCATCAGTTTTATGCTCCTGGTCTGCTCCTGCCTCCAAAAGAAATCTCACCATCTCTAAATGTCCTGGAAAGTAAATTGAAATTTAAATCCCAATCTTTACAGAGTAACCTACAAGGGTGTATATTTTACACATACTTATACGGTCTAGGTGGTTTTATGACCGGTAACCTTATATTCCAAAAGCAAGTGTTTAGTAACAAAACTAACTTTGTCCTTCAAATACTAATCAGATACAAAACAGACAGTCATCTCATGCCTAAAAAGTTTGGGAAGAGATACTAAAAGCATAACAGAACAAAAAGTCTACTGTACACACATTGTCTTACATCATTTTTGTATGTATTCATAAAGCATCACGAAAAAGGCAAAAGTCATGATTTTGACACTGAAAAAAGTTACAGTAAATAAACAATTTTAGAGGAGCCACCATTAGGGAGGCTAGTCCTATGAAATTCTATTTAATTAAACTAGTAGCACAAACAAGTAGAAACATTTAAAATAATATCTACCTTTATAGCATGCCAAAGTAAGTGCACTCTCTTTAAATTCATTGGAATGAGTATTGATTCCAGCTCCATTCTCAAGAAGGACTCTGGCCACCTCCACATGACCAGCACTTCCTGCTTCCATAAGAGGTGTGTGACCATTCTCATTGTGGTCCTCAATGCTAGCACCTGATTCCAGCAGCACCTTAACAACATCTACATAACCACCAGCACAGGCATATGTAAGTGCTGTGTTTCCTTATTGGGAAAAAAAATAAAAAATTAATCCAAAACATGTTTAAAGCAACTAGTTAGGCAGAAAACTGGAAAAATCTAAATTAAAAAGAAAACCTATAAATGGTGTACCTGTGGATGACTGGGAGTTCACATCAGCATCGTGGGCTAGTAGCAGCTTCACAATTTCAACATGCCCCCCATTAGCAGCAGCCATCAAAGGAGTAATATCTCCTTTTATACCTCGATCTTCTACATTAGCATGCATAGCCAAAAGAACCTTAAAAAACAGAATGTAACAATTAGCTGTACAAATAAAGCCTATGCAAATAAAAATGAATTTACCCAACTCAAGACCAGTCTCTTTCACCCCCTTCCTGCCCAGGTAATTTTTCAGTTTCACCCCCTTCCTGCCAAGAAAATCTGAGTCACCGAAAAAGAACGAGGGTGAACACCAATTGACTAACGCCACGTAACGTAAGCTTTCCACGTACGATGCTAAATCTTTCTAGGAGGTAGACTTCCTAGCCTTCAGCAGTGTCGGAATCACCGACCCAGGCAACCCTGTATCCTTCAGCATCTGGCTTTCAACAGCCAGGCCGTCAAAGCCAGCGACTGTAAAGCAGGATGGAAGATCGGCCCTTGGGACAGCAGGTCCTCTTTGAGAGGCAATCTCCAAGGGACTTCAGCAACCCAAAACCAGCGAGGCCAGTCCAGGGCCACCAGAAAGACCGGAATCCCTTTGGCCTTGATCCTGCGCAGAAGCTTGATAGGAGGGAAGGCGTAGAGACAATACAGGCCCCATGTCGCCAGAGGATCCTGTGGCCTTGCCACAAACCTCGGTACTTTTCTGTTGACCCGGGACGCAAACTATTCGACCTCGGGGGTGCCCTACCGTAAAAAATATCAGATGAAACGCGTTCGGATGAAGGGACTACTCCCCTTGGTCCAACGCGTGCAGACGGAGATAGTCTGTCTGCCAATTCTCCACTCCTGGAATGTGTACGACAGAGAAAGCGTTCTGCCCACACAAGAATGACGGCTACTTCAAGAGCCGCCAACTCACTTTTTGTTCCCCCCTGGTGACTGACATAAGTCACTGCAGTGACATTGTCCAACTGGATCCGTACTGGGAGCACCCCGAGCCGATCAGTCCAGAAAAACCAGGCACAGCCTGAACGCCCAAGTTCCAAGACATTGATCAGTAGTCTGGATTCCTCCAGCGACCAAAAACCCTGAGCGGAGCTCAGTCCCAGGACATCTCTACACCCGGACAGACTGGCATCCGTAGTGACCACTGTCCAATTCAAGGGGAGAAAAGACTTACCCTGCCAGAGAGCCCAAGAGTGAAGCCACCAGACCAGAGAACCCCTGGCTTCCCAGGTCAGCCAAATCAGATTGTTCCGAGACTTTGGACAATTGTCCCATTTGCTCTCTCTTTGGAGGATCCTCGTATAAAAACCTGTGCAAACGGAACTGCCTCAAAAAGTTAGACACCATCAGGCCCTGCAACCGCATGCAAGTCCGGAGGGAGGATCACCTGCTGGACAGCAACATATGAGTTAAAGCATGCAACTTCAGGATTTTGTCCAGAGGAAGGAACACTCTAGCTAGAGCTGAATCCAGAGTAAGACCCAGATGATCAATTTTCTGGATGGAATCAGAGCAGACTTCTGGTAGTTTAGAAGCCAACCAGACTCCTTCAGGGTCTGTATAGTGATCTCCGTCATCCATTAAGGCAGAAGAGGACTCAGTTTGCAAGAGGAGGTTGTCCAGGTAGTCCAGTAGAGCAATCCCCCTCTGACGTAGCAACGCCAGAACCAGGGCCAACACTTTTCTGAAGACCCGAGGAGCGGAGGAGAGACCAAAAGGTTAACGCCACAAACTAATAATGCTGAGGAAACGCTGGTGTCGGGCGCACATAGGAATGTGCAAGTAAGCATCTTTGATGTCGATAGAGACTAGAAAATCCCTCTGATGAAGGGATGCCACTATCGTGCGAATAGACTCCATTCTGAATTTTCTGTACCTGCACAAAGCAGTTTAGGGCCTTGAGGTCCAGAATCGGACGGACCGGTCTGCTCCAGAGATAGCCAGTATTCACGTGCGGTGTCAAGGGGAAAAAGGTAACCCAAGAGTCAACACCAGGGGAAAAGGAAGAGCCCTTACAGCCATAATCGCTGCCCAGAGGCTCCACTGTCATAGCTGCCGCACTCCGTGCATACCGGACCAACCAAAAATGGCCGCCAGACTACACAAATATAGCTGCCGGTATAGAGAAGCACAGGTCCAAAGAAATGGCGCCAACCACGGCAAAAAGGCCACAACGTGTGGCATCCAGAAGGGGACCCTGAAGCCCAGGCCACATCCACAACCGAAGGGGGGATCCGGGCATCACAAAAACTGCCAGGGCCCACCCCCACTGGTACATACCACGGAACCAGGGGGGGCACCACTCCAGGCATAACCCCTCACCATTGAAATGGAGGGGCTGTTGGCCAGGCGCAACACCGATTCAGGCCAAGACCCAGTCCTAAGCGACCTCGCAAGGTGTTTAACCGGTGGGCCAGCCCCTGTTTAGAGGGGCTATGTCGCAGCCAACCCAGCGCGGAGCTCTGGTCTGTGTGCGCTCGCTGCCGAGACTGGGGAAACCACTGGATCTAGCAATTCCGCTCATTGCCCAGCCTGGCAGTTGATTGAAAATCTCACAGAAGAAAAAAAAAAAAACAATTTAAAAAAGAATTGCATGGACCAGAGATGCAGGCAGGGAACTAGGTCCTTACTCCTAACTAGGCAGAATAAAACTGAGTGTTTATAGCAGAGAGGGGGATTATACCCCCTGTGACTGCCCATGGGATTTTCAGCCTAGTGTCCTACTCCTGTGAGGGGCGATATGAAGAAAACCAAGTGAACCGTCACCTAGTTTGGGAGGGATAGAAGTACTTGCTGGCCCACTTGTTAGGTGTGGTATTAGCCTAAATAAGCAGACAGAAAAAAAAAAAAAGGGTTTACAGCTGTAGAGAACAGACTTTATAAAGTAGGCTTGAAATAAACCATGACGCTTTACGTACAAAATGTAATAAAATGAACTGGAAAACATTCCGTTAAAAAAAATCTTACACCTCCTAGAAAAACAGAAAGACGAACCATTCTCAGTACAGGATTAAAAAACCAAAACCAGTGTGATAACTGGAATGCTGGAGCCTATGCTCATAAGTGACCTTATAAAACTGGAATATACGACCACCATCTATGGATTTGATACTTTCACATTCCAAGGTCTTGATCAATTTGAGGATAACTCTGCATCAATCTCCAGAGTGTATAAATTACTTTTGGAGCTAGCAGTTACTTAATGCAACACATTACCATATGTTTGCTCATTGGTTATAAGTCCCATTTTCTCTTTCGTTCATTGACGAACACAGTACCTGATATTCTTAACCATTGGGATGTCCCAAAGCAGCGTAAAACATGAGTGGGAACAGCGAAAAAGAAAATCCCAAGGCTAAACAATAGCCAACCAGGAAACAGGAGCTCACCTGAAAAAAACAGTACACCCTCAAAGAGGATCAAATCCTCTTAAAAAGCAGCCAGCAAAACCTTGCGGCCAAAGGACGCATCCGCAAATTCCAACACAACCACTTTATAAAAACTGGTATAAAGTGTGCACCGACAACCAGGTGGCCGCCTTGCAAACCTGCGTCACGGACGCCTGATGACAGAAGGCCCAGGAGGCACTAAGCGCCCTGGTAGAGTGCACCTTGACAGGGAAAGGAGGAACCTGTCCCCTGATGGAATAGGCCTGAACCATTGTGTCTGAGCCATCTGGATGTCTGTGTTTGTTGGGTTATGGGTGTTCTTCCCATACGAGTTGTGGATTGATGGTCTCATTTGGAAATGTTGCTTTTCGGCTGTCACTTTTTGTTTCTTGATTTGGTAAGTCATGTGTACATCAGACACCTCCTTCAGGTTTATCTGCCGGGGAGAACGTTGCGCCTCCAAGCCAATCATCCGGTCTATGGAGCATAGCGTGGGGAACGTGAGACACTGGGCGGTGCCCAACTCCGCTCATGTATGTACCCACTGTCTTATAAGGCGCGATTTTCCCGGCCTCACTTGTCAGTCGCGGTTTCTACGGCTGGAGCCTGTATTACTACTTGTAGGGATCTCTTTTCACAGGTTGGTGTATTGATAAGTTGTTTTTAGCTGATTTATCATGACATAGTACAATTTTGGTGGTAGCATACGTTTTAGCATGTCACTGAACATTTTCTTACTTTATTGTTTTTAGACATACAAGTGATACCATATCCAGTTTACCTCTTGATCACAAGTGGGGACGGTCAGCCAAAATATACATGGATGTTTCATAAGGAAAAATTTTTGTATGGCACACTGGTGTTGGAGAATGGCCACTTAGGATTATTTACATTATAACTAGGAATCAGGAATAATTCACCATTGGTTGCGATTGAGGGGCTGAGATTTGTTTCTCCCCCTCCTTTGGCCAAAAAGTACATAGTATTTTGGTATTGTGTTTGAGTTAGTTATTGTTATTTTTTGATTTAATTAATTTCCTTTTTATTACTATGTCCGATCTGCAGATACAGACCAAATTTCATGCCCATTTCCCCCCTCCCGTTCTTCCCTTCTCTCCCATATCCACCCCCCCCCCCCCTTTTTTTCACCATCTGTATGGATTGGATTTGTCTGCTGGCTGTGATCTAACCAGGGTGTAAAAGATTGCCTTTTACATCTTGAACGGCTTTTGAGGTATAACATTTTAAATTCTTTTTTGTATTACATTATATTTGGATAGTTGTAGGAAGCTTGGACCCCTCCCCTTTGCCTTGCCCCCCAGTCATTTTTATCTAAGGTGGATTTTTTTGTACCCCCCCCCCCCCCCCACACACACACACACTGCCCCCTTTGCTTTCTGCTATTATATTGCTGATATATTAGGTAAGGATTATGTTACATTGTCTTATATAGGTTTTTGTTTATGTAGTGCATATCATTTTGTTGTATGTGGATCCTGAAGAAGCCCCTGTGGCGAATAGGGCGAAAGGTGTCAATCCATATGCACCTATACCCTATCCTTTGGATTCTGTTAATATTGGGCTAATTATATGCTAAATTGATCAGGATATTGTAGTACTGATCATTTGTAGTATGTTTTTACATCTTATGTAATAATAAATTGATGTTTTATATTTGAGTACACATATATATATATATATATATATATATATATATATATATATATATATATATATATATATATATATATATAATTTTTTATTACACATAGTACATTTATTGTCCGACACCTTAAAATCCCCGCATTCTCCCGGCCAGTTTCTTCAGTAGAACGGGCGGGGGCTCTCTCAAAACAGTTGTTCGCCTTGAGGTCCAGGATTGGAAGCACTTTGCCTTCCTTCCAGAGGACTGAACCGGTTTGAGCAAAAACCCTGAAAACGTTCCAAAGTTGGAATCGAGACAATCACCCCTTGAAGGACCAGGTCTTGTACCGCCCCAAACAGACCCTGTAAGCGGTCTGGGGACAGGCGCAAGTTGGAAGAAAAAACCTTGCCAGGGGACAAGAGTGAAACTGGCTCTTGTAGCTGGACCAAATTACTTCATGGACCCACTTGTTTTGCACCAGGTAAGTCCACAGATCAGGAAACCAGCAAAAACGTCCCCCCACCCCCGATACGAGTAAAGGTGCACCTTCATGCTAAAGGAGCCCTGTCCACGGGTCTGGAGAAGCCCGATCTTGGCTTCCCAGACCAGGTTAGTTTGGATCCTCCTAAAGAGGCCCTAAAAGGCTTTGAGCCCTTGTCAGTCAACCCTGAGGGATGAAAACATTTCTGATGAGTTGAGAAGGAAGGCCGTCTTCGACGAGGTTCCTTACCCTTAGTAGCCTGCAGAAGAAAAACACCTAGTAAAGCACTTCGGAACACCACGGGGACGCTTTGGTCGTCCCCACTCTTTTGCGTCAATTCTGTCAAATAGACAGGGAAAGGAAGCCCCTTTGCCGCTCTGGATGGCTTGTGAGCGCCAAAGGGTACCTGCGCCTCCGTTGCAGCTTCAACTGCTTCCTCCATCTTTAGGGTCTCATGCACAGATACTATCAATGCATCCACCAGTGCCTTTTCGTGCGAGGTTGCAGATGTGGAGAAGTCATCCTCATTATCAGAGGATTTCAGGCGTGTGGTTGCAGACCCAGCAGGGTGACCCATGTCCACGCTGGCCGAATCAGATTTAGGATCTGATTAGTCAGCTAAGGCAGGGGAAGGCGGGGGGCGCTTTTTGCTTGCCCGTCGCCTGAAAGCCACCTCCACCCGGGATACAAGGGACTCCAGGACCGCCGTCCGTGCATACATGGATGGATGGTTGGGACCCGCAGCCTCAGAGGAGGGATCAGGTGGGGAAATGTGTTCCAAAGACTCCATGAGTCACCAGGGGGACCCCACGAAAAAGTAACACACTGCTAAGGGACAACCCCCACCGCGCTGGCATCACCACCTAGTCGCCAGGCACAAAACACCAAGC
The DNA here is from genome assembly GCF_965119305.1 of Pelophylax lessonae. Lineage (NCBI taxonomy): Eukaryota > Metazoa > Chordata > Amphibia > Anura > Ranidae > Pelophylax > Pelophylax lessonae. The sequence goes on along the minus strand of NC_138768.1, from coordinate 569,443,033 downwards.
GGTCCTCAGCAGAGAGGGAGAGCATCCCACCAGACTCACCACCTGCAGAAACAAGAACCCTGCAGCCACCAGGATAATGCACTACACAGCACTACACATGCGGCGGTCACAAAGTAAAAATGATCCAGGAGTCCAAACCAGGTGATGAGAAAGGGCTCCCACTGCTAAAATCGCCACCCACGGGGCTCCACTGTCATGGCCGCTGCTATATTCAATGGCAAACCACAGCAAAATAGCCGTTAGACTACACAAACATGGCCTACACAAACATGGGCGCTGTGTATAGGAATACACAGGCTACAACAAAATGGCGGCACCACTAGGCATACAGAGGGGAGGCCAGGCCTCAGGGACAGATTTGGACATACTGTAAAAGAAATACAGTAAAGATGGCATAATTCTAGCAACGCTTAGCTAGAGAGGATTTACATTTTAAACTTTACCCTTATACACTTTTTATTAATCAACCATTACTGATTACCATTTGCATCAACAGTTATTACCTGTGCAAGTTCATAATATCCAGCAGAACAAGCAAGACACAGGAGGGACTCCCCTTCTTCTGTGTGCTCATTTACACTTCGACCTTCAATTAATAATTTCCGTACAGCGTTCACATCTCCTTCAGAGCAAGCTTCTGCTAAACTGCGGCTGTAAAAGTAAAAAACAGCAGCTAATGAAGATAGGAAATAGTAATACAAAAATGAAATCTTAAAAGCTTTCCCCATGCACACACAGAACCCCTGCAACTTTCAGGCAGATCTAACAGCTCGTCTTTCTTTCCCACCCTATATGTTAAATCCACACATAAACCCATTAGTTTTACACATCGGAATGATATTTACAGTCATGCCTTTCGACTGCTCAGAAGGCAATCCAAAGTAGCAAGCAGAAAAATAAAAAATAAAACATTGTTTAAGGGCAAGACCCATCATTCACTAGTTTTATATTAAAAAGGAAACTTTGAAATAGAACTGAGGGTAAAACTTTTTCCCCCATTTTGAATACGGTAAAGGGTTAACTTGCGTAAGGGAGGGTTATGTCAGGTTTTTTTTTTTTTTTGCCATGTGTGAGGGAAAACTGATAAAAAAAACACTAGAACTAGTGTCCGAAGTGGAAGATTGCCCCTCTATTTTTCTTTTTTGTTGACTAAAACTTTCACTTTTGGTGAAAGAATGGTCACCAGCACAAACTGAGAAGGCGAACCTCCCCAATGAGAAAAATAGACCACAATAGGTTATGCCTTGAGTTAAGCCGGCCATAGAATGTTTGAATCTTGGCAGGTTCAGCAGGGACCGGCCGAGGTTCAAACCATGCATGGGCAGATTGTACCCAGGTTGATCAATCAACTTGGGTACAACCAGCATATTTGATTTTTCTACGTACGGTTACTGCCAGTGGCTATAGCTGCTAGCAGTAACTATTCTATTCTGGCGGCTGGGAATGCTCCCTCATTCCGCCGCTGGCAGAATACAATAGCGGAGCAGGAGGTATTCCCCACCCACACTGACTGTGTAGATGGGGGAATCGTGCAATTTTCTTCCCTTCCACCACAGGTGCCAAAAATCGTATCATCTATGGCCAGCATTATTTTTTTCAAATAGATTTTTATTAAAGTTTTGACACGGTTTGCAAAAGAAAAAAAAAAAAAAAAAAAAAAAAAAAAAAATTTATTCCCCTCAAACCTCTTCTCCTATAACACACCTGGTGCAGCTGCATCAGTGTGAAAGCAGCTTTATAGGGGCTCAGGCCAGTAAGGGCTAATTCACATCTGCAGTTTGGGGGGGGGGGATAAAAACCCCATAGTTCATTGTGGCCCATGACCGATTACTACATCACTTAAGAGGCTCTTGCTCTTCAAAAGATTGAGCACCCCTGCTTTGGAATACTAAGAGTCAGATGCTGGTCTAGACCAGACTGGAGGACAGGATGCGAGAAGTAGACTTAAAACAGTTAAGGTGCCTGCTTTAGAACCAGTCGAACCGAAAATAGGCCTTCCAAGTGCGATAGTAGAGCTTCTGAGAAGTAGATTTTCACTTTGAGCAAGGTGGAAAACATAATTACGTAATGCCATTATCCTTTAGTTCCTGGGTTTTAAAATGGTCATGCTGTTAATGTTAGCAAATGAGAAGCAGGGTGGAATAGTGGGTCTTGTGACAGGATGTCATGCCTGTTTGGGAGGAGGCCAAGGTTCATCAGCCAGGAGCCTGAGTATGTCCAAGCCCCAAACTTTTCTAGGCCAACTTGGGGCAATAAGGATTGCCGGAATCCGTTCCACCTATTTTGTGGAGCAGTGGAGGGAAAAGCTTCACTGGAGGGAATGCATACACCAGAATGAACAGAGTCCATGAAATGATCCCTGGATCTAGTCGCAGTACAGTTTTTAATTGAAACTGGAGGCCACAATGTTTGCATCTGGTGTTGTCCAATTCTGGAAGAGCAATAGGAAGATCTCAGAGTAAAGTAGACTGAGGAAGTCCATCTGCCAATTTTCTGCTCCCAATATGTACACAGCTGAATGTTGGAATGTGTTTTTCGTGCCCAGGAGAGAATAAGTCTTGCCTCTTTCTGAGCTGCCTGACTTGGTTTATGCAGGCCTCAGCAGTCTTATGACTCTCAGTTCCACAATACTGATAGTGTGACAACTCCTATGGGGACCAAATTATTTGCCTAAAAACAGTTAAATAGCAAGCCCACTTTTGTTGAGGGGAAAAAAAAAATCATTCCCCTCTGGGTGATCTATGTACATTACAAGGACTTAAAAAAAAAAGAAAAAAAAATGTTGCAGATTTCTACCTTTTCTTATTCTGAGGAAATCCCTGTGTGTCTGTGTCCATGTGGGAAAGTGAATCTAATGGGAGTGATTTCATAATCAAATCACCTGCAGCTCCTGCGGGACATTAATGAGCAAAGCTGCTGGGCCTGCATCCCTTTAGACATGATTTTCTATCTCACCAAAAATTAACTTTTTGTTACAGGGATGCCCAAAATCTGACTTGTATCCTACAGCAGACATCAGGGAAATCAGTGAGCCATTTGTACAAGCAGGAAATTATGTTTCTGGGGGTGTTCATATTCTGTGTACAGAACACATTTAGGTAGCCATATTGCATTGCATTTTAACCACTATAGCACTGCTCACTGTGCTGCTACTGCGGCACAGTGGCTCGTTATCGTCTGGCGACGTAGACCTACGTCACCAGACATTCCCCTCTCTCGGCGGCGCACGTGCCCCGCCGGAGGTTCGCTCCCACTGTTTTCAGTCACAGCGGGAGTCGGGCCAGGGGAAGAGAGGCGGTGATCACCGCTGCTCTTCCCCGATCGTCGGGGATCGAGTGGGGAGATCCGCCCGCTTGTGTAAACAAAGCGGGCAGATCTCCTAAGTGACAGGAAGGGTCAGATTGCAGGATTCAGCATAGCTGAACCTGCGATCTGTGTCTGTGTCACACAGTCCCCTCCCCCCACACACGTCAGTAAGCACCAGGCATACATTAACCCCTTGATCACCAAGTTAACCCCTTCCCTGCCAGTGTCATTTTTACAGTAACCGTGCATATTTATAGCACTGATTACTGTAGTAATGTCACTGGTACCCCCAAAAGTGTCAAAAATGTCAGTCAAGAGTCCAATCTGTCTGCCGCAATGTCGCAGTCCCGCAAAAACAAAAAAATCGCAGATCGCCGCCATTACTAGTTAAAAAAAAAAACAATAAAAAAATGACATAAATTTCCCGTAGTTAGTAGCTGTGATAACTTTTGCGCAAACCAATCAAAAATGCGACAATTTTGAAAACAATATTTTTTTAAACATCGCAAAAAATAAAAAAATAAAATCGCAGAGGTGATCAAATACCACCAAAAGAAAGCTCTGTTTGTGGGAAGGACGTAAATTTTGTTTGGGTACGGCGTTGCATGACCGCGCAATTGTCAGTTAAAGTCACACAGTGCCGAATCGCAAAAAGTGGCCCAGACGTAAGACAGCAAAATCCTCCGGTGGTAAAGTGGTTAAAGAAATGTACGGACCTACAGATTGAAAAAGAAAGGTAATATTTAATAACATTCAATTACAATATGACTTGTGTCAATTGTATACACTATAGATTTTTTTTTCCCCACGAAAGTGGAGTTACCCCTTAAGAAACTGAGAAACCCACCCTAGTCTGACAGGCTGTCATCTGTCTTTACCACCTCCCATGAAGAACAGTTTCCCAGATTTTAGGTCTGAGATGGAGAGTCACCATGTGAGGGAGATAGTAGGCGATTTAGAGAAGGGATCTGTTTGTCCCTTATCAGGATAATGTTAAGTTGCAAAGGTCTGGCACAGTACTGCACAAAGAGAACCACCTCAAAGGCCACCATGACATCGTGAGCCCTCATGAAGAAGCAAGTTGAGGGGCATCTGGAGGATCTCAGAGAAGCAATTTTCTTAGGGAAGGAAAATGTTGGCCTTGACTGCGTCTAATATAAGTTCTAGGTATTACAGGAGATAGGAAGCCTGGAGGGGCAGACTTCTTGAACTTGCTCACCCATCTGAAAATTTTAAGATGCTCGATCATCCTTCGAATGTTGGAGAACAAAACTGTTGCAGAATTTGTGTTTTTTTAGCAGCAGATCGTCTAGTGTGATGTGATGATAGGCATCTTGGACGTCCACTAATGCCAGGAATTCAGCGGATCTGATGAAAGATGACAGATTCCACGGACTCCATGTGAAATTTAGGGACAGGCATATATCAGTTTAGTTTAAAACAAAAAATGCAGCGCTAGAGAAGTTTTATATACAGTCCACCATATAGCATAAGTCCACTTCTAAGATGGCATATGGAGCATTCAAATCCACAAAGAGACACCTTGACAAGTGATCTATAATATTGGTGAGAGACTGGAACAGCAAGAACCTGCACCACACAAAAGAAGCCGATTGGCTTCTTACCAGATGTCCATGACCGCTGCTCTCACAGTGGTCATGGAAAGCCTTGTAATCCTGTGGGAGATCAACCCCAAAAGACTGCTGTTAGAATATCCTAGAAGATCCAGCAACCAGGATGCCTCAGACAGCACTTCACCTGTATATCCCAGAAGATCCAGGACACATCAGACAGCACTCACACACAGCACGATCCACCATCACCAGCCCCGTCATTGCCGGATCGCCAAAGAGTGCGGAACACGCGACAGCTACAGAGCACGTGACCCGGGAAAGATGGCGGCGCCCAGGAGACACTCGCCTGAGGATGATTCTGACAGCAGCAATAGTGAGTCGGCAAAAGGTAGAGATTGATATCTGAAAAAAAGTGTGCCGTGCATTTGTATTCAGCCTGAATAAAATATAGTGGAACCAATTGCCTTCAGAAGTCACCTAATTAGCAAATAGAGTCTACCTGTGTGTAATTTAATCACAGTATACCGTGGTGATCGAAAGCTTGGGCACCCCAGGTAAAAATTTGTATTAATGTGCATAAAGAAGCCAAGGAAAGATGGAAAAATCTCGAAAAGGCATCAAATTACAGATTAGACATTCTTATATGTCAACAAAAGTTTGATTTTATTTCCATCATTGACACTTTCAAAATGACAGAAAACAAAAAAATGAAGTCTGCAAATGTTTGGGCACCCTGCAGAGTTAATATCTTGTACTGCCCCCTTTGGCAAGTATCACAGCTTGTAAACGCTTTTTGTAGCTAGCCAAGAGTCTTTCAATTCTTGTTTGAGGTATCTTTGCCCATTCTTCCTTACAAAAGTCTTCCAGTTCTTTGAGATTTCTGGGCTGTCTGTCACACACTGGTCTTTTAAGGTCTATCCATAAGGTCTATCCATAGATTTTAAATTATGTTGAGGTCAGGAGATTGTAAAGGCCATGGCAAAACCTTCAGTTTTTTCAAGGGGGGCATTAATCAGAGAAGCAGCAAAGAGGCCAATGGTAACTCTGAAAAAGCTGCAGAGATTCACACCTCAGGTTGGAGAATCTCTCTACAGGAGAATCTGCACTTCACAAATCTGGCCTTTATGGAAGAGTGGCAAGAAGAAAGCCATTGTTAAAAGAAAGCCATAAGAAGTCCATTTGCAATTTGTGAGAAGACATGTGGGGGACACAGCAAACGTGGCAGAAGGTGCTCTGATCAGATAAGTCCAAAACTGAACTTTTTGGCCTAAAAGCAAAGCGCTACGTTTTGCGGAAAACTAACACTGCACATCATCCTGAACTTGGGCTGCAACTAACGATTATTTTCATAATCGATTAATCAAAACAATAATCGACCAACTAATCGGCTAAAAACCTCAACAAAAAAAAGGTTGGTGTATAATTTAGTTAATATTCTTCAATATCTATATGCAGTGGTAAATATAAATATCCAGCTATATAGTTGGATATATAATCCACTCTGAGACAGATATATATATATATATATATATATATTATTAGAGGTTTAAATGTGGTACACATCAGATTCCGAGACCAAAATTTTTAAAATTTTAAAAGACCTAAAAAACGGAATTTTTGTAAAATCTTACCTGTAAAATTCCTTTCTCTGAGTCCTCCGACAGTCGCCGCCTCTCCATATTCGTCACTATGGGGTTATTGACCTTTGCTCCGTAGGAGTAGCTAGGCAACAGAATATGTCAATATTAAAGCTTTTAGCATATCCCACCCCCAGGGGGTGGTCCCCTCAGTCAATACCCTCCTGCTTCCTGTATCCATACCTCAGTTTCAGTAGAATAGCAGCAGAGTACATAAAAAACCCCAAAAGAGGGGCGGGGGCGGCAACTGTCGGAGGACTCAGAGAAAGGAATTTTACAGGTAAGATTTTACAAAAATTCCGTTTTCTCTTACGTCCTCCGACAGTCGCCGCCTCTCCATATTCGTCACTATGGGGACGTCCCAAAGCAGTGCAAAAACATGAGGGGTGGGAAACGCAGCCGCGCCCAAGGCAACGCAGGACCCACATCAGAGAAAGGAACCTTACCAAATTAAGAAAACCAACTGGGCAACATGAAAATAAAGTTTTGCTCAACAGGAGCAACAACCCAGGAAGAACAAATAACCTAGGGATAAAAAACATCCCAAACAGCCAAGGGCCCAAAAAAACAAGGGACCCTAAAGGTACTGCCGCACTAAGAACCTTGCGGCCAAAGGAAGCATCTGCCGATGCCTGAACATCCACTTTGTAGAACTTTGAGAAGGTGTGAACGGACGACCAAGTCGCCGCCTTACACACCTGGGCCACAGAAGCCCGATGATGAAAGGCCCAAGACGTACTCAGAGATCTCGTAGAGTGCGCCTTCACAGGCATAGGGGGAACTTTTCCCTTCAAAGCATATGCCTGTTCAATGGTCTGTCTGATCCATTTGGCGATGGTAGAAGCCGACGCCGCCAAGCCCTTCCGAGGCCCCTCAGGAAGGACAAAGAGGGAATCCGTCTCGCGAAAAGACTTAGTCGCCGACAGGTAAACCCTGATCGCCCGAACAACATCCAAGGAATGTAAGGCCACCTCCTTCGGATGCTTAGGCTTCGCGCAAAGTGAAGGCAAGACAATGTCCTCATTGAGGTGAAACTCCGAGATCCTTTTCGGAAGAAAAGAAGGATTAGGTCGCAAGACCACCTTATCCAAGTGGAGCACCAGATATGGAGACCTGCAGGACAAAGCTGCCAGCTCCGATACTCTGCGAGCCGAAGTGATCGCCACCAAAAAGGCGACCTTCTTGGACAACAGAGGCAACGAGATCTCCCTGATCTTTTCAAAAGGAGCATGTTGTAACACGGACAGAACGAGGTTCAAGTCCCACGGAGGCAAAGGCTCCCTCCGAGGAGGGGCCAGGTGTCGCACCCCTTGAACAAAAGTGCCAACCAGAGAATTAGACGCCACAGGGCGTTGAAAAAGAACGGCCAGCGTAGAAATCTGACCCTTAATCGTGGCCAACGCCAAACGCTGGTCCACACCCGCTTGAAGGAAAGACAACACCCTAGACACCGAGTATGAGCGAGGGGAAAACCCCCTGGACTCACACCAGGCAAAATAGGCCTTCCAAGTACGGCAGTATATCTTCCCCGAAGAGGCCTTTCTAGCATTGATCAAAGTATGAATGACCTCCGGGGAGAGACCCCTATCCTTCAGGACCTCGGTTTCAACAGCCAGGCCGTCAAAGCCAGCGACTGTAAAGCAGGATGGAATATCGGTCCTTGAGACAGAAGGTCTTCTCGAAGAGGCAGACGCCACAGAGCGTCGACCGCCAGATTCACGAGGTCTGCGTACCAAGACCGGCGGGGCCAGTCCGGCGCCACCAGAATCACCGTTTTTGGTTCCGAGGACAGCCTGCGAAGGAACCGGGATAGAAACTGAATTGGTGGGAATGCATACATCAGTCGATACTGATGCCACGGAGCCACTAACGCGTCTGCCCGAGGATCGCACGTCCTTGCCACGAACCTTCCCACCTTGTTCAGACGAGACGCGAACAGGTCCACATCCGGAAGACCCCACTTCGCGCACAACATCTGGAAGACATCCGGGTGGAACGACCATTTCCCCTGGTCCAGAGTCTGGCGGCTCAGATAATCCGCCTGCCAGTTCTCCACCCCCGGAATGTGAACTGCCGTTATCGCCGGGACGTGCGTCTCGGCCCAAGACAGAATGTCGGCTACTTCCCGATCCGCACGGGCACTCCTGGTGCCCCCTTGGTGGTTGATGTAGGCCACCGCTGTGGCATTGTCCGTCTGCACCCGAACCGGACGGCCCTGAAGCTTGTCCGTCCAACATCGAAGGCAGAGATTTATCGCCCGCAATTCCAGAATGTTGATCGGAAGGGAGGACTCCCCCTCCGACCAAGTACCCTGGGCGGACAGAACGCCCAGAACACAACCCCAGCCCGACAGGCTGGCATCCGTGGTGATCACCGTCCATGAAAGTGGACGAAAAGACTTGCCCCCCGACACCGCCGGGGACTGTAGCCACCACAGAAGATCCCTTCTTGTGCGAGGACTCAACGAGATCCGAAGATCCAGAGATTGTGGTCGCCCGTCCCACCTGGACAGGATCTCCGCCTGGAGACCCCTCGTGTGAAACTGGGCAATGGGAATCGCCTCGAAGGCCGAGACCATCAAACCTAAACACCTCATGCCCGTCCGGAGGGATGAGCACGGAGCGTCCCGAAGTGACTTGACTTCGTCCTGAAGTGTCTTGCGCTTGTCTTCCGGTAGGAAAACTTTCGCCTGAACAGAGTCCAGTATCATTCCCAGATAGGGAAGACGAACCGACGGGCACAGCGTCGATTTTGGGAAGTTTATCGTCCAACCAAACTCCTGCATCGTGACGGACAGGTCCTTCACCAGACCCTGACTGGTTGCAGACTGAACCAGAATGTCGTCCAGATACCCCAGGATTGAGATACCCTGGGCTCTCAGTAAGGCCAGAACCGGTGCAAGCACCTTGGTGAAAACCCGCGGAGCCGAAGCGAGACCGAAGGGTAACGCCACGAATTGGTAATGATCCTCCGCAATGGCGAATCGAAGGTACCTCTGGTGACCCTCGAAAATGGGGATGTGTAGGTACGCATCCTTCAAGTCGATGGAGGCCATGAATTCTCCCGGAACTAGGAGCAGCCACCACCGAGCGCAGGGACTCCGTGCGGAACTTGCAAACCCGCACAAAGCTGTTCAGAGCTTTGAAGTCCAGAATTGGACGTACCTTGCCCTCCTTTCTGGGCACAGTGAACAGATTTGAATAAAACCCCCGAAATCTGTCCCGATGAGGCACCGGAACCACCACTCCCTGAGCCCGCAGGTCCTGCACCGCCAGGTGCAGATCCCGCAAACTCTCCGGAGACAGCTGAAGGTTTGAGGGAAAAAGCCTGTTCGCCGGCCGAGATAGGAACTCGACCTTGTACCCGGACCGAACGATCTCCTGAACCCACCTGTCCCAAACGCGGGCCAGCCAGGGTTGAAGAAAACCGAGCAAACGTCCCCCCACCCCAGAACTGGGTGAGGGCGTCCCTTCAGGCCGCATGGTTATGGGCAGCGGACCTGGACTGGCCGGACTTCTGCTTACCTGCCAACGGCTTTTTCTGGGAGCCTTGTCCTTTGAAGGGCTTGCCCTTTTAGTGCGACCGAAAGGACCCCTGAGAGGGTCTGAACGAGGTATTCTTCTTACCACGAACAAACAGACTTGTGAGTCTGGGGCAAAAGAGTGCGCTTACCCCCAGAAATACCCTTTATCAGTGAATCCAGGGAGTCGCCAAAAAGGCGAGACCCCGTATATGGCAAATTGGATAAAGTTTTGCGAGAAGATTGGTCCACAGACCAACATTTCAGCCAAATCAAATGGCGTGTCAACACCGACACGCTGTGCACACGTGCAGCCAAAAGGAATTACATCTAATTCCGCATCACACAAATACATGACACCCTGATGAATCTGATCCACCATAGCCGTCGTCAGCGGGGCAGAATCAGCCACCAGGACGCGCCTGAGCACCTGCGTCCAATCCGCGACAGCCTGAGCTGCCATAAGTGAAGCAAAAATAACTTTCAGCATGGAACCGGTAACCGAGTAAGTATGGCGGGCAAGAGACTCCAGCCTCCTGTCCGTAGGGTCCCGGAACACCGGGGTATCCTCTGCTGGAATCGCAGTGGATTTATTCAAAACCGCCACCGCGTGATCCACCGGAGGTGGTACACACCAGCGTTCGTCAGTGGCAGGCGTGAAAGGATAACGCAGCTTAAACCTACTGGGCACAGCAAAAGGCTTTTTTAGATTGCGCCATTGTTCACTAACAGCGCGCTGAAAATCCTCAGTGCAAGGGAAAACCTGCGACATTTTGCGTCTCCGCTGCGTCCCATAAGAGGCCAGGACGGCAGGAGGACATGGTTCATCCTGCAAATGCAGCGTTTGTTTGATAGAAGCAACCAATTCATCCAGGATTGCAAGCTCTTCAGACGAGCCAGGGGGAGAATCATCAACCCCTTCAACCTCTGCCTCCCCTTCCGACCCTGCAAAGTCCAGGGACGAACGGGACCCCGACAAGGGGACCCCAGCCATAGCAGCCCCATCACCATCGCCCTCTGAATCAGAGGAGATTGAAACTCTGGGCCGTTTAGTGGATTGAACAGCCACAAGCATCTGTACCTGAGCAGCCAGGTTAGCCACAATGGTGGCCAAATCGCCCCCCTCAGGGGGAACAGCAGCAGCCCCTTGGCCTCCCAGCAAAGTGGGAGGAAATTTGCTTTCCTGAGAATCCATGCCCCCAGAAGTGTGCAGGAGAAAAAAAAGGGTAACTGCCCCTTTAAAAGCGCGGCGAGCGCAGCCCACCACTCACACACACCAGCACAAGCCGACCCCCACAGGGAAAATTACAAACTCAGGCAAGGAATACAGGAATAAAGAGAGTAAAAACCTGGAGAGATCAATGCTGCTGCTGTATCGATCGGTGTGCCCAGGGAAAAGGAAGTGATGCAATAGAAGCCGCTCCTATAAAGCCTATGGAAGGCTACAAAAAAATGGCCGCCGGGGGAGGAAGTAAATGCAGTGCTAACATGAGGCCGGAGCGATCGCCGGCAAAATGGCGACGCTTGGCGCCAAAAACGCCGCTCCCAGCATACAGAAAAAACCCTCATATGCCTGCAGCTATTAATAAAATGGCGGACCGCAGCAGCGGCCGCCGCATGTTGCACAAAACACGTACCACAGCATGCCCTACAACATACAGCATGTCACACAGAGAATCACACAGTTTGTAACACAGAACAGTGTATAACAGCCCCCCTCCTTGTAGCCCACAGCAGCATCCAGACAGGGAGCCCAATAGTGTGAACAGACATGCAGGGTTACACAGTCCCAGACTGACACCCACTAAACAGACAGATCCCCACACAGAGTACACTTACCTTCTGAATGGCGTGGGGAACCCGCACAAGCGATCAAGCCACTGCACATGGGACAGGGAGAGTCGCAGCCAGGACGCAGTAGAACTGCGGTGTGAAACTGCATGGCGTCCAGTGAGGTAGCCACCTCACCACAGCATCCCTGCAGCGAACAGGGATGGGTCGTTCACATATGCCAGGAAAAATACCTGACTGAACGCTCGATGGCAGGCTGGGAAGCCACTGGCCCACAACCTGCGACCAGGCGGGCCAGCCCGAGACCCAGCCCGCACGATCCTCTTCATCAGAAGAACTAACTAATGCTGACAAAAGTAACAGCTATGTAAAGAGAGAGAAAAAAACTCAAATAAAATCAAAAAGAAGATAAAGGCTGAGACAAAATGCCCCAGCACAGAAACAGCCAGCTAACTCCTGAAAGCTAGACAATGAAACTGAGGTATGGATACAGGAAGCAGGAGGGTATTGACTGAGGGGACCACCCCCTGGGGGTGGGATATGCTAAAAGCTTTAATATTGACATATTCTGTTGCCTAGCTACTCCTACGGAGAAAAGGTCAATAACCCCATAGTGACGAATATGGAGAGGCGGCGACTGTCGGAGGACGTAAGAGAAACACTTTTTTGCAAATTTTCAGACCATATTGCTATAGAATATTAATGACACGCTCCCTTATTAATAGGCAGGTAGCTTGATACAAAGCTCCCTCCGCCTGCTGTCACTTATGCTGGCCATACACAAACTACATTTTTAAAAACATTCATCCGATTTTACTGCATTTATGTATGGGCAGCATAAGACCTAGTAGCAGCAGCATGCTTTTTTTTATCACTTGTCATGATGGGGTTAAAAAAAAAAAAAAAAAAAACTAGCCCTTTATGGTAAAAAAAAAAAAAAAAACAGCAGATAATCACTACTATAATTTCTACTGTGAAACAGTGAAAGTATTTATATCTTGTATCATGTGTATGTATATAAAAAAAATCTGATATGCAGGATATTTTAACTGGGAGTCAAACATGAAGCTATATGAAGGGTGGAGGGGGGAAAATAACATTTATATATTAAAGTAGTACTAACAGCTGAGACTTTATTTTCATGGATATAATAATTTTAAATATAATGCACAATACTATTATACTAGTAATTTTTTTACTCTAAATGTAATTGTAATGCCTTATTTCACCTCTAGTCTATCAGCCTCCACCTTCTCTGGGTTCAGATGCTGATTTTCCCTGCACAGAGCCCTTAAAGTGATTGTAAGCAAGGTATATATCAAGGTAAAAAAAAAAAAACCTCTGCCTTTAGAATCACTTGGTTCCTTCTCTTGTCCAGGACTACATTTCCCATGAGGCATTGCTCCTCACACATTCACAAGTTCTTTGCCATCTACATACATGTATGGATGGTGTACTGAGCTGTATGTGCGTCGCACTGTATTTTCTGATATGTACCCAAATAATAGATTCTGTATGCAGGACAACTAATCGGCTGACCGAATAATCGATTAAGAAAATAGTTGACAACTATTTTCACAATCGATTAATTGTTGATTAATCAATTAGTTGTTTCAGCCCTATCCTGAACACACCATCCCCACCGTGAAACATGGCGGTGGCAGCATCATGTTGTGGGGATGTTTTCTTCAGCAAGGAGAGGAAAGCTGGTCAGAGTTAATGGGAAGACATATGGAGCCAAATAAAGGGCAATCTTAGAAGAAAATCTGTTAGAATCTGCAAATGACTTGAGGCTGGGGCAGAGGTTCACCTTCCAGCAGGACAATGACCCAAACATACAGCCAGAGCTAAAATGGAATGGTTTAAAACAACGCATATTCATGTTTTAGAATGACCCAGTCAAAGTCCAGACCTAAATCAAATTGAGAATCTGTGGCAAGACTTGAAAATTACTGTTCACAGATGCTCCCCATACAATCTGACAAAGCTTGAGCTATTTTGCAAAGCACAATGGGCAAAAGGTTCACTCTCTAGGTGTGCAAAGCTGGTAGAGAAATACTCAAAAAGACTTGCAGCTGTAATTGCAGCTAAATGTGGTTGTACAAAGTATTTACTCAGGGGGGCTGAATACAAATGCATGCCACACTTGTCAGATATTTGTATAAACTTTTGAAAATCTTTTATCATTTTCCTTCCACTTCACAATTATGTGCCACTTTGTGTTGGTTCATCACAAAAAAATGCCAATAAAATGCATTACATGTAACATGACAAAATGTGTAAAATTTCAAGGGGTATGAATACTTTTTCAAGGCACTGTACCCAACATGTCATACAACCCTGCTTTTTATTCACATTTGTACCCAATGAGCGTTTTGGGAGTTAATGTGTGTATCCATGGGTACAAGTGAGCTTTACATTTTTTTTGGTTTTACCAAAACTTTCATTTGTTAAAAAAAAAAAAAAAAAAAGAAGTTTAACCTAAAGTGATTGTCAAGTCTTGTTTGTTTGTTTTTTTTCTCTATTAAAACATATTATACTTACCTGCTCTGTGCAGTGGTTTTGCCCAAGGCAGCCTAGATCCCCCTCTTCTCCTCAGGTCCCTGGCTGGCGCGCCTTGCCGCTCCCTCCTGTTGAGTGCCCCAACAGCAAGCAGGTTCCTTATGGGGGCACCCGAGCAGAGCTGCAGCTTTGTGTATCCATTCAGACAAGGAGTTACCGTCTGGCGCCGCCCCCTCTCTCTCCTGACTGGCTGAGTTTGATTGATAGTCATGGCGCCGCTGCAGTCTCAGCCAATCAGGAGAGAGAGGCACTCATGGACATTGCTGGATAGAGAGGGGGCTCAGGTAAGTATTAGGGGGGCTGATGATGCACACAGGAGGCTTTTTATCCTAATGTACAGAATGCATTAAGAAAAAAAACCTTCTGACTTTACAACCCTTTTAGCACAGACTGCTCTTAATCAGCTTCTTCCCTGGCCAGGTAACTGCTCTGAACCTGGAATTGCCCATAGCTGAGTGCTTCAGGATTCAAATTACCCAGGGAAGAACAGCAAACAATGATTCCAGCAATGCAGCTACCCAAATCACTCCTACTAGAAAGCTGGCGGCCTGCAGTAAAAAATGTAAACAAACTCTTGGCTACTAGAGCGTTAACAAGATACTGTTGCCCCCGCCATAGTAGTTAAAGAGTTAGCAGCAAAAAAAAGGTAAAATATACCTAACGCTTTATACCTTTTAACTCCATCATGATTCAATGCATGGATCCTTACTAAGGTGTAGACTGACAGTGTTTTAAGAGGTTTTAACATGCAAGGGTTTAAGCACACTGGATGCCCTCTAGATGCCTTTCCCCTAGCAGCAGAAAAATGTTGGGCCCTGGTAAATGCGTGTACTGCTTTTAGCAAGCACTCGCAAAGCACTTGGGTGTCAATTTCATTGGCCAGAATAAAGAATACATTCTGGCCATTTAATTGCATTAACGCTCAAGTGCTAAACGCATCTAGGGTTAATGGAGGTTTACGCCAGGTCCAGCATTTTTCTGCAAAAAAAAAAAAAAACTCTTCTCCTGAATGCAATTCTTCTGCATTCAGGAGAGGAGCATTTACTGCCTCTAAACTCTGGTAAAAGCCTATGTGTGCATGGACACCTACCTGGGCTTTTATGGAGTTGTATTCAGGAGAATTGGCAAAGAAAAATGCAAAAAGTTCAGAAAACGTGAGTTTAGGAGCAGCAGTGTGCATGAGGCCTAAAGTAGCAATCACATCTAAAAAATGGTAAGCTGCAATAAAATAAATGTTTGCTTCTGGGTTTAATACCGCTTTAAAATATTGGCAGAAAATTTAGAAAATGCTTTGGTAGAGGGAGAGATGGACCGCTACACTGTTTACAAAACACTTGCTAGCCAGTGGAGGAAAAAAAGATGCCAAATAAAATCAAGCCATTAAGGTGAAAACGATTACATAATTACAGTTTTAGCACATCTACTTACTTGTCCGTCTGCCCTGCATTTGAGGTGCTCTCAGCTCTCATTCTTGTCAGTGCAGCAGCAGCTTCATCCAACGCACAGCTGACCGAAGATGTCAATCTGCGAAGCACTTCAGGATCTGCAAACGCTTTACCATCAGCAGTGGATAATTTACCAATTCCTTGTTAGCACAAGTCGCCAAGCCAGTTAGTAGGTGAATGTAAGAAACCAAAAAAAAAACAGGGGAAAAAAAAAAGCCTACTGTTAGTTCAGTCCATGCAAAACTAGCAGATAAGTCTAAGTTTAAAGATTGCTGGTGGCTAACAAAAACTGGATTTTTGTAAAAACTTAGCGTAAAATCCTTTTCTCTGAAGTCCATTGACAGACGCAGCAGCAATGCTTCTTTATCCTTGGGTTATGCGCCATCTACAGGAGAAGACTAGGCAGTGAAAAAAATTCACTGACACACCTATAGGGGCTGTCCTTCCACATAAAACCCCCCGCACACTGTGCTCTCAAATCAGTTTCTTGCTGCCTAGTGAAGGAGTAGGACCTAGGTTTCCTGCTGGGACTTCAGTCTCAGTTTTTTTATTCTTTCATGAATGTTTGTTTATATTTATTTATCTTTACTCACTATCGCTAGCTAGTGTCAGGGGGATACTCCTGGTGAACTACAAGCAACAGCCGGCTGCGGTTTCACTTTGGATAATCTAGATCCTTACGGTCTCCCTGCCTGGCCAACAAGCATGAGCAGGTTATGGTCCGACTAAGCCTCGCTACGACGGAGCCCCTGTGGATGGGGAAGAGTTAAGAGCGGATGTCTCGCCGGGACGCATCGACCTGGAACAACCTAAATCATAGCGTACCCCTTGGCTGGCAGCACCCCCACTCAGGGTGGGAGGCGGTCCGCCCGGAGAGGAGCCCACCCGGTAAATGGTATGGTGAGTAATACTAAAACCCTGGGTAAATAAGAAGCATTGCTGCTGCGTCTGTCAATGGACGATAGAGAAAATGGGATTTTTGACTTACCGTAAAATCTATTTCTCTGATGGTTATTAACTGACACAGCTACTCATCTTCATGACTATATGGGTTATTCTGCCCCCTACAGGAGTAGGAGACCAGGCAGACAAAAACCTGCCTACGACTATGTGGCAGTCCCAGGGGGTATACTCCCGCTATCTGCTATACGTATTCAGTTTTGTTACAAGCAGTGTCAGAAGAAAAAACCCAACTCCATAGAGGGGCGGGAAGCCACCAAACCAGGGACCCCCTCGTTCTCCAGCCTCAACAGGATCAGATTGTCTAGAAACTGAGGATCCTTGTTCCATTTCACCAGAATCTCCTTTGCAGAGATCTCGTGTGGAACTGTGCAAACGGAACCGCCTTGAAGGTAGAGACCATCAGGCCCACCACCCTCATGCAAGTCCGAAGAGATGACCGTCTGCTGGACAGCAGAATTTGAATTGCCTCCTGCAATTACTGTAGTTTTTGCTGAGGAAGAAACACTCTGGCTGATGCAGAGTCTAGTGTCAGTCCCAAACAGCCCAGACTTGTGGAAGGAACCAGAGCAAACATCTGAAGATTCAGAATCCAAACAAACTGCTTCAGAGTTCGCAGAGTAATCTCCAAGTTGTCCAACAGTGAACCTTCGTGATCCAGGACCAGTGGGTCCACTAAGTCATTCGCTCTGGCTACAACATCGAGTTTCAATCGTACCCTCAGGAAAGGTTTCTTCCCTTTCAACCGGCACTTGTCCCCGGATCGCTTAGGGGATCTCTATGGGGCAGTGCAAGACTTGTTACTTCAAGGGGTGATTGTTCCGGTTCCTACATCAAAAGGTTTTCAAGGTTTTTACTCAAACCAGTTTACAGTTCAAAGGAAGGAAGGCAATTCTGGACCTCAAGGTGCTAAACTGCTTTGTGCGCGTACAGGAGTTCCAAATGAAATCCATTCGCACAGTAGTGGCATCCCTACATTAGGGAGATTTCCTCGCCTCCATCGGCATCAAGGATGCCTACCTTCACATCCCAATATGTGCCAGTCACCAGTGCTTCCTCTGCTTTTGCCGTGGGCGAGGAGCATTATCAGTTTGTGGCATTACCCTTTGGTCTTGCCTTCGCTCCTCCGGTATTCAGATCCGGAAACCAGCTAAGACATCCCCCACCCCAGATACGGGTGAGGGTGCCCCTTATGCGGAGGAAGTCTTGTCCGCAGGTCTGGCAGAACCCGCTCAGAGCTTGCCGGACCAAGACCTCTTAGAACCCTTGTCTTGAGCCCCAGGGGGACGAAAAGTCCGTTTGTAACCTGAAAAGAAAGGCCCCGGCCTGCGGCAGGGCTCCTTACTCTTGGAAGCCTGAGAAAGTACTCTTTCCCCCTGTGAAGCCTTTGATCATGTCATCCAAGGAAGCTCCAAATAAACGATCCTCTACAAATGGAAGATTGGATAAGGCCATCTTAGAAGCCTGGTCCACAGACCAGCATTTTAGCCATATAATACGCCACGGGACCAGTCTAGAACTCAAGGGAGCGCCATCCAAAAGAGGTGTCAGACAAACTGCAGCCCTTGGACCAACTGATTCGCCAGCTCTGCAAAAGGCAGGGGGGAGCTGTTTCCCCCTGGGTCTTGGCATAGAAGTTTTGCCATGTCTGTCATAGCTTGGGACACCACGGCAATAGTAAATACCAGTCTAAGTGCCGAACCAGCCACAGTGAACTTATGGCGGGTCAAGGCCTCCGACGTATCAGCCGGATCTGTGAAGACCGGGCACTCTTCAACCGGGATTACGGTGTCCTTATTCAACCTGGAAAACCGGGGAGTCCACCAAAAGGAGGAACTGTCCATTTTTTAGGGAGGGAATCCTCATAGGGGTACCACATTGCAAACGCTTAGTGATTGCAAAAGGTGCGTTCAGGCACCCCCTCTGTTTTGTGACAACATTGTCAAAGAAGTCAGGAAAGGGGAACACCTTCGCCGCTTCTGAGGACCTGTGGGTGCCAAAGGTGACCCGCGCCTCTGATGCTGCATTAGTTGTTGCATCCTCCATCCATAAGGTTTTCCGCACTAATACAATCAGTGCATTCACTAGGGCCTTTCCATGTGCAGCTAGAGGACCAGAGGAATTATCCTCACTATCTGAGCACATGGGGTGCGTGGACGCACACCCCAAAGGGTAACTTGCACCGGCGGCGGCCAAATCAGATTCTGAATCTAATGAGAGAGGAAACGGGCAGGGGCGGGGGGGGGGGGGGGGACGCCTCTTGCTGGCCCGTTTGCCTAGGACCAAATCTACCTTGGACACCAAGGACTCCAGGACCACCGTCAGTGCAGTCGGTTGTTGGGACCCAGAGGGTCAGACAGCCTCAGAGTGAATCAGGTGGTGAAATATGCTCCAGGGCCTCCATGAGTGGAGAGGGGAACCCACACAAAAAAGGTGTAGAACACCCAAGGGACACCCTACCGTGCTGTGGCACCACAAAGCCCAGCACAGAGCACTACCGCTGCAATAGAAGAGAGAGGTCGAGAAAACTCCACAAACGATTCACCACCACCGGTCAGGTGCTCACAGCACTGGACTAACTGCACACCATGCGGCGATCAGGAAGAGGAACTTCCAGGGATCAGCACTATTCGGCCCACCGCCGAATCACCGCCCATCCGACTCCAAAAACATGGCCACCGCTATTTTCAATGGAAAACCACAAGAAAATAGCAGCCCCGGGGGCTCCCCAGCAGCACAAAAAACTATCCCAACAGGAAGGGCCCCCCCCGACAGGTTTCGCCAACAGGAAGGGCCCCCCCCCCCGACAGGTTCCGCCAACAGGAAGGGGGGCCCACCCCGACAGGTGCCGCCAACAGGAAGGGGGGCCCACCCCGACAGGTGCCGCCAACAGGAAGAGGGGCCCACCCCAACAGGTGCCGCCAACAGGAAGGGGGGCCCCCCCCGACAGGTGCCCCCAACAGGAAGGGGGGCCCCCCCCGACAGGTGCCCCCAACAGGAAGGGGGGCCCCCCCCCCGACAGGTGCCCCCAACAGGAAGGGGGGCCCCCCCCCGACAGGTGCCCCCAACAGGAAGGGGGGCCCCCCCCCCGACAGGTGCCCCCAACAGGAAGGGGCCCCCCCGACAGGTGCCCCCAACAGGAAGGGGGCCCCCCCGACAGGTGCCCCCAAAAGGAAGGAGGACCCCCGACAGGTGCCCCCAACAGGAAGGAGGGACCCAACATGTGCCCCCAACAGGAAGGAGGGACCCGACAGGTGCCCCCAACAAGCTCAACCACCTTCCGAGGAAAGAGTGTTTGGGTCGGGCTGGGGGGGGGTGAGGTTGCCGCCTGCGACCGAACAAGTATGTCCACCGGGGGGGGGGGGGGTAAAGGCCTGTGACAGACCACCGAAACGAGGGGAGGGGCTCAAATGCTGACAAGGAGGGAGGGGTACCCGGGGTTCGATCATCCCAGGGAGGGGGGCCCACATCCACTCCAAAACCCTCCAGGGGTAGAGGGGGGACATCTACTTGCCAAAAGAGGAACAGGTTGGATACCGCTCCGGACAAACCACTGCTCCATCGCAATGTGTGTGCTGCCAGCCAGGAGGAAACACTGCGACTCACGCCGAAGCCAGTTCATATGCGCCATTGTGAGACGTTTAACTCGCAGGCCAGCCCCTGTCCAGTGGGGCTACGTCGCGGCCAACCTAGTGCAGAGCTGCGGTCTGCACGCTTTCGCTGGTCAGACTGGGGGGACCCTAAGGATCTAGATTATCCAGTTCGTCGCCCAGTCTGACACTTAATTGTAGCTCACACAGGAACTAAAAAAAAAAAAAAAAAGGAAGGGGGAAAAAAAAATTCCATTTAAAAAGAAAAGATTGCCAGGACCAGATATCCCAGCAAAGAACTAGGTCTTACTCCTGACTAGGCAGAAAAATAACTGAATACTTATAGGAAGGGAGTGGGAGTATAGACCCCCCCTGGGGCTGCCCCACAGACGTAATCAAGTTTTCATCTGCCTGGTGTCCTACTCCTGTAGGGGCAGTATAACCCATAAGGTTGTGAAGATGAGGAGCGGTGTCTGTCAATGAACGAAAGAGAAAAAGAACATTTTACATGCTGGATAGAAATTTGCACAGCGAACACACCAAGTGCAGCAACTGAGTTGCTTATACTTTCTACTACATGACTTTGAACAAATAATTTAACACTGTTAGAAGCATGCTCTAGAATAATCTGCCTAACATTAAACATTCTAAACATCATAATTTACAAAGTACATGGATTTAAAGTACACCATCCTCTGAAAATTAAACTTACCTCACTACTATGCCCACTCTAGCTTTATGAGCTAGAGTGGGCATAGGTGAGCCAACAAACCAGAACAAGTACACATGTAATCAACTCCAGAAAAAAGCAAGATCTTCAAAACCAAATTCTTAGCCAAAATTTTAGAGCTCAGTGAGGGAAGCAAAGGATTAGCAAGGTAGCCAGGTAACTAGAACTTCAACAAGTCGTAGTAGTACTGTAGTGGTAACCTCCTCTAGAGTTTCTCTCATGGTAGATTTAAAGGGAAATTGTAAATATGCTTTAGAGATTGAAAGCTTTCCTTCTCATCTGCCAGGCATTAGCCCTTGGTCGGTTAAAGAATATCTTAATCCAAAACTTTATGGGTTACAATAAGGGATGCTTAAAATCTCCATAAGATATTTTCCCTGCCATCTGCGTCCCAGCGGGAAGATTTACCTTAACGTTCTGTTCAGTCAACACAACCGGAATTGCTCAAAATGATGGAAAAGCCCTCAAAACAGTTGCCACTGAAGTGTACCCACTTCAAGATTTCCCCTATTACTATTTTAAGGACAATTTTGCTGTCCACTAATGACAAGTCTAAATGAGCTCTTAGGGCGTGTAGATGGGCAACGATACCATGCTTTCACAGGCATTCCACTTTTATGTAAAATCAGCCTGAGATGCTTCCAAGTTTTTCCCTCCCTATAGACCTGCTTTGAACAGCATTTACATTACCATTGATCAGAACGGTGAAAAGCAGCTGAGATCCAAATGTCCATGTACAAATGATCTTAGTAGAACTAAACCCTCCTATCCTTTTCAGCCGAGGAAGCTGCTATCTTAGCGCCTGTTTGATTTGCAACTGCCATGATGTTGCACATGTGATCAAGCATGACACCAACTATTTGATGGTTTGACAGTTTGGTTTAGAGCTAATGTGACAGTTGCCATTCCCAGCATATCAGGAATGTAACTTTTTTTAAAGCAGTTAAATCAATAAGGTTTGGTTTAATTTTTTTTTTTTTTTTTAACTTTCAATGGCGCGTGACAAGGATCCCCTAAATACAACCTACTTTCTGGAATCAGTCATATCCAATTTCCAAGTGCAGTATTTGATGCCTAAGTACTTACATTCGCTTGATTAAACTGCTGCCCTACTGAAAAGCAATCCATGGTGGACTGCTTTTCAGAGGGCGTTTGACAGCCGAGGAGGCAGTGATACGTTGTCTCCTCACCACTGTTTAACCATCTAAATGCCAAACCATACACTTGACTGGGTAGTCTGAATTGGTGGCATCATATGTGGAATGCTTCGGCATGCCATTTAATTTTGCCACAACTGAAGTAGATCATAGCTGCAGCATGGGTACAGCCTTTAAATGCTTTGTTTAGGAGAGCGTGGGCTTTTTTGACATCCTACTAAGCTGTTCAGCTGTAAGTGGAAAAAACAATTGATTTTTGTAAGATCTTACCGTAAAATCCTTTTCTCTGAAGTCCATTGACAGACGCAGCAGCTATCTATGCTTCTTGACCATTGGGTTATGCTGCCCCCTGCAGGAGTAGTATTAGGCAGGGGGAAAAAAAGCAATTCACCATGCCCACGGGGCTGTCCCTATAGGCATAACCCCACACACCCTGCTCCAGCAAAACAGTTTAGTTGCAAGCAGTGAAAGATGACACAAAACCATCATCCCCAGAGCAGGGGGGCGGGTGCAGCGTCTGTCAATAGACTTCAGAGAAAAGGATTTTACGGTAAGATCTTACAAAAATCCAGTTCTCTATCACCCATTGACAGACAGCAGCTATGCTTCATGACCACTGGGATTTCCCAAAGAAGCACAGGCATGAGGGGTGGGAAGAACGCAACCAAAAAACAGGTAACGTTTTTCCAAAGGCCAAACATAGCCAACTGGGTAACAAAGCTCAACCAGGAACAGGAGCTTACTCAGAGAAAAAATATAAACCCCTGAAAGAGAAAAATTAGTCTCTTTAACCATTTGCCGACCGCCGCCCGACTATATACGGCGGCGGTCAGCCCCTCCCAGGCAAAGTGACGTACCGGTACGTCACTAGCCTGTGAGCCAATAGGGGGCGAGTGCGCACCGCCGGAGGCGCGCTCCCGCCCCGCTCGTTCCCTAAGCAGCCCGCGCGTGTGACCGGCAGACCCGATGTCCGCCGGTCACTCGCGATCGTCGGGTGGAGAGGGAGAAAGGAAGGCGCCGGTCATTCTCCGCTGTGTAAAAGCACAGATTATACGGTCCTGCTATGTAGGACCGTTGATCTCTGCTGTTACACACACATCCAATCACAGTTATAAGCACGCCCCTAGATCGCCACTAAAAAGGCAACCTTCTTAGACAGCAGAGGCAACGAAATCTCCCGGATGTTCTCAAAGGGAGAACACTGTAAAACGGACAGAACCAAGTTCAATACCCACGGAGGTAAAGGCTTCCTTCTGAAAGGAACTAAATGTCGCACACCCTGAATGAAGGTGCGAATTAAAGAATTAGACGCCACAGGGCGTTGAAAAAGAATAGCCAGTGCAGACACCTGGCCCTTTATCGTGGCCAGCGCCAGGCGCTGGTCCACCCCGACTGGAGGAAAGCCAACACTCTCGACACCGAGCACGAGCGAGGGGAGAACCCCCTGGACTCACACCAGGCGAAATAGGCTTTCCAGGTACGGTAATAAATTTTACCAGAGGAGGTTTTCCTAGCCTTGATCAGGGTAGGAATGACCTCAGGGGAGAGACCCCTGTCTCTCAGGACCTGGGTCTCAACAGCCAAGCCGTTAAAGCCAGCGACTGTAAAGCAGGATGGAAGATCGGTCCCTGAGACAGCAGATCTTCCCACATTGGCAGCCGCCAAGGAGGCGCCACTGCCAGGTGAACAACGTCGGCGTAACAGGACCGGCGTGGCCAGTCCGGCGCTACCAGAATCACCAGGTGCGGTTCGGAGGCTAACCTGCGAAGGAACCTGGACAACAACTGAATCGGAGGAAAGGCATACATCAGACGATACTGATGCCAAGGGGCCACCAAAGCATCCGAGGCGTCTGCCAGAGGATCGCACGTTCTTGCCACGAACCTTTCCACCTTGTGGTTTAGCCGAGATGCGAACAGATCCACGTCCGGGGATCCCCACTTCGCACAAAGCATTTGGAAGACCTCTGGGTGTAGGGACCATTCCCCCTGGTCCAGGGTCTGACAGCTCAGATAGTCGGCCTGCCAATTCTCCACACCCGGAATGTGAACTGCTGAGATTGCCGGGACATGAGTCTCGGCCCAAGACAGAATGTCAGTCACCTCCCGGTCCACCCAGGCACTCCTGGTGCCCCCTTGGTGGTTGATGTAAGCCACCGCGGTAGCATTGTCCGTCTGTACCCGAACCGGACGGCCCCAAAGTCGATCCGACCACTGGAAGAGAGAGTTTGATCGCTCTCAATTCCAATATGTTGATCGGAAGGGAGGATTCCTCCCCCGACCAAGTGCCCTGGGCAGACAGGTTGCCCAGGACTCCACCCCAGCCCGACAGGTTGGCATCCGTGGTAATCACCGTCCACGGACGAAAGGACTTGCCTTCTGACACAGCCGGGGACTGAAGCCACCACAGAAGATCCATTCTGGTTTGGCGAATCAATGAGACACTCAGATCCAAGGACTGATGTAGTCTGTCCCACCTGGCCAGGATCTCAGCTTGAAGAGACCGTGTGTGAAACTGGGCAAAGGGTATCGCCTCGAAGGCAGATACCATCAACCCTAGGGACCGCATGCAGGTCCTGAGTGACGAGGATGGCTTGTCCCTGAGGGACCTGATCTCGTCCTGTAAGGTCCGGAGCTTGTCCTCCGGCAAGAACACCTTCGCTTGAGCAGTGTCCAGAACCATTCCCAGATAGGGAAGACGAACCGAAGGAGACAAGGTCGACTTCTGTACGTTGATGGTCCATCCGAACTCCTGGAGCGTCTGTACCGTGGTGGACAGATCGCCCAGTAGGTCCTGGCGGACACTCGATCTTAAAAGGAGATGGTCCAGATATCCCAAGACCGCAATGCCCTGAGCCCTCAGCAGGCCCAGAACAGGCGCCAGCATTTTTGGTAAAGACCCTTGGAGCCAAAGCGAGACCGAAAGGTAACGCCACAAACTGATAGTGGTCCTCCGCTATTGCGAACCGAAGGTACCTCTGGTGACCCTCGAAAATGGGAATGTGTAGGTACGCATCCTTCAGGTCTATAGAGGCCAGGAATTCCCCTGGACTCAGGGCGGCAACCACCGAACGGAGATATTCCATACGGAATTTTCGAACGCGCACGAAGCGGTTCAGAGCTTTCAGGTCCAGAATAGGACGCACCTTGCCCTCCTTTCTGGGCACAGTGAGCAGATTGGAATAAAACCCCCGAAACCTGTCCCGATGAGGCACCGGGACAATCACCCCATGGGCAAGGAGGTCCTGCACCGCTTGATGCAGGTCCTGCAGGCGCCCTGGGGTCAAATGAAGATTTGAGGGGAAAAAATCTGTCCGCCCGGCCGGGAAAGGAATTCGATCTTGTACCCCGATCGAATGATTTCCTGAACCCACCTGTCCGGAATACGGAGCAGCCAAGGTTGGAGGAAACTACGCAAACGTCCCCCCACCCCTGAAACGGGTGAGGGCGCCCCTTCAGGCAGAGGCGGATTGACCCGCCGTACCGGCATTGCCGGACTTCTGATTGCCCGCCCAGGGCTTCTTCTGGCTACCTTGGCCCTTGAAGTGCTTGCCCTTGGTCTGATTTCGAAAGGCACGACAGGACCCCTGGTTGGGTCAAGAAGCGGAACCCCGCTTGCCACGAAAGGACTGATTCTTGGGGTTCTGGGGCAGCATGGTGCTCTTGCCCCCCGTGACGCCTTTTACCAAGGTATCCAACGCCTCGCCAAAAAGGCAAGAACCAGCATAGGGAAAATCAGCAACTGTTTTCCGTGATGTCTGGTCAGCCGACCAGCTCTTCAGCCAGATCAGTCGACGGTTAAGCACCGCGACACTAGATAGGCGTGCCACCAAAGGGGCCTCATTTAAGGCTGCATCGCACAAATACATGACTCCTTGGTGAATTTGATCCACTATAGCCAGCCTGGCAGGTGGGACAGAATCAGACACGAGGTTGCTCCTAAGCACCTTAGTCCACAATCAGCCACCGCCTGAGCCACCAAAACGGGACGCGAAAACAGGTTTGAGCAAGGAACCCGCCACCGTGTAGGAATAGCGGGCCAGAGACTCCAACCTCCTGTCTGTGGGATCCCGAAAAACCAGGGTCTCCTCAGTAGGAATCAAGGTAGCCTTGTTCAAAACTGCCACAGTGTGATCCACCTGTGGAGGCACACACCATCGTGTAGGAATGGCGGGCCAGAGACTCCAACCTCCTGTCTGTGGGATCCCGAAAAACCAGGGTCTCCTCAGTAGGAATCAAGGTAGCCTTGTTCAAAACTGCCACAGTGTGATCCACCTGTGGAGGCACACACCATCGCGATTCCGTAGCCAGTGCAAAAGGATAAAGTAACTTAAACCGACTAGGTACCAGGAATGGACGTTTTAAAGTGCGCCACAGTTCATTAACAGTCTAATGAAACTCAGCGGGGCAGGGAAATACCTGCGCCGACTTGCGGGTCCTGTGTGTCCCAAATGATGACACAATGCCTGGAGGACTGGGCTCATCCTTCAAATGTAGAGTTTCCTTTACAGAAACAATCAACTCATCCAT
This sequence comes from Pelophylax lessonae, assembly GCF_965119305.1. Classification (NCBI taxonomy): domain Eukaryota; kingdom Metazoa; phylum Chordata; class Amphibia; order Anura; family Ranidae; genus Pelophylax; species Pelophylax lessonae. Next base: position 569,416,232 of record NC_138768.1, on the reverse strand, counting down.
GGTCGCGCGTTCTTCAGGCAACCCCGGGGGAGAAACATCAACCCCTTCCACCTCCGCCTCCCACTCAGACCCCAGCGGGTCTAAGGATGAGCGAGACCCTGAAAAGGGCAAGCCCGCTGCAGCAGCCATATCACCATCTGAATCAGAGGAGAGAGATAATCTGGGCCTCTTCCTAGCAGCACGTTCAGCCATCAGCACCTCCATTTTGGACACTAAGGACGCCACTACAGCGGCCAAATCAGGTATAACAGGGGCCACAGCAGGACTGGGGTCCCCCACCAGGGCTGGAGGAAATTTGCTATCCTGAGAATCCATTGCTCGAGGTGAAAATAACAGTGCAAGAAAAGGGTACTGTCCCTTTAAAACCGCTGCGGAGTGCGCAGCCCACCACTATATGTACAGTGACAAAAGACCCCCAATAGGAGAAGAAAACTGAGCCAGAAATGACAAAACAGAAGGTTATGGAAGAGACAGTCTGCAGAGCCCCACAGAGTGTTACCACCTAGATCGTTGCTTCAGAGGAAAAGGAAGTGAGGTCATGAGAGGCTGAACTATAAGCTGCAAGTGACCCAGGGAAAATGGCTGCCCATAGAACTGAATGGGAGACTTCGGGTAAATGGCCGCCGACATGTGCATCGAACGATCGTTCTGCCACACGCAAGATGGCGCCAAAACAGCATGTAAATCAGCCCACAGTGAAGCCAACATGCTTGCCCAAATTAAAGATGGCGGACCGCATGGTTTGTCCCAGCTGCGGCCGCCACACACACACACACGTCTGCACCCCCCAACACACACCGAAGTGACACGGGAAGGGGCCCCCACACAGATACACAGCACCGCAGCGCATGCATAGAGAAGACCCCCACTGGGATCGCAATAGGGAGCCCCACACCGGCACACAGACATGGTGAACACACAGCAACACAGGACTGCCACCCCAGACAGAGGCCCCACACAGAAGTACTTACCTGTACCAGATGGCGTGGGGTGCCTCTCAGAACGGAAGGCCGTTGTCCTCAACTGACAGGGAATGCCGTTTTGCCAAGGACATTACACTGCATATCGCAGATGTGTCCAGTGAGGTAGCCACCTCACAGCTGCATCCCTGCTGCGAGCAGGGATGGGTCGTTCATAATGCCAGGACGAACCATGGCTGAACGCTCGATGGCGGGCTGGGGGTCCCTCTGACCCTCTGCCCTGGAAAACCAGGGCGGTCAGTCCGATTCCCAGCTCCGCATGAATCCATCTTCATCCGAAGAGTGGACAAACTAAAGCTGACAAAAGAAACAGCTGGTATAACAAGAAAAAAACTGACATTTTTGAAAGAAAATCAAATAAAAAAAAAGTAGATCAGAAGGCGGAGACCAGAGCCCCAGCACAGGGAAAGCCTAACTACTCCTGACGCTAGGCAGAAACAAACTGAGTTGGGAGTGTTCACTGCAGGGGGGTATTGACCAGTGGGGCAGCCCCCATGGGTGTGTATATGCAAATGTCTTTGTTCTTTAGACTAAGTCTTATGCCTAGCTACTCCTGCGGAGCGGAAGTCAATACCCAATAGTGATGACTTAGAGGTGGCGGCGACTGTCTGAGGACATAAGAGAAAAATGGATTTTTGTAAGATCTTACCGTAAAATCCTTTTCTCTTAAGCTCATTGACAGACGTAGTCTTCTTGATTCTCAAGAGCTGGGTTATGTTGTCTCCGCAGGAGTAGGACTAGGCAGAAAGACAAAACGTTCTGGCTCCACCTTAGGGGCAGTCCCTGAGGGTATATCCTCCCTCTCTCTGCTACAGGGAATCAGTTCTGTTCTAAAGCAGTAACAGAGAATTTAACCCAACCCAACTCAATGATAGAGGGGCGGGTACTACGTCTGTCAATGAGCTTAAGAGAAAAGGATTTTACGGTAAGATCTTACAAAAATCCATTTTTCTCTATCGCTCATTGACAGACGTAGTCTTCTTGATTCTCAAGAGCTGGGACATCCAGAAGCAGTGCCACAAATGAGGGGTGGGATTGACAAAATCAAATCCAATCTAGAAGGCCCAACCGGTGCCAAACTAGAAGTTTTAAAGGCTCATTATAAACAAAGAATGAGACTAAAGAAAAAAATTTCCAACGGAAAAAAACCCTCGAGGTAGACCACTGGTCTCCTCAAATTGCGGCCTGCAAAACCTTGCGGCCAAACGAGGCATCAGACGATGCCATTACATCAACTTTATAATGTTTTGTAAAGGTATGCACCGACGACCAGGTAGCCGCCTTGCACACCTGGACCACTGACGCCTGATGGCGAAAGGCCCATGACGCACTAAGTGCCCGAATGGAGTGCGCCTTAACAGGGAACGGGGGCTCCCGACCCTTAATAGAATAAGCCTGTACTACCGTCTGTCTGATCCATCTAGAAATGGTCGCGGCAGATGCAGGCAACCCCTTTTTGGGTCCATCCGGGATCACAAAAAGTGAATCCGTCTTGCGAAACGAGTCTGTCGTTTTCAAGTATACCCTGATCGCCCGGACCACATCCAAGGAGTGTAAAGCAAACTCCCGAGGATGACTTGGCTTAGGACACAGGGAAGGTAACACAATTTCTTCATTCAGATGAAATTCTGAAACCACTTTTGGTAGGAAGGATGGATTCGGACGAAGAACCACCTTATCTCTATGAACCAGATATGGTGAACGACAAGATAATGCGGCCAGTTCTGACACCCTGCGTGCAGAAGTAATAGCCACCAAGAAGGCCACCTTCTGGGACAACGTAGGTAGAGGAATCTCCCTAATATCTTCAAAGGGAGGTTTCTGAAGAACCGACAACACTAAATTAAGATCCCAGGGGGGTAACGGCGCGTGCACTGGCGGAGCCAGATGTCGCACCCCCTGGATGAAATTCCGCACCAAGGAATGAGTAGCCAAAGGCTTCTGAAAGAAGATAGCTAATGCTGAGACCTGACCCTTGATAGTACTCAAGGCCAGTTTCTGCTCAACCCCTTGTTGCAGAAAAGCTAATATTCGACTAATCGAATAAGACCGAGGACGGAACCCCAAAGGTTCACACCATGCAATGTAGGACTTCCATGTGCGATGATAAACCTTTCTGGAAGTCGCTTTCCTTGCTTCAACTAGAGTAGGAATAACTGAAGCTGACAATCCCTTGTCCTTCAGCACCTGGGTCTCAATAGCCAGGCCGTTAAAGCCAGCGATCGTAAAGCAGGATGGAAGATCGGTCCCTGAGACAGTAGGTCCTCCCTGAGAGGAAGTCTCCACGGGACGTCCGCCACCAGTCTGACCACGTCGGCGTACCAAGCTCGACGAGGCCAGTCCGGAGCTACCAGAATTACTGGAATTCCTTCCTCTATCCTGCGAAGAAGTCTTGGCAGCAACGCGAGAGGAGGGAAGGCATACATTAGCTTGTATTGCCCCCACGGGGCGATCAGTGCGTCTGCGGTTTCTGCTAGAGGATCGCGGGAGCGAGCCACGAATCTCTGAACTTTCCTGTTGAATCGTGATGCCAACAGATCCACATCCGGGGTGCCCCACCGTAGGCACAACTGGTGGAAAACGTCTGGATGGAGGGACCATTCCCCCTGATCCAGAGTCTGACGGCTGAGATAATCTGCCTGCCAATTCTCCACCCCCGGAATGAACACCGCAGAGATTGCTGGAACAAATCGTTCCGCCCAGCGAAGAATGCAAGCCACTTCTTTGGCCGCTCGGACACTCTTGGTGCCCCCCTGGTGATTGACATAAGCCACGACCGTGGCATTGTCCGACTGGATCCGAACCGGGCTGCCCTGGAGCTGCTCGGTCCAGTGAATCAGACAAAGTCTGATCGCTCTCAGTTCCAATACATTTATCGATAACCTGGATTCTTCCGGGGACCAAAGTCCCTGGACAGATAACTGACCGAGAATTCCTGCCCATCCGGATAGACTGGCATCCGTGGTCACTGTCGTCCAATATATTGGCAGAAATGACCTTCCCTGGCTGAGCATCGGAGACCGAAGCCACCAGACCAGAGACTCTCTGGTCTGTTTGCTCAATCGGATCTGATTGTCCAGGGATTCCGGATTCCGATTCCATCTGAGAAGAATCTCTTGCTGAAGAATTCGGGTATGGGACTGGGCAAATGGGACTGCTTCGAAGGAAGCCACCATCAACCCCAGAACCCTCATGCAAGTTCGAAGAGAAGACCAGCTGTTGGATAGTAACAACTGGACTGCTGATTGAATCTTTCGGAGTTTCCCTACCGGAAGAAAAACCCTTGTCCTGACTGTGTCTAGAATTAGACCCAGATATTCGAGCCTCTGGGTGGGAACCAGAAATGACTTTTGCTGGTTCACCAGCCACCCGAATTCCTGTAAAGAAATCATAGTAATTTCTATGTTTTGTAGCAAGGTCTGAGGACACTCTGCATGAAGCAGAAGATCGTCTAGGTAACCAAGGATCGATATGCCTCTTTGGCGCAGAAGTGCCAACATTGGGGCCAATACCTTCGTGAAGACCCGCGGAGCCGTGGCGAGACCGAAAGGTAACGCCACAAACTGATAGTGGTTCTCTTCTACGGAAAAGCGTAGAAACCGCTGATGTCCTGGGAAAATGGGAATGTGAAGATATGCGTCCTTGGTGTCTATGGACGCTAGGACATCCCCTGGATGCAGGAAGGCTGCTACTGTGCGAATGGACTCCATTCTGAATCTTCTTATGTTGACAAAAGAATTGAGTGCCCTTAAGTCCAGAATTGGACGCACTTTGCCCTCTTTCCTGGGTATTGTAAATAGGTTTGAATAAAACCCTAGAAACCGTTCTGTCCAAGGAACGTGGACTACCACTCCTTGTTGTAGTAAATCTGTGACTGCTCTCCGCAGATCTTCTAAACGATCCGGGGATAGTCGGATATTGGAAGGGAAGAATCGCGCCGGTGGGAGAGATCGAAACTCGATCTCGTACCCTGACCTTATGACTTCGCAAACCCATTTGTCCGGGATTCTGGAAAGCCATGGATCCGGGAACCGGCGAAGACGTCCCCCCACCCCAGTTATGGGTGGGGGCGCACCTTCAGGCTTTGGACGGTTTATCTTCAGGTCTGGAGGGGGCGGGCTTTTGCTTGCCCGACCAACGACCCCTGACGCCTCCTGCAGGAGCTTTGGAGGACTTAGTTTTTTCACCCGCGGGACGAAAAAACCTCTTGTAAGCAGAAAAAGAAGGCCCTCGTCTTTGACGAGTTCCTTTACCTTTAAAATTTTGCGGTAAAAAGGTGCTCTTTCCACCCGTGAGATCCTTAATGATCTCATCTAAGTTGGCTCCAAATAGACGCTCTCCTAAAAAGGGGATATTAGCCAATGCTTTTTTGGAACCTTGGTCGGCTAACCAACCTTTTAACCACAGTGTACGCCTGAGAACCACTGCTGAGACTGATGCTCGCGCCAATAATGGAGTGGCGTCTAACGCCGCATCACACGCAAACTGTAACCCCTGTATCATTTGTTCCAACAAATCTGATACCGCCTGAGGGACCTCTTCTAAGTCCCGGCGTAACCACTTGGTCCATTCAGTTACAGCCTGCGAAACCAGACCAATAGCTATTATAGGTCTGAAAGCTGATCCAATCAAGGAAAACATGGTGCGAGACATAGCTTCTATCTTGCGATCCACTGGATCTTTAAAAGACGGAGCGTCTTCTAGAGGAATAACCGTGGCTTTATTCAATCTAGCAATTGGTGAATCCACCACAGGTGGTTCTGTCCATTTCTTAATGAGGGTTTCCTCAAACGGATAACGCCTGTCAATGCGTTTAGAAATAGTAAAAGTGCGTTTTGGCAGACGCCATTCTTCTTCGATTGGATTGCCAAAACATTTGGGCAATGGAAAAACCTTCGCCACTTTGATGCGTTTTTTAGTCCCAAAAGGGATTTCAGTTTCAGCTATTTCCGATGGAATACCCTGTAACCTTAAGGTTTCTTGAACAGATACAATGAGTGCGTTTACCAACGCTTCCTCTCGGGCTATGGCGGATGCCGAAACATCCTCCTCGCTGTCTGAAGAGACAGGACCCGAAACACCAATCCCAGATGAAGTACCTGCAACTGCAGAAATAGGCTCAGAGTCTGAATCCGAGGTTTCAGATAATAAGGGGTTAGGCGGGGGTCGCTTTCTTGCGCCCTGTCCCTGACAAGCCACTTCCACCCGGGACACAAAAGTTTCCATAATAGCTGACAATGATTCAATTGTCAGTGGGGTGCTGGAGGATCCTGCAGACCCCTCGAGGGGATCCGGAGGAGATACATGAGTGGCAGGGTCCATGTTAATTCAGGACACCTTTGCCAGCAAAACAAAAAAACTTTTTTTTTTTTTTTTTTGTGTGTCTCCCCCTAGCGCAATAGCGCCCCTCAGAGTACCTGCTTCTCGATCCCACAGAGAGAGAGAGGGACCCCCAAGGCTCACCAACCGATGCAGTGAAGTTTCCAACCAACTGCAGTCAGCGTCTATCTTTTACAGACTGGAAGGAGCTGTTGCTTTTTCCCGGGTAGAAGGACGTGGCTCCGCCCCCTGTGTACGCCTTCCGGCGTTCCCAGCTCTCCACTAGGTAGCTGGGCGCACGAAACATGGCCGCCCCCATAGAAGAGACATAAGACTCCAAAAACATGGCGGCCGGCGTGACCTGAGGACATACATGCACTTGGTCTACGGCAAAATGGCGGCGGACCGCCGAAATCGTTTTCCCAGCACATCCACCTGCATCTCTGCTAAGAGGCGATATATGGATCTACAGGAGATACACTACAAATAAGGTAGGATCATACCTCCTATGTCTGCTGTAATGTTACAGTCTGCTGGGTAGAGTGTTAGCTCTCAAACCAAGTCCACTTCCCACAAACACATGCTGTATTACAAGGGGGACTTGTAAGTATCAGATATATACTGACCATATATGGAGGGGCCCATAATTCATACTGCCTCATAACGAGGAAAGAAAAAAAGGGAACGTTTACTCACCATACCGAACCGACAGGCACCCTCTCTTCACAATACCCTCTCCACCGGGGTGGGGGTTTGTGGACCACTCCGGACGCCTCGACTCTCTGGTTCCTGGCGTCCAAGCGAGACTTTTAACTCGCAAGGTCAGTCCCTCCACTGGGACTCCGTCGCGGCCGACCCAGCGCGGAGCTCTGGTCTGCACGCGCTCGTAGGCAGAAACCGGGGTGACCACTGGATCTCAACATCCAGCCCGTCGCCCGGCCCCGCATACTTACTTGAATGCGTCGCGGCCGACCAAGCGCAATGCCATGGTCTGCGCGCGCTCGTAGGCCGGCTGGGGTGACCACAAGTGTCGCCCAGTCCGGCATTTTTGCTTGAAGATCTCACAGGAAAAACACTGGAGAAAAACTACCTAAAAAAATGTCTTTTTCTTAAAGAAAAAAGTCTTGCCAGGACCAAAAGATCCCAGCAAGGAACTTAGGTCCTTACTCCTGACTAGACAGAAAAAAACTGATTCCCTGTAGCAGAGAGAGGGAGGATATACCCTCAGGGACTGCCCCTAAGGTGGAGCCAGAACGTTTTGTCTTTCTGCCTAGTCCTACTCCTGCGGGGACAACATAACCCAGCTCGAGAATCAAGAAGACTACGTCTGTCAATGAGCGATAGAGAAAGTCTGTTTTATCCAACTAGCTATGGTGGCTTTTGAAGCTTTTTCACCCCCTATGTGTACCAGAGAAAAGCACAAATAGGGTATCACACTTCCTAAAGGTTTTAGTCACCTCCAGGTAGGTCAGAAGAGCTCTGACATCCAAAAAACTAAAATTCTTCTCTTTTTCATTATTTGGAGAACTACAAAAGGTAGGTAGTACAATATCCTGTGCTCTATGGAAGGAAGTAGCTACCTTAGGTAAAAACCCTGGATCGGTTTTTAACACTATTCTGTCTTCAAAAATCATAAGACAGGGTCCCCCAATTGAGAGGGCCTGCAGTTCACTAACTCTTCGAGCTGACGTCACTGCAACTAAAAATGAAGTTTTCAGAGTGAGTAGTCTGTTAAGTCCTTCAAGGTTTCGAAAGGGACCATTATCAAAGCCTGAAGGACCAGAGATAGGTTCCAAGTTGGACATGTTCTGACCACTGGAGGCCTAGCCCGGGCAATAGCCTTAAAGAATCTAGTTATAATGGAATTTTTCCGAAGGGAGTACTGAAGAAAAATGCTAATGGAAGCAGCCTGCACTTTCAAGGTACTAAGGGAAAGGCCCTTATCAATGCCCTCTTGGAAAAATTCCAAAATAGATGGTACATCTGGGAGATGGCCTGTGTTTTTCAGCCATACAAGAGTGAAACTTTTTCCATACTTTGGAGTATATAGCTCTCCTGACAGGTTTTCGACAATTGATCAAGGTCTTAATTACTTTGTCTGAGAATCCCTGGGAACTTAGTATCTGCTCTTCAGATACCAAGCTGTTAGGTTCAAGGATTTGATGTGTGGATGGGTCACTGGACCCTGAGTCAACAGGTCTTGTCTCCAGGGCAAGATTATTGGAGGCTTGGAGGTTAGGGCCTGTAGGCGTGAAAACCATGGCCTTTTGGGCCAAAAAGGGAGCTATCAGAATCATATTTGCGTCCTCTTGGAGGAATTTCCGGAGGACTTCTGATATTAGCCTGACTGGAGGGAGGGGATAGCAGAAATTGAAAGACCAGGGGTTCGCAAAGGCGTCCACCCCCAGGGACTGATCCCATTGATTCAGGGGGAAAAAAAAAAAAAAAAAAAACTTTTGTTTTGCTGTTTGTTTGGGCTGCAAAAAGGTCCACATCTGGAAGGCCCTATTTGGTTGCAATATCTGCAAAGTCCTTGGGATTGAGGGACCAATTGTCCCGACACACCAGGTGGCGGCTGAGGTGGTCTGCCAAGACATTCTGAGTCCCCTTAAGATGAATAGCTGAAATGGATGCCAGGTTCAGCTAGGCCCAGGGAAAAATTTTCTGGGCTAAGCTCTGTAACCCTTGACTCCGTGTACCTCCCTGCTTGTTGAGGTACGCCACTGTAGCTATATTGTCGGATAGAATCTGCAGATGACTCCCCTTTATGTTCATCTGAAAGACCTCTAAAGCTTTTTGTACTGCCATGAGCTCTTTCTGATTTGACGAGGTTTGAGCTTCCTGTTAGGACCATTCTCCCTGAGCCAACTGGTTCTGGAGATGGGCCCACCATTCGGAAGAGTTTGCGTCTGTGGTTATTCTTTGAGATATTTGAACAACCCAGTTTTGTCCGTCTGTAAGGTGAAGAGATGATCTCCACCACCATAGGGTTCCTTTTACCCTGGTGGGAATTTTCACCTTCAGTTCCAAGGAAACTGGAAGTCCGTCCCAGTTCTTTAACAGGAACCATTGGAGGGGACGTTGCTGGTACCTTGCCCAAGGGACAGCTGGGAAACAAGAAGTCATGAGGCCTATGACTCTTGTTATGTCCCTGAGTGAGACCCACTGGCTGGTCTGTAAAGAAGCTACCATGTGAAACATTTTTAAAACTGAGTTCTGGGGAGAAAAATCCTTTGATCCAGAGAGGAGATCTCGTATCCAAGATAAGTCACTCTCTGGGAGGGTGCCAGGCAAGATTTCTGTTTGTTGATCATCCATCCCAGTGATCCAAGGAACTCCTGAACTATATGGAGGTCCTCCTTTAGTTTGTGATCTGAATCCGCCACTACCAGGAGATCGTCCAGGTAGGGGGTGATCATAATGGACTTCAGTCTCAGTGGAGCTAAAGCTTCCCCCCTGGACCTTGGTGAAGATACGGGGGGCTGAGGATAATCCGAAGGGCAGTGCCCGAAATTTATAGTGTTTGACCTCTGGTCCTAGTTTCACTGCCAGTCTTAGAAACTTCTGATAAGCCAGGTGAATGGGGATGTGGAAGTAGGCAATCTTTAAGTCCAGTGTCTCCATGAAACATTTTGGATACAGCAAGCTTCTTATGGAATAAATTGTTTCCATTGTATCTTATCGAAAGATTTAATTTTCATAGGTTTAAAATCAGTCGATAACTCCGAGGGTTTTCTTATTACAAAAATGTGGGAATAAAACCCTTTTCCCTGTTCCTCCTGGAACAGGTATCAAAACCTTCTGATCTACTAAGTCTCCAATCTGGAGACTTAGTGCAGCTGCTTTGGCAGGATCCTTTGGCAGACTGCTAATTAATATCCTAAGGGTTGGGAATTGAACTCCAGTCTGTACCCTGTGGATATTAGGTTCAGAATAAATGGGCTTGATGTAATTTTCTTCCACTGTGGGAGGAAAGCCCTCAATCTTGCGCCCACATTGTGAAAGGAGTCATTGATGTTTGGCGGGGTGCTGAGGAGGGTGAAACAGGATGTTTCCCCTACCCCTACCTTTGTGGCTGGTCCAATGTTTCTTGTACCCGGTCTGCACCTCCTGTGGTCCTTGCCGTTTGCCCCTGCTCTGAAAAAAACTTTCGAGTATATGGGGGTTTTTTTTTTTTAAATCTTTTCTAGAAATGATTTATTTTTGTCAGCAGTATATTCCAGAACTTCTGTCAGTCCAGGGCCAAAGAGATGATCCCCTGTGAAGGGGAGACTACAGAGGCGTGCTTTGGACACACAGTCACCAGACCATGACTTAAGCCAGAGACCTTTCCTGGCTGAATTTACTAGGGCTGAGGTTCTGGCTGTCATTCTAACCGACTCAGCGGAAGAATCAGCCAAGAACCCCACTGCCTGAAACAAAAGGGGGAAGGATTTAACAATCTGATCCCTAGGTGTCCCAGGTAATAAGTGGGATTAAATCTGTGAAAGCCATAACTCCAAATGTCTGGCTATACAGGTAGATGCGAAAGCTGGTTTTAGACTCATTGCCGAGGCTTCCCAAGCTCTGCGCAACATGACATCGTTCCTTTTGTCCATTGGGTCTTTAAGTCAACCCATGTCCTCAAATGCCAGATCTATATACCTTTTGAAATATTGGCAAGAGGGGCATCTAGCTTTGGAATTTTATTCCATGGTTCTTTGCTGTCATCAAAAGGGAAACCTCCTTTTTAAAAGGATTAGAAAAAAATGGTTTCCTTTCAGGATTTTCCCATTCCTGCTTGATTGTATATAGCAAGGAGCTGTGTACAGGGAAAACTCTAGCATTTTTCTTACGAGTTACATACATAAGATCATGCTTGGATAATTGCACCTTCTCCTCCTCAATTTCCAGTGCGACATACACTGCTTTAAGTAGTTCATCTACATCATGAAGGGATAATTTTAATCTGGAACCTCTATAGGATTCTTTTTCCCTGGGTTCCTCCCCAGATCCAGACTCCTCAAATGAGGAATGGGGGGGGGGACTCTGATTGTTCCCTAGTGTCCTCATACACACTTCGTGTTGGTTTAGACACCGATGTAGGGACCTGGTAGGGACCTGGGATACAGGGACTTGTACTGGAGTTTGTAACTAAGCCATAAGGGTCCTAAATTAACTGAAAGTTGAGGTTAGCTCATCCCTTACTGAGGTCAACATCCTTTGTGTGGATACAGTAGGGTAATCTAAAACAAGATTATCTATACATGTGCAGCACACCGTTTTGTTCCAAGTGGAACTTAGCTTGGTCCCGCAAACTGCACATTTCTTTTTGGGGGGCTGCACCTGGACCTTGTCCTGAGCCTTGGTCTATAACAATAGAAAACACATAACTAGTTACGACTCCCCAATTCACCCACCCACAGAGTGTGTACAGGGTAAAGAAATAGTGCCTCATTCTACCAACCCGATTTAACTAAAAGGGGGGAGGGAAGGGTAAAAAGACCACCACAGGTATATGCTGGAAGGGAAAATTCCCCATCGCTTACCTGGTAGGTGACGGTGCCAGAGCCTGCCTCTACCGCCTGAGCGGCTGCTGTCGTGGGATCCATCCTGCTCTGTTTGGTTGTCCGCAGCCTGTGCTGGGCTTCACCTTACACCGGCAGCCCAGACATCTCCCGTTCGTGCCTTTGGAAATGGGAACTAGTGTTTCCGGCGCCCGAGGATGTGCGTCACTGCGCCGGAAGTGACCTGTGCCGCTTCCTAGGGCCAGAGTGCAACACTGGAGTTACGCCCTCTCCGCTCGTGGCGCCAAATCCAAACTTGCCAGTTACCCAGCAGAATTGGCGGCGTCACAGGTACACAGCCTGTGCTGCTCCAAGGACACCGCCACGAACGGAAGACTCCCCATGCGATCCAATGACGACATTCACGGTCCTGCCCCTGTGGACCACGAGATACAGGAGAGAAGCGGTCAGCCCCTATTGCAACAAGTAAGGGTACCACACTTGGGCTAGGAGAAGATGCATTCTTTCGATCCCGGTCTTTTTAGGACAGTTCCATGAGACCAGGAGCTTCAGTTCCAGGAACATGTTACCCCCTGCCCGGAGGAAACACTAATACTGAAGGTGAGGACTAGGGCGACGCCTTTAATTTGATTAGAATGTGTTTCCTGTCCTGGTAGGAGGAGCCCTAGGTCTCATGGGCTGTCCTGGAAGGCGACTTGAGAAAAAAAAAAAAAAAAGTTTTGCCTTTAGTTCTACTTTAACAGTATTCACAGGGAGATTTCTTGGAATGGTCAGTTTTATGTGTATACAAAGCTGTATCATGTAACTATATTAGTCACCACCTATAACCACACAACAATGCATACCTGCAGCTTCAAGTAGAGCCTCCAACCTAGCCTGTGTTTCAGGATCGACTGTTCTTAAATCTGTTCCATCGGCTGTGCCTGATAACAGTAGTTTAGATGCTGTTTCTAGCATTGGGTTTTCCAAATCATCTTGGTCCAGGATGAAGGATTCCACCTGGAAAAAAAAATAAATAAATAAAGTTGGCGATAAAATAAAACTCAGGTATCATTACAGCTCTTATAAACGGTTACCGTCAGTTTTATATAGTTTAGGATTTATACAGATTTCCAGTTTTTCCCAATAAATGGCAGGTATGACAAATGCCTGCTATAAGATAACTACAGCAGAGTTAAAATCTTGTTTTAGTGATGTCCGTTTTAAGTTTTCTTATCCTACTACCTCTAGCTTCTGAACAAATCTCAGGAGCCAATTTACACAATCGAAATGAGTGTTTTTTCCGAACGTTTAAGCCTTCTCTACTGCTTCGGTTCTCAATAGCAGTAGGGTTATGCTGCCCCCTACTGGAGTAGGACACTAGGCAGAAAAAAGTTCTGGCTACGCCTATGGGCAGTGGCCAGGGGGTATACCCTTTCTCCCTGCTATAGGATGTCAGTTTTGTATCAAAGCAGTGTCAGAGAAAAGCATACGAACCCAACAAAAATCCCATTTCTCCATCGTTCATTGACGGACGCAGTCTTCCGTTCTAAATAGCAGTAGGGACGTCCCAAAGCAGTGTCATAAAACATGAGGGGTGGGAATAGCCGAAAATAATTCCCTAAGGCTGAACCACAGACAACCAGGCAACATAGGACTCATCAAAACAACAAGATGAGACCCACCTGAAAAAAAACATTAAACACCCTAAAAGGGAGACTAAAAACACCCTTAAACATCAGCCTGCAAAACTTTGCGGCCAAAGGAAGCATCTGCAGATGCCAGCACATCCACCTTATAAAACTTTGTGAAAGTATGAACAGACGACCATGTAGCCGCCTTGCAAACCTGAACCACAGATGCCTAATGGTGAAAGGCCCAGGAAACACTAAGCGCCCGAGTAGTGTCCCTTAACAGGGAAAGGTGGAACCTGACCCTTAATTGAATAAGCCTGCACAACCGTCTGTCTGATCCATCTGGAAATAATCACAGCAGACGCAGGCAGCCCTTTCTTTGGTCCATCCGTGAGGACAAATAGCGAATCTGACTTCCGAAAAGACTCAGTAGTCGCCAAGTACACCCTGGGTGCCCAAACCACATCCAATGTAAGTAGTGCGAATTACTTAGGATGGCTTGGGAAACAGAGGGTAACAATGTCCTCATTTAAATGGAAACCACCTTCAGAAGGAAGGACGGATGCGGACGAAGTACCACTTAATCCCTAAGAAACCACCAGATAGGGAGAATGACTGGACAACGCCGCCAGTTCCGAAGTAGTAATAGCCAACAAGAAGGGCACCTTCTAAGATAAAGTAAGCAGGGGAATTTCCCGAATATTTTCAAAATGAGGTTTCTGGATAGCCGACAGCATCAAATTAAGATCCCAAGGGGGCAACGGAGGTCGCACCGGAGGAGCCAAAATGTCACACCCCCACTCCCTACGTACCAGGGAATTGGTGGCTAATGGCCTTTGGAAAAAAGTTGCCAAGGCCGAAACCTGACCCTTGACAGTACTGAAGGCCAAGTTTCGATCAACCCCCTGTTGAAGGAAAGCCAAGATCCGAGCCACCGAGCAAGGGGGAACCCCAAGAGACTCAGACCACGCAATATACGACTTCCAAGTGCGATGATAGATCTTTCTAGAAGTTGCTTTTCTCGCTTTAAGCAGAGTGGGAATAACCAAAGCAGACAATCCCCTGTCCTTCAGCACCTGGCTTTCAACAGCCAAGCTGTCAAAGCCAGCGACCGTAAAGCAGGACGTAACATCGGTTCCCGAGACAGCAGATCCTCCCTGAGAGGAAGTCTCCAAGGAACATCTGCGACTAGCCTGACCAGGTCAGCGTACCAAGCCCGGCGAGGCCATTCCGGAGCCACAAGGATGACTGGAATCCCTTCCGCCTCGATCCCGCAAAGAAGTTTTGCCAGCAAATTGAACGGGGGAAAAGCATGCATCAGTCGATACTGACCCCACGGAGCCACCAGCGCGTCTGTGGCGTCTGCCTGAGGGTCCCGAGAGCGGGCCACAAACCTCTGCACTTTCCTGTTGCTCCGAGATGCCTACAGATCTACGTCTGGAGTGCCCCAACGAAGGAAGGGCTGCTGGAGCACCTCCGAAAGGAGAGACCATTCCCCTGGAGCCAAGGTCTGCCAACTGAGGTAATCCGCCTGCCAATTTTCCACTCCTGAAATGTGAATGACGGAGAGAGCTGAAACAAAGCGTTCCAACCCCCGAACGATGCCTACCACCTCCAAGGCCGCAAGGACACTTCTGGTGCCCCCTTGGTGATTGACATAAGCCACAGCCATGGCATTGTCCGATTGAATGTGCACCGGACAGCCCCGAAGGTGCTCCGTCGAGTGGATTAGGCAAAGCCTGATTGCTCCACAACATTGAACGGTAACATGGATTCCTCCAGAGACCAGACCCCTTGAGCAGAAATCTTGTCAAGGACACCTCCCCACCCGAACAGACTGCTATCCGTGGTGATCACTGTCCAATATATGGGGAGGATTTTCCTTGTTTGAGCGTCGGGGATCGAAGCCACTATAACCGGGACCCCCTGGTCACCTGGCTCAACTGGATCGGATTGTCCAGAGAACTTGGATCTTTGTTCCATTTGAGAAGAATTTCCTTCTGGAGTATTCTCGTGTGAAATTGAGAGTAAGGTACCGCCTCGAAGGAAGACACCATTTGTCCCAGAACTCTCATACAAGCCCGAAGGGACAACCATTTGCTGGACCTCAATAGCTGAAGCGCAGACTGGAGTTTTAGGAGTTTGTCTGGAGGAAGAAACATCCTGGCTGAGGACGAGTCCAAAGTCAGGCCCAGATAGTTCAGCCTCACAGAAGGAACCAAAGACGACTTATGGAGAATCACAATCCACCCGAACTCCTCCATAGTTCGAGGTGACCTCTAAGTTTGTCACCAGCGCCCTGGGAGAAGCAAATCATCCAGGTAACCCAGGACTGATATCCCCCACTGGCGTAAAAGCCAGAACCGGTGTCTAACACCTTTGTGAAGACCCGAGGAGCAGAGCCGAGAACAAAGGGTAACGCCACAAAATTATAGTGATCCTCTCCCACGGCAAAATGCAGTAACCGTTGATGGTCTTGCACATATTGGGATGTGAAGCGAGGCATCTGATGTCTAAAGAGGCCAGGAAATCCCCTCACTGTAGGGAGGCCACCACCGTGCTAATGGATTCCATCTTTAGTTATTGTACTCTCACAAAGTAATTCAGTGCCTTCAGGTCCAGAACTGGACGCACCTTGCCCTCCTTCCTGGGGACCGTAAACAGGTTTGAGAAAAATCCCTGAAAACGTTCCGAGAACAGAACCGGAATGATTACTCCTTGTTGTACCAGGTACTGTACCGCGCCAAAGAGACTCTGTAAGTGTTCCGGGAACAGTCCCACTTTGGAAAGGGAAAACCTTACCGGAGAGAGATCAAAACTCAATCTTGTAGCCAGACACCGTATGACCTCATGCACCCACTTGTCTTGTATTCGGGATGGCCACAGATCCGGAATCCGGCAAAGACGTCCACCCACCCCAGATACGGGTGAGGGCGCACCTACAGGTCGAGGGGCCTTATCTGCAGGAGCCCTTTAAGGACTGATACTTTATCACTCGTCCCTGAAGAACGAAAGTTTTTTAGGTGCTGCGACGAGGGTCCATAACCCTTGTTAGCCTGTGGAAGAAAGACCTTTAATAATGTGATCAAGGGTAGCCCCAAACAGGCGATCACCTTGAAAGGGTAGATAAGTCAAAACCTTCTTAGAAGTCTGATCCACAGACCCGCATTTTAGACTTAGTATACCCTGGAGAACCGCTGCCGACACCAACGGTGGCGCCAATATTGTAGCCGCATCCAGCGAGGCGTCGCAAACAAAATGCAGCCCCTGAAAGGCAGGGTCAAGTTGTACCCCCTCCAGGTCATGGCGTAGTAACTTAGCCCATTCAGTCAAAGTTTGTGACACAAGGGCAATAGTAAACACCGGTCTGAGCGCAGACCCCGCCAGGGAGTACATATTGTGAGCCACAGACTCCGCCTGTCTGCCAGGTTCTTAACCACTTTACCACTGCTCACAGTAATATTACTGCGGCAGAGTGGCTCGTTATCGTCTGACGACGTAGTACTACGTCGTTAGACACTCCCCCTTCTGGGCGGCGCTTGCGCGCCGCCGGAGGCTCGCTCCCGCTGTTTTCATTCACAGCGGGAGTCGGGCCAGGGGAGGAGCAGCGGCGATCGCCGCTGCTCTTACCCGATCGTCGGGGATCGAGTCTGGAGATCCGCCCGCTGTGTGTAAACACAGCGGGCGGATCTCCATAGTGACAGGGAGTGACAGATCGGACTGTTCAGCATAGCTGGACATCCGATCTGTCCATGACTCACTCAGTCACCTCCCCCCCTACACGTCAGTAAGCACCAGGCATACATTAACCCCTCCCTCTCCAATAAAATTAACCCCTTCCCTGCCAGTGTCATTTTTACAGTAACAGTGCATATATATAGCACTGATTACTGCAGTAATGTCACTGGTACCCCCAAAAGTGTCAAAAATGTCAGTCAAGGGTCCGATCTGTCCGCCGCAATGTCGCAGTCCCGCAAAAAAAAAAAAAAAATCGCAGATCGCCGACATTACGCGTAAAAAAAAAAAAAAAACCACCAAAAATGACAGAAATCTTTCCCTTTGTTAGTAAACGCAATAACTTTTGCGCAAACCAATCAAAATACGCTTATTGCGATTTTTTTTACCAAACATAGGTAGCAGAAAACAAATTGGCCAAAAATTTTTAAAAAAATTGGTTTTTACATCTTTTTTGGGGGGAATTTCATATAAAAAAAATGTTAAAAATGTATTTTTTTCAAAATAAACGCTCTTTTTTTGTTTATAGCGCAAAAAGTAAAAATCGCACAGGTGATCAAATACCACCAAAAGAAAGCTCTGTTTGTGGGGGAAAAAAGGACGTAAATTTCGTTTAGGTACGGCGTTGCACGACTGCGCAATTGTCAGTTGAAGTCGCACAGCGCCGAATCGCAAAAAGTGGCCTGGACGGAAGACAGCAAAACCCTCCGGTGGTAAAGTGGTTAAAGGATGGGGAATTCTCCACTGGGATCATGGGAGCTTTATTCAGTCTGGAGACCAGAGGGTCCATTTCTTAACAACGGACTCTTCAAAGGGGTAGCGCCTAGCAATCCGCTTAGGCACCCCAGGGGGACGCTTTGTGCAGTCCCACTCTTTTTTGACCATGTTGTCAAAATACGCAGGAAGGGGGAAAACCTTAACTGCTCTGGATGGTTCGTGAGTGCCAAAAGTGACCTGCGCCTCAGCTGCAGCTGAGTCCTCCATTTTCAGGGTCTCACGCAGAGATACAACCAGTACGTCCACCAGCACCTTTTTATGCGCTTTGGTGGAGGGAGATCAGAGGAGAAAGGGCACGAGGCAGGGAGAGTCCCGTCTGCGGTGGCTGAATCAGATTCAGTTGTAGGAGGGGGGGGGGGGGGGTGTTTTTTGGCACCCCGTCCCTTACAGGCCACCTCCACCTGGGACACAAAGGATTCCAAGACCGCCGACGGTGCATCTATGGATAGCTTGGATCCAGAGGGCCCTGCGGCCTCCTTGAGGGGGTCAGCTGGGGGAAAAAGTTCCGCAGGGTCAGCACCAGGGGAACCCCGCAGCAAAAAGTTTTTAAAAACGTCCCACCGCGTTACAATGCCCCCAAGAGGTCAGGCAGAATGCACAGAGACCACCCAGCAGAGAGAGCGAGAAAGAGATCCCCCAGACTCACCACCCCACCAAAGATGCACCAGGAAGGCACAGAATGTCTGTACAGCACGTGTCTGCAACAATCGCGATCCTCATAGAAAAAGCTGAGCGTCACGACCACAAAAAAAAAAACGCCTCTAGGGATTCCAAGAACATGGTCGCCATTGATTTACACTGGGATCCACCGCAAAATGGCTGTGCCGGATGTACCAAGATGGCAGCCGATCTCCTCAGCACATGTAGGCTACAAGAAAATGGCGGACCCGCACAGCCTACAGAGCTTCTAGAGGACCCCCTAGCCCAGTGATGGCGAACCTTGGCACCCCAGATGTTTGTTTGCGAACTACATTTCCCATGATGCTCAACTACACTGCAGAATGCGGGGGGTTGCTTGACAGGACAGAGGGGAACCTGGGAACGTGAGGGTGCAACTGTCCTGAGAAGGGGCCCACGTCCACCCCAAAATCCACCAGGGAGGAGGGGGGGTGGGAACAGTTTACTCACCATACCAGGAACAGGCAGGCGTCATCTCCTGACAGAACCCCGCGCCGCCAAAGTGGGGGGGGGGGGGCTGTTGGCCAATAGGAATGCTGCGACTTGGGCCTAGACCCGGTCGTATGCGACGTTTAACTCCCAGGACAAGTCCCCGTCCAGTGGGACTATGTCGCGGCCGACCTAGCGCGGAGCTGGGGTCTGCGCACGCTCTCTGGCTTGCTGGGGTGACCACTGGATCTATATATCCAGCACGCTGCCCGGATTCGGCATAGTTGCTTGTAGATCTCACAGGAAAAATAAAACCCGGTGAAAAAAACCTAACTAGAAAAAAAAAAAAAAAAAACTTTTCCCAGGACCAGAGATCCCAGCAAGGAACTAGGTCCTTACTCCTGACTAGGCAGATTAAAACTGACATCCTATAGCAGGGAGAGAGGGTATACCCCCTGGCCACTGCCCATAGGCGTAGCCAGAACCTTTTTCTGCCTAGTGTCCTACTCCTATAGGGGGCAGCAAAACCCTACTGCTATTGAGAACAGAAGACTGTCCCTGTCAATGGACAGAGAAATATTTGATTCATGACCTGTTGATCTATAAATCACCAACTCTCCTAGTTGCACAAAAGAATGCAGAAAAAAGTCAAAACCTTTCAGAGTGTCATATTGCGGTTTTAAAAATCGAGTGCACCAATGCACCAGAAGACAGCCTGTCACATGATTTAAGAAAGCAAGAATTACATGTGTTGCAATTATGCACAATGCTCACATTTCTTCCTCAAACAAAATTAAGAATAAAGTTCAAGGCTTTTGCATGAATGGGAACTAAAATGGGGATCAGCAACCTGTAGATTGCGATCTACAAGTAGATCAGGGTCTGGGTTTGCTGGCCCGCCATCCCAGAGCACCAGAGTACAATGCAGAGGGACTACTTGTGAAGTTGGAGCTGTAATAGGGAGCAAGGTGCCTTCTCTGTATTGTTGGCTCCTGTCCCATGCGAAGTAATACCAACTGCACTCCACCTCTTATCTCTGCTAGCGGTCTCCAGAGTGGTGCTAGCAGCAGGAAAGAAGAGATCTTCTGGTCAGTGTGAAGCAATACACTGGGCATAATAGTATAGGGCTGCTTTCACACTTATGTGCTGCGGTTTACCCACACCGTGGGTGCAGTGCAGTGTACCTGCAGCTTTCCTGCGCTTAGCCATACACTTCTATTATATCCTGCATGTTTGGTGCACTTCCTGAATGCAGGAGTTTTGGTGCGCTTACAGAAAGTCGCAGATGTACCACGGTGCAGGTAAATTGCAGCACATCGGGGGCTGTCAAACCGCGGCTAAAACTGCAGGGTTTTTTTTACCCCCCCCCCCCCCAATTTTATTTGTAAACAAGCCTTAAAGATGCCGCTGCCAAATACAACTAAGGGCTCATTCACAAGTGCAGCAGGCACTGCTGTTCCTGTGAAAAGCGATCTAAGTACCTGATTTAAACCAACGATTGCCGTGCAATGTACGCAATTGCACCACGGTAGTACGGCAATTAGAGGTTTAAATTAGGTGTGAAGAGGAGACACTGCATGGTGAGCTTTTACTTCACCCATTTGGTTAAGGTAGATTTCGTCCTCTTTAAGGTTGCCTACCCCTGATCAACAAACCAAGAAAAAAAAATGTAAGAATTGTACTGCTACAATTTAAAGCAGTAGTAAACCCCAAAACCTTAACAAAATATACAAAAGCAGCAGAAAATATGTCTCGCAGTGCAATCAAGAAGAATAAAGAACACATCTGCCCGATAATCTCTGCATGCGTAGTGCTTTTCATAGTTCCGGCACAGTGCTAGTATGAGATGAATGATTCTTGGGGCACGCGGGGGTGTTATCCTGCATCAGCCAAGATAGCCGAAGAACAGCACCTGGACACTAATGGGGGAATGCTGGGGCATATAACTTCACCAGTGGAGCATACAGTGCACGAGTATTCTTGTCTATGGTTACACTTTAACCCCTTAACAGCTTGCCGACCGCCGCACGACTATTTACTGCGGCGGTCAGCCCCTCACAGGCAAAGCGACGTAATACTACGTCACTAGCCTGTGAGGGTCTAGGGAGCGACCTCCCGATGTCCGCCGGTCACTCGCGATCGTCCGGTGCAGAGGGAGAAAGGCAGACGGCTAATGTAAACAAGCCGCCTGTCATTCTCCCTTGTGTAAGAATGGTGATCATACGGTTCTACTATGTAGGACCGTTGATCACTGTTCCTACACCTCAAGCCACAGCCAATCACAGTTAGAATCACGCCCCTAGGGACACACAACCCCTCCCCCTCAAAAAAAAAAGTTAACCCCCTTCACTGCCAGTGTCATTTTACAGTAACAGTGCATATGTATAGCACTGATTACTGTAGAAATGTCACTGGTAACTCCAAAAGTGTAAAAAATGTCAGTCATGATCAAAAAAATTTGCACAGGTGATCAAATACCACCAAAAGAAAGCTGTTTGTGGGGGAAAAAAAAGGACGTCAAATTCGTTTAGGTACAGTGTCTCACGACCGCGCAATTGTCCGTTAAAGTCACGCAGTGCCGAATCGCAAAATAGGCCCTGGTCAGGAAGGAGGTAAAATCTTCCGTGGCTTAAGTGGTTAACCCCAGCACCTCCCAGCCCTTTAAAAGATTTCTGATGCCTGGAAGCTGGGCAGGGATTTCTGATCATGTGACCACCATGATTAGCGGCCACAGCAGTCACATGATTAAAATGCTCCCGATCGCAAGTAGAGACCAGGAGCAGTTAAGTCACTAGTAACTGATGGGAGCGTGCATGGCACCGCTCCGTTTACATTCTGGTAAGCATATATACGGCCTCTCTGCATTAAGACCCGCCCACAGAGAGGCCACATATATGTGTACAGCCGGCACAAAGAGGTTAAAGAAGTTGTAAAGTCAGAAGGTTTTTAATCTTAAAAGGCTTTTTTATCTTAATGCATAGATTGTATTGTGTGCAGCAGCTGCCCCAGCAACCCCTAATATTTATCCAAGCCCCAAGTCTGTCTGTCCAGCGATGTCCTCGAGTCTCTCGACCGTCCGGGACTCTGCCTTCTGATTGGTCGAGACACAGCCATGGCATCATTGGCTTCCGCAGCTGTCAAATTCAGTTAAGCACTTAGGAAAGAGGGGGTGGGGCCGAACCGCAGCTCCGTGTCAGAATGGACAGAGTTGCAGCTCAGCTGCCCCCATAGCAAGGTGCTTGCTGTGGGGGCACTCGACAGGAGGGAGGGGACAGGAGCAGCGAAGAGGGACCCAAGAAGAGGAGGACCCAAGAAGAGGAGGACCCAGGCTGCCCTGTGCAAAACCAACTGCACAGAGGAGGTAAGTCTAACGTTTTTTAAAAAAAAAAAAAACAAGACTTTACAATCACTTTAAAGCTGCTAGTGCATTTAATACTTTCCTCTTCCCAGATTGATAATGCGGCTGTGCAAAGGTGTCTCCACTGCACCTCCATCCAGATTGAAAGACACCATACGATAGAAAATGTGTTACTAGCCAGAATTCCCGGATGAAAGGAAAAGAAAAAATACAGCCATTATTTTTAATGACTGGTAAAGCAGTAGTATTAGCTTTTTTAGTTTTTTTTGTGTTTAAGGCCACTTTAACTGTTAAGGACTCCCAGAATACATCTCGCAAACGTGCTGTGCTTGCACCCAAACTATGGTGCCACAGTACCATGTAGTATGGTGCAGCGGAGTTTTAAAAAAGGTAGTGCTTGCACTACTTTGAGCATTCCTGTATATTTAACAGCCCTTTCAAATGAATCGACCTGGTGCATTGGTTTTAAAATGCAGGGAATTATTAACCACATGTGGATGTTACATTTTTTTTTTCTTTATAAATTTTCCCAATAGTCATTTTGTATATTTACTTTATAATGTTTAGAAATAAATTATATTTGTGCACAGGCTAGGTAAGCTGCCCCTTCATTACAACACTTAAGCCAGAGAACTGACCGTTTAGTCAAAAATTGCTTAACTGAGAGGCTGTGCACACATGGCTCTATCTACACCCAGGAGGCACTGAATATTTGCATGGGCTCTGGAAGAAGATTCTAACAGAGGAAGAGGAAAGCTAGGGTGCCTTTTGTAAAGTGGCTTTCAAGGTTTTTTTTTTTTTTTTTTTTTTTCTTTTTACAAAATGTGTCCACAGAGTTAAAGTTACAATACGTTTTATTCTGAAAAAAAAAAAAAAAAATCAATACACATCCACTACTTGTGATCTATTTATTTTTCAATACATTCATTTCTTACTGTGCTTTTCTGCCTCCTAATATTTTGAACCTCTTTTCACTTTCATTTGGAACAAGCAGTGCACATTAGTTGTGGTCAATTTCATTGTATGCACACTACAGGTCCCATAGTCCATCTCAGGAGAGGATAGCTCATTTCTTCAAACAGTAGAACTATGGAAACTGAACATAGCCATCCTCTAAAAGGAATTTCAAATTTGGAGGAGGCTGCAAGCAATAGCCGGTACTTTGAGTTAAGAATATGTACTTGGATAGAATGTGTTTTTAAACAGGAGTATAGGGTATTTTTAAACCTTGCAGGAATCCCGCAATGGGAGAACTAGGTAGGCGGACATTGAAAATGTTAGTTACGTGACTGATTCTGGCTTTAAAGTGGTAGTGAACCGCACCAAAAAAGAAAAAAAAAAAACACCCTGCAAGACAGGAGTCACAAACCGCAGCATGGAGCTCTAAAGAAGAAAGGTATAGGTATGCCAGGCCTTCAGAGAGCATGCGCTGGCGGCATCACCGGCTGCATGCAGTGTGAATACCTCCTAAAAACAGTGCAAGGTTAGGAGATATTCACTGTACTTACAGACAAGTCTCATTATAGGCTTACCTGTAGGTAACACAAAGGAGTTTACCACTTTAAAAAGCAAGTCAAAACCGACCGTTAGACTTACCGGTAACGGGTGTTTCTACGCACCTTCCAAGACGGCAACACATTGGCGATGAGAGGATCCCCCCTATAGGAAATCAGTTTACAGCTGTTAAAAGACCCCAACCCTTCCCCTTGTTCCTCAGTTGTAAAAAAGTAATTCTCCCAACCGATTCACAAGGGTTATACAATCACTAGGTACTCGCTATTTACTGATCACATTCTTTCCTCACCCTTTTAACTGGGCGTGAAGTAGGCCTGCTGCCCTGGAAGGTTCGTAGAAACACCATTGCTGGCAAGTCTAACGATCCATTTTCTCTCTTCACCCTCCAGGACGGCAACACGAGAGGATAATCAAGTAACCGCAGGCCTACCTTGGGGTGGGACCACCGCCTGGAGTACCTTTCGGCAGAAGGCTAGGTCTTGTTGAGACAGCACCTCCACTTGGTAGTGCTTCAGGGAGGTGTCTTTGCTGGACCAGGTGGCTGCATTGCGAATCTGTTCCTAGGAAGAGCCCGCTTTCTCAGCCCATGAGGTTGCCAGAGCTCTGTTTGAGTGTGCTTTCAGCTTTGCTGGTGCAGGAATACCTGAAATCTCGTTTGACACGGAAATGGCTTGTCTGATCCACCTAGAGACTGAAGGCTTAGAAGCTTGAAGTCCCTTCCATGGTCAAGAGTAGAGGATTAAAAGATTAGATCTCCTAAAATCTTTGGTTCTCTAAATAAGTGAGGAGGCATCTCCTCACATCTAAACAATGAAATGTATTTTCTCCCTCATTCTTGGGGTTATCACAAAAGGATGGTAAGGATATCTCTTGAATTCTATGAAAGGAAGATGCTACTTTGGGCATATCTAGAGTATCTGGCCTGAGGATAATCCTATCTGGGAGGATCAACAAAAAAATGTTCTTTTAATAGAAAGACCCTGTAAGTACCCTACCTTCCCATCTGTTGCGATAGCTAATAAGGCGGCTAACTTAAGTGTCAAAAACTTAAAGGAAACCTCTTCAATTAGGTTCAAAAGGGCTTCTAGATAATTTCTAGAACCCTTGTTAGGTCCCCTCTATCGACAGGGGTAGCTGTATCCCTGCCCGACAAAATTATTATAACTAAAAAGGTTCTTTCGCTAGTCTCGCGTCTAAGAAAACCTGCTATTTGTACCCGAAGAGTGTTAACCGCCCACACCCTTCTCTACCCCATCTTGTAAAAAATCCAAGATTACGGGGACAGAGGTGGAAGACATCTGCTTCTGCCTATGCCAAGTTCAAAATGTTTTCCAAACCCAAGAGTAAACCTTTCTGGTAACAGGTTTTCTGCTCAGGAAGAGTATGAATCACTCTGCAACCCTTTATTCTAAGGATGTGGCGCTCACTAACCAAGCCATCAGTTGGGAGAACTGCAGCCTGGGGTGCAACACTGGACCCTGAGAGAGTAAGTCTGGGAGAATTGGAAGCTACCAAAGAGGCGCCACTAAAAAAGTGCTTATACGTTCACAAACCATGCCCTTCTTGGCCACCATGGCACCAACAGGAGGAGGGGAAGGCCCGGGGAACGACTGAGTTTCTGTATGACTCAAGGGAATAGACAAGAGGGGGAAAGGCGTAAGCCAACTTGAACCACCAGGTCTGGACAAGGGCGTCCAAGCCATCTGAGGGGGGGGGGGGGGGGAACCTCCTTGCTTTTTTTGTTCTTGAAACTGACAAAAGGGTCCATCTCTGGGCAGCCAAATGTTTGGACTGGCGTCTGAAACTCCTCCTGATTCATCTCCTATTCCCCCTGTCTAATAGGTTGGCGGCTGAGGAAATTGGCTTCCCAATTGCTCTTCCCTTTTGTGAATAGCCAACAAGGAAGCCACCCTTCCTTCCGCCCAGCCTAAGATATCTTTGGCTAGGTCTAGGAGGGGTCTGGACCTGGTGTCGTCTTGGTGATTAAGGTAGGCGACTGCCATAGCGTTGTCTGAGCATACCTGAACCTCCTTCCCTGAAATTGAACTTTACAAGGCCTTTAGGGCTTCGCCCACTTCTCTGAAATTGGAAGAAGCCTGAGCTAACTACTTGTTCCAGGCGCCCTGGGCTTTGGCCTTTTCTAGGCGCGGGCCCCCACCCCCAGGTTCTTGCGTCTGTGGTGACTTTCAGAGGGCCTCACTGATCCCAGAGCCTGCCCTTCTCCAGATTGCTTGGTACTGACCACCACTTTAGGGAAGAGGTTACCTGAGGGGTGAGGATTAAACTTCTGCCCAGGGACTCGATTTTTTTTGTCCCGGGAGGAAAGGTGGAAGAACTGAAAGTCTCTTGAGTGCAGTTGTGTCCAAAAACTGCTGGAATGCTGACATAAGCCCCAGAACTCTCTCCTAGGGCATAAGGGGGTCCCTATCAGCAGTTTTACTGATGAGACCACTTTCTCCACTTTTTCCTTAGGAAGAAAGCGCTTTTGTACCCGTGAGTCTATCCAGTAACCTAGATAGGTCTGAACCCAAGCTGGCTCCAGGGATGACTTTACCATGCTGACCAACCAGCCTAGCGTCTGCAGGACCGTTATCACCTTCCGGGTGTCTGATCTCACATGGCTTGCCGAATGACCAAAGATCAGTAGATCGTCCAGGTAAGGAATCAAAGCTATTCCCTGGAGATGAAGATAGGCCACCCCCCTCTGCTAGGATCTTTGTGAAAATCCTTGGACTGGCCACTAGACCAAAGAAGAGTGCCCTGAACTGTCAATGGGAGACCCTACTCTGGGTTACTACCGCAAACCTCAGGAAAGCCTGGTGTTCTGGATGAATCGGAACATGTAGGTATGCATCCATGAGATCCACAGTAGTCAAACACATCTTTTAACAGGTTTTTGCATACTGCATAGATACTCTCCATGGAAAACCTTTTATTCTAGGAACTGGTTTACGTTTCTGAGGTTTATGATAAGGCGGCATTTCCCCAAGGGTTTGAGTACCACAAACACGTGGGAGTAAAAGCCTGGATAAAGCTGGCTTTCTAGCACCCGCACCACCACTTGCTGTTCCACTATCTCCTGGATCTCATTTAATATAGCTCCTCTTTTTAATAAGTCCTTTGGAGGACGTGTTAATGTAATTTTTTGTGGGGGTTTTGACAAAATTGTAGGCGGTAGCCTTCTCGAATGAGTTGAGCAATGTATAGACTGACTGAGATTTCCTCCCACAGGGAAAATAAATAAGAGTCTGCTCCCACCTTGACTTTGGCGTCACTTCGCATCTTTGGAGCTAGGAGCTGGGGAGGGGGAAGAGCAAAGTACTTCTTGGTCTACCTCTCCCAAATATCCACTTCCTATTAGATTATTTTTTGGCTCTTTGCTGGTTTTGCCCCAGGCCACCACAACATTTTTTTTCCATTTATTTCCCTCCTGGGTTTGATAGGAAATGTATTCCCTTTCTCAGAGTATCTGGGACAAGACGTTATCCAGGCCTGAGCCAAACAGCAAACACCCTTCAAAAGAAGACCACGCATTTTCACCTTTGGAGGTGAAATCGCCTCCCCATGCTTTAACGCAGATAGCCCTCCAAGCTGAGTTAATAAGGGCGCCAGTTTTAGCTGAAGCTTTAACCGACTCAACCGCAGCATCAGACAGGTAAACAACAGCTTTCCCTACAACTGAAAGGGAATCTAACACTTCCTGAGACTTACCTCCCTGTAAAAAGGTGCTAAGACTTTCTATCCAGAAGTCTGCATTCCTGGCGACGCAGGTAGCAGCCAACGCTGGGGCCATAGTGGCTGAAGTTGCGTCCAATGTTTCGTTAGCAGGGACTCTGACCTACGGTCCATGGCATCTTTGATACTGCATGTATCCTCAAAAGGAGGAGAGGTCAAATCATTTAGTCACCTGGGACAGCAAAGCGCCCAGTCTAGTCTTGTAATTTTTCCAACTACTCCTTAAAGGGGAATCTCCACACTTTTGATCTGACCAAAGTCTTTTCAGGAATATCCCACTCTTGAAGAATTAAATCCTTCAAGGACTGGTGTACAGGAAATACTTTGGATTGGTTTTTAACCTAACCTCTATACATCCTATCCTGAACTGAAGTCTCCTTGGAAGGTTCCGGGATCCCTTCAGTGGCATAGATCGCCTGAAGGAGTCTTTTCAAGTCCAGACCAAACAGATAACTGTTCATCTTAGTCTCCTCTGCCTCACTATCTAGGTCAACCTCATCCCCAGAGCTGGGCTCAGACTTTGCCTGACTTTCTGCCTCTACTCAGTCCTCCTTCTCCATAGCTTGAGCAGGGGGAAGTCCCTGAGAAACAGGTAGAAAGGCACCCGGCCCTGTCTTGGAAAGCAAACTCTGCTGAGAAGGGCCCTGTTTAGGATTTAGCTCTTCCGGGTCTACTACTTTGGGTGAAGCTACAGAAGGACTGGATAGTGGCTAATATTACCTCCTGAACAGACTTAAATAAATCCTTCATTAACCCCCGAGGCCTCCTTACCAGCCAACTTGTTAATACACCTATAACAAAATGGCTTAGTGTGAGATCTGGAAAATCTCTCCCCACAATTACCACTTTTTTTTTTTTTTTTTTTTAGAGGAGCTAGTGCTAGCAGAAATAGGGGATGTTTTGTCAGAGGCCTCCTGGGTTCCACTTCAAGAATAGAGGCAAACAAGTAAAATCATCACTCTTCCTGACCCCTTTTTTCATTTGGCCAAAGCCCCTCCCCACCCCCAGGAACTAAGCCTGACACAGGTATTATCCCCAAGGAAAGGCAATTACCCGGCCCGACTTGCTTTTGCCTGTAGCCACCTGCCCGACTTGCCATCCTCCTCCCCCATGAGGTGGATCTAGCATGTTTTACGCTCTTAGCAGCCTTCCAGCTCTTAATAGGTAAAGAGCCTGTTACTTTCCCGCAGCCATGCGGGTCCAGCGTCTCCTCCACGGCTTACACGCACTTCCGGGTCGCGCTGTGCATGCTCCGCCTCTTTTCCTGTTTGGACTGAAAGTTCCGGTTTCAGAACTAGGGCTTGAAGCGCACCAAGTCCTCCCCATACCTTGATCTCTATACGGCCGGCCCTCACATCATGGGCAGCAAGCAGAGGGACCACAACGCTTCTGCATCCAACTTGCCTGTGCCACAAAAGGCAACCTGTGAGAAGCCCAAAGGCATGCAGGTAAAGTGCAGCACTCACCGGCGTTCCTGAACCTGCCTCATGGGTACCATCTGACTGTAGGTATTCTGGTCAGAGAAAAAACAAATGTTTCACTGTGGGAAAAACAATCAATACTGAGGGACAAGGGGAAGGGTGGGGCCTTTTAACAGCTGTGAACTGATTGTGTTTCCTGTAGGGTGGAGCCTCTCATCTCTGATGTGTTGCCGTCCTGGAAGGTGAAGGGAGAATTACGAATATCTTCAAGTTTGAATCCTCAATTGTTTAATTCAGTTTCTTTTGGGTTTGTTTACAATCTCATCAGTGACCTGCTCTGGATAAACGCAGGTTACCTTTAGGGTACATAGAAAATTTGTGTGCGTGTCCCGTCCACACTGCAACGCTGGTGAGATGTGCAGCGAGGTGAAGTAAAATGCAGCATTTTTTTTGCAATGCACGGTGTACAGAAGCAGGCACTGTCACTAGCCCACATGGTAAAATGCTTACTGTATGGGCCAATTTAAAGTGATTGTAAAGACGCGTAAAGAAAAAAAAAAAAAAAAAACAAACATGTTATGCCTACCCTCTGCAGTTGGTTTTGCACGGAGCAGCCCAGATCCTCCTCTTTTTGGGTCCCTTTTTGCCGCTCCTGTCCCCTCCCTCCTATTGAATGCCCCCACAGCAAGCAGCTTGCTATGGAGGCAACCGAGCCAAGCTGAGCTGCAGCTCTGTCTCCATTCAGACATGGAGATGCCGTTCAGACCCGCCCCCTCGCTCTCCCCTGATTGGCTGACTGGCTGAGACATTGGATGCCGCGGCTGTCAAAAGGAGGGAGAGTCCCAGACAGCTGAGGGACTCATGGATATCGTGGGCGTTTTGCTACACACAGAAGGCTTTTTACCTTAATGCATGCATAAGGATAAAAAAAAAAACCTGATTTACAACTCTTTTAAACCTAGCCTTAAAATTCTGCGAACATTTAGTACCCAAAAAAACCTTAGAATCATTCCAGATATCCCCCATCTGTGTTAATTTTTTTCATGACTGTCTACAAAGTAGGGTTGAACCGATACCGTTGTTTTTACGGGCAAGTATGAGTACAGATACTTTCGGGGAAGTAGTCGCCAATACCGAGTATCAATCCTTGGCAGTGTGATCTGAGCCCATACAAAATGAATGAACTCAAATTGCACTGCAAAGAACTGCATGCGATTTAAGCGCACCGCTCCTGTGTGAACCCAGGCTGAAGTCACTATGACATGCCTGGGTTCACATAGGAGCGGGGGGGGCGCATGCAGACAGGCATCGTGCTGCATTCCTGTTCACATCACGGGTTATTCTTTGCAGTGCTATTTGAGCGCATTGTATGGGCTCAAATCACTCCGCAAAGGTTTTGGTTTCAAGTATCGTAGCATTTGCATGAGTACGAGTGAAAATGCTTAGTATAGGCACCGATATGGATACCGGTACAACCCTTCCACAAATCATTCTGCTTTTTCATCCCCCTTTGTAGCTACCCATTGATATTAACAGAGCAGGGACTACAAGTGTCTAAAGGGATGCAAGTTTTCTTTTGCTTGGGCTCATTACTTACATGTTCCTACTCTGCTGGCCACCAAACGGTACAGATTTTAGCTGTGCTGTTCAATTGTTTAATTACTGTTCCAGAAGCCAGTCTGATTTAATTAAAATCAAGCAACTGAAGGGCAGATTGCATAGCCATAAAAGTCTACTCTACACCATCCAGTGATCTGCTCCCTCCGTGGAACATGCCACAAAACATGTTGCCATGCTCCTACGTACGTCATATATGGCATCATTGATTGCCTCGGAGCTCCAGCAGCTTCCCTGTGTTACTCTGCATGCCACAGCCCAGTGAAACTGAATAAGCTACATTCTATCTACCCAGCCACTTCCTGAGCGCCATCCCTGCCAAATGCTGCAAACACACCAATCTACATGCACTTGATGCAAACAAGCAGACTTTTGGGAAGGTCAGCTGGACCCAGACTATCGGATATGCTATTCTTCTATTTATTTCAGTGAGTGTATATATATATGTGTTTTTAATCATTTTCCAATAAATCTACACTTAGGTGGAGGTGCCCTCTATCTTTGTGCAAAAAAAAACAAAAAAAAAAACACCTTTAACCATCTCAAGTCCAGACACTTTCACCCCATTCCAGTCCAGGCCAATTTTAACTTTCAGCACTGTCAAACTTTGAATGACAATTACTCAGGCATGAAGCACTGTACCTAAATGAAATGTTTTTAAGATATATAGAGCTTTCACCACTGGATTTTTGCTATTAAAAAAAAAAAAAAAAAAAAGAAAGAAAAAGATCGCACAGCTGATCAAATACCACCAAAAGAAAGCTCTATTTGTGGGAAAAAAAGGACATCAATTTTATTTGAGTACAGCGTTGCACAACCGCGCAATTGTCCGTTAAAATAACGCAGTGCCGAATCGCAAAATAGGGCCTTGCCAGGAAGGGGGCAAATCCTTCCGGGCTTAAAGTGGTTAAGATACAACTCCTTTAAGTCTGTGAGAAAGTTATAGTCTACAAACTATGGTATATATGACAATTTATCATTACTGATGTAATGACTGCCTATTATTTTTGAGGCCCTAAAAAGCCAGGACAGTACAAATACCACCCCTGAGTATGGGATACCATATGCAAGACCTTCCTAGCTTAGCCATGTAGAGAGGCCCAAAACCCTTAAGATGTTCTAGGAGCATAAAATACACATCTCATTTCTGGACTACCAATCACATTTTTGGATGCCCTGGAGCACAAGGACAGTAGACGCTAGCTGGTGTGGCGGTGATTAGAATTGACTGGCAAGAGTATTTAAGAAAATATATATACTTTTTTTACTACATGCTGTCACCAGAGCAGTGCAGTGTTACCGTAGTGACACTGTACTACTCTGGGGGGTGGACAGGATTTTTTATTTCATCACTGATTGCTTTCTACAGTGAGGATCACTGTAGAAAGCAATCAGTAAAAAACTGTGTAAAGGTTTCATTCACGCAACCTTGTGTACTACTATAATTGCTGTGATTGGTCACTGCCATCACATGGTACAGAGCTGCTGTGATTGGCCCTGGTACTATAGCTGCTGTGACCAAACACAGAGCGCTCGCAGCAGTGAACAATGGCATCATTGTTTACTATTCTTCATGTTGGTATTGGTTACAGCGATCACATGGTACCAGGGCCGCTCAAAGCCCCCCAGCACAATGATTGGCGATCAGCTGTGTCCGGAGGTCTTAAAGCGCATCCCATACATGCTCCTGCATATCCTCCTTGTGCATGCTTTTATGTAATATGGCCAGACAGGAAGAGGTTAAAGGCATTTGTAGGAGCAAAGCCAGAATGCACCAAGTGCATAATGTGCTAGTGTGTTCCAGAGGGAAAAAAAAAAAAAAACGCAGAAAAAAAAAAAAAAATCTACTTTTTTTCATTCTATGGGAGGACACAGACCTGCTTCAATTAATCTACTATAGTGACACCTCAAAGCAAGGCCACAACAGGGCAAGCAAAAAAAAAAAAAAACAGACTAATTGTCTCAAAAGAAAAACTATACAAGTCAGTTTTCCCTATGAGAATCACCTGGAGCAGCAGTTTCTGTATTTGCTTTCTGCAAAATTTTTATTCCAAAAACTGGCATCAACTGATGCATCCACAGCCACTTTATAATATCTGGTGAACATATGAAATGATGACCAAATGGCCCCCCTTACAAATCAACGACTGATGGCAGAAAGCCCAGGATGCATGTATCACTCTGGTAGAATGCACCATAACTAGAAATGGTGGTTCTCAGAGATTGAAAGCAAACACTTGGACAAGAGTATGCTTGATCCAATGTGAAATACTAGCAGTAAACACTGCAAGGACCTTTCACAGGCTCTCTAAACCCACAAACAGGGAATTTGACCTGCAGAACCCATCAGTGACATTCAAAAACACCCTAATCACCCCGACCATATCAAAAGAATGTTGCGAAACTTCCTTTGGGCAAACTGGAAGCACAGTGTCTTCAATTAAGTAAAAGCTAATACCACCTTAGGCAGATAAAGTGTCTTGGATCCAAAACAACCCAATTCTAAAAAGGACCAAAAATGGAGGCTTGCAGGACAACGCCATCAGTTCCAAATCTCTATGAATAGAAGTAATGAAAATATACTCAAAACGCAGTTTTCATAACTCTGACAAT
The DNA here is from genome assembly GCF_965119305.1 of Pelophylax lessonae. Classification (NCBI taxonomy): domain Eukaryota; kingdom Metazoa; phylum Chordata; class Amphibia; order Anura; family Ranidae; genus Pelophylax; species Pelophylax lessonae. The sequence continues at coordinate 569,382,935 of NC_138768.1, read as the reverse complement.
GCCAGGTTAAGGTCTGACTGTGGCCTGACTGGAGGGCCAGTGCAAAAACACTGGCATTGAAAGAGGTAAAGCCAGCACAGTGAAATATGGGCTGTGACAAAAGGGTCTTACTGAAGCCAAGGTGTGTCCACTACCAAACCAGCAGGATTTATGTACCATGGCTTGCTGGTCCAAACCCAAGCCACAAGGATCAATGAACATTCCTTTGGCTTCTAATCATATTGGCTTCTAATCAGTGAAGTAGCCATGGCAAAAAATAAAAAAAATCAGGGAAGGTAGTGACTCAGAAGAAGGTCCCGGAAGATGGACACCGTGTGTGTGTGTGTGTGTGTGTGTGTGTGTGTGTGTGTGTATCTATATATATATATATATATATATATATATATATAAAATCTATCTATTAAAAATAATAATAATCTCTCTTAAATCTTCCTGGAAACACCTTCCACAGAGGCCAGGAGTCCGTGGATGACTAGATGTAAATCAAGTAACTAAGGGGAGAAAAGCTGGTTGGATGAGAAACACATCTTTGTAGCCCAAGGCCACCTACTTGGGAGCCTATTGGTCCAACATGCTATCAAATACTCTAAATGCAAGAGCTCACCTTCCGCCGTGAGCTGAAAAAGGTAGGAGATAAACTTCATGGGAAAGATGACGTCTCCACGAGAATGGAGGAACTGGACTGCTAGGGAACGCTATCATCGCTTCTGGGATGAAAAGCTAGGCCCAGATTTGCGAGGAGAATCAAAGAAAAATATGCTTTTCCTCAGAGGAGTTCTTGATAATCTCATCCAGCACCACACAACAGTCAATCCCTAGTAAATGGTAGATACACAAGAGCCCAAGTCCAGAGGTGCATAAACTTACTTCAAGCCCTGGTGCCACCAGGTCTGCTAAATCCAAACAAAACATGTGAAACTTGTTCCTCCACAAGACCCTTTTGGCCAATGGCTTTGGATTCTGGTTCTAGGATCTTTAACCTAAAAACAAAAATGTTATATATTGCAGCTTTCTTGCCAATCCTTAAAGAGGATCTTCACCCTAGAAACATTTTTAAAAAAGTCAGCCGCTACAACTACTGGGATCCAGTGCTGTCCAAACTCAAGTCAGTTCTTTGGGTCCCCAGCCGGCTGTGACTCCTTGCAGCTTAACAGCCTGTTTCCCACTGTGAATATGCAAGCTGTAAAATGCTGTGTGAAAGGTCCCACAACCTTCTGAGACCTGTGGCGTGTCCCAGAAGGCTGTGGTCAAGGGAAATGGGGAAGGGGGGATTGGCGAACTAATGTTTGGATCGCCTAGGCCAGAGGAAGGTAACCTTTGAGAGGTGGAGATCTACCTAAAAAAAAAAAAATCACCAGGGTTGGCCACCTTTTTTTTTTTTTTTTTTCTTTAAAAATAACAGCAAGGTCCAACTAAATAGTAGGAAAACTTAGGCAAACATAAAAATGTCACTGTAAAAGTGTAAACTTCACCTACCAGTCCAGGCAGTAGATTTTGTCCATAGGGAAGAGGACGGCAACCGTTTTTAATTCTGTTTTTCACAATTCTATTACTGTGAAGCAGGTTGCTATTGTGGGCACTTGTCAGGGGACCCGAGAAGTGAAGGGTCGGTGTTGCTCTGTGCAAAACCATTGCACAGAGCGGGTAAGTGTAAAATGTCTGTTATTTAGAAAAACATTAAAAAGGTTTAAAGTCATTTTAACCCTTACTATTAAAAACTGTCCCCTAAGCGCTCCTAACACCTATGCCTACTAACCTGTGAAATTAATATCTGTATACATATTACTTAGTGCATACGCCTCTTTCCAGCCGTCTTTGGTCACATGATCTCCCGTGTGCCAGCGGCACTGCAGGGGAGAGGAGAGAGTGGTTCAACAATGACTAGTAAAGCCTTAAGTGGGATTCAATGGCCCCTGGGTAATCAGCGCTACCTCCTCCCCCTGCAGCCGTGCTGGCTGACACAGTGGAGCTGGATCACATGATTGGACCAAAGCCAGCTGAAAATAGGCAAGTACACAGATCTTTCTTACACAGGTTAGTAAGCATAGGTGTTGGGAGGGGGTAGGGGACAGTTTAATGAGTAGTTCGATTTAAGTCTGGAATCTGACTTTAAGGGCAAGTTGTGCAAGAACTTTAATATGTTTAAAGAAAATTCATATAGTTGTAATTTGGCTCAGCATCCAAAAAAGTGAAGAAAAATGTAATGAAAACTGCGTTCTAATGTTACCAACTGAGATTAAACGTTTAGTTTCCCACTTCATCTATATCTGTAAAATGTACTACTGAATTAGGATTGCTAGTTTTAAGCCGACCATACACGGACTGAAATTCAGCCAGTTCAGCAGGGACAAGTCAAATTTTGATCCATGTATGGACTAGCTAGTTGTATACAAGTGGAGCGATCGACTTACGTACAATCAGCCTGTTGGGTGTTTCCTGTACAATCAATGCTGCCGGCTATAGACAGCAAAACTGAGCATTGAATTCTGCGGACGGGGAAGACTCACCATTGGCAAAATGCAATAGCTCAACGGGAACAATTCCCCCATCCACATCAAATGTGTGAATGGGGGAATTGGTTCAATTTTTGTTGAACAAAAAAGAACAAATTAATCATGTATGGCCTGCCTCAAGAAGCAAATTGATATTTCTTGCTAAAGTTACTAAAAATGGCTATTGAATTACAGGAAAAAAAAAAAAAAATATATATATATATATATATATATATATATATATATATATATATATATACATACATATATATACATATATATACATACATACATATATACATATATACATATATACATACACACACACACACACACTTTTTTTTTTTTAAGTGAGGAAAATTTTAACATTTTAAAATTGTATGCACAACTGGAGAAAATAAAAGTGAACAATGCTACAGGTTTCACAGCCAAGCAAGGGGAAATCTCCCCTAAAGCAAGTTTAAAAAATACAGCAGTTAAAACTTAAGTTTTAACTAAAACTAAAGACATTTTGATATGGCTAAGCTTAAAAGGTTAAAGATGGCCATAGATGGATCAAAAATCAGCCAGTTTAGCAGGTACCAGCCAAACTTTGATCCATCTATGTCTGTTCCTATTTAAGAGAAGTCGATCTAATGATCGGCTTCCCTTGAGAACAGGAAGGTTGGGAAATTTTAATTTGAGCAATCCACACAGTCAATTGGCACAGATGGCACTATTTCTTTAGCCACCCCACCTGTGTGGCTGGGGCAAACCATTTGTCTTATCGGCCCGCTAGCTGATGATAAAAAAAAACACACGCTCTATGGCCGGGTTAACCCCTCCTTTAAGACCATTTTAAAAGTTGCCAAGATGGCCCCCCCCCCCTCACACACCCAAACACACCTTTCAGGGGTTCTTAAACCAGTAGCTGTCAGATTTAAAATTTAGCAGACAGATTTGTTGTTCCCAATGCAACACACACACACCATACCCACAGACATAGTTCATTGACACTTCCTCTAGCTAACAAAGTCTGAATCGCAGTATGGACGAGAGGCAAGGTGGGTATACTCTTAAAGCGGATTTCCGGCCACAAAATCGGCATAAGATTTTGGGCCATCCGCTTGCTCTTGGTCACCTGAAAAAGAAATGGATAGTTACGATTTTTTTTTTGTTTACTTACCTTGTTATTGAAGAAAAATACAATCACCTTTCTTCCACTTCCTCCCTCTGCAGCCGCGCAGTCACTTCCTCTTTGCATTGATTCCTGGGAGCTGAACGTCATAGCTCCCAGGAATCAATGCGCCTGCACCGGCCCTGCTCGTCACTTCCGGTACGGCGCCTCATTCCCTGCTAAACAGCTTCTGGGCATGCCCAGAAGCTGTGGAGGGATGACGCGCCTGCACCGGAAGCAACGATCGAGGCCGATGCAGGCGCATTCTGGGAGAAGAGGACGCAGAAGAGGACGCGCTGGCTTCAGCTGCTCACATCCGAGATGACAGCGCTGGAGTAGAAATTTTCAAGGTATTTCTTCTAAAAAGGTAAGTGCGACTCGGGACAGTACAGAGGCTATCCATTGTGGAATGTACTAGCCCTGACTGTCCCGGGGGGTATTTTTAGCTAAATTTCACCCCCGTGGCCGGAACTCCGCTTTAACCTCATGACATTGTCCTCTTGTATCAGGGAAGAAAATGCACACAGCAGACACCTACCAGTGTCAACTCAATACAATTGTCAACCAAAGCCATGTCTTGACTTTGTAAAATTCCAACATTTTCACATTTCATACCTTACAGCATCCAAAAGTAACGGCTCAAAGGCCCATTAAAATGGCCAAAACGTACAAAAAAAAAAAAAAAAACACATGCAACAAGGACGCTTACTTCTTGATGTTCTTTTGGTGTAAAAAAAAAAAAAAAAAAAAAAAAAAAAAGGCTTCCTAAATCAAATGTTGTGCGAGACAAATGTGCCCACTCTAAGTTATAGGGCCCCATGTAGCGTAGCATTGAATCACCAACAGAACCTCCAAGGTTCAACTTAACTTTTCCTAAAACCTAAATTCCTGAGTTTTTGCACCAACTAAGGTGACTTGTCAGTGTTTCCTAGCCAATGATGCAGATTATGCAGCATTCCAGTCAGCAGAAAAATGAAAAGTGATGTCCATAACAAAGATGGCAGCTGAACTTCCGCCACTGCCAACACTAAGAACAGCTAGTGTGACATGGCCCCAGTTCTGCTACACTCCAATGGACATTTAAACAGGGCCTGGTAAAGAAGTTCCTACATTCATATTGGGGCCACCGTCATACTACATAAAAGGAGGTAACTCACATTACGTGCACTGCAGTGCCAAAAAAATGGACAAGGTACTCTACTGCATACCACTTTTTTTGAATCTGCATTAAAAACTGCATTAAGAATCTAGTTACTATGAGCAACTATTAACTGCATGTAACTTCAGCAATATACACAGCGCTGTGTTACAGACACTCCCAGAACAAAATAGGATTGGGCTGAGCGCTGCCAAACTGGACTGGCCAATAAAAGGCTTCTCACACTCCACTGAAGAGAAATTCCAAGGTAAAGTGTTCAGAGAACATTTTTTGATATGGTTTATTAGGCATCGACCGATTATCAGAGGCCTATATTCACATATTTTTTGAAGTATCGGCCACAAACTTGCCGATACGGCCGAAATGACTTCAAGTGGTTGTACTGCCAGATTTTTTATTTTTTTTTTTAAATGACCGTATTCAAAACAGCCAAACTTGGCGTTTTCAATGCTTTTAAGTGCAGAGGAGGAGTTTGGGGTCTTGCAGACTCAAAGAGTACCTCTCACTGCCAATTACTATCAAAAGGGATGTTTACATTTCTTAGCAACAGCAATAAAAGTGATAAAAATTATAAATTAAGAGGACAGCGCGAAAAAAACCTCAATGTGCAGAATATCGGCACCGAATATCGGTTATCGGCCTGAAGGGTGGCTGCAAAATCGAGATTGGCCCTAAAAAAAATATATCGGTCAATCCCCATTGTTTATCTCCTGGTACCCTGCTGAGCTCAGTTGTTCCCGACTGCCCGTCCCAAAATTACTATTGTACACATAAGAACAACATTGGTGCCCTTCAGTGCTGCTATAAGGACCACCCACTGCCTACAAATGCACTGCGGGGCAAATAGAAGATTGACATTCTCAAATGTCGACTACTTGGCAAAGGACTCCTTTAAAATTTTGCTCTCTAAACATACATATAAAATAATTTACATAAAAATGATCACAAACCTGACCAAAAAAGGTAAACCAGACTAAATATATGGTTATCAGGAAACATTTCAGTCTTCACAAGTAATGCCTACCTAAACTTAAAGTGGTGTCAGGAAGAGGACTGCAATACCACAGCCAAAACGTAGCTAGGCTTCCTAAAAATACTTCCAGGCTTAAAAAAAAAAAAAAAAAAAAAAAAACATAAGCAGAATCTGTGAGCAAACACTATGTGACAATACGTAAAGGGCAGGCCAAATTCTATTGCAGTTTAGTAAAGACAGCAGAAAATAAAATGCCGTGTAGTGTGGTGTGGGACGCTGCATGTAGACGAATTGTGCAAGACATATGATACTAAACCCGGAGAAAGCTGCTTTGCAGACCCCACCTTCTAATGAGTTAATCTAAAGGTCACAGGCACGCAGGCATTTTATGTAATCTAAGGCCCCCTTTTCTCATTTTAAAAGACGGCAGACACCCAGCGGGTCAGAACGCTGTCAGCACACACACTTTATAGGAGAGGGCCAAAACCGGCCGCTAACACGGAGCCAAATCCGCAGAAGGTCTAGCTAATCGTCGGCTCACATTATCCCGACATCCGTCCCTCTCCGCCCTCCTCTCTCTGCCCGATATGGCCGACACATCCCAGCACCCTCGTACCTCTAGGATGTCTTCTAGAACATATGCTTCCATGTCGGCTGCCGTGTCTACCATGTTTTCTTACACAGCCATATCTGTTACTGCACTATGATTAGATCAGAGCCAGCAGGAACCCTCCTCTGTCAGCGAGGGAAGAGGAAATGGAAGGTTCTATTCTGGCCCGGAGCAGCGCTGCAGTTTCAGTGCAGGCCTCTACCAACACACACAGGGGTGACTCACACTACATGAGCTTTTAAAGACACAGATCCGCTTTTCTACCCACAACGCCTTACTGTCACCCCATCGCTGGACTGTGCACACAACGCACTTACACAAAACAATGGATTCACGAACATAACAGGCACTACATTAGACGCAGAAAAGTTCACATATACACATAAACTTGTCCATATGTGCAACTATTGAATATGAACTTAGATTATGCTATCAAATTTAACATGAAATCTGGCCAAATTATAACATACATACACACACACACACACACATATATACACACACACACACACACATATACATATATATATATATATATATATATATATATATATATATATATATATATATATATATATATATATATATATATATATATATATATTTATTTTATACATACACACATACATACTAATATATATATATATATATATATTTAAGCTGATGTCTAATACCTGGTCAATAGGAGCTCAATCCTGCTCAACACAACCCAACAAATCAGGCCATTAAAACTGACAAGACACATTACAATTTGATTGTACAACCTCTATTAGATCTACCGACTATTTGGTGTTCCCAACTGAATTCCAAAACCTGGTACTATATCAAGTTGTCAGTGTATATATATATATATATAAATAAGATTGTATAATCATGTTGCAAGGTCTATGGCCAAGTGCTACCTGTGCGCGATAACTGGTGCTCTAAAGCCGTGTTTGTACTGTTGTGAGGGTTGTATTTGTACAAGTGCTCCCTACATCCCCATGCAGGCAGTCCCATTCATATATTTTGTAGAAAGAAAGCGGCACCTCCAGTAATAGGAAACTTGAATTTATTGTGAAATCAAAGGTCCAACACCGAACATACATACAAGACAAACTGGATCAGCAGACGCGTTTCACACCATGTGCTTAATCATTGCTAATTGTAATTAGATATGTGTCTTCCTTTATGGACTGGGGAAAAATCACCTTAGCCAATTCATTGCAGTCCCATTCATGTCAACTGGGGCTCAGTGGTTGCAGAGAGACAGCCGTCGCTCCCAGTCTCAAATCTGTGTGGGTGGGTGCAGGTGCATGACCCTTTATGTAGCCAGTTTACATTTGGGGGCATGCATCAGCAACCACATAGATGTCAAATTAGGAGCAGTGACTATGCTCATGCAGTCGCTATGTCCTATTTGACATGCATGGGACTGCAGAAGACACCTGTGCAAACAGTCCACAAACAGGCGTGTGCTTAGGTATGCATGTGTGAACAAGGCCTAATGTAAGTAGTTGGATTATATCTGGTATCAGACTCTAGCAATGCTTAGACTGCCAAGGAGGAGTGCAGGGAGCCAATCAGCTGCGCTGTAGTGTTCATGGGCTAACAGGTAACATGTGGATAGCAGGAAAGAGCAGAGTGTCAGAGCGATAAGCCCATCAGTCTGCTGCTACTTCACTGTCCAGGGAGGGGACCAAGACTTGGCCATGTGCATATTTTGCATAGCTCACATTCCCATGATTTTTCTCAGTGATTCACTTGAATGAGCTGCCCTATGCACACTTGTCGTGGCAAAGAAGATCAGGGAGCAAAGTTTAGCCTTGAGCCAGGTGTGGTTTTAACACGGTGTGACACCTAAATCGCGACAAAAATCAAACCACGTTTTGGGTGCCATTTACACTGGGAGGCCGAGCCAGGTGCCGATTCAGGTTCCTGGGTGGATCCCAACCATATGGTCACAATCTTTCCCGAGCATTGACTGGCTTTGCGATGTGAGCCGACAGCAGGCTTCAGCCCGCTTTCTGCTCACTCCTGTGATCATTGAAGTACAGTCAAACGAGCTTTTGTTGTACTTTTACTCTTTTAGGCTAGTTTCACACAAGTGCAGCTACAACTATCTGAATTTCAGTGCGATTCTGTAGCGCATTTTGGGTTTTTCCAGCCTCATGTGTTTTTGAAGAAGCAGCAGACATTTTATTCACATAAATGTACTAAAAAAACACATGCGTTTTACACACGTTTTTTGGGGCATTTTCATTGACATCTATGGGAAAAAAAACACAACAAAGTATCACATGTACCTTTTCCAAAAACACACTGTACTACATTGATGTGATTGGGCACCATTGAAAATATTTCCAAAGCCGTGCAATTCTGGGCACCTGAAGTTGCACTAGTGTGAACCAGGCCTTACGGCTGAAAACGCCTTAGAGCTTTGAATGCCAGCAGGTTGAGGTTTTCCATAAAGTGTTGCATGACTGTGCTAAAGACAATAACCAAAAGGGTAGAAGACACAGCCACACCACACAGTGCTGAAGAGGATTCCAAGGAATCCCAAAGCCATTAATAGAAATTGATCTGGGGCGCCTGCTAGAGGAGGACTGTCTCCCCCCTTTCCTTCATGTCTAGAAAGAACATGTTGCAACCACTTGGTATTAAGGCAGTTTATAGGCCCAAGGTAATAGGCAAGGAAGGCCTCAAATATTCACAAAACCTAGATGGCTGATAGCAGGTGAGGGTAGGATGGCTAAAGTCGACCAAAGTTATTGTAGGCAGGCAGCAGGAATGGATTGAAGAGGAGAGTTTCACGTTTCCCACATTGTTATCCTAAGGAATCCAGTAACCTATACAAATGAGGCAGCTCACATTGCTCAGTCCAAGCAGCATACCCACTGTCTTCAGAGACAGGCAAGTGCTAAAACTATATGCCAGTAGCTCTGGAACTAGAAAGTTCTCTGCAGCTTTTACCAAAACAGAGTCTGGGAAGCTTCCCATGTAGAACCCAGTGCCTAAAGGTCCAAGCCATATCCACAATGTCCAGTCCAGTGCAGACCAGGTACAATGGCACCAAGGGCAGGCAGAGGACAACTGCCTGCGAGCTGCAATGCAAATACAGCTCTAAGAATGATGTAGAGAAATGTTCTTCAAAAGGAAAAAAATAAAGTCCAAGCAAAAATAGGTTATTCGAACACAGCAGAGCTAAAGAAAACATGCCCATTCTGCAAGAATATAAGCAAAAAAACAGAGACAAGCTGGGAGTAGGAGTGGTTATCCTGGGCTGGCCTACAGTTTTGTTTGCCAGTGTCCAGTCCTCCTGTAGCTGGCAGCAATGCAGAAGGCTAAAGGTGTCCAGTGTCCCTCAATGGATGACAAAGTAATATAGTATGGGGGGTCTACAGTTCATTTTTAAAGACAAAGATCTGCATTTTAACATGTATGAAAAATGCACAGCAAAATAGTTACCCTAACTACAGTTCCCAATTAGTGGTGGCCTCCTTCATACGTCATGTACAAATAACTGCTTCTCTAACCTTTCTGCGAAGTTGGAGTGAGCAGGGTGAAGCACCAAGAAGGGCAATACTGGATGCCCACTTGGTTATTTTCTTGTGTCACACTTTTGTGTTTTTATATCCACCACAAAAGGGAAGTGAGCTGCGTCTCTAAAGGCACCAAGAAAACGATTATATGTTATGTACAAAATAGCTTATGGGACATGGCATGTCAAATTTTCAAACCACTGGCCATCTTAAAGCAGTTTAAGAACAAAGGGGTGAACAACTCAAGCAATAAAACCAGGAGAAACTAAAGACCAACCAAACAATGACGTTGATCAAAGACCCTCCACCACCTTATAAAACTTGGTGAATTTGTAGGCCAAAGGCCATGTCACAGCTTTTCAGACCTGAAAAAACATGGCAGAAGACCCAAAGACATGCCTGCTGCCCTGGTAGTGTAGGCACGGACAGAAAAATAGGGAACCGTTTGTTTCAATTATCAAACATGATTTAGTGCATTCAGCTGGCAATAATGGATCTAGAAGCCTGATCCTTTTTTTGGGACTCATTACAAATAGAGAATCCAATTTCTAGTTGGAGCTGTAACCCTAACTGCATCTAAACAGTGGAAAGCAATCTCCTTAGAGGTTTAGGAGTTGAACACAAAGATGATAAAACATCTTCATTCAAACGGACTTTAAAGACCACCAACAGTAACAGAAAACACACTACTGCTGTGGATAACTAGAATGTTTCCTCGCAGAACAAGGCAGCCAAGCTCAGAAACTATTCTTGCTAATCTAATAATCATACATACTGCAGACAAAACATACAACAGAGGAGAGGAGTAAGCTATAGGTTCACCTGCTTCAGCTTGGTAACCTGTCCTTCTTGTGTCTGACTTTGCCAAGCGTTAACAAGCTTTGAAGGCATTTTAGGAGGAGGAAGTAAAACATACTATATGTCGTAATGCAGTCACGTACCACAACCAACCATGGAGTACTCAACCAACTGGTAGTGGATGTCAATCCATGCCCAAAGCATAAGAAAATGTTGGGGTACTTTGGCTGTAAACAACAGCCACTGCAGGTGGCAGACTGTGACCCAGTCCCCAGTAATGAAAGTTCAGATGATTTTGGCCCTTGATAACTAGAGAAAAAAAAGTTGGTGTTCTGCAGCCACAAAAAAAAAAAAAAAAAAAAAAAAAAAAAAAAAAAGATGGCATAGAGCAGGGGTGTCAAACTCAATGTAATCGTGGGCCGCATCAGCAATATGATTGCCCTGAAAGGGCTGGTTGTATCTGTTAGACTAGATGTCTAGAGCATTCCCTACCCTTACATAAGACGTCAAGAGCCACTCCACCATCAGAAGTTGAGTTCCCCCACCCTTCCTTACATCACAGTGCACCCCCATTGCCTTGTGCTGCTGCTGGGAAGAAGTTGGAGGCAATTCTGGAAAGCAGAAAGTACAGGGTCTGGGGGAGGGATCAGAGGAGGGCTGGAGCTCTTTTGCAGCTGCAGGAGAGGTGTGAGGGCCACATGAAATGGCCTGGAGGGCCGGATTCGGTCCACGGGCCTAGTTTTTGACACATGTGGCATAGAGGGTGTGTGCAGGACTCTACTCCTTACTGCCAAAGAAACTGCAGTTCAGGCAAGGTAATGCAGCCTAAGAATGGTAGCCATATTGTAGCACAACAAGACTAGTCCCAGTTGCACCTAGAACTGCAAATGGGGCTCAAAAGATTAAAGTACACATAGTTGTCGTTCACAAATGGGGGAAAAGATCCTCAGAAATTCCCAACTATAGACCCATATCTTCATGAAATATGGATTTTAGGTCATTCACTAAAATCTTGTCGGACTGCCCTCATTCATTGATCTTTTTGCCGATTCATACAGGCAATTGGGCTTTGCCCCGAGCATAAAAACATTAAAACGCAACACTTTGGGCCCCTATGTCAGAAAATAGAGAGGACTTTATCAACTGACATGAAGAAGGCATTCGACAGGTCAGCATAGGGCTATATGTTTGAAGTATTAAGAGACATTGGATTAAAAGACAAAATGATGTCCTGGACAAGGGCCAAATACTCCACTCTAGTGCCAAAATAAAGGTCAATAGCATTCTGTCAGATATTCTTTATATCAAATGAGACCAGAGAAGGGTGCCCTTTGTCCCCTTTAAATATTTATTCTAACACTGAGACCACTTTTGAAAACTATAAGGAAAGGTGAGAATATCAGGGAATTCCAGACTGACACAGATACGTACAAAGTGTTCATATACGCTGATATGTTGTTTTACATAACACGACCTCAAGTGACTATACCCAAAATTACTTAAAACAATAGATTATTATTATTATTCATCTTCATTCAATATGAAAGACTACAAATCTATGGCAATATGTGGCTCACATAACTCATGACTATCCCAAACACCCCCATCAATATCCTTTTCCATAGACCACCACCTACACCAAGTATCTAGGTATAAAGTTACCCAGTCTTTTATCTCATTTATAAGACCTAAATATTATACTGCTGCTGAGACAAGTTAAAATAGACCTTCAAAAATGGAAAAACCATCTTGTTTTCTTGGCTAGGCAGAATAGCAATCAAAAATGAACATTTTGCTATACACAGTATATTTCAAAAGGTTCCTATTACAGCTCATTGGATCTTCTTTAAATCCCTGGAGAAAGAATTTAACCAATTTATATAGTTTAACAAAAAAAACTCAAACCAAGAAACTGAACCTCCGATTGATTCCCTAGAGAAAAATGTGGTTTAGGCCTACCAGCCCTTAAGAAATATATTACTATGCCTGCCACCTACAGAGATTAGCTACAACCAGGAGAGAAGGCATGGGTAACAAACTGAACTGAGAACTCACTAATTGCTCTTCCATGGTCCACCCACACTAAGACAACACTGATAAACATCCGCTGATGGTAGTAACTTTGCAAATTTTTTATTCATGTTGTAAGACACCAATCTTCTCACACAGGAGAAGCTCTCTTACCTCCAAATGGGAGTTCAGCATAATTTCTACATCATTGGCGAGACAAATATCCCCCACCATTGGATTAATTTTTTCCTTTTTATTCAGGGCTCATTCACTGCTGCCTGTGTTGATGGGGGAATCGTGCAAATTTCTTTCCAGCAACCAGAAAATTTGCACCATGTATGGCCTGCCTAAGCCCCATCTTAAGGTCTTGCCCAAGTACACACAGTCAACTTATTAGGAAAAATAACACGCTGAAAAGTCTCCAGGCACATACCTCCTACATATGGATACAGGCTCAACAAATCACCTCTCCAAAGCCCCATTAAGACATCTGATCAACACAGCTTACACAGTAGTCCCCAGGCAAAGAAAGACTTGATAGACTATATAGACGAGGGGTCTTCAAACTATGGCCCTCCAGTTGTTCAGGAACTACAATTCCCATCATGCCGACATGTCTGTGAATGTCCGTTTTACAATGTGTAGTTTCACAACAGCTGGAGGACCGATGTTTGAGGATCCCCGATGTAGACTGTATTCAGGAGATAGAGTTAGTTCTACATTCTAAACTAGATAGGCTGACACAATTTAATCCAACACAGTACACATGGACAGAGTTCTAACAGTCAAACACCTATAAAATGAAGATGAGAGAATAATGAATTAGCCAGGTGGAAAATGAGAGGTGGGTAAAGATATACTGAGCATTTCAGGCAAACATATTCCTCAACTTTTTTCTGAGCTCCCTACTGATAGAGAGCAAGTTAAGGGTTTCATTAATCTTCCCCTCTGGGTGCATTCTTTTCCACCCTTCCCATATTCTTTTTTACACTGTCTACCTAATTTAGCACTATTCGGTTGGGAGATCTCCCTCCCACATGGAACAAAAGGCGGTATAATAAGAATAAATAATAAACCTTTATATCATAAATCTGGACAAGCAGTTACATTGGGGGAGATGCAGCGGGAATCAATGCATTTGAGACTAAGAAATTTGTGTTCGATACAGAAAATAGAAAGCTAGTTTACGGGATAAAAGTTGTTTCTAGAAAGTTGGTTTCCCTTTACCCCCCCCCCCCCCCACACTTTTTCTATCGCCCTTTCCTAGGTCGTTCAGATCATTCATCTTAAATGACAGGGTTTCACCACACTTATATGAATTAGGCACAGGTACATTGAATTGAGTAAGAGTGCCCTGTTGCCTAGATACTGCAGTATAAACATTTGAGATGTGTCAAATCTAAAATTTAAGTATAAGAATGACTGCTTTTCATGCCCAAATCATTTTTGGGGTTTTTATTTGCCATTGTATTTAGGAAAATTTTATATCAAAAGAAACCATATCACACATAAATATTTATATATTTTTTTTTATTCACAGAACAGCTATCAGCTGTATTAATAGAAGGCTTATAGTAACCGCAAAGTCGCGTTTTTTTTTAAATAACCAACATAACATGTTACACTTCCCTCCTCTGTGCAGTGGTTTTGCACAGAGCAGCCAGGTCCTCCTCTTCGCTGCTCCTGGCCCCTCCCTTTCTGTCGAGTGCCCCAACAGCAAGCAGCTTGCTATGGGGGGCACCCGAGCCGAGCTGTAGCTCCGTGTGTCCATTCAGACACGGAGTTGGTGTTCGGCCCCACTCCCCCCTCTCTCCCGATTGGCTAACTAATCAGGAGGAGGTGTTCCAGGCGGCTGAGGGACTCATGGACATCGTTGGATAGAGAGGAGGCTCAGGTATTAGGGGGTGCTGGGGCCGCTGCTACACAGAGAAGGCTTTTAACTTAAAGTATTGAGATAAAAAAACCTTCTGACTTTACAACTTCTTTCACACACTATTTACTAATTACGTCCATAATTAAGGTCATGTGCTGAATATTTATATTAAGTTGTACAATTTGTATGTTTGTTATGATATACAGTAACTCACAAAATTGAGTACACCCCTAACATTTTTGTAAATATTTTATTATATATCTTTTCATGTGACAACACTGAAGAAATGACACTTTGCTACAAAGTAGTGAGTGTACAGCTTGTATAAGTGTAAATTTGCTGTCCCCTCAAAATAACAATGCAGCTTTAATGTCTAAACCGCTGGCAACAAAAGTGAGTACACCCCTAAGAGAAAATGTCCAATTTGGGCCCAAAGTGTCAATATTTTGTGTGGCCACCATTATTTTCCAGCACTGCCTTAACCCTCTTGGGCATGGAGTTCACCAGAGCCTCACAGGTTGCCACTGGAGTCCTCTTCCACACCTCCATGACGACATCACGGAGCTGGTGGATGTTCGAGACCTTGCATTCCTCCACCTTTCGTGTGCGAATGCCCCACAGACGCTCAATGGTGTTTATGTCTGGAGACATGCTTGGCCAGTCCATCACCTTTACCCTCAGCTTCTTTAGCAAGGCAGTGGTTGCCTTGGAGGCGTGTTTGCGGTCGTTATGTTGGAATACTTCCCTGTGGCCCAGTCTCCAAAGGAAGGGGGATCATGCTCTGCTTCAGTATGTCACAGTACATATTGGCATTCATGGTTCCCCTCAATGAACTGTAGCTCCCCAGTGTCGGCAGCACTCATGCAGCCCCAGACCATGACACTCCCACCACCATGCTTGACTGTAGGCAAGATACACTTGTCTTTGTACTCCTCACCTTTGATTGCCACCACACACGCTTGATACCATCTGAACCACAGAACTTGGTTCCAGTAATCAATGTCCTTTAGTCTACTTGTCTTCAGCAAACTGTTTGTGGGCTTTCTTGTGCATCATCTTTAGAAGAGGCTTCCTTCTGGGACGACAGCCATGAAGACCAATTTGATGCAGTGTGCAGAGAATGGTCTGAGCACTGACAGGCTGAACCCCCCCACCCCTTCAACTGACACTGAGCACGTGCACTTAACTTCTTTGTTTGACCATGGCGAGGCCTGTTCTAAATGGAACCTGTCCTGTTAAACCGCTGTATGGTCTTGCCCACCGTGCTGCAGCTCAGTTTTAGGGTCTTGGCAATCTTCTTATAGCCTAGGCCATCTTTATGTAGAGCAATATTTCTTTTTTTTCAGATCCTCAGAGTTCTTTGCCATGAGATGCCATGTTGAACTTCCAGTGACCAGTATGAGAGAGTGAGAGTGATAACACCAAGTTTACCACACCTGCTCCCCATTCACAATGGTGATATTATTGTCATTGTGTTTAGTGTCAGTTTTTTGTTACCGATGTTGTTTTTATCATTATGGAGACAGCTTCCGTTGTGTGAATAATTTTCTAATTATGTATTTTATACATTTAATAGTTCCTCCTTTTGTTTTGAACTACGCCAAACAGTATATTTTCATCTGTTTATAGTACAGTGCACTATTGGCCGTCTCATTTGTGCCCTCTGTGGAGTAAGAAATGGCCTTTAGGACCCAGTGGATGCATACTGGCACCCCTCCTATATCTTCTCTTGTCCAAGATGGCACTATTGAGGCCTGAGGAAGGAGAGCATGCTCCGCAAATGTGTCGCCGCCTGCGTCATCACGTCACGACCGGGAAGTGATGTCGGAGAGTGCCCCTGCGTTCCAGCTACCAGGAAGCGCCGACCTCCATCGGCTGTTACCGGGTGCCTGAGACCGCCGGACCATTGATATTGCTATATGAAGCTCCCTGTACATACTCGTTTGTGAGTATATTGGTGTCTGATTACTATTTGATATTAACATCTTCTACTGCACTTAGAGTGGCGCTAATTGGAAAAGGGCTAATTGGGCCTAATATGGACATTTTCACTTAGGGGGTGTATTCACTTTTGTTGCCAGCGGTTTAGACATTAATGGCTGTGTGTTGAGTTATTTTGAGGGGACAGCAAATTTACACTGCTATACAAGCTGTACACTCACTACTTTACATTGTAGCAAAGTGTCATTTCTTCAGTGTGGTCATATGAAAAGGTATAATAAAATATTTATGAAAATGTGAGGGGTGTACTCACTTTTGTGAGATACTGTATATATAAAAAAAAGTATTATACATTATGAAGCCGTCCAGAGAAGACATTATTTCATATGCTTTAGTTTAATTTTTTTTCCTACCATCACATCCAGACCAAGCTGTCCAGCAAGTTAACACTAGCCACTTTTCAGCATTCCAACCCCCCATCAACAATCTAAAAAATAGTGGATTTAAAACAAAAAAAAAAAAAAAACCTTTGGTTATTGTTGACCTTTTTTTTTCCCCCCACGTTCGATTTGTTTCCTGCCTCAGTCTATTCTCATCTAGGCAACAATGACTTGCAAGTCTCCTGCAGCCTACTGAGATTCCAGTGTCACATATTCCAGGAGGGATTACATTCAAAAAACCAAACACAGTGGCAGGTCTTTGATTATGCATGTGCGAGATCTGGCACCATAGCAAGAGGCAGCAGGCACAGACAAATTTTTAGGGATAAGGTGCAGTTCTTCTTTAAAGGGATACTGAATACACTTTAATTTACATTATCCCTTCTATGTAGATGAATGATTCCACTGTATTTTAATTGAGAAAATAATCAATATACAGCTGTCTTGTGACCCAGCTCTCTCCCAGCCTGTCTGCAGGGAAACATCAGCAGGAGCAGCTTCTAGTCCTCTGCTGCTGGTCACAAAAAAAAAAAAAAAAAAAAAAAATCAACCTACAAAATGAAAAGTACATAATATCAAATAAATGTTTTAAATCATAATACAAATATGCATTTGATGTATTTGAACTCAAATCTTCATTATTTTTCTGCAAAAACATGGAGTTAGTTATCTAGGGGGATGTTCTGCCAATCTGCCCCTCCAGCCTGTGTCTATTTGTATGTGCTTAGAATTACAGGGAGGTGAGGCCTCCACCAATCAACACCTAATATCCCACCCTTATTGTGTTTAGCTATTTAGTGGGCATGGAGGAGGGAGTGGGTTGTCATTAATCCAAAGTATATACACCCACATGTGTGACTCTAGTCATGTGGGCTACACAGATAAGAACAAGGAAACGAACAGCTTAAAGAGGAAGTAAACCCTCCTCTGCAACTTTTACCTTTAGGCAAGCCTATGATCAGGCTTACCTAGAGGTACTGTAAATATCTCCTAAACATGTACCGTTTAGGAGATATTTACCTTACATGCAGCCAAAGACATCACTGGCGCATGCGCTCTGAAGGAACGGCCGTTGGTGCTGTTCCTTCAGAGCCCCGTGCCATGCGCGGGAGTGACGACACCGCGGCTCCGGCCAATAAGATGGCCGGATGTCGCGATCCCGGAAGACGGGCGACTGGACATGTCGCCTGTCATACAGGTAAGCGGGCGGCACGGCAGTGGCTCGTTCTAAGGTAAGTATTTCATAATGAGCTAGTATGCGATGCATACCAGCTCATTATGTGTTTTTCTTTCAGGTTGAAAAAAAAAAAAAGAATAATTTTATGGGTTTATAACCTCTTTAAAAAAGGGAACTGAAGCTGGAGCCTGATCAGTAGATGTGGCAACAGCTGGTCTACACAATTTAAGGCAGCATGGACACAGACAAGGAAGGAAGGACAGTGGAGCAGAATCAACCAGAAGAAGAATACAGAAAATTAATCCCATTGGGGTTTATTTACTAAAGATAGAGAGGGCCATATAACTTCCAGATTTTACTGCTAAAGCTTAAAACAAGCGGAGGTTGAAAGCTGATTGGTTTCTCTGCAGAATTGGGACTAATTTTGCCTTTCTCAAATAAAACCCATAGTGACAAAGCGATTATGAACAGCATATAATACAGCATATACTGACAGTTTTTAAGGATGTAGGTTTATTGACATTAAGCAGTTGCAGCACCTGTAAAAAAGACAAACCTCATCTAAATACCTAAGGTCTGCATGTTATTTACAGAAAAAAAATAAAAAGGTGTATTAAAAAAAAAAAAAACACACTCATTCAATGTTAAATGTATAAGCCACGGTTCACACTATAGTGATGAAAGACAATGCACGTGATTCGGAGCGCACTGCTCTAAAAATCACATGCAATGTCTGTGCGATGCGAACTCAGCCATACAGATTGTATGGCTGAATTTGCATCTGATTCAGACTGAACACGCACAGGACCCTTTTTTGGGTCCGCAGCAAAATCGGATCGCATGGTGGTTCACACCAAGGCGATCCGATTCATTTCCGAACTGATCTGGGGATGTTGTTAAACTTTGTATTGACACCCCCAGCGATTCGCATATGGCAGTGTGAACTGCCTGTAATTTGAATGCGATGCGGTAACCCGCAGTGGTTGCATGGTTCCCACATCGCATATTATATATATATATATATATATATATATATATATATATATATATATATATATATATATATATAGCAACCGAGCCTAAATCACATATTGTTGTCAGAATAGTTTTTTCACAATTGTGGTCCTTTGAAGTTTAGCAAAAAAAACACGACTGTCTAATGTAGAGCTGTCCTGTGTACACTATGTGTTATCCCAACAAGTCCTCCCAGTTCCCCCAGGACTCCCTTAGATTATGAGGAGAGGAGGAATGATTTGGTAGTTTAGCAAAATACAAATGGACAGGTTCTGGCACCATTTCTTGCAAATTCAGTCCCTGTAAAAGCTCTGCGTTTTAAGTCCACAATAGGGAACAACAAGCTAAGTGCATTTCAGACCGAATAGAATATACTGTGTATCTTACTTATATGTAATTATTATTACCACACACAAGGCGTTCTGTGAATAAACAAGGGGAAAAGAGGGGGTGGGTAAACAGGATCTCCCCTTGTCCAATCACAGGACATATATTCCATGCATCATGCAGGCAGCAGCCCTTATACCTACATCATTGGAAATACAGTGCTAGCTGTACTTTTCCTGAAGTAAAATAATGGGACTTTTGACTTGCCATAAAATCCATTTCTCTGATGTGCCTTGACGGACACAGCTCCCGATTCTTAACCATTGGGTTATACTGCCCCCTACTATGGATACTAGGTAGGAAAAAGCTTGACTATGCCTATGGGCAGTCCTAGGGTGTATAAACCCACACTCGGCTATAGGCACTCAGTTTTGTTACAAGCAGTGTCAGAAGAAAGCCAACTCCACAGAGGGGTGGGTGCTGTGTGTGTCAACGAACATCAGAGAAATGGATTTTACAGTAAGTAAAAAAAAAAAAATCACATTTTCTCTTTCATTCATTGACGGACACAGCTCCTGATTCTTCTTAACCATTGGGACATCCCAAAGCGGTGTTAAATATAACACTGCTTTGGGGGGGGGGGGGGGAACTGAAAAAAATTCCCAAGGCTAACCATAGCCAACCAGGTAACATGGAGCTCAACCAAAACAAACTGGAGCTCACCTGAAAAAAACAATACACCCTCAAAGAGGACCAGGCCCTCTAAAAAGCAGCCTGCAAAACCTTGCGGCCAAAAGAAGCATCCACAGATGGCAACACATCCACTTTATAAAACTTTGTAAACGTGTGTACAGACAACCAGATGGCCGCTTGCAAACCTGAATCGCTGACGACAGAAGGCCCAGGGGGGCCTGAGTAGAGTGTACCCTAACAGGGAAAGGAGAAACCTGACCCCTAATGAAATAGGCCTGAATAACTGTCTGATTCATCTAAAAATGGTTGCAGCAGAAAGCCAACCGTTTGGAGGTCCAACCATGAGTATAAATAGGGAATCTGACTTCCTAAAAAGACTCCGTAGCTGCCAGGTACTCCCCGATTGCCCGACCCACATCCAGGTAATGCAGAGCAATTTCCTTAGGATGTTTAGGCCTGGGACATAAGGAAGGCAACACAAAGTCTTTATTCAAATGGAAAATCAGAGGCGACCTTTGGAAGGAACAACGGACAGGGACAAAGAACCATCCTAGCTCTGTAAGGTGAACGACAAAGCGCAGCCGCCAGCTGCGACACCCTGCACGCAGGAGAAATAGCCACCAAAAAGGCCACCTTCTGGGACAACGTAAGCAGGGGAACCTTCAAAAAGGAGATTTCCTGGATAACCGACAATTTAAGGACCCACGGCGGTAATGGAGACCGCACTGGAGGAACCAAGTGAAAAGCTCCCTGGATAAAGGTACACCCCAAGGAAAGTGTGGCCAAAGGACGTTAAAGGAAAACTGCCAAAGCTAAAACCTGGCCATTGATGGTACAAGGCACTGCTCAACACTGGCACTGTTGGAGTTAAGCCAAGGTCCGAGCCACTGAAAAGGAGCAAGGGAGAACCCAAAAAGACTCACACCACCGCGCAGGAATCACCGATTCAGTCAGACAAATCTCTATCCTTTCGCACCTGGCTTTAAACAGCCAAGCCGTTAAAATCAGCGACTGTAAAGCATTATGCAAGACTGGTCATTGAGACAGCAGATATTCCCTGAGAGAAAGCCTCCAAGGAGCATTGGCGACCAGATGTACCATATCAGCGTACCAAGACCGGCAAGGCCAGTCTGGAGCCACCAGAAAGATTGGAATCTCTTGCTGCCTTGAACCTGCACAGAAGTCTTGGCAGATGCCAGCTACTACTCGATCCGCCAGGAAACTTCTTGTGCTCCCATGGGGATTGACATAGGCCACAGCCGTGGCACTGTCCGATTGAATTCGTACCGAACACCCTGAAAACGAATTGTCCAGTGATCCAGAGTCTAATCCCTCAGAGTTCCAGTACACTGATCAGCAATCTGGACTCTTCCCGAGTCTAGACCCCCCTGAGCACAGGCTGTGCCAAGGACTCCTCCCCACCCAGACAGGCTGGCATCCGTGGTGACAACCAAGCAGTACAGGGGGAGAAGAATTACCCTGTCGAAGTGCCGGAGAATTAAGCCACCTCCAGAGACCGTGGATTCTTATCCTTTTTCACCAGAATCTTTTTGCAGAGATCTCATGTGGAACTGTGCAAACGGAACAACTTTGAAGGTAGACACCATCAGGCCCAGCACCTGCATTGCAAGCCCGGAGGGATGACCGCCTGCTGGAGAACAGAAGCTGAATTGCCTCCTGAAATTTCTGGAGTTTTTCCAGAGGAGCAACACTCTGGCTGAGGCCGAATCCACGCAGATAGTCCAGTTTTGTGGACGGAACCAAGAACCAGAGCAGACTTCTGAAGGTTCAGAATCCGACCGAACTCCCACAGAGATCGCAAAGTAATCTCTAAGGCTGCATTCACATGTCAGCTTATAATCGCGGGCAGAACCGCCGCGGTTCCGCCCGCGATTCGGAGATTTATTGCAAATCGCGGGACGCCTAGCGTTGCCCGTTGATTTGCAATAGCCCCCCAAACGCCGAGCGATGTTGCCGCGATTTACGCCCGCCGAATCGCGGCAACATCGCGCAAACAAAATCGCGGGACGCAATACGCTCCAAAAAAGTACAAGAGCTTCTTTGGAGCGTATTGCGTCCCGCGATTTTGTTTGCGCGATGTTGCCGCGATTCGGCGGGCGTAAATCGCGGCAACATCGCTCGGCGTTTGGGGGGCTATTGCAAATCAACGGGCAACGCTAGGCGTCCCGCGATTTGCAATAAATCTCCGAATCGCGGGCGGAACCGCGGCGGTTCTGCCCGCGATTATAAGCTGACATGTGAATGCAGCCTAAGGTGTCCATCAGAGCAGTCAGGGACTCTGTTCGAAGAAGATCGTTCAGGCAAAGCGGAGGAAGTGCTGGTGACCGGAACATATTGGAATGTGAAGGTAGGCGTCCTTGATGTTGATAGAAGCGAGAAAATTCCCCAGATGTAGGAACACCACTACCGTATGTATGGACTCCATTAAGAATTTCTGTACCCACACAAAGCAGTTTAGCGCCTTGAGGTCCAGAATTGGACGTACCTTGCCATTCTTCCAGGGAACTGAAAACCGGTTTGAGTAAAACCCTTGAAAACATTCCAAAGCCGGAACTAGGAAAATCACCCCATGAAGTAACAAATCTTGCATTGCCCCGAAGTGACCATGTAAGCGATCTTGGGACAAGTGCAGGTTGGAAGGGAAGAACCTTTCCTGAGGAAAAGACCGAAACTCGATCTTGTAGCCGGACCGAATGACTTCATGGACCCACTTGACCTGTACAAGACAGATCCACGGTATCGGAAATCAGCGAAGAAGCCCCCCTTCCTCAGATACAGGTGAGGGCGCCTTGTCCACAGGTCTGGAAGAGCCCCTCTTCACTTGCCAGACCAGGTTCTCTTGGAACCTCCTGGCAAGGCCCTGAAGGACTTTTATCCCTAAGGGAGCCTGTAGAAGAAGAAGAGTACTCTCCCCCCTCTGGGAGACCCTTAATGATATCATTTAAAGAAGTTACAAACAGGCAATCCCTCACAAAGGGGGAGATCAGATAAGGCCTTCTTAGAAGTCTGGTCCGCAGACCAGCATTGTCAGCCTGATAAGATGCCGAAGGACCACTGCTGATACAGACAGCCTAAAACCAAAGGAGCCGCATCCAAAGAGGCATCACAGATCAACTGATCCGCCAGCTCTGCAAAGGCAGGAGTAAGCAGTTTCCCCATTAGGTCCCGGTGTAAAAGTTTAGCCCACTTGTCAGTTTGCGACACCAGAGCAATAGTAAATACCGGCCTAAGCCAAACCAGCCATAGTGAAACATGGCGAGCCACAGCCTCCCCTCCCCTATCCACAGGATCTTTAAAGGCCAAGGACTCCTCAACCGAAATTAAGATAGCTTTATTTAACCTAGAAACCGGCAAGTCCACTAAAGGTGGGACCGTCCACTTTTTAAGCATGGAATCCTTATAAGGATACCGCATAGCAAAACGCTTTAGGGACCACAAGAGTAAGTTTTAGATAACCCCCATCCTAATGTGACAATGTTGTCAAAGCAGGAAAGTGGAGGA